>NC_071354.1:106550441-107184191 GCF_943734655.1 Sabethes cyaneus | reverse complement strand
ACATGCCTGATTGCGCTTACTCTCCAAAGCCGGGGCCCACGCCGGTGCACCGTATCGTAGCACCGACATGGCAACGCTGGCCATCAGGCGTCTCTTACTGCTGCTAGGACCGTAGCCGTTCGGCATGATCTTAGACAGCGCAGTGACCGCCGTTGACGCTTTACCACAAGCATAATCCACATGGCTGGTGAAGTTCAGCCTGTTGTCTGTCATGACACCCAGGTACTTCACACTTCGTTTGGAGACAATCACCTGTCCCCCCACGATTATTTTTGCCTCTAGGGCCGACTTTCGGTTGCTGACCATCACAGCTTCCGTCTTATGGTGGGCCAATCGCAGATTGACGCCCGCCATCCAACCCTCTATTATGCTTATGGCGTCTGATGCCAGCATTTCCACCTCCTCCAGAAACTCGCCTACCACTGTAAGGACGATATCATCGGCGAAGCCAGTGATATCGACCCCAGTGGGTAGTTCGAGCCTCAGCACCCCATCGTACATGGCATTCCACAGCGTGGGGCCGAGAATCGAACCCTGTGGAACACCCGCTGTCACTTTGTACCTCTTCGTCCCGTCCGCCGTGTCGTACACTAGCGTCCGATTCTCGAAGTAACTCTTAAGCAACCTGCATAGATGATCCGGTACCCCCATCCTATGCAGCGCTAACGCAATTGCACCCCAGTTAGCGCTGTTAAAGGCGTTTTTGACATCGATTGTGACTATGGCACAATACCTGTCGCCTCGCCTTTTCCGTTTCATAGGCTTCTCGGCCCTCTCCACCACGGACTTTATGGCATCTACAGTGGACTTCCCCTTACGGAAGCCAAACTGCGTGTTTGCCAGTCCGACATCACTTTCCGTCACAGGCGTTAGCCTGTTTAGGATTACCCGCTCTAGCAATTTGCCTAGCGTGTCCAATAGGCAAATTGGCCTGTACGACGAGGGATCACCAAGCGGTTTCCCCGGCTTTGGCAGCAGTACCAATCTTTGGACTTTCCATTTGTCTGGAAATTCGCATACCTCTAGGCAACTCTGAAGCGTCTCTCTAAACATATCGGGATATGCTTGGATCGCCGCTTTGAGTGCCTCGTTCGGAATCCCGTCAGGACCGGGCGCTTTCTTCGTTTTAAACCCCTGGCAATTACGATGAGTTCCTCATTCGTGACCGGATTGAGGACATCATTCGATTGACCGTACGGGGTCGGAGGCCACCAAACTGGATCGTGCTGCGGAAGAGCCCTTCCACGATGACTTTCAGCTTTTGGGGGCAGGTTTCCTGCGGCACAGATGTACCCTTCACCTTTTTCATTACCACCTGGTATGCACCTCCCCAGGGGTTTGAGTCCGCATCGCGACATAGCTCCTGGAAACAGGATTTCTTGCTATGCCTAACCTCCTTCTTAAGCGCCGACCTTGCCGCTCTAAGTTCGACTCCCCGAGCTTCAGCATCTGCATCGGTCCGGGCCCTCTGCGCTAGCCTTCTCGCTCTGTGGCACCTGGAACGGAGCTGGGCAATGGTATCACTCCACCAGTATACCGAGCGACAACCGTTCATTGGCTGCCCCGTCCTAGGCATAGTGGTATCACATGCCCGTACTAGGACGTTGGTCAGCTCACGAGCACTCAGGTTCGAGCGGGTGCTCTCTGCACTGAGTGCTTCAACGAACAGGTTTTTGTCGAAGGACTTCACTTTCCACCTCCTCCCTGTCGACTTCGCCCCGCGTGGCCGTAGCGCCCGTCGTTCAATCGTGTACCGTATAGCTTGGTGATCGCTATGCGTGTACTCATCTGACACCCTCCAGCCCATGTTGGCAAGCAGCGTTGGGCTGCAGAAGGTGATGTCGATGATCGATTGTTGTACCCCCCTACAAAAGGTACTGACGGATCCCACGTTAGCCAGACTTACATCCAGCTTGGACAGAGCTTCCAGCAAGCTTTGTCCCCTCGGAGTAGTGCACCTGCTACCCCATTCGACAGCCCAAGCATTGAAGTCTCCTCCAATGACAACGGGCTTGCGGCCCGTGAGTTCGTAGGTGAGCACGTCTAGCATCCGGTCAAACTGCTCCGGCGACCACCTAGGTGGAGCGTAGCAGCTACAGATGCAGACGCCATCGACCACCGCGATCACGAACCCCTCTTGGTCGGACGACACCACCTCCTGGATCGGGTATCTACCCATCACGGCGATCGCTGCCATCCGATCCTTGTCGATTACCCAGTTAGTGCCTCCACGGGGGACCCGGTAGGGACCCGCGATAATGGCAATATCGCACCCCGTTTCGGCTGCCGTTTGCCAAAGCAACTCCTGTGCCGTTTCACAGTGGTTTAGGTTAATCTGTATAACCTGCACCATTATCGTTGCAATGCCCGCCTATAAGCCGCACACAGTGGGCCACCTGTGGCATGCTTATTTCTCGCTTCGACTGTGCAGAGCAGGCACCTGGGGGGTTTGCTACATCCCCTGGCGAAGTGGCCATCTTCGCCGCACCTCCTGCACAGCTTAGACCGATCGGGGGCCTTACACTTGGCCGCCCGATGGCCAAAGCCCATACACCTGAAACAGCGTTCGATACGCCGTTTCGACACCAGTGTACACAGACCACCCTACCTTAATTTTGCCGGACGCCAACATCTTGTTGGCGATTTCCTCCGGCACGTTTAAGGTCGCGGTTTGCATATGTCCATATGCCTTCCGCAAGCGGATGTCTGCGGGTGCCACATCAACCTTAAGCTGATCCCGCAGAGCATCACTCAGGTCAACTGTCGTCGTAATCTCGTCGAGGTTTTTACACTCGACCAGAAACGGAGGTTTTAGGTAGACTCAAACGTCCTACAGTAGTCAAAATAGTTGAAGAAATGAAGAAATCATGGTTAAATATGCAAAAAACATTTCGATTGTTGTCGAAAGTCGTGCAACACCTCAAGCTTAGTTAAAACTAAGTTTAATTGTTTCAATACCCTGAATATTTTATGGCAATCGGCTCGAATTTTGCGAATTAATTTTGTATTTGTCTGAATATAGGCTTTAGGCCCGTTACCCAATCTTCAATCTAGTTATAATATATACTAGCAGTCACACTAAAAATACATTATAAAAAAGTCAATGAAAAATCCTGTTCGTCCTGACAGAATGTTTACGAAGAACACGATATCAGCTATCTTGTGACTCACGTGGACTGTATCGAGGTCCACCAAAGAACACAGGTCGTGGTAGGGCGGTAGCTGTTCTCCGTTCCATCCGTGGTTCCTTAGAGCAAATCTGACAAATCTCTTCTGAATTCCTTCCATTCGTTGAATGTACGTTATGTACTGCGGACGCCAAATAACGCTAGCGAAGTCTTGTTGGCTCCTGACGAGACCTTTGTAGATTGCAAATCTACTGACTGGTGAATATAATTTCAAGTTCTCATTGGCCACATTGTCGATATGTCTAATGAAGTAAAGCATGCGGTCGAATGTTACCCCTAGGTCCCGGACATATTCTGCACGAGGCACAACCCCTAGGTCCCGGACATATTCTGCAACGAGGCACGATAAACATAATCAAAAATCGCCGGGCGAAGTTTCCTGGTGAATGTCATAATTGAGCACTTGTTCGTGTTTATTTTTAATCTGGCATTGCAGTATTTACCGACATGTTCTAAATCGAGCTGCAGTTTCAGACAGTCATCCATAGACTTAATAGGAAAAAATATTTTCACGTCGTCTGCGTAGATCACAATATTTGCATGGGAAATAACTTCAGGCAGTTTGTTCATCAGAAGAACGCAAAGCAGTGGTCCTAAGTGACTTCCTTGCGGTACTTCGGAGTGTACAGTAAACGAATAAGATTTGTTTCCACAAATTTTCACATATTGTACTCTATCTTCTAGATATGATTTCAACCAGTTATACAGCGAGCCTCGAATGTGTAAAATCTTCGGTTCAGTTACAAAAAAAAATTGTGTGTCGGGAACGGGTCTTTAATTTTTTTCTTAATCAGATACGGGTCAGGTTCGGGAATTCAAATTTGCATACCCGCTCATCTCTACCAATTATCATAAGTGGATCGACCTGCAAAATTAGTGCTTTTGTAGCGTTTCGTTTTACCGTATCCGAGCACGTTATAGCATGTACCTTTTTTATGGCTTTTGTATGTAACACAATCAATGAATAAGTTTTTGATGCTTACCTTGATGCTTTATTTTAATAATTTCTAGTAGAAAAACTGCTTCTAAAAACTTGTTTTGTATGGTGTTTACTATATACGATTGAAACTCACTATCTTGTAAGTTAGCTATCACAGAAAGAAGTTTTATAATGCTTGTACATACATGGTACCAGTTACTCAAGCTGACAAAGCGCGGTGACCCGATCCAAACCGTGGCCCGACTCATACAACATTCCCTCATTAACATTTTGACTTAATATTTTATTACAAAAAAAGATAACAATGAACCGAAAAACATCATGAAGCACGTGTTTATATGAAACCCTTATGAGGGGCACTCGAAGAAAGATGTGCATTTTAATTCAGAACATATTCGTGAATTTTGATACAATTTTTGGTGGTGAAATAGGTGAAATTCATAACGGACAAATTGCAAAATCTTAGTAATCCTTCATACTAAAGCAACAAAGCAGTAATAATATTTATATGTATTAATAAATAAACAAAAATCGAAAATATTTTTTTTACGATTACAAAACCTACTTCCACGTACTTCCATCATATTAGATTGAACAGTAACTTCGATATCAGCGCAGAAACTCCTTAACTTGATGTATGTGTGCGCCGCTTACGTTCGTCGACGGTATGCTTCTATATACCGATGATGCATTGGTGGCACGAAGCATAAAAATGATAAGTTGTCGCGTGGCAGATGCACATATTCTGAGAAACAACACAAGAAGAGGAAAAAACATAACCAGATGTTTTTTTTAAGGAGACTCGCCAGAAGAGCCGGTGGTGCAAGAAAGGACATGTTTTTATTTATCAATCACACTACAAAAAAAATCACAACGGTTCTGGTAATAATTTTCAACAAGGAAAACTTTCTTTTGGTATTATTTTAATTATTTATGTAGTGCGTTTGCAGATAAACCTTATTTCTACAATATTTTAGTTTTATATTCTAATTCCTGACATAATGAGAGCCATTCTATATAAAAACACAAAAGTTATTGCCAAAATAGAAAAATCACAAGGATTGTTTTTAGAGGTTTTGTCAGGCATTTTTTTAAATTGGTATTTTTTAAATTTTCTTTTGGTATAAAAACAGATATAAAAAAATAATACTGCTTCTACTGCGTTCTAGTGATTGAAGCATATTATAAAAGTACTAGTTGAGCCCGAATCTAACGATCCGGAAAATATAAATGTCGGTTCAGAATTCAGAAAACTTCGGATACATTCCATTGGCCAGTGTTTGCGAAGATGTTTAATCTTTGTATTAGTTCTTTGAGTTTTTATATTGCATAATATAGCTCTAAGATGATGTACATAAAAGAGTCAGCCGGAAACTGAAACAAATAGTTTTTATGGTCATATTGAATTTTATTCAACTGATTAAAAACTTCTGGCTGTTTGCAACATTTATGTAGTCTGATAAGAGTAAAATGTTGCTTAGAAAATTCTTGATCGTTTGCTATCATTAACTCATTTTTCAAAATTTTGCGACTTGGTCCGGACTGATTTAACACTGACCATATGATATCGCGACAAGCAATCGAGTTGAGCAGGCGAGTCGAGCAGTCAATTCAAGCAATTGAGTCGAGCAGTTGGGTCGAGCAGTCGAGTCGAACAGTCAAGTCGAGCAGTCAAATCGTGCAGTCTAGTCGAGCAGTTAAATCAAGCTGTTCAGTCAAGCAGTCCGGTCGAGCAGCTGAATCGAGCAGTCAAGTCGAGCAGTCAAGTCGAGCAGTTAAATCGAGCAGTTTAATTGAGCAGTTAAGTCGAGCAGCTGAATCGAGCAGTTGAGTCGAGCAGTCCAATCGAGCGGTTAAATCAAGCTGTTCAGTCAAGCAGTCCAACCGAGCAGTTGAGTTGAGCAGTCGAGTTAAGCAGTTGAATCGAGCAGTCGAGTCAAGCAGTCTAGTCGAGCAGTTTAGGCAAGCAGTTAAGTCGAGTAGTCCAGTCGAGCTGTTCAATCGAGTAGTCTAGTTGAACAGTTGAATCGAGTAGTCTAGTCGGGCAGTTGAGCCGAGCAGTCTAGTCGAGTAGTTGGGTCAAGCGGTTCAGTCGAGCAGTTAAATCGAACAGTTGAATCGAGCAGTTCAGTAGAGTGGTCTAGTCGAGCAGTTGAATCTAGCAGTTAAGTCGAGCTGTCGAATCAAACAGTTAAGTCAAGCAGTTGAGTCGAGCAGTCGGGTTGAGTGGCTAAGGCTTTTTCACGACAAAATCTGAACACCTCAATTTTGCAATAAAACAAATTTGCTTGAAGTTTAATCCATGAAACAATTTTATATCATTTATGTTACTTACTTATTCAGCCTAGAGCCGGGGTGGCTCTTGCCGTATCAAGAATTCCTCTCCATTGTACTCGGTCCTGAGCTACTCGTCGCCAATTTGTTGCGCGTCTCGAGACACGCAAGTCGGCTTCAACCTGGTCGAGCCATCTAGCACGTTGAGCCCCTCTATTCCTGGTGCCGGTGGGGTTCTTGAAGAGAACGGATTTCACTACACAGTCATCCGGCATGCTTGCGACGTGGCCAGCCCACCGTGGTCTCCCAACTTTCGCCAGGTGTACGATGGGAATCTCTCCAAGCAGTGCCTGTAGCTCGTGATTCATACGTCATTTATGTGTGTAACGTTAATAATTATCAAACAAATTAATATTGCTTACTTGGTCTGCATGAAAAACTGGCGAACTTTGGACTTTACCCTTACCATGAGGGTCAGTGCAGACTTGTTGGCAACCAATTTAGCTGCGTTTGTCCAAGATTTTCGAAATTTATCTATAGTTGTTGCTTGTTGTTTGTGCTGGGACAGCTCTCTCTTCACCAAAGCCCAATATCGCTCGATGGGGCGTAACTCTGGACAGTTAGGTGGATTCGCCTCCTTCGGTACAATATGGACTCCATTAGCATCATACCATTCCAAAACATCTTTGGCGTAGTGACATGATGCCAAATCAGGCCAAAACAGTGAGGGCACATCATGGCTGTGTAGGAACGGTAACAATCGTTTCTGCAGGCATTCTTCACGGTATATTTTCTTGTTAATCGTTCCCGTAGTGATGCAACTTTTGCTTGCTCGACCACTGCTGCATATGGCCTGCCATACTAATTATTTTTTGGGGAACTTGGCTTTCTTCTTTGTCCTCAAATGCTCTGCAACGCCATTCCGTTTCATGACAGTGTAAAAAGACATACCAGGAAGATGTTTAAAGTCTTCTAGGACATACGTTTCATCGTCCATTATAACTTCGTCAAATATTCGCGATAAAGTTTACGAGCGCGTATTTTGGCCGTCGTATTTTGCTTATCATTACGGTTTGGCACAGTCCTCACCTTGAAAGACTTCATGCCTTGTCGTTGCTTAGAAGTGTGCACGAATGTTGGCGACATTTTTATTTTACGAGCAATGGTACGCAAAGAAAGATCTGGTCTCCTCCGTAATATTTGTTTTACCTACGCATCCTTGTGGTGGTTCATCAGATCCGTTTTTGTTCCACTTCCCTTCTTCCTAACTGTTGTCAAGCGAGTATCGAACGAATTTACACTGTGACAGTGCTTGGAGGAAATCCAAGCTTTTTGGCAAGTTTTCTTAACGAGAGATCCGGATTTTCATTGCGACCGCACACATTGCTTTTCGCACCTGCTCTTCTTTCGACGCCATTTTACGCTGAGCGCTTGTAATGTAAACAAGTATTATATTTTCAGGAAGAACAGACATACGTCTACCACTCTGCAAAATATTTCACTCATTGTTTATGTATTTCCGAAGCTGTGTGTGTTTGAGGGTGTCCAAATTTTGTCGCGAACAAGCCTTAAGTCGAGCAGTTGAGTCGAGCGTCAAATCGAACAGTTGAGTCAAGCAGATGAATCATGCTGTCCAGTCGAGCAGTCTACACTCTTAAATAATTCTACCTGTAAATTGGTCGGATTTGGTTAAAGTTAGGTTGAAACTACTCAAAATGCCCTTAAAGTGTACAAACTCAGATTTTGAGTAGTTTTTCAACCAAAAAATTGGTAGTAGGAACTTAAAATTGCGTTATTTGTCATAGAGAATAATTCAATTATCGGTAGCAAGTAGCCAAAATTGGTAAAAATTTTACCCAAAGTTTGAGTTTGTACACTTTAAGGGCGTTTTGAGTAGTTTCAACCTAGCTTTAACAAAATCCGACCTATTTACAGGTAGAATCATTTAAGAGTGTAGTCAACCAGTTGAGCAATCGAGCAGTCCAGCAGTCGACCAGTGACCAGTGAGGCGACTGAGAATACAACCCATTGCTACGAAAGCATGACGTCCTGTCAGGGACCTGTTTTTAGTTACCGATAAGCCTCTTACGACGTCCTGTCGGAGACCTGGTTTTCGGTACAGACATAAGCCTCTTATATAATTAGATTAGGTATCGGCAGTATACCAGTATGAATGTAGGCATTATGAATCGCATATCAGTCCCATTTTCTATGGTGTTTCCTATATAAATGAGACTATCATGCGATTCACGGCAGTATAGTACCCGTGCCTACCATAAAATCTGCTGAGGAAAACTCATATGTTAAAAAACAAGAATATCTCTCTTAAGGCTCATAAGGCAATATTGTCTCTATTCCTATGCATCAAGCATGCATGAGTGAGTAATGTATCTAAATGAAAACTGATCTAAATTTCGGTATAGAATAATTTACTGAACATACGCTTAGTTACAATCCGGTCTGTTGGTAGAAGTGATATAAACTGTCTTACGCGTTGCAACTAATAATTAAATAGTAGTTAAATTCTGTTTTGAAGATTCGGAAGATTCATATTTTAAATGTTAAATGCGATAGTATAACAAAGGTCCCTTTCACTATTAAGTGAATCAACTCGGGTTTTTGATATAGTGAGGGCATTTTGCAATCGAAATGGAATGTCACATGCTGTATGTGTCGCTTGTGTTTTCTGCACCGCCAACAAATTCTGGGCCAATCAGTCAACATCCTTTAATCGAAAACCTGCTAACAAGGCGGTTTCTTTGGCGGCGGAACCATTGAGCTAATTTTGTTTTTCCTTTAAGCGTATAATACCGACCAGTAATAAAGCGATATTTTAATAGCTTATTTCCTTACAATAAGCTTTCGTGACCAGTTGCCACTAGTGCACGTACCGGATAAATATTTGAAAATTCTTCATTACCAAAAACAGTTTTATTATTTTTTGAGTTCAATTGAGTTCATGTAGATTTTGTAGTCTTTCGTAACCTGGAATTAATCGACATACACATCTATGTATACATCTATGGCAATTACGTAATTTTTGGTATATCATTTTAACCTAAATCGATTTATTTTGCGCATGGTTAAAATTATGTTGCTTCTACGACGAACAATATCTATACCTATAAAGAAGGATTTCTGTCTGTCTGTCTGTCTGTCTGTCTGTCTGTCTGTCTGTCTGTCTGTCTGTCTGTCTGTCTGTCTGTCTGTCTGTATTTTGTTCCTTATAGAATCGAAAACTACTGAACCAATCGGCGTGAAAATTTGCATGTAGAGGTTTTTGGGGCCAGGGAAGGTTTTAGTGATGGTTAGAGACCCCTCCCCCCACTAAGAGGGGGGGCTCCCATACAAATGAAACACAAATTTCTGCATAACTCGAGAACTAATCAAGCAAATAGAACCAAATTTGGCATGTGGGTGTTTTCGGTGACAAGAATTTATTCTAGGGTAATTTGAGACCCCTCCCCTCTTTATAAGGGGAATTATAACTCCTCTCCCCTTTAAGAGGGGGGGCTTCCATACAAATTTCCTCATAACTCGAGAACTAATCAAGCAAATGGAACCAAATTTGGCATGTGTGTGTTTTTGGAGACCAAAATTTTTTCTATGATGAATTGGGACCCCTCCCCACTTTAGGAGGGGGGGCTCCTATACAAGCGAAATACAAATTTCCTCATAACTCGAGAACTAATCAAGCAAATGGAACCAAATTTGGCATGTGAAGGTTTTCGAAGGCAAGAATATTTTCTATGATGAATTGGGACCCCTCCCTACTTTAGGAGGGGGGGGCTCATATACAAGCGAAATACAAATTTCCTTATAACTCGAGAACTAATCAAGCAAATGGAACCAAATTTGGCATGTGAAGGTTTTCGAAGGCAAGAATATTTTCTATGATGAATTAGGCCCCTCCCCACTTTAAGAGGGGGGGCTGCTGTACAAATGAAATACAAATTTCCTCATAACTCGAGAACTAATCAAGCAAATGGAACCAAATTTGGCATGTGTGTGTTTTTGGAGACCAAAATTTTTTCTATGACGAATTGGGACCCCTCCCCACTTTAGGAGGGGGGGCTCCTATACAAACGAAATACAAATTTCCTCATAACTCGAGAACTAATCAAGCAAAGAGAACCAAATTTGGCATGTGTGTGTTTTTGGAGACCAAAATTTTTTCTATGACGAATTGGGACCCCTCCCTACTTTAGGAGGGGGGGCTCCTATACAAGCGAAATACAAATTTCCTCATAACTCGAGAACTAATCAAGCAAATGGAACCAAATTTGGCATGTGAAGGTTTTCGAAGACAAGAATATTTTTTATGATGAATTGGGACACCTCCCCACTTTAGGAGGGGGAAGCTCCTATATAAGCTAAATATAAATTTCCTCATAACTCGAGAACTAATCAAGCAAATGGAACAAACTTTGGCATGTAGGTGTTTTTGGAGGCAAGATTTTTTTCTATGATGAATTAGGACCTCTCCTCACTTTAGTAGGGGGGGCTCCTATACAAATGAAATACAAATTTCCTCATAACTCGAGAACTAATCAAGCAAATAGAACCAAATTTGGCATGTGGAGGTTTTTGGAGGCAAAAACATTTTCTATGGTGAATTAGGACCCTTCCACACTTTAACAGAGGGGGCTTCTACACCAATGAAATACAAATCTATACCTATAAAGAAGGATTTCTGTCTGTCTGTCTGTCTGTCTGTCTGTCTGTCTGTCTGTCTGTCCTGTGTTCCTTATAGAATCAAAAACTACTGAACCAATCGGCGTGAAAATTTGCATGTAGAGGTTTTTGGGGCCAGGAAAGGTTTTAGTGATGGTTAGAGACCCCTCCCCCCACTAAGAGGGGGGGCTCCCATACAAATGAAACACAAATTTCTGCATAACTCGAGAACTATTGCTTGATTAGAACCAAATTTGGCATGTGGGTGTTTTCGGTGACAAGAATTTATTCTATGGTAAATTGAGACCCCTCCCTCTTTATAAGGGGAATTGTAACTCCTCTCCCCTTTAAGAGGGGGGGGCTTCCATACAAATTTCCTCATAATTCGAGAACTAATCAAGCAAATGGAACCATATTTGGCATGTGGGTGTTTTTGGAGGCAACCATTTTTCCCATTATGAATTAGGACTTCTTACCTTTTTAGGAGGGGGGGGGGGGGCTCCCATTCAAACGAAATACAAATTTGCTCATAACTTTAGAACTAATCAAGCAAATGGAACCAAATTTGGCATGTGAGAGTTTTAGATGGCAGAATTTTTTTTCTGTGGTGTATTACGACCCCTTTCCCTTTTAAGAGGGTGGGCTCCCATACAAATGAAATACAAATTTCCTTATAATTTGAGTACTAATCAAGCAAATGGAACCAAATTTAGCATGTAGGAGATTTTTCAGTCTTGAATTTATTTTATGATAGTTAGAGACCGACCTCTCACCCCTGTGGTAGGGAGATATGGACTCTCATACAAATAAAACAGAAATTTTTGCGAAACTCAAAAACTAATCCAACTCGAGAAATTCGAGACTCTTCCATAAAACATTAATCAATAACAAGACCACAAAAACTATCTATAGTAACACTAGATCATTCAGGACGAGCCGGTCGCGAGTGTTGCCGGTGACCCGCCGTCGGAAGCGCCGCCCACTGGGGGGCTTGCAAAACTCGAGATAGTGACAAAGATCATCCGAGATTCATGATTTATGTACAACACAGGTTAATTTGTGGCAATACGAAGTTTGTCGGGTCAGCTAGTAAATATATAAAAAATTCCCTGATCAATCACTAGGGTAGATATACCAGTAATTGTGGGTGTACTCAATAGTAGTGAAAACTCGAAACATTTCATAATTTTGGCAGATTTAAGAATAATTTCGAGAGAATTTTGATTTTCAATTGATAAATATAGATATGTTAACAGTTTTATCTAAAGTACACAGTCAAAATTTGAGCTGTTGGAGAAAAAATAACAAATTCCTTTTGAACAATTTTTCGAAACTTTAGCATCACTCGATACGAGCGCAGCAGCTCTGACAGCTTTTGGTAAACAAACATAGTGGCACCGAAATAACCATCAAACGATCCCAAAACGTATCTATTATCTCACTTTTCTTCTGCATTTACTGTTTGGTAATCACCAATTTGACGAAAGTTTGACATGAATCAATGACAGCTCGCTGCTGGGATTTTACCTGCATTCTCTCTGCAAGTTCCTTGTATTTCGCGTTTTTGATGCAATCTGCAATAGTAGAACAGCGCTATTAGCCTCAGCCCCCTCCCCCATTCATGGTAACTTGCCTGAACGTGGGTTTCGATTGACTGCTGAGAGTTGTTAAGCGAACAAGGTCTTGTAACTAAGGCTGAAGATCCACTCATTGTCGTAAACTGAACAGATCGTTTAAGTGGTGATAAGTCACAGATTAGATCAATATCATACATTTTTCATGCGTGCTCAATAGCGCTACTGCAAAGAACAACGAAGTGCGCAATACAGATAAACACTTTGATGAAATCACAATTGATCAAAATACTGGTCGCAGTGACAGTGTTCAAACAAAAAAAAGGTAGACTCACACGGTTACATTTCGGTCAGGCACAAGTCTCTTTTGGTTAGATACCTGTAGGCTGTAGAGTTCCATCATATATGCAAAATTTAGAGACGATTAAAGATAGAGAAACAGAAAATTAGATGGTACAGAAAATTTAGGGTTTCCAACAAATTTAGATACATTTTCGAAAGCAATACTGAAAACGGGGATTGGTAGGGGATATAGCTGCAGGCTGAGACCAATTTTGTTTTCGGTCCATAAAACTTCATCAGAATGTTTTAATTATGAGTGTTATACGTCATTGGAAAGGTAATTCTATTAAAATTGTTGCTGCAGGATGAGACATTCTTCATTTTTACAATAATAAAAACAAAATCCATATTATTTGTACAAATAGTATTTCTCGAACATCAAGCTTTAAATTTAGACAAATTTCTGTCGACAATAATGGGCAAAACAAGACAATAGCGGCCGGTACGGACGCCAATGTTTATTTTGCCGTTAACCCAGTATAAAGCATAAAAATGCACAACGCATATTGCAAAAAAAATTAACTCTCTTATACAGTAGTTTATAATCATAAAAAATCAGAGGGGTTGTGTACAAGACACGACCGCATATATAGGTGACGCAGGACTACGTAAGTCTCTTTGTAGTGATAGTGGCATATATTCATGCTTGTGATCATTCGATTCATCATGTATACATGCTTTATGCAACATATATACATGCTATATGCGTTGTATGTAACATTTATCAAAGTAGTAACATTGCATACGTTCAATTCTCAAAAGATTGTGCATTTGAAAACAACCTGCTCCCTTACTGAACCTTCCTGCTACCTTACTGAAATTAAAGATTGTTTTTATTATCCATGGTTTCCCACGTTGAAGGGATTTTACCAATTCAATCCTATTTTATCAACAGCACATCTTTTCACTACACTTCTAATGAAACGGCAAGCATGCGTATTCATACAGAGTCGTATTATAACCGAATACTACAGCTGTAGCACATTTTTCCAACACAGATATCAAGTTCGCCAAGGTTTAATCGTCGCGCAGTAAAGAATTTGCAATCTGTTGGGACAACGAACTTGCGTCATTTTTTCTGGCACACTTCCCTAACACAGACATCAAATTGAACTAGGTTTAATCACGTTCGTAAGAAATCTGTTGGCACGAGGGGGCTTTGTCACTCTCTCTGGTGTACTTCCCAAGCAAGGACATCAAAATGGTCTAGGTTTAACTGTGGTGTTAAGAAATCTTGTTGATATGAGGGAACTCTGGCACTTGTTTTGGCTTACTTCCCAAGCACAGATATCAAATTGGTATAGGTTTAGATCATCGTAAAGAATCTTCCAACCAATCACGAAGCGAGAATTCTGGTAAAACATAGGTTCATTATTTTCAATTTTTCAATAGTTCAACATCAAGAATCCATACTTTTCTTCATTTGGGTCAATTCTTAGAAGATTTTCCGATCGATTGGTGTAAGAATATTAAATATCGATCGGAAAATCGCTGAGCTATTAGCGCTCGAAACCTTTCATATTTCGTGACGCTCGCATTTTTCGATTTTTTGGAATGAAACCTGTCTCAAAACTTGCCGTAAGACGTAGTCCTACGTCAAAATGGATAAAACATTGAAAAACAATTTTCGACTGATAAAAATTTGGATTTCTCAACCTACAACACAGTCAAGCCATTTTAACATAACCATTTTTTATATCATCACAATACATATATATGTAAATAGTCTTTGATGTTGAAGAGTACTTCAAAACTTATCAAATACATAAAAATCCCTTAACCGGTTCTTGGAGGAAAACAAATAAATATTGGCTCGAAAAAGATTCCAATAAATTTCTTTTGCCATTTTTTGCCACTCGGCTTGCAAAGAAAATATGCATCTAGTTGTTTCTAAATCAACTTAAATATAAGGGAAGGCTAAGGTTTGATGTTTCGAGTTAGGTTTGGGGCGCTATTTACATTCAATTAAAAATAATCGAATTTTTTCAACCTGCAGCTAGTCTCAACCTGCAGCAGTCTGCCCTACATAAAACAGAACTTAAATACCTCGTGTCGGGATAAGGCTGGCAGTATTCTGACGGACGATCGTGAGGTGACTGATAGGTGGAAGCAGCACTTCGACGAACACCTGAATGGCGCCCAGGCGGAGAACCATGGCGGCGGGGAAAGCGATTTCGACGGTGCAACAAGCGGGGAAGAGGTGCCAGCCCCAACGATAGGCGAAGTTAAGGAGGCCATCATGCAGCTAAAGAACAACAAGCCAGCTGGAAAAGATGGCATCGGAGCGGAGCTTATTAAAATGGGACCAGAAAAGCTGGCCGTTTGTCTGCACCAACTAATTGTTAGAATTTGGGATACGGAACAGCTACCGGAGGAGTGGAAAGATGGGGTTATCTGCCCGATCTATAAAAAGGGCGACAAGTTGGACTGTGAGAACTATCGAGCGATCACCGTTCTCAATGCCGCCTATAAAGTGATGTCCCAAATCATTTTCCGCCGTCTATCACCAATTGCGAATAGATTTGTGGGAACTTATCAAGCCGGCTTCGTCGAAGGTCGGTCTACAACGGATCAAATATTTACACTGCGGCAAATCCTCCAAAAGGGCCGTAAATACAGAGTTCCCGCGCATCATTTATTCGTTGACTTTAAAGTCGCATATGATACCATCGACCGGAAAGAGCTATGGAAAATCATGTACGAGAACAGCTTCCCCAAGAAGGTCATCAAACTGATTAAATCTACGATGGATGGTACACAGTGCTGTGTTCGGATTTCGGGTGGATTGTCAAGTTCATTCGAATGACACAGAGGGCTTCGTCAAGGTGATGGTCTTTCATGCCTGCTGTTCAACATAGCGCTACAAGGTTAGGTGTTATGAACCGAGCGGATATCAACACGCGGGGCACGATATTCAACAAATCTAGTCAATTCGTCTACTTTGCCGATGACATGGATATTATCGGCAGAACATCTGTGGCGGTGGCAAGGAGTACACCAGACTAAAGCGCGAAGCAGAAAAGATTGGGTTAAAGGTAAATACGTCTAAAACAAAGTGCATGCTAACCAGCGGAACCGAGGCCGAACGACACCGCTTGGGCAGTAGTATATTGATCGACGGCGATGAGTTTGAAGTAGTCGATGAATTTGTGAGATTCGGAGGCGTATTATCAGCGGAAGTCGTGCTTACTATGGGTTCCACAAGCAATTGCGGTCGAGCAGACTAAGTCCCCGTACAAAGTGCACCCTGTACAAAACGCTTATTAGACCGGTTGTTCCCTACGGGCATGAAACATGAACAATGCTCGAGGAGGACCTGCGAGTGCTCGGAGTTTTCGAACGACGAGTGCTAAGAACGATCTTCGGCGTTATTCAGGAGAACGGAGTATGGAGGCGGAGGATGAACCATGAACTCGCACAGCTTTATGGCGAACCCAGTATCCAGAAGGTGGCGGATACGATGGGCAGGGCATGTTGCAAGAATGCCGGACAACTACCCTGCAAAGATGGTGTTCGCCTCAAATCCGGTAGGAACAGGACGACCAGGAGCGCAGCGAGCAAGATGGTTAGACCAGGTGGAGCGAGATCTGGCGGAGAGTAATCGGTGTACGAGGAATTGGAGAGCGGTAGCCCTCAACCGAGTTACATGGAGAAACTTTGTTCAACAGGCTTTGTCTTAGGACGGCAAGCCACCTGAGTAAGTAAGTAAGTAAATACCTCGTACTCATTTGTTCAGATCATTTTACATTTTCATATAATAGCACTTCATTGTAATGCATTTTTTCAATATTTCGATTTCAAATGGTATAATACAATCGGTCCTTAGTATTTTATAAATTTTATTAGTCTTATGGTACATGAGGTACTCGAGTGCTTAAGTTTGAAGATCTTTTGAAAGAAATATGCGAAATCATATCTTGGTTTCGTTTGATAGTTCTGACCAATATTTGTCAAGTAACAATGCATATCTCATTGAATTGATAAATGCATGTAACAAATCTGTATCATATAGGAATGTGCAACGAAGAATGTTTCCGTAATTCGATTCTCATACTCATTAGCGACGCATGAGATAAATATATTCTTCGTTTAATAAGATTCAGTCTAAGATCATTAAAACTGCTCCATTTAGCTCTGAAAAAATGAGTTAGATTGGGAGCGTATCTTAATTATAATTGTTCTTCGAATTAACTGTTTTCGTTTATGGTAGTTTTGACAATATTTTAGCACTTTTAAATTTGATTCATTACGTAAAACTGTACGAAATTAAGATCCCATTCAATTACTAATGGTGGCCATCTGAAGCAGTTGTTCAAGACAAGCTGAAAGGATACGCTTGAAGTTCTCGCTTATGCACATGACTCTGTCCGTTTCGCATGCACGGTGAGATTTCGTTTGATAAATTAATGGCAATATGCAGGTTACCCATTTCTGTTGGTCTGTATATTCTCAAAATCAAATTGTTGCTTTCCATCTGTTCGTCTGGTTCGCTGTGTACCTCTTTTCGACAGTTGCATGTGCCACAGGTAGGCAAAGCACTGTTGCTGCTGCACCCGTTCCCAATCCTGCGCAACAAAATTTCAAAGCCACTGAATGGGAACCGATTGTATATAGCTCGATGAAAGAGAAGACATAAACGTGTATATTTTAGCCTGGACAGGTGAAAATTGGATTGATTGACTTTTAAGATCAGGTGCATTTTAAAAGTTGGTAGGCTCCAGCATTTAGTTTATCCTCAATACAAAAAAGTAGCATGCTTGGAATCGAGAATGAATACAAATATAAGATACATTAATATGTAGAAATACAGCTTGTCCAATATATTGAACGACTAATATTATTCGAACTCATGCAACCCTACAAAGGTGCTACCCTACAAGTCATCAAATTCTAGCGGGTAAAGCATAGAAAGTCCGTTTTAAGAACGAAAACAGACCATTTTATTTTTCTTTCGGAACCACAATTATCAGAATTGCTCAAATTCCGGCGGTTGCTAAAAACAAATCAGTGTAGCTCCTACTTGATTTTGATTATGGTATTTTTTATTCATTGCTACCTCACGCAGCAATCGCCAAAGGTAGCTCAGGATTCCTCTATTATTTCTGAACTATTTTATAACATTTGACGAAAGAATACAGTTTTGTAACGACTTTTTACGCATTTTGAAATGGGATATGTAAAGTGAAAATTCTGTGTTTTATAAATATCTTAACAACCGTTTGATTGATTCAATCAAAATAAATTTTCTACTCATCAACGCACCGATTACATTTATAAACTTCTAGTCTGCCACTATAACGTCCCTTGAGAGGTAATCCTACATTAAAAGATTTTGTTCTATTCACGTACCTTGGCATTTGGTTTTAAAATCGTTGTATGTGCTAGACATTTGCGTTTCAGCATCCGCTACAAACGGATATATTCAAGCTGTTGCCATTGCCCTCACTCAGCTCGCAGCTAGAAATTTTACCTGTTTTCAAGATTGCACGGACTGAAAAGAAATCAGAAAATTAAAATAAAGCAATCGGTGTTAAAAGCTGCCAGATTGGGCCTAGGTATTCGTCTTTTTTATTTATGTTAGTCAATCTCGTATTATAATGTGTTTTCCCTAAGTTCCGTTTATCGCATGCTGTTTGAGTTACAATAAAGAGAAAATACAGGAAGAGCATACTTGATGTATTTCCTTAAGAAATTTCAGCATCTGTTGCAGAATTAACGCTGCTTATTCATATGTGTTGATGTAACACGACCAAGTTACACCAATAAGCACGGTATTTGCGTCAAAGTTTTTCGTCAAGCTTGCGATGAAACTTAACAACAATTATCATTACTTTTAAACTGAATACCATTTGAAAAGAGTGAGTATTATCATATTTTTTTGCTGCTTTTCTAAGTATACAAAGTTTGCTTTATAATAATAAAAAAATAACTATTGTAGCAACGCAACGGTATGGTACACTTAGTGGTTTAAAAAGATCAAAAATGTTTTTTATAAATTATTATTCAGGGAATTAAATGGAATCTTTGGTATTATTTAAGAACGTGCTCTCCCATCATATTTTCTCTTTTCACCTCAAATGGAACGAAAATACATCAATCGTAAAAAAAATATGATGTATTATGTATCGTTTTCGCTTTTGTAATTTGTATTTTTGATTTATTATTACAATTTTAAAACTGTAAGCGAGAGAAATAAACAATTTAGCACTGATTAGGCGCATCTGATAAGTTTACAAAAATCCTTAGACGTCAAACTCTATCTCTAACTCCGCTGGTCTGTGGAAATGCTGATATAGTTCTGCAATTGTGTTCAATCCTGGTAGATATCCGAGCAGCATGAAACTTTTGAGTATCAGGAAAAATAAGTAGCTTTAATGGGTTAAATATAAAACAGTGTCACAAGCACTGGCTGGGGGCAGGTTTCGTTTTATGTCCAGCTGAAGCAATTAGCGAAGTAAGGAACGGGACGATCACACCTGCGTTACTTGATCGCTGCTGCTCGCACTTGATGTCACGAGCTCGAACTTCGACTGCCAATCAAATCTATGATTGGTGCATAAAACAAGCAAGAAGAACAGTTGCCTGATGCACATGCCATATGGTATATTAAAGGGCAGCCTGATTGAAACGGCAGGTGCCGAGTCACATTGATCGATCTGTGTATCACCAAGAAATTAGGGAGTATGCTGATAAGTAAATTGGTTTTACGTATATATTTAACATCATAAGTGAGATAACGCCACTAGCTGTTATTGAGAACCATATTAACCATAAGGTCCAATCTGAATCATAATCAATCTGAATTTTACACCAATCTGCAATGTCGAAATATATTGTCAAATTATTTTTTTGTTAGATTTTAGTCACTTTAACCAGCTTTGGTGATTCGTGACTTCTGTGGAGTTAGGATTTGAACCCGGGTCCTCGGCGTGAAAGGCGTGAGTGCTAACCACTACGCCGGGACTGACCCCATTGTCAAATTAGATTTTATAAATAGATTTAAATTGTTTTAAATTGCAAAATCATTCTTCTGCTCGATTTGATTGCTCGACTGAACTGTTCGATTTGACTGCTCGACTCAACTGATTGGACAGATCAACTTGACTGCTTGACTAAACAGCTCGATTTAACTGCTCGAGTGGACTACACGACTTAAGTACCCGATTCGACTGCTTGACACATTTGCTTGACTTACTACGACCCGACTGCTTGACTTAACTGCACGATTGAACTGTTCGACTGGACTGTTCGATTCGACTGCTCGACTGGACTGCTTGACTGGACAGCATGATTCATCTGCTCGACTAAACTGCTCGACTCAACTCTTCGATTCGACGCTCGACTCAACTGCTCGATTCAACTGCCTGATTCCACTGCTCGACTGGACTACTCGATTCGACTGCTCGACTCAACTGCTTGACTTCTGTTTGATTCAACTGCTCGACTAGACTACTCGATTCAAATGCTCGACTCAACTGTTGGACTTATTCGCTTGACCCGACTGCTTGACTAAACCATTCAACTAAACTACACGATTCAACTACTCGACTTGACTGCTCGGCTCGACCACTCGATTCAACTGCTCGACTCAACTGCTCGACTGGACTGCTTACTGATTAGGTTGATTTAACTGCTCGTCTAGACTGCTCGATTTGACTGCCCGAATTGACTGTTCAACTGGACTGCTCGACCCAACTGTTAGATTCGAATGCTTGATTCGATTGCTTGATTCGATTGCTTGATTCGACTGCTCGACTCGCCTACTCAACGCTTGTTGTGATATCATATGGTCGGTGTTAAATCAGACTGGACCAAGTCGCAAAATTTTAAAAAATGAGTTAATGATAGCAAACGATCAAGAATTTTCTAAGCAACATTTTACTCTGATCAGACTACATAAATGTTAAACCCCTGTTAAATAGTCTGATTCTACTTAGATTTGAACCCACGACCACTCGCATGTTATTTTCTTTTCCCATTCCCTCCATCTGTTGAAAAAACTACCGTTAAAAAATCAAAAATGTTTAATATTTTTGTAAGTCAAGATAAGGGGGGCTCCGTAGCCGCAAGGTTACCGAGTCTGCTTTGACAAGCGAGTGGGCATGGGTTCGAATCTTAGTAGAATCAAGCCATTCGATGTCAAGTGACTTTAGCATGGGTTTATTCTCGGGCCCCCCTCGTTTCCCCTTCCTTCATGCTGAATTCTATATTTTCCCACTGAAGCCTCTTGACAGTGCAAAAGTCCCTCCTACAGTTTAGTGTACTGGTCAGAGGAACGAATGAGTCCTCGCCAGGGACGGCTATAATATGGGATAGTACTGGCAGTGAGGAATAGGTGGGTAAGGTAGATCAAACTTTGAAGGAAGGGTAAACCCCAATACACACAAGCACGCACAAAATTTAATAAGCATATCGCTCATTCAATAGCGATTATAGCAAAAAGAAATGCAGTGCAGGTTATACAGCAAACACCCGGGCGGTATCACAATAGATCAATTATACTGGTCGCAGTGATGAGTCCACACAGGAAAAAAAAGTCAAGATAAAAAAGTGTTTAAAGCTACTCTTCTAAGTCGAGAGTTCGGCTCAGTTTTTAGCTCGACCCACGGTTGTAAACGATATTCCCTGCTTGTTTGCAACATCGCGGTCAGGAGTTTGAGTACAAAGACTATTGATTACAGAGGTGACTTGGCACTCAAAAACCGCTAAATTTTGAATCAAAACGGAAATTACCATCACAAATAAAGGTAACTCTACGTTTTGATTCAAAATTTAGCGGTTTTTGAGTGCCAAGTCACCTCTGTAATCTGTAATCTCTGTAATCTTGTCTCCGTAAGGTTGAGGTTCCTTGTGAAGCTAACTGGTTGTCGACCAGGTTTCGTTTTCGGTATTGTGCTCAGTAAATGCTCACTGCAACGCCTCAACGAAACAGAATTCGAAAAAGCAATCTAAATAATGGATTTCTGTCTGTCTGTCGGTATGTTCCTTATAGGATCGAAAACTACTAAACCAATCGGCGTGAAAATTTGCATTTGGGACCGAGGAAGGTTCTTATGATAGTTAGATACCCCTCTCCCCCGCCTCTAGGAGGGGAGCTTCTATACAAATGAAACACAAATTTCTGCATAACTAGAGAACTAATCAAGCAATTGGAACCAAATTTGGCATGTGGATGTTTTTGGAGGCAAGAATTTCTGTGGTGAATTGAGACCCCTCCCCCTTTTGGAAGAGAATTATGACCCCTCTCCCCTTTAAGAGGAGGGGCTTCCATATAAATGAAATAGAAATTTCCTCTTATCTCAAGAACTAATCAAGCAAATGGAACCAAATTTGGCATGTAGGGGTTTTAGGCGGCAGGAATTTTTATTTATGTTTTAGGACCCCTCCCCTGTTTAGGAGGGGGGGGGCTCCAATGCAAATGAAATACAAATTTCCTCATAACTTGAGAACTAATCAAGCATATGGAACCAAATTAGGCATAAACCCCACATAGAGAGGCAGGAATTTTTCTATAACAAATTATGACCCCTCTTCACTTTAAGAGGGGGGAGGGGGCTCCCATACAAATGAAACACAAAGTTCCTCATAACTTGAGAACTAATCAAGCATATGGAAAAAAATTTAGCATTTGGGGGATTTTGGAGGCATGAATTCATTTTATGATGGTTTGAGACCCCTGGTTTCGAGGTGGTAGAAGAGTTCGGGCTCACTGGTTACCGCAGACAACGACACCAGCAGAGAAATATAAAGACGCATTATGGCAGGAAGTCGTGCCTACTTTGGATTCCGCAGGACGCTGCGTTCGAACAAAATTCGCCACCGCACGAATTAACAATCTACACGACGCTGATTAGACCGGTAATCCTTTACGGCCATGCTTCATGCTATGCTCGTGGATGACCAGCGCGACCTTAGTATTTTCGAAAGAAAGGTGTTGCGCACCATCTACGCGGAGTGCAGATGGAAGACGGAACGTGGAGGAGGCGAACAAACCATGAATTGCATCAGCTGCTTAGAGAACCACCCATCGCCTACCCCGCCAAAATCGGTCGCCTGCGATGGGCTTGGCATGTCGTGATGATGTCGACGACAGCCCGGTTAAAAAAGTTCTCAATAACGATCCGATTGAAACGAGACGGCGGGGCGCTCAGTGAGCACGATAGATCGATCAAGTGGAAGGCGACCTGCGGACCCTACGCAGACTACGTGGCTGGCGAATTGCGGCCATCGATCGCGTGGAATGGAGACGACTTCTTCGTACAGCAGAGGAAACCACGGCCTGGAGCTGATTAAGTAAAGTAAGTTGAGACCCCTCTCCCCTGTGGTAGTGGGATAAAGACTCTCATACAAATAAAACAGAAATTTTTGCGTAACTCAAAAACTAATCGAACTCAAGAAACTTTGGACTCTTCCATAAAACATAACAGTCAATAACAGGACCACCAAATACTATCTGCAGCCCCCCGCAGAAAGCACCATTGTCTAGGTTTATTTGTTTTCCTAGGTCTACTGATCTCTATTACTTTACTTCAGTTGGGTCCGAACAAGCGACAGCGAGTAAGGTGAGGATCACCCCGAGGATCGAAATGGTACTTTCCACGAAACGGTTTTCCGTGAAATGGTACATTCCGCGTAAAGTTTTTTTTCGCGAAATGGTATTTGGCGAACAGCTTAAGCGAGAGTCCCACCTTACACGCAAAATAATCCCACGTGAAAAATCACATAAATTTCTCTACAGGGAGTTACGTGACTTTCAGATGAACATTATTGGAAAATACAATAACATCTATACTAATGCAAGCTACGTAAATTTACGTAAATAGTACGGGAAAAGTTGGATGGAAAATATTCACATAACTTATCCCGTAATTTCGACCAAATTTTGAATATATGTACAGACTTGATCGTGAAGTCGTTTTTGGAAAAAGACTTCTTCTTAAACTTCTAAAATGCCCTTCAAGGCTTGTATTGACATGACATTTTGTCTACTGAAGTTTTATTTAAAGAGATCATAAAAATGTAGACAATTTACAAACTGCAAAACCACTTTTAAGCATACACTAAAATACTGAAATTTTATTTTCGGCAATTTTAGCCGTTTCTTAAAATCTATCTTATATTTCTTGTCAAATTGCAGAACATTGTGATATGTGAGCGGAAAAATAAAATTAAAAAACCGTTTTACATTTTGCAAGAAATCTGTATATTCGTAACAGAAGATTTAAAAAACGTATGGACTACCCATAGTGCACTTTAAAGCAACGTCATGGTCTGTTTTGAAAAATAATGAGGTGATTTCTGTTTTTTTGGTTTTTATTGTTTTCAAATTTGCTCAAACTTGATATTGGTCATATTTTGGGACACACTTTTTCAAAATCCTTCATTGTGTTTGGCATCTATTCCTTTAATGTAAGTTCTAGGGCAACGCAATTGATTGAGTAGATCAAATGTTTGTACATATACAACAATCTGTGTCACAGGAAAATATATCTATAGTAACAATACGAATAATAAGAATAATAGTAATAGTAACAATAATGATAATACCAACATCATTAATCATCATAGACCTAGGATCCTGTAAGAACATATCGTACATTGCGTAAACATTGAATTTCGAAAACCATACAGCACACCGTTTTTGTATTCTCTTGACTACGGCAACTGCACATGTAGTCAAACTGAATATGCATCGATCAACAGATATGCAACAGATTATCAAGGGAACAGCCTGTTGCTTTTGTGTCGAATGAATTTGGAAAAGCAACAGTTTTTACTCGAAGCACTCGCATTCGCTCACGTTGCCAACATATGCCTGGCCGTGGCCATCAAAACAGGATGGTTGTCTACGTGAAAGAAAACTAGAAAAGAAGAACCATGAAAAAACGCACCTGGTGTTGTTATTCTGATCCTTAACCCATCGAATCCCATTGCCCGCTAAAGTGAAGTTTTCAAGTAACCACTACAGAATCGATAAAAGTAAAACATTTTGTGCGAAGTTTCTAAATTCATAGCTACACAAAACTTTGTATAGTGACGGTTTAATTTTTATGAACATTAGGATAATAAACCATTAGGCTTGAACAGGTTAATTCTGACAAATGGCGCGTGCTGGTTGAATAGCAGCCAAAAGCAGGCACAACAGATTTTCTCTCTATATTTAATTATTTTCACAGAAACTGTGCCAACGCACACTATAACGATGTAAACTACGCACGTGCGCGCACCAATATGTTTGGATCTGGAAGAAAGTTGTTCCGACTAAGATGTCCAGGCATATTTACTCTGCAACAGATGCCATAAGCCATAAATGAGGGGATCGAACAGTTGATAAAAATTTCAAAAAAATGTGATCACTCCTACACTATCATTGCATATGTTTCTTATCGCCGCCGCACGCGTTGATTGAGCATATAACATTTTGATACAAAGAATCTGTTGTAGGATCAACCACAGTGCAAATACAGCTTTCGGTTGGCGAAATATTTATCTTATCTATCCGATAATACTTCTAGCAGTGAAATGTAATAACATCAAACTAGTTTCTCTAGTTAGAGCAGATGTTATTCGCATTACCGTACTGCTTTAATCGGTTGCAATCAATTTTATACTCAAAATTATTAAATAACTTTTCATTATCACTTTCCCACTGAATTTTTAGTTAATTGTCAATAATTATTATTTATATTCCTACCCTGAAAATAACACATCCTGTGATTTTACAAATAACCTTATTGACAAGACCGTGTTTAGTTATTGCTATTTGAATATTACTATGGAAGGGCATATGTTTGGCAGTCGCGCATTACTGCATTCATAATGTACAAAAATGTTGTGCCAAAAATTTTAAGAATACAAATTGTGGAAAATGTAGGTATTTGTAAAACCCCAATCTGGATTACCCTCTTGGTGTTATTTCACTTATTTTGTGAAAAGTAACATAACAACATTCTACGAAAAATTCATTTTTTTCCGTCTGACTTTTTTTTCCTTTCCTCACCAAATGGACTAACCATGTGTTTGAAATGTATACCCGCGGGGAGGTGCATCTGCCTCTAAAAAAACCTTACGGGTTTTACTATTCAAATTCAATATTTGCTTGAAAGTGTAGAATTTCAGAACATTTCAAAATGCTGCAGATGTTTTCATGGCACGCGGCGCACAGTGGGACGGCTTCAAAAATAGGCGGACATCAGCTTTTGCGGCGAAACTATTCAGTATTCCGCATTAGTGTCTTCACAAAAATTTCTTGGTTTTTAATGTGTTGTTTTGTTAGATAAAAAAAATTACATTAAGGGTGTGGGTCAATAAATAGAGAAATTAACTTTTTTATTTTAGGTCCAAAATAAACAGTGCCTAAGGAAAAGTGGTAGATGACATTATTTAGAGACTATTTGGTGCAGGAAAAAAGTTTCTATTCCTTAAGGGAAAAAAGATATTGAGCAACACATTAACAAACCCCCTTAATATCAGTTTTCCTAATTTTTTTTGCTTATTTCCGTATCTACGTACTTTTGATATTCAGTGAAGTTTAAGATATAGTAAAAATGCATCTTTTTGCTGAAGAGAGCGTAGCTCTAACCTTGTGGGATTTTGAGCTGTTACAGGTTTTATATAATTTTCTAGTCAATTTTAAAGTGATTTATTTCAAAAAGGCGCAAGTATGCGCAGCCAATCTCAGCGACTTTAAGTGTTATGATGTAGTGGCTTACATTTCATGTATATGACACGGTGGAACACGGTGGAACATTTGAGCAAACTGCGTCTAAAAATATCGCGTTTTACGCCAGGAATATTACATAAAATCACATAATAGCCCAATACAAATGGTATAAACTCATTTGAAATAAAAATAAATTTAATAATATAAGATCAAAAAACTCAATGATGCTATATTTATAAATATCTGTTCATTTCTTCATCGTTAGCTTCTTAGGAGTCAAGAGTACCGTTTCCCGGTACTCTTTGGTTCATGCAATAACTTCAGTGCTGCTTCACTAATAGCGAATTTGTTTATTCAATCCGGATTGAAACCGGATGAATTTTTTGTGTTCATTTGCTCCTATCTGCAGATAAAATTCATCCAGTTCCAACCCGGATTGAATAAACAAATTCGCTATAAATAGCATTTTTCCGTTTTGTGTTCTTACCTACTGATGAAATTATCGGATCAGATGATAGCATTGAGCGGTTAAATATATCTTGATTTGTAGATACTCTGTGAACATAAACGTATGCAATTCGGAACAAAATACAACATATATGATGACTAATATTCACCTTGAACATTTTGAAGCAGCATTGAAGTTATTGCGTGAACCAGATTTTTCAGGAAACGGTACTCTTGACTTCTCCGAAGCTAACGATGAAGAAATGAACAGTTATTTAGAAATATAGCATCATTGAATTTTGAAATCGTATATTATTAAATTTATTTTTATTTTAAATGGGGTAAACCATTTGTATTGGTCTATTACGTTATTTTATGTAATTTTTCAGGCGTAAAACGCGATATTTTTAGTCGCAGTTTGCTCAAATGTTCCACCGTGACATATACATAAAACGAAAGCCACTATATCACAACACTTAAAGTCGCTGAGGTTGGCTGCGCATACTTGCGCCTTTTTGAAATAAATCACCTTAAAATTGACTATAAAATTATATAAAACTGTAACAGCTCAAAATCCCATAAGGTTAGAGCTACGCACTCTTCAGCAAAAAGATGTATTTTTACTATATCTTAAACTTTGCTGAACATCAAAAGTACGTAGAAACGGAAATAAGTAAGAAAAATTAAGAAAACTGATATTAAGGGGGTTTGTTATTGTGTAGCTCAATATCTTTTTCCCTTAAGAGATAGAAACTTTCTTCCTTCACCAAATACTCTTTAAATAATGTCATCTACCACTTTTCCTTAGGCACTGTTTATTTTGGACCTAAAATAAAAAAGTTAATTTCTCTATTTATTGACCCACCCTCTTAATGTAATTTTCTTTTATCTGACAAAAAAATACATTAAAAACCAAGAAACTTTTGCGAAGACACTAATGCGGAAAACTTAATAGTTTCGCCGCAAAAGCTGATGACCGCCTATTTTTGAAGCCGTCCCACTGTGCGGCGTCGTGCTTCATTCTTCGTCAGCACTTTGTGGCTTTCTTTTTCGAGTCACATTTTGCTTCTTTGACGAAACTGCCTTATTTCGTTTTTCTAGGTACAACTACGTTAATGATGAGCTGAAAATGATCTATGTCCTGCCACAGCCATAGAAACTAGAACAGAGTAGTCTTCAAAACAATATGTTCGACCGTTTTTGCATTTTTCTGTTTCATGGACAAAAATTAATATAATCAACCAACAGCTGAAAGAAACCTTTGTTATACTATCATGTATTACATTAGATATGAAACTTGACGCAAAGAGAACAGTGTTGGGTACAATTTCATTAATTCGTCAATTAGCAATGCTAAATTCTGACTAGCGAATTTTTGGGTACATTAGCAAAAACGTTAGCTTCGTTAAAAATAAAGCCTTGAAATCGCTAATCGCTAAATCGATAAAGTTGCATGAAAATTTGAAAATTATTTAATCTTCTCCTCACCGTTTTTATATTCCGCTGGTCGGAAAGAATGTCTCACACACTTGAACGCGGTTATAAAAAGTTTGTATACGATTGAATCTTCAAAAATATACCTAGTAGGTATACCGTCTGGTGAATAATAGAAGAAGTACCATTGCATTGTATGCCCAGAGTTTCCCGCGTTTTAAATTTATGTATGTCAGTTATTATCTGTTATTATTATTGTAATTAAATCAACAGGCTAATATAGCCCCAATGATTGTCCAACACACAAAATACAAAAATACAGTCAAGTGATTAATACAATGTTAACAAAAGCGATCTAAAACTAACTAAAACTAAACTAGATCTAAGTTCATTTTACTTGCGGTTTACCACTCCCCAAAAAGGTAAGCAAATCTTCTGCATCATATCCGTCGTGGCAAATGGAAATCGAATTAAGACGAAACTTGATTAAAGGCACGCTGTAAACCACCGATGGCACCGTTCATGCTGTAGTTAGTACGACGATGTGGTAATTTCAGTATTGCACGATTGCCTAAGGCTCGTGGTTGCACATTCAAGTTGATCTACTCCAGAAGCACGGGGCAGTCTATTCTACCCTGCAGGATATCAGCAATAAACAAAGCTCTGGACGCAACTCTACGAACCCGAAGAGGATCTAAGTCGATTAGTCGACAGCGACTTTCGTAACTTGGAAGACGAAATGGGTTACTCCATGGCAGCTTTCGCAGAGCAAATCGAAGAAATCGACGTTGAACTGATTCAATTCTCTCAGCACTATTGTTGTAGCTAGGATTTCAGAAGGTAGTAGTAGCTAGGTAGTAGAAAGCAATGCACTTTTTTTAGAATAGAGGAGAAAAAGCGGAAAGGTGAAGGGCAAGGGGGTTATTGGTAACTATGCTTAACAAGTAATCGTTGTGACTCCTACCTTTTGTCCAATGCTGGAAGCCCAAGTAACAATTTCAGGCTGATCAAACGCTCTTATAGCTAATGTTATTCAACCTGTGGCTGAATTATGGTTTAGGTTTAGATGGAAAAAAAATCTTTTTTCAGCTCTTAAACATCTAAATCTGGTGATTTTATCAAGCTTCAGGTTTGTTAATAGCTGCTTTCGAAGCTGCGATGAAGCTTAATAGAGGCTTTGGCGCGCTTTTAAATGGCCATTTTGTGCAATGCTTTCAATTCTATTTTTAGAACGAGAAAAAGTTTTGCAATATGCTCTTCCAGTCGCTTAATCAACGCCTCATCAACCTTTATGCAGCAAAAAAAACTATTTTTAAATTTAAAAAATTGAACGAGTCATTTTTTATTTTGCCGTGAACATTGTCGAACGTGATATTTTTAATTTCGAATAACTTTAATTCCTATAATTAATAATTAATGTAGTTTGAAAGCTGTGAGCCTAATGAAAGCCTCTACTCTACACTTTAACACCTTTAAGCAGCCGTAAAACGGCTTAATGTTTGTGGATGTTTAGAAGCGGATTGTTTAGCAGAAAAATCCACTATTAAGCCTGTTTATCAACCTTTGAGGTCAGGTTTGAAAAACTTAAAGTAATTTAAGCATCGCTTGTTCAACCACCATTTAAGTGCTTAATTTATGCAGCTTGATCGCCTTAAAACAGCCCGTAAACAGCAATTGCTCTTGCAATTCAGCTACCGTTGTTACTTGGGAGGTGCATGGGTCGAACTATAATCTGGGGTTATTACCAGATTCGAACCCACAACACCCGCCATGGCATGTAGCTCGCTGGTACTTATGTACCTTTGAACCACAGAAGCGCTGGACCCTCTATAATTTTTATATTATTTTGCTTTTTCGGGTTGAGTTAGGGCTTTTCTACCAAGCAGGTTTGAGTAAAATCTTCGAAGGTAATTTCTGTGTTCGGCATTGTGCAGGATTTCCAAAGTGTAACTTTGTGCCTTCCTGCTAAGACTCTTCTGCACTTCCTACTGCCCAAGGCCATAACGAGGGATAACGAGGCGGCGGCTAGAGCCAACACAGGTACCGAAAGCTATCTAGCCAAGCTGGAAAGCATTTATCGCCTCATGTGCTTAAGAGTGGCGAGTGCGTAACGCACAGTTTCACATGACGCAATCTGTCTTAGAGGGTATGATGCCTATTGGCATCATCATCAGCGAGAACGTAGAGTGTTCAACTAACGTGGAACTAGACGCATACGGAGCACCACAAGATCGACCTCGATGACCACATAGCAGCGGGCATGGTCTGATTCCACAAAAGGCCGGTGAACACATCGACTTATCCCGGAACTATCCGGGTGGGTCAACAGTCGCCACGGCGAAGTCTACTTCCACCTGGCACAGATTCTGTCAGAGCATGGTTGTTTTAGACAGTATCTGCACAAGTTTGGGCATGCGGAGTCCCCCGCGTGTCCCGAATGTGTGGTTTTTGAGGAAACTGCAGAACATACTGTCTTCATATACTCTCGTTTCGCGGGCGCGAGAAGCAACATGATGGCAGTGAGCGGACAGGACACTACTCTGGATAACTAAGTCCAAAGGATTTGTTCCAGCTCGAACGTCTGGGAAGCGGTCAATGCGGCTGCTACCCAGATTGTACTTGAGCTATAGTACAAAACCGCTGGAGAGCCGAGCCTAACTACCATAGTCCAGTAGTTAGCTAATAGGGTGCGTTAAGCACAATAGGTCCTCCCTAAAGTAATATCGATAAGGTGGTACCAGGGGGCGTTGAGGCTGGAGACTCGAGTACGGTTTTAGTGGGTCTGGATCCTCACGCCCCATTAAGGAGGTCGGGATACCTAACCTCACACCCTGAGTTGTCTACTCAGGTGTCTGATAGTACCGTATCTTCTAAAGTGCTCAGCAGATTTTTCTACTCGTAAAAAAACCGATTTAATCCACCTAGTGGTGAGTTTGCTGATATGTTGGATACTGCGCAAGAACTCATTTTCGATAAAACGTAATCTTTTTCGCCAAGAGTAGCATTTCGAAAGGACGTATTTAGAAATGTGATTATTATTTTTTAATTATGTTTCAAAACTACTTGTTTGATCAAATGACATCGTGTATTTTCAAAAAAAATTACACCGAAAAAAAAACTTTCGTTTAAACAGTTAAGGTACCCCGGGGCATGTGGGAATACGGGGTAAGTGGGAACGGAGCTCATAACTCTCTTCAACCTCATTTTCTCCTACCGAATCTTTCTAGAAAATAAAGATACAACTCAAACGCATGTATTAAAATTATAGATTATTTATAACAGGCATTCCAAACATCAGAATTGGACTTTCAATTTGAGCGTTATTTTCAATTTGCGTTGTAAGTTTGACGCACCTTTCTATAAATGATATTTTGGCTACAGGTTTTACGTAAAAGTACATGGTTTTCTGACAGTAGGTAAACATAATGAGTGTATTAACAAATTACACCCGAAAACTAGTTGTTTAATTTGACAAACGGCATTAAAAAAATGGGTCGAAATAAGGTCGGCACTTCAAAGCACTCGGGGCAAGTGGGACCTATTAAAAATAAAGGGTTTCAGCACAAAACTTTCTGTCTTAATACATTTTTTAGATGAACTATCAAACATTTTCAGTTCAATCACATAATATTTATACCAGTAAAGCTTTAAAATAAAACCGAAAATGACTAAACCAAGGAGCCCCAAAAAAGAAACCCACATGCACAGCTTGTGAGGGAACAAACAGTTTGGTCACATTTTGGTTACACCTAAACGATGTTAATTGAATTTAGAAAGTCAAATTTGATATGATTAAGCAAATCTGCAACTGGAATTGGAACAATAAAGTGTTGTGGTTATTATAACGTAACTATCTCTTATGAGTAGCTCTACCGAATTGGGTATGGTAGAACAAACAGATCATAATCGTATGTTCGAGCTATTAAACAATGGTTAATCCAAAATTACGTCTCGCAAGAAATGGGTACAACGACATATTCAACTACATTTCCTTACAATAATGCATTACAGCGTAATTGCTCACGATCTGTGTTTTATCTTCTTCTTCAGCAGCATAGAGCATGCTGTTTCAAGCACTCGTCTCCATTCAATTCGGTCTTGGGCCACTCGTCGCCAATTTCCTAGTCGTCTCAGAAGTCGCAAATCGCTTTCGACCTGGTCGAGCAATCGTGCACGTTGGGCCCCCCTGTTCCTGGTGCCGGTGGGGTTGTCGAAGAGGACTATTTTCGTCGCACAGTCGTCCGGCATCCTTACGACGTGTCCGGCCCACCGTAGCCTGCTAACTTTCGCTAGATGTACGATGGGAGTCTCCCCAAGCAGTGCCTGTAGCTCGTGATTCATACGCCTCCGCCACTCTCCGCTTTCAGTTTGTACTCCACCAAATATCGTCCGCAGCACTTTCCGCTCAAACATGGCAAGAGCGCGTATGTCCTCCGTAAGCAGCGTCACGGCTTCAAGTCCATAAAGAACTACCGGTCTAATAATGGTTTTGTACATTGTTAGCTTCGTGCGGCGGCGTATGCTTCCTGATCGTAGCGTTTTACGAAGGGCAAAGTAGGCCCGATTTCCCGCTTGGATGCGCCGCTGGATCTCCTTACTAGTGTTGTTGTCCGCGGTCACCAGCGATCCCAAATACACGAACTCTTCTACCACTTCTAGTTCGTCGCCGTCAACGGTTACCGTCCGTGGGAGGCGCACATTTGTTTCCTTTGAGCCTCTTCCTTTCATGTATTTGGTCTTCGACGCATTTATTTTTAGCCCAATTCTCCTAGACTCCGCTTTCAGTCTGGCGTAGATTGCCTCCGCCGTCGCAAAGTTCCTGGCAATGATATCGAAGTCATCTGCAAAGCCTAGAAGTTGGCTACTCTTGGTAAAAATCGTGCCTCTCGTTTCGATGCCCGCTCGTCGGATCACCCCCTCAAGAGCGATGTTGAACAGCATGCAGGATAGACCGTCACCTTGTCTCAACCCTCGTCGCGTCTCGAAGGGACTCGAGAGTGTCCCAGAGATGCGTACGAAACACATCACTCGATCCAGTGTAGCTCTGATCAGTCGCGTCAGTTTGTCCGGAAAACCGTAATCGTGCATTATCTGCCATAGCTTGTCTCGATTGACTGTATCGTATGCTGCTTTGAAATCAATAAAGATGTGATGCGTGGGCACGTTGTACTCCCGACATTTCTGCAAGGTCTGTCGGATAGTAAAAATTTGGTCTGTCTGTCTGTCTGTCTGTCTGTCTGTCTGTCTGTCTGTCTGTCTGTCTGTCTGTCTGTCTGTCTGTCTGTCTGTCTGTCTGTCTGTCTGTCTGTCTGTCTGTCTGTCTGTCTGTCTGTCTGTCTGTCTGTCTGTCTGTCTGTCTGTCTGTCTGTCTGTCTGTCTGTCTGTCTGTCTGTCTGTCTGTCTGTCTGTCTGTCTGTCTGTCTGTCTGTCTGTCTGTCTGTCTGTCTGTCTGTCTGTCTGTCTGTCTGTCTGTCTGTCTGTCTGTCTGTCTGTCTGTCTGTCTGTCTGTCTGTCTGTCTGTCTGTCTGTCTGTCTGTCTGTCTGTCTGTCTGTCTGTCTGTCTGTCTGTCTGTCTGTCTGTCTGTCTGTCTGTCTGTCTGTCTGTCTGTCTGTCTGTCTGTCTGTCTGTCTGTCTGTCTGTCTGTCTGTCTGTCTGTCTGTCTGTCTGTCTGTCTGTCTGTCTGTCTGTCTGTCTGTCTGTCTGTCTGTCTGTCTGTCTGTCTGTCTGTCTGTCTGTCTGTCTGTCTGTCTGTCTGTCTGTCTGTCTGTCTGTCTGTCTGTCTGTCTGTCTGTCTGTCTGTCTGTCTGTCTGTCTGTCTGTCTGTCTGTCTGTCTGTCTGTCTGTCTGTCTGTCTGTCTGTCTGTCTGTCTGTCTGTCTGTCTGTCTGTCTGTCTGTCTGTCTGTCTGTCTGTCTGTCTGTCTGTCTGTCTGTCTGTCTGTCTGTCTGTCTGTCTGTCTGTCTGTCTGTCTGTCTGTCTGTCTGTCTGTCTGTCTGTCTGTCTGTCTGTCTGTCTGTCTGTCTGTCTGTCTGTCTGTCTGTCTGTCTGTCTGTCTGTCTGTCTGTCTGTCTGTCTGTCTGTCTGTCTGTCTGTCTGTCTGTCTGTCTGTCTGTCTGTCTGTCTGTCTGTCTGTCTGTCTGTCTGTCTGTCTGTCTGTCTGTCTGTCTGTCTGTCTGTCTGTCTGTCTGTCTGTCTGTCTGTCTGTCTGTCTGTCTGTCTGTCTGTCTGTCTGTCTGTCTGTCTGTCTGTCTGTCTGTCTGTCTGTCTGTCTGTCTGTCTGTCTGTCTGTCTGTCTGTCTGTCTGTCTGTCTGTCTGTCTGTCTGTCTGTCTGTCTGTCTGTCTGTCTGTCTGTCTGTCTGTCTGTCTGTCTGTCTGTCTGTCTGTCTGTCTGTCTGTCTGTCTGTCTGTCTGTCTGTCTGTCTGTCTGTCTGTCTGTCTGTCTGTCTGTCTGTCTGTCTGTCTGTCTGTCTGTCTGTCTGTCTGTCTGTCTGTCTGTCTGTCTGTCTGTCTGTCTGTCTGTCTGTCTGTCTGTCTGTCTGTCTGTCTGTCTGTCTGTCTGTCTGTCTGTCTGTCTGTCTGTCTGTCTGTCTGTCTGTCTGTCTGTCTGTCTGTCTGTCTGTCTGTCTGTCTGTCTGTCTGTCTGTCTGTCTGTCTGTCTGTCTGTCTGTCTGTCTGTCTGTCTGTCTGTCTGTCTGTCTGTCTGTCTGTCTGTCTGTCTGTCTGTCTGTCTGTCTGTCTGTCTGTCTGTCTGTCTGTCTGTCTGTCTGTCTGTCTGTCTGTCTGTCTGTCTGTCTGTCTGTCTGTCTGTCTGTCTGTCTGTCTGTCTGTCTGTCTGTCTGTCTGTCTGTCTGTCTGTCTGTCTGTCTGTCTGTCTGTCTGTCTGTCTGTCTGTCTGTCTGTCTGTCTGTCTGTCTGTCTGTCTGTCTGTCTGTCTGTCTGTCTGTCTGTCTGTCTGTCTGTCTGTCTGTCTGTCTGTCTGTCTGTCTGTCTGTCTGTCTGTCTGTCTGTCTGTCTGTCTGTCTGTCTGTCTGTCTGTCTGTCTGTCTGTCTGTCTGTCTGTCTGTCTGTCTGTCTGTCTGTCTGTCTGTCTGTCTGTCTGTCTGTCTGTCTGTCTGTCTGTCTGTCTGTCTGTCTGTCTGTCTGTCTGTCTGTCTGTCTGTCTGTCTGTCTGTCTGTCTGTCTGTCTGTCTGTCTGTCTGTCTGTCTGTCTGTCTGTCTGTCTGTCTGTCTGTCTGTCTGTCTGTCTGTCTGTCTGTCTGTCTGTCTGTCTGTCTGTCTGTCTGTCTGTCTGTCTGTCTGTCTGTCTGTCTGTCTGTCTGTCTGTCTGTCTGTCTGTCTGTCTGTCTGTCTGTCTGTCTGTCTGTCTGTCTGTCTGTCTGTCTGTCTGTCTGTCTGTCTGTCTGTCTGTCTGTCTGTCTGTCTGTCTGTCTGTCTGTCTGTCTGTCTGTCTGTCTGTCTGTCTGTCTGTCTGTCTGTCTGTCTGTCTGTCTGTCTGTCTGTCTGTCTGTCTGTCTGTCTGTCTGTCTGTCTGTCTGTCTGTCTGTCTGTCTGTCTGTCTGTCTGTCTGTCTGTCTGTCTGTCTGTCTGTCTGTCTGTCTGTCTGTCTGTCTGTCTGTCTGTCTGTCTGTCTGTCTGTCTGTCTGTCTGTCTGTCTGTCTGTCTGTCTGTCTGTCTGTCTGTCTGTCTGTCTGTCTGTCTGTCTGTCTGTCTGTCTGTCTGTCTGTCTGTCTGTCTGTCTGTCTGTCTGTCTGTCTGTCTGTCTGTCTGTCTGTCTGTCTGTCTGTCTGTCTGTCTGTCTGTCTGTCTGTCTGTCTGTCTGTCTGTCTGTCTGTCTGTCTGTCTGTCTGTCTGTCTGTCTGTCTGTCTGTCTGTCTGTCTGTCTGTCTGTCTGTCTGTCTGTCTGTCTGTCTGTCTGTCTGTCTGTCTGTCTGTCTGTCTGTCTGTCTGTCTGTCTGTCTGTCTGTCTGTCTGTCTGTCTGTCTGTCTGTCTGTCTGTCTGTCTGTCTGTCTGTCTGTCTGTCTGTCTGTCTGTCTGTCTGTCTGTCTGTCTGTCTGTCTGTCTGTCTGTCTGTCTGTCTGTCTGTCTGTCTGTCTGTCTGTCTGTCTGTCTGTCTGTCTGTCTGTCTGTCTGTCTGTCTGTCTGTCTGTCTGTCTGTCTGTCTGTCTGTCTGTCTGTCTGTCTGTCTGTCTGTCTGTCTGTCTGTCTGTCTGTCTGTCTGTCTGTCTGTCTGTCTGTCTGTCTGTCTGTCTGTCTGTCTGTCTGTCTGTCTGTCTGTCTGTCTGTCTGTCTGTCTGTCTGTCTGTCTGTCTGTCTGTCTGTCTGTCTGTCTGTCTGTCTGTCTGTCTGTCTGTCTGTCTGTCTGTCTGTCTGTCTGTCTGTCTGTCTGTCTGTCTGTCTGTCTGTCTGTCTGTCTGTCTGTCTGTCTGTCTGTCTGTCTGTCTGTCTGTCTGTCTGTCTGTCTGTCTGTCTGTCTGTCTGTCTGTCTGTCTGTCTGTCTGTCTGTCTGTCTGTCTGTCTGTCTGTCTGTCTGTCTGTCTGTCTGTCTGTCTGTCTGTCTGTCTGTCTGTCTGTCTGTCTGTCTGTCTGTCTGTCTGTCTGTCTGTCTGTCTGTCTGTCTGTCTGTCTGTCTGTCTGTCTGTCCTGTGTTCCTTATAGAATCAAAAACTACTGAACCAATCGGTGTGAAAATTTGCATGTAGAGGTTTTTGGGGCCAGGAAAGGTTTTAGTGATGGTTAGAGACCCCTCCCCCCACTAAGAGAGGGGGCTCCCATACAAATGAAACACAAATTTCTGCATAACTCGAGAACTAATCAAGCAAATAGAACCAAATTTGGCATGTGGGTGTTTTCGGTGACAAGAATTTATTCTAGGGTAATTTGAGACCCCTCCCCTTTTTATAAGGGGAATTATAACTCCTCTCCCCTTTAAGAGGGGCGACTTCCATACAAATTTCCTCATAACTCGAGAACTAATCAAGCAAATGGAACCATATTTGGCATGTGGGTGTTTTTGGAGGCAACCATTTTTCCCATGATGAATTAGGACTTCTTACCTTTTTAGGAGGGGGGGGGGGGGGCTCCCATTCAAACGAAATACAAATTTGCTCATAACTTTAGAACTAATCAAGCAAATGGAACCAAATTTGGCATGTGAGAGTTTTAGATGGCAGAATTTTTTTTCTGTGGTGTATTACGACCCCTTTCCCTTTTAAGAGGGTGGGCTCCCATACAAATGAAATACAAATTTCCTTATAATTTGAGTACTAATCAAGCAAATGGAACCAAATTTAGCATGTAGGAGATTTTTGAGTCTTGAATTTATTTTATGATAGTTAGAGACCTCTCACCCCTGTGGTAGGGGGATATGGACTCTCATACAAATAAAACAGAAATTTTTGCGAAACTCAAAAACTAATCTAACTCGAGAAATTCGAGACTCTTCCATAAAACATTAATCAATAACAAGACCACAAAAACTATCTATAGTAACACTAGGTCATTCAGGACGAGCCGGTCGCGAGTGTTGCCGGTGACCCGCCGTCGGAAGCGCCGCCCACTGGGGGGCTTGCAAAACTGCAAAGTTCATAAGAAATTTGTTTTTGGGAGATTACCTTCAATTCTGCCACTTTATGCGACCACGATAACAGATACGCGTATTTCGGCTACGACTTGTAGGTTGTAGCCTGTGCATGTGGCTTCCGGAAACGTCAACCAAAAAATTAACGCGAACAAGTGTTTAAAATAACGTCTGCTGCCTTTTCAGAAGCAACACGATATTTTCGTGATGTAGCATTTATTCTAAAAATCACGCCAAATGTGTAAATGTGTAAAGCTAATGTTAAGCTAAAAGTGCCAAATGTGTAAATTTTACTTGTTAAGTTGAGCTAATGTTAAGCTACAAGTTCACATAAAACAAAATTGGATCAAAAACTAAAAAAACTCATACATGTACATAACATTTTATGACTTGTTATGCGATACCATCAATTACGTGAAAAGTAACAATAGGTGTATTCACGTAGCGCTTGCTACGTTACGCATACAATATATTTCGTGTATATACTGCCGCTATTCGCATATCAGGTCCAGTTGACAAAAAGGAGGGGTCGTAATAGGGGGGGAGGGACTTAAATCCGAAATGTCTGGACGGGTCTTCACCAAACTTGGCATACATGTTTCTTGACATAAGGGCATCAGCACTGTAGAGTAGACAAGAAGAGAAGGGCGGTGGGGGTTCATAACAGGGGTGGAGCCATAACTGCGAAACACCTGGACGGTTTTTCATTAAACTTGGCACACATGTTCCTTGTCATAAGGAAATCAGAGCTCAGGGGGTTGACAAAAGACGCGGCGCTCTGGAACCGTGGAAATAAATCTCTGGAAATAAATAAACCTTTATTTCGTTTCCATTATAGCGATTTTCATTGTGCAAACCGATACATAATTTTTATTTATTTATTAACTATTTTTAAAAGGGCTTTCAACCAGTGGTTGGTTCGCCCCAACGATACATAATTAGCTACGTGAGTATGAATGTATGCTCCGCCATAGCTCCGGAGCTTCTGGACTGTTCTTCATCAAACGTCGTTTGTCAAATACATGTTTTTTGGCATGATTCTTTTATGCCAGAGGATTTACAACGGAGACGGTCTCTTAAAAGGGAAGAGAAAGGTTCAAATGGGTAAAGAAGTGCGTTTCTCTTGCATTTGGAACGATAGCAGTTGTACAAGTTGTTTTATTTCTGAAAGGGGGAATAGGGTGGTCATTAAAAAGGCGGAGGTTCAAAAACGGAAGAAAGGCTTTGTGTCGATTTATAGGGATTAGCGAAAAGAAGACAGTTTTACAAGTGGTTGGGGGACAACGTGAGAGGAACTGACAAAGTACACATATTCAAATGAAAAAAAAAAGGTTTTGTTTCTTGCATGATGAGAGTTTTCGTTACAAAACCAGATGTACAAGTGGCTGAGTGACAAAGGGTCCTCGAGTTAGATCGGGCAATCAGTTAGTAGCTATAATAAAATGGGGGATATATCACAATAGACCAAACAAATAGTCGCAAGAATAAAAATACCCAACATTGAAAAAAATCGTTAACGCAGGCATAAATTTCATCATAACCTCACTCACTGTCACTTACATAGTTTTCTTCAAAAAAGTTTCTACACTTAAAAAACGCTTTCTAGCTGTGGCTAAATACTTGAGGTCACTATAAAGAATTAAAGATACAAAAAACATTTCCTTTAATTTACATCCAATATAATTAATATCTCTGGACAACTCGTAGCAAAAATAGAGAAACTTTGGTCGAACACTTGAAATTTTTTTCTCTTGAACAGATTTAATCATGGTAAAAATCACATAAGTTCATGCTTTTGAATATTTAATATTTATTCAAGAATACATATGTTCTTAGGTACAGTCAAAATACACACCGATGCTCCAATGCATCGGTGCAAATTATACGATAAACAAAAATAATACGCTTTTCGTTTTCAACGGATCTTCGTCTGTTTATTCTAATTGCAGAACGGCAAAGCAGATTGCCTTATTGGAAAGACAATTTGCCTTCATACAGTTAATATTCACTGTAATGATTTAACAATGTATCTCGAAAATAGCTAACATAGGTTCTCTCAACGAAAACATCATCCTACCACCAATCTCGAACTTTGACAATAAAAAGCAGGACCAATGATCAGCAGGCTCCCGGAAGTAGCAATGTTCCTTTTCACCACATGTTCGTTTTGAGCTCTCATTCGACACATGCTCAATTGCCTCAAGTTGTTTTTCTACGCTGTTCCTGTATTTTTTATCATGACTATGTGCCTCAATTTAAGGCAGACGTAGTAGTAGATGATTTGCATCTGGTTTCTTTTATATAGGGAGCGGAAGCTCTTACACATATCTCATTCATAACAAACGGACCTGCCGACGAAACGCAACATGGAAAGGTGTTTTTGTGGAAATAAACAAGCTGCAACTTAACCATTCTGTCATTAGGGCCAAAAACGCTCAAATAAATCATGATCCAAATGGTCAATATTTTGAAATAATAGAAAAATATGAAATTCATTACACACTTTTTCAAAATTCTAGAGTAACGTTCCACACAAATACTTGAGGTTTAGCTCATTATTGGTAATGCATCGTTGGTATGTAAAAATTACAATGCACTAAGAAATCATGTTATATCTTTATTCACAAAGTTTAAATTGTTATGTAAAGCTTAATCATCACAGGAAGTAAAGCAATTACCCGTTGATTATTCACGATATTTCGTTGAATACTCAAACATTTGAAAAAGTGCATATGATTTTACCAAAAAATGTAATCTTCAAACTATCGATTATAATGCCTTTTTCTAAGGTTTACGATTTGCTTGATGTGGCTTTTTCGTATACTGCCTGCTTGTCCAATTATAGCCAGAAGCAGCTGTCGGAAGGCTTAGGAAACTAAGGCAGATGGTTTAAGCGAGACAAAGATGATATTAAAAAAGGCTGATCTTTTTTCCTTTACGTGAAACCCTTTTTTGCCCTTCAAAAATAGGTGTACGAAACAAAGACAGGCTGTTTTTGATTTTCTTGTCTTTGCCCATAGGGAGTTCCACGCCAATGAATTTATATCTTGCCTGTCCCAGTAGTTTGCAGCCATGTTCGAGAATCTAGGTTTTTCAATATCTGCTGTACCTTTAAGAAACCAACCTACGCCGTTACTAAATGTGGAAAGATGTGGATTTCTAGCATTGTCAATATCGGCACGAATGTTATTCGTCTATATCATATGACCATAACGACAACGATCTCCTACTGCTAGCAAATATGTTATGTAAAGTTTTTTACATTGATTTTTATAGAAATCATTTTGAAAAATGAGTTCCTGTACCTACTGTACCGTAATACTACCTTAAATGAGTTTCTGTCGATAATCTTTGTGCTTATTTTTTGCCACCTAAAAATAATCCCCCCAACGTGGAAATGATTTTAGAAAATTTTTATATACTTTTTACATACACTGTGTATTGCCGACTTACTAAGACATCATCCTTAAAGTTTCGTCAGAAATTTAGACAATAGATTTGAAATTTGCGATCTCCATGAAAATTTAAATTAAAGTGGTTTTATTATGTTTTGACTGCTAATTAATAAAATATAATGTGAAGCTTCTAAAATATTAGGTCATATGAATAAAAGAGTTAGAGCAAATGCTCCCATACGATTTAAACGAGAAAAGCAAAGCAAACTGTTTTATTCATACGGCCTATTGTCGTCAAGTTTTGTATGTTTGGATGCTTCAATTTATAGCTATCGAACTAAAAGTGCACCTGAAAACAAAACCGCCATGCCTTTTTTATATATTGATCACAACCGGAAATAGCAGCCGCAGTGCATAGTACGCGAGGCATGAAATTTGATTTATGTACTTCCGCTACCACATGATCGAGTTTTGTTTGAGAGAGGCATGTGATGAGAAATCCTTAAATAATCTCAGCGTTTCCATTCGGAAATAAAAGTACGTTAACTGAAGCGCCTTTTCCCAACTGTTGTTGCTGACGGATGCTGGGCTGAATAGGGCGTATAGGATTTCCGCTTCTGGTGAATATACAAACGAAACTAAGCAACAGACATCACAAAACTGTTCAGCGCCACTCGTGTTGGTTTTGTTTTCAGGGTGCACCTTGAAACATGGAAACGCAGCCGGTTGTGCGCGAAACAAGTTGTTCGTGCAACAGGCCAAAAACTGCTTACACAAATGCATATGAGGGTAAATGTTGTGCGGAAGGAAATGGGATTTGTTAGTTTTATTTTTTACTGTCGGTTCTCAATAAAAGAGATCCTGTGCGGGAATCTAGAACTTGTTGTTGAAAAGGTACAGGAGATTTCAGGTGTTCATAAGACATGTTGCATTTATTGCACTTCCGTTTCATATCTTTTTCGGCTATTTTGCACCTGGATTTTGCAGGGAAACGTTGCTCGTATGCTAGTTGATTATCATATGAATATTGAATCAATTTTCCATGATTTCAATACATGGAAAAGTATGTTTGTAGAACTTCCTAATATGAAATATCTTTGCATTCATACGTTGTGCCTAGCTTTTATGTAATTAATTTAAAACGTCTTTGATAAAATCCGACAAACCTGTAAGGATTGTTTTATTATGTATGAAAGTTTCAAAACAAACCAAATTAACCTGACAGACAACCTTACAAGACTGAATTATTTGGAAACGGAAACAGACACTGATGAAGCCTGCAAGTCGTAGGCGAAATACGTATCTGTCAAGAATAAATATACATAGTAGAATTAAATTGGATAAGTTTTTTGTTTATTTAATACCAGGTAATTACAACCTTACTCACTTACTTATTCAGCCGAGAGCCGGGGTGGCTCTTGCCGTGTCAAGAATTCCTCTCCATTGTACTCGGTCCTAGGCTACTCGTCGCCAATTCGTTGCGCGTCTCGACACACGCAAGTCGGCTTCAACCTGGTCGAGCCATATAGCACGTTGGGCCTCTCTATTCCTGGTGCCGGTGGGGTTCTTGAAGAGAACGGATTTCACTACACAGTCGTCCGGCATCCTTGCGACGTGGCCGGTCCACCGTAGTCTCCCAACTTTCGCCAGGTGTACGATGGGAATCTCTCCAAGCAGTGCCTGTAGCTCGTGATTCATACGTCTCCGCCACTCTCCGGTTTCCGTTTGCACTCCGCCAAAAATAGTCCGCAACACCTTTCGTTCAAAAACGGCAGGTGCATCCTCGTTCGAAAAGTGCGTGAATTGTGAATTGACGAACAAAAAACGTAACCTTCCAAAGGATAAGGAGGTCAGCATTGACCATTCAGCGTGCAGCGTCAACTGTCCTGTTTATCAGAACCGTCTGAAGAATGCCAGGTAAATGGTTAATTACTCGATTTAGCAATCAACCGAATCTTCCGTGGAATGGATGGTACTGGTTCTTCACTGGGACGCAACGATTTTGGTATTATGGAAGCCACTGATCTACCCACCACGCCACGGTCGCGCTACTGCCGCCTTCGTTCATCATCGCCTGTCGTCCCGGTCATGTGTGTGTGGTGATGGAGCAGTGGTCTTCCAACCTGAGAAAAATGGCAAGTATAACAATTTAACGACCAGATCAGCTTGTGACCCGTTCACCAGTTCGACCCATTACCAGCCTGACTTGACGACTCATAATCTGCCTGAACCCGAATTTCTGTTTCCGGGACGCAATAGTGTTGGTACCATGGAAGCCCAAAGTCCCCCCGCCCCAGTCGCGCTCTACCCGTTTTCGCTCAACAATCGTCCTGGCCATGTGTGTGGGTGTGGAGGAGGGGCATTCCATCGCTTTACCCAAGGCAAGTACGATCAAGTCTCGAGACATTCTTTTCCTGAATTGTCTCATGATTCTAGCACTGGAGATGGCGGTAGCGACACGTTGGCCCCATTGGCAGTTGCTGACGTTGCGGTGGAGGAATACTGCTACCCTCTTTCTGCTACTGTGGACACCCTTCCAAAATCAGACTCTATTCGCCTACACTATCAAAATGTTAGAGGACTCCGCACCAAAGTCGACGACTTCTTTATCTTAGTCAGCGATGCTGAATTTGACGTGGTGATTCTCACCGAGACCTGGCTCAATGACCGGTTCCATTCACCGCAGTTGTTTGGGACGGAATATAATGTTTACCGCAATGACCGCGACCCCCTTGGCTCAGGCAAATTAAGAGGTGGAGGTGTGCATATAGGAGTTTCTAAACGATACAGTTCTTCTGAGCCAGCAGTTGTCGATGATCGTGAGATTGAACAGCTATGGGTTAACGTGAATGGAGGCAATCGAACTATCTGTCTAGGCGTTGTTTATATTCCCCCCGTTTTCTCTACTTCGCCAAAGTGCGTCGAGCGACATATAGATTCTGCATTCACGTTATCCGAGAAACTACAAAGTAGGACCATTAGACTTTCACCTACTGTTCGGTGATTACAACCAACCTGGCCTTCGTTGGAATTGCCTAGCTTCTGGAAAAGTTCGAATCGATCAGACTAACTCAGTATTCACTGCTGCAAACAGTGCGCTCGTGGATGATATGGCATTACTTGACATGCATCAGATAAATTCATTCACGAATTACCTTGACCGGACCCTGGACTTGGTGTTTGCTAATGTCAATGCAGTCAATCAGTGCGATGTAATTCAACCACCTGAAGCCATTATGTTGATCCGTTACATCCTCCAATACTTGTCACTCTTAGCTGTCCACCTCTCATTTGATACGAAGAGGTACTTGACGAACGAGAGTTTGATTTCTATCGCATCGATTTTTGTGGCCTGAACGAAGCATTCAACGGATTGGTCGTTCCTGGATGGGGTTGATGTGAATATAGCTGTATCAGTTTTTAACCAACTGCTCTTATCATTCTTTCGCAACTTCGTCCCCAGGCCTAAGCGGAAACCACCCTGGTCAAATTCGTGGCTTCGTCGTTTAAAACGTAGGAGATCTGCAGCGCTGAAGAAGTTCTCCCGTTTACGGAACGCGATCACCAAACAAGAGTTTGTTAGAGCCAGCCGTCGATACAGAACCCATAACTGCCATCTTTACTCGAGATATGTTTTGCAAAAGCAGCAATATCTTAAACTAAATCCCTAACGTTTTTGGTCATTCGGTAACGAGAAGCGCAAAGAAACTGTACTTCCTGCCCAAATGTCACTAGGTGATCTATCTGCCAGCAATACTGAAGACATCTGTAAACTTTTTGCTCAGCAATTCTCTAGTGTATTCGCCAGTAGCAGTGCTTCAGCCCTTGACGTCCAGGAAGCTATAAGGTTCATTCCTGCAAACGTGTGCGATATAAACATAACTAGTTTCACGCAAAATGAAGTTGAAGCTGCCTTGAAGCAGTTGAAATCATCGATGTCTCCCGGGCCGGATGGAATACCGTCGTATTCCGTACACTCTTGCAAGCTAAAAAATGTTTTCTGGGCTAGGCTTTCTTGCTAGTGTGCTCAGCGAAGCCACTATGATTGCTAAAAAAACTGACTAAACAACTTTCAGAAACGGAATTCCAAATTTTTAGACTATTCAAGTATTTTAATGGTAAAGTATTGAAGTAAGTCGAAATCGGCGTTAGGTATAAATGTCTTTAAGACTTAACCCTTCTTCTTTATCGAGAGACTTTCTTTCTTTTTCATTCACTTTTTTTTTGTTTTCGGGTACAGTGGGTTGTTTACCTCAGGTCCCTATCTCGCTGACGTGGCTGCCATGTTAAGGTGGGCGGAAGCCACTGTGTCCCCTTCACTGTTAGCCTACAGCAACCGAGATTGCGTACCCCAGCCGGCAACATGTGGACGTAGGGATAGAAGTTAGTAAACAGAGGTCATGGAATGCACATGTTTTCTTTTTGCCTGGAGACACTCTTTGTCGGGAGACTCTGCAGCTAGTTATAAGAGTACAAAACAATTAGGTTGATTTGTCTATTTTGGATAGGCTTTACGCGTACTTTATTTTGGTCACTTGATTTTGCCGTAAATGTCCAAAATAACGTACGCGCAACGTCTGTCCAAAATAGATAAATCACTCTACGGGAGTTGTACAACGATCCTACTGACTTTGGCAGCACCATCCAGTCGAGATTCGAACATACGACGACTGGTATCATACCTCGAAGCTAACTGGATGGTTAGGTATTACTCATCAGGCATCACACCTTTTTTTGCGGTGCACGCTATGTCCGAAGGCAGTTATTAGTTAACTCAAATGCACCTCAGATTTTTCTTCACAGGATGTTAGTATTAATCAAAACAATTAATTTAGAGAAGGTCTTAAAATATTCTATCTTGGGTTTTTTGAAAAATTCAATTTTCAAGGTTATTTAGGGGTCATCCCCTCTCAAGAGATCATATTCGTTGTAATCGACCACCTCTGATTTCAACCAAATTCGGTATAATTGCCTATTCGGACCCCACATTTAATTTCTCTAAGTTTTGTATGGATTGAACAATCCCCCTCGCAGTGACATGCAGTGAAAAATGAGTATTTTCGAAAATCTGGGAAAAATGGAGAAGCGTCACTGCAAGGGGGATTGATCAACCCGTACAAAACTTTGGGAAAATGAAGGTCGGGTCGGAATGAGCAATTATACCAAATTTGGTTGAAATCGGATGTGGTCAACTACAACGGATATGATCACTTGAGAGGGAATGACCCCAAAATAACCTTGAAAATTGAATTTTTCAAAAAACCCAAGATAGAATATTTTAAGACCTGCTCTAAATTAATTGTTTTGATTAATACTAACATCCTGTGAAGAGAAATCTGAGGTGGATGTAAGTTAAATAATAAGTGCCTTTAGACATAGCGTGCGGTGTCCACCTTTCATATAATGTGTCCGTTTTTCTGCACAATGTCTAGGAAATATGATTATTAGGTAATGTTTTTGATGATAAAGTATTAGTTTTGAACAAAATTTACTAGTAGTATGGCTATATCAAACAGAGATACTTGTACTACTTACTTACTTACTTACTTATTCAGCCGAGAGCCGGGGTGGCTCTTGCCGTATCAAGAATTCCTCTCCATTGTACTCGGTCCTGGGCTACTCGTCGCCAATTCATTGCGCGTCTCGACACACACAAGTCGGCTTCAACCTGGTCGAGCCATCTAGCACGTTGAGTCCCTCTATTCCTGGTGCCAGTGGGGTTCTTGAAGAGAACGGATTTCACTACACAGTCGTCCGGCATCCTTGCGACGTGGCCGGCCCATCGTAGTCTCCCAACTTTCGCCAGGTGTACGATGGGAATCTCTCCAAGCAGTGCCTGTAGCTCGTGATTCATACGTCTCCGCCACTCTCCGCTTTCCGTCTGTACCCCGCCAAAAATAGTCCGCAACACCTTTCGTTCGAAAACGGCAAGTGCACGTCTGTCTTCCGTAAGTAAGGTTACTGTCTCAAGTCCGTAGAGGACTACCGATCTGATTAGCGTTTTGACGTAGGACTACGTCTTACGGCAAGTTTTGAGATAGGGTGTCATTCCACAAAATCGAAAAATGCGAGCGTCACGAAAAATGAAAGGTTTTGAGCGCTAATAGCTCAGCGATTTTCCGATCGATTTTCAATATTCTTACATCAATCGATCGGAAAATCTTCTAAGAATTGACCCAACTGAAGAAAAGTATGGATTCTTGATGTTGACCTATTGATTGGTTGGAAGATTCTTTACGATGATCTAAACCTATACCAATTTGATATCTGTGCTTGAGAAGTAAGCCAAAACAAGTGACAAAGTTACCTCGTTTCAACAAGATTTCTTAACACCGCGGTTCAACCCAGATCATTTTGATGTCCTTGCTTGGGAAGTACGCCAGAGAGAGTGACAAAGCCCCCTCGTGCCAACAGATTTCTTACGAACGCGATTAAACCTAGTCCAATCTGATGTCTGTGTTAGGGAAGTGTGCCAGAAAAAATGACACAAGTTCGTTGTCCCAACAGATTGAAAATTCTTTACTGCGAGACGATTAAACCTCGGCGAATTTGATATCTGTGTTGGTAAAATGTGCTACAGCTGTAGTGTTCGGTTATAATACGGCTCTGTATGAATACGCATGCTTGCCGTTTCATTAGAAGTGTAGTGAAAAGATGTGCTGTTGATAAAATAGGATTGAATTGGTAAAATCCCTTCAACGTGGGAAACCATGGATAATAAAAACAATCTTTAATTTCAGTAAGGTAGCAGGAAAGTAATAGTTTGTGTTCTTGATTTTGTTAAATTGTTTTCAAATGCACAATCTTTTGAGAATTGAACGTATGCAATGTTACTACTTTGATAAACGTTACATACAACGCATGTAGCATGTATATATGTTGCATATAGCATGTATACATGAAGAATCGATTGATTACAAGCATGAATAAATGCTACTATCACTACAAAGAGACTTACGTAGTCCTGCGTCACCTATATATGCGGTCGTGTCTTGTACACAACCCCTCTGATTTTTTTATACATCGTCAGCTTTGTGCGGCGGCGTATGCTCCTTGATCGAAACGTCTTGCGAAGGGAAAAGTGGGCTCGACTTCCAGCGTCGTTGGATCTCCTTACTCGTATTATTGTTGGCGGTGACCAGAGATCCCAAATATACGAACTCATCAACCACTTCCAACTCATCGCCGTCAATAGTCACTGTCCGTGGGAGGCAAACGTTACTATCTCGGGAGCCTCTTCCTACCATATATTTGGTTTTCAACGCATTAATTTGAGATACTTGTGTAGATATTGAATTTTAATCTTGAGGTGCCCGTCTTTACCGCACATTCCTTAATATTACAATATATTATTATATTGTAATCATATTTATACATACTTATAGTAAATACATATTTACTTGCATTCCGTCATCAAAATAATAGATTTGTTATCGTCGATGAAGATTAGTTGAATCATGATGTGATAAGTGCTTTTTCATTCAATTACTTTTTGCGTCAAACAAAACGTTGCGGGACACCATTTTGAAGCACCTATTTTATTTTACATAGAAATACTTATCAAAAGTCAAGCACAGCGCGATTTTGATTATACATATATGATTAAAGAAAATCCATAGTTTCAAAAAATTCGGTTTTAAATTCTTTAGTATATGGAAATAAATGCAAAATTTTCGTTACGGGACACCACTAAAAAAGTACCTGGCCGCTTATCTGGCCGCTTTCATTTTTCAAAAAACTCTGTATGAACAAAATGTTACCCTAGTAATGAAACATGTTTTGGCGATATACAGTTTTAAATTATTTTGGCTTAAAACTATTGACAGAGAATTAAATTCAGCCTTCCCTTCATGATGAAAAAATCTATATTGTTAACCTCCCACTTGTAAGGTGCATTTTACCATGAATTGTCAATAAACAATATGGCGATTCAGGATTTTTGAAAGCTTTATAGTATGTTTGAACATACTACATACAAATATTTTTAATATTACTATTTTCAAAATTTGCTCTCATTGGATAGATGCGCGTGGAACGTGTCAGCTACTCTTTCGAAACCTTTACAGTTTATTATTAACCAAACACTTCTTCAGGAAACATTTCCAGTATGCTGGAAAAAATCCTATATCTTTCCTTCAAAAAGGGAAACGCCAATTACCGCGGAATTACGTCGCTTTGCGCGGGCTCGAAATTATTTGAGATACTCATTGGTGGCTCGTGGCAGAGAAGTTTTGCTCAACTGTTCACCATGGCTTTTTTCCTGGTTGCTCGATCAGCACAAATCTGGAGGAGTTCAGCTCATTTTGTCTACAACATATGGAAGGTGGAGCACAAGTCGACACGATGTATACTGACATCAAAGCTGCGTTCGATCGAATTGACCACATCATACTGCTTGCTAAAATAAAGCATCTCGGTGCCTCTGCTGCTTTTGTCCGGTGGTTTAATCTTTTCTTGAAAACCGCTGTCTTTCTGTGAAATTGAGGAGCACTGAGTCTTGCGGCTTCCGGATAGGGTTGCCAAGTGGCCGGTTTTTGGCCGGCCCGACCGATTTTTCACTTGCAAAGCCGGTGACCGGTCAATCTGGTAAAAAGGCCGGTTTTCCGACGTATGAAGTCGGATTTGTACTTTTTGCCTGGTTTGTTAAATTTTCTGATAAATTTATCAGCAATCCTGTAAAGTGGATCATTGAAGATAGCTAGTTTTGCAGTGATAATACCTTGCTTCTGGCGGTAATATACATTAAATTGTCCACTAGCGCCAGAAGTAAGTAGTTGTCCCTCAAAAACTAACTATCTTCAATAATTTACACGGGAAACTGTCAACCGACTCCCACTTTCACTTTCTCTCTATGCCGGTTACATGCTACCGGCGACTGTCTAACGCACATTACACATTACAGACAAATCCTCAAATATACTGCTATTACCCCCCCCCCCCCCCCCCCTCCGCATTTTTTGATGTCTGGACCGACCGGCCGGTTTTTGTAATTTTCAGACTTGGCAACCCTACTTCCGGAGTACCTCAGGTGTGCCTCAGGGCAGCAACGTTGGATCCTTGCTATTTTCGCTGTATTACAACGATGTCTGCATGCTACTCCCTCCAGGACGCAGAATCGTGTAAGCCGATGACCTCAAAACCTACCTTGCAGTTCACTCAATCGCTGATTGCATCGAATTACAAAAGCTAATCGATTTGTTTTATGGTTGGTGTGTATGCAACCGGCTCAGTAATCAATTACAGCCGAAAGAAGGCTCCAATCCAATACAGTTATTTCATAAACGGCCAGAATATTGACGCGTAACAGCCCAAGAGTTTTATTGTACTCTTATGGTAGTCTTCAAGACCAATTTTGGTCTTAAATGCCATCATAAGAGTGTAATAAAACCCAAATTGTTACTTGGAAGTCGTCAAGGATCTTGGTGTTCTGTTGGATACCGAGCTTACATTTCAGGACCATTACAGTGGCATCATTTCCAAGCAAACAAGAACCTGAATTGACCAAACTTGTGACTTTAGTCATGACCTTGAAATGCGGTCAGGCATATATTAATATTTTTTTTGAAACGATGATTCTACAATTGATGAAGGGACGGTAAGGGAAAGTAATGAAGAAGGATTTTTTCGGGAATGAAGGGGAAGGGTGGAAAGGAAGGGGGGGGGGTAATAGGTAGCTATGCTTAACAAGTTGTCGTTGTGACTCCTATCTTTTGTCCAATGCTGGAAGGTGCATGGATCGAACCAAGCTGTAATCAGAGATTATAACCGGATTTGAACCCACAACACTAAAAATCCCTTCTAAAAATAGACCAACCCATGTCGCGCTATGGTTAATAAGGGGGGTTGTGCAGACTTCTTTTGTCCAGCGCCTCTGTGGTTCAAAGGTACACGGGTAGCAGTGAGCGACACGCCCTGGCAGGTGTTGTAGGTTCAAATCCGGTTATAATCTCTGATTACAGCTTGGTTCGATCCATGCACCTTCCAGCATTGGACAAAAGATAGGAGTCACAACGACAACTTGTTAAGCATAGCTACCTATTACCCCCCCCCCCCCTTCCTTTCCACCCTTCCCCTTCATTCCCGAAAAAATCCTTCTTCATTACTTTCCCTTACCGTCCCTTCATCAATTGTAGAATCATCGTTTCAAAAAAATATTAAGAACCTGAATCCCATTCCCATAATGAAAATTGCAAAAGAGTTTCGTGATCCATACTGCCTGAGAGCCTTGTATTACGCACTTGTACGCTCATCATTGGAGATGGCAGCTGTTGTTTGGAGCCCTTACACCGGCCTTTGGACTGCACGGATCGCATCTGTACAAAAAAGGTTTATCAGATATGCACTTCGGGATCTGCCCTGGAAGGATCCAGTCGAACTTGCTCCATATGAACTCAGGTGTAAGTTGCTGGACATGGACACATTGGAAAAGGGAAGGGATGATATGCGTGCTGTATTTGTTGGAAAGATATTATGTGGAAGAATTGATGCCCCTTGGATTCTGCCAAGGGTCAATATGAACGTACCCTCGAGAGTTCTTCGTTCTACTGACTTCCTTAGAATTCCATTTCATCGGACATTATATGGACAAAACTATCCTACTTTAAATTTTTCTGACCACATTTTCGGATTCAGCGGCCAATTTCACATGAAAAATCACCTTCAGCTTACTGAGCTCACGCTTTTTGTTTTATTTTGTAAATAGTGTGATAAATAAATAAATAAAAAAATAAATAAATAAATAAATAAATAAATATATAAATAAATAAATAAATAAATAAATAAATAAATAAATAAATAAATAAGTAAATAAATAAATAAATAAATCAATAAAAATAAATAAATCCAATTGGGATCCAATCCAGTTGGAAACCATATCGATTGGAATCCATTCCAATTGGGATCCAATCCAATCCAATTCCAAACCGATTGGAATCCAAATGGAATCCAGTATAATTCAAATGGATTCCATTTCAATTGGGATCCAATCCAATACAATCCAATTCAATCCTATCCAATCCAATCCAATCTTGCAATCCATTGCAATTGGGATCCAATTCAATCCATCCAATCCAGTTGGAATCCAATTCAATAGGAATCCAATCCAATTGGAATCCATGCCATAGCTGTTTGCGTTCAACTGTATCGTATGCTGCCATGAAATCCACGAAAATATGGTGCGTGGCACGTTGTACTTGCGACATTTCTGGAGGATTTGTCGGAAAGTAAAAATTTGGGCCATAGTGGCAAGTTGTTTTTATTAATTTTCAAAAATTACGTTATATTGAGTCATGTCATATCGAATTGCGTTATGTCGAAGTTGCTTTAAATCGAGGTTGCCTTATATCGAGGTATTGCTGTACTAGCATGTTTACTGTTTAAAAACACAATTAATTAATGTTTTCTAGTAAAACTCTACAGGTACCTGTCTTTCTGGCAACTCCCCTTAATCCATTGTTCAGAGCAGAACTATCAGTTCTTCTAAAAAGTTCAGCATGACTAATTTATGAAAGGAGTCGTAAATCGTAACGCAATATCAGTACAAAATGAAAACGATATAAAATTGACTATGGATGACTCGGAATTTACATTTCGTTATCAGCCATTATAAAGTTTTGGCTATTTGTTTTTATTCAACAGGCTTCGCTGCCAATTGTTATCACTACGAGGCCATATTTTTCATATTATTATACAATTTTAGGTATTCTAATTTACAGTCAGGCAAATACAGAAATTGATAGCAGATAGCATAACAGTCATAACTCCGTTCACGTTAGCTTGTACTTTGAAAACAGCCCCTTCTAAAGAATTTTGTACACACGCCACTGGAAATTTAATTCCGGTATTGTCCGCAGGGCGCTCTAGTGTACATTATTTATGCTGAACTCCATTTTTCCATGTATATTTCGTATCACCAGCATAAGCTGCCGGTTGCTTTCGGTTCAAGGCGTACGCAACAGAGTGTAGACAGCTGCACGTCAGTATGAATAAAGAACAGTGCGCAAGAAAGTGAGGTGAATAGTAAATGTGAGTGAGAGACAAATATTTTGCCGAAAGCCTGCACCCGAAGTTTGCCGAACAGTTTCACTCCAATCCTGTCTTTAGCGCTTTGCCCACGTTAGTCTGGAAGGAAACGTTACGCGGTGTGGTGATTCGTCGGTTTGAAGTTTTTGCGTTCATTTTATAGTGCAAAAATCATTTCAATTGCTTCACTCAGTTTACCGCAAAAGAAGATCTAAACGTGCTTGAAAACTAACTGACGCAAAATAAGTGTCATTCTTATTGAATTTGCATATTGATAAAAGAAAGTAGTGATTGATTGGTAATTCGGAATGTGGTGTTAAACAACGTGGTCATGCATAAAAGGCTTTGGCTGGATCTCGAGTGAAGCCGGCAAGTGAAGCAACAAGCCAAGTGGTGAAAATAAAAAAAAGTATTGGATTACTTTGTGCACCAGTAGCAGCAGTACAATAAATACGGTTTACTTGAAAAATACATAAAATTGTTTTTATAATATTGTCATTAACGGAACAACTTTTAAATCATGATCGGATAGGTGATTTACAGTGCGTGACAGTGTGCGGTGTATGTAGAAGAAAACAAAAGTTGCAATGCTGCCCAAAATAAGAAGAAAATAAAAAAAACGTGTCATTTTGTGATGTAGTGCAAATGAGCGTATACACTATCTCAACGTAATCGACTCACCTACTGAGGCTGCCATCTTTGCTACCGGATTAACGACTACAGCTGCATCCTACTACGCGACTAACATCCAATATCCACTACCTGGGACACTGGATGCAACAGTCTCAGCTTCCTTAACGCACTTAAACCAATGAGGCCGGAAACGTGCTGTAGCACAATGAATAGGGGTTACTTTTTCTGTGTTCTATACCTCACTTCAATGTTCCTATTCACGGAGGTAAGAATTGCGTTTTTTTGTCACTTGTTTGTTACTCCTAAACTTTTGCTTGTGAATTGCTTATCCGCTACATATTAACATTATAGGTATCCATTAACGCGTCATTTCTTTTGGAAATCATTTTGTTAATATTTTTCGATGCCTGCTACTATTTATAACAATACATATTTATTTAATGATACGTTTAGCTTTGAAACATAATGTACAGTCAACAATAGGTTTAATGTGACACATTCCGTCTAAGAGTATATAGGTACTACCAACAAGCTTATTGCTACTTTTTAAATGGCTGATGTAAACTTGGCTAACAAAAAAAAAGAGTATAGTAAAATTTATGTTTTCTTCAGTATTTAATTCCGTTTTAATCATTTTCAAACGCGAGATCCATTGAAATAAACATTATATATTTCGTTTGTCTATGATTTTAATGTTATAATACTCAACCCCGCCATTTGGCGGGCTAGGCAAAAGTCTCTATGAATCCCTATAAAGCCGGTCTTGCCAAACTTAAAAAAACATGTATATTGAGGAAAACCTGGGCACCGTTACAGCCGAATTTTTGTTGCATGGTGGTCAAAATTATCATATTTCGGTTAGGCCATTACAAATATTTTAAAAAGTTTTTGTCCCTCAGGTGTTGGGCCAATGAAGGGGGGGGGGGGGAGGCGAAACAAAAACAAAGAGAATTTTTTAATCAAGCAAAAAAAATGGATTTAAGGCATTTTTACTTTACGTTTAAACGTGAAAACCAAATCTATTCTTGCTTTTAATATATACGGTATTATTTTTTATGCAAAAATCTACGAAAAAAAGACAAAAACGAAAGAAAATTTTTTTGGCGGATTTTCGGAAATTCCGCTGTTTGAATTTCCATTTCTATTTCAAGCTAGAAGCGTTAACTTAACTCGTACACTAATTTCAAGTTTTTCAGACTGTTGCCCACAGACAATTGATTTTATTTAACAAATTTAACAAATTCAACTCATACCCTACAAATCATTTTTTTACCCCCCCCCCCCCCCCGATTTTTCTAGCCAATTTTCACGGGTGGGAGGAGGGGTGATTGACAAAATCTTTAAAAATGATTTGCAATGGCCCTATTACCACTCAAAAAATTATAGTATGTCGCAACATATACCGAATCACTAGAGTAGGTGAGTTGATATATTTGGCGAATATGTAAAATCGTGATCCAGTTCAGCAGTTCAATTCAGTGTTTGTCACGAACCCGCCAGTAATTTAAACCACCATAAACTAACATTTTTAAAGTTAGAGTTCACGTTTGCGTAGTACATATTTGTTTTTAACGTTTCATAGTGTTTTTGTATCGTGTTTAAAAAAAATCTAAATAATGTAATGGACGCATAACTGTCCCATGTGACAAAAAGACGAAAAGAAAAGATAATCGCACACAAAGCTGAAGTACTTGTTCTATTGTGGATATAATCATTATATGTATGTATTATGATAAAACAACTTTTTTCCCTGTATGGACTCATCACTGCGACCAGTATCGTTGATCTATTGTGATATCTCCCGGGTGTTTGCTGTATAACCCGGACTGCATTTATTTTTGCTATAATCGCTATTGAGTGAGCGATTCAATAAGCATAATGTTATTCGTGCTTGTGTGATAATTGGGTACCCTTCGTTCAACGCTTTTCTCTACTTTACCCACCTCGTTCCGCATGACAGCGCTGTCCCCAATTATAGCGCAGATAACCAGTGCATTTGTCTATAAGAGCCATTTTTGCACTGTCAATAGGCCATATCGGGATAATATAGAATTCAGCATGAAGGAAGGATGATGAGGGGCCTGAAAATAAACCCATGCTAAAGTCACTTTGACATCGAATGGCCTGATTTTGCTAAGATTCGAATCCATGTCCATCCACTTGTCAAAGCAGACTCGGTAACCTTGCCGCTCCCTTTATCTTAAAAATACGTATCAAATTATCACATTAAACAACCATGTTACCAGCATTTTAAAAACGCGTTATTTAAACCAAAACATTTATTTCATCCGGATCCGAATTGAATAAACAAATTCGCTAAAATAAGGCGTTTTATCGGATTCCTAATAGAGAAATTCACGTTGACATCAATAGCAAGAACGACACATGCTTGGACTTGCGAGCGGAACGAAGAGTAGATGTAGGAGAGGGTGCAGGTGTTTGGAGTTTCAATTTGTTTATTCAATACGGATTGAACCTCGATGAGCTCCTATTTGACAGATAAAAATAATTCAGTTTTACCCCGGGATAAAAAAAATTGCATTAGCATTCGTATTGCAAACAGCTTCGGTACTACGTCCAGCTTATGTCAAGATATGTCGTTGGGGATACTCTGTTGCTGTTGCTAAAATGTTTATTGAGTCGATCTCAAAACTATACTTATAGCACCTCATTCTATTGTTAATCGAGACAAGATCCTAAAAACAACTTTAACCAATGAAAAACTGCAGTTAGGAATAGTTCTTCGAACGTAATATGTACATATAACAGTTTGCTTTAGAAACACATCCTGTTTTTTATAAATAGTAATATTAATAAAGATTCGACCAATCGGGCTGAGGAACGTGTATTCTTTGTTGTACATAGAAGTCGTTTCAACTCGGTTCATGGCTGCACGCCGTCAGTGTTGCAGCCCGCAAAGGCTTTGCAGATCATCTTCCATCTGGTGGAGCTATCCTGCAAGTTTTTCAACTTACCTCGCGCAATTTTCACTCAATTTGCTCATTTGATACATTATTTAGTTTTATACAAAAATTATCAACTTCGAAAATTTTTTTAAGGTATTTTTCAAAAAAAATAACGCGATATTTTTCAGCGAATTCGACAATTTTTACTCAGTGTGGTCTCCCTTCGATCATACCTCTCAAATTGCTAAATCACCGTACTAAATCATAGAAATTAATAATAGGTACGTTATAAGACTGGTGTCAAAACTCAAAAATTGCCTACGGTTATCGAAACTTTCGGCCAGTCTTTTAGCGACTATATATCAGATTTGGTACTAGACAACAATCAACTAAACAGTTGAATATCGAAAATATAATAAATAACTCCTATACATCAACTCCAAACAAATTTTTAGTTACCAGAAGTAACAGTGTATATGTAACATTATGTAACAACTCCTGTACAAAAAATACATTGATAAAATTTACTTTATTTTAATTTGTTAATTAGTTTTATGTATGTATCTTTTAGAAATATGTTAGATGCTATCGAAAAGAAGAAAGCAAATAGCTTGGAAAACATGTAATTGTGCAAAATTTGCCACGTTGACATTTACCCTTATCGTGCGACAGCGTACATACATTGAATTCTTTCCAATAAAGTTAAAATTGTTCGTACAAGATCGACACGACCGTGTTTATACGTGAAATGCTTTTATCCTGCTTTCTACTTTACTTTATTCTTTCGCTTATTGGTTGGCGCGCGGATCGTGGCTCCACAGCAAACGAATCTGCAAAGAGCCATTTTTCATAACAGGTCAGGGAGGAAATCTCACGGTGGTTTGCGCACCGAATATGTACGCTTCCATACGGCAGCTGCACTGCAGACAGAGGAGAAAGGCGAGATGGGAATTAGGGTGCTTCTTCATTCCAGTTATCATTTTTTTATTTTCTTCTTTTGCATATATTCGTCAGAAAAAGAGCTTCACCCACCTTGTATATTGTTTCCCTACCTGAGTATCGTCCTCAGGGTGTAGGTTTTTTACCTTCTCTGATGCTACTGATCGTAAGCCGCATTTTCGACCCATACTTTTCAGTGCAATTAAGTAAAGCATAAAATAATACAAAACTCACCCATACCAGTGTACTGGCGGTGCAAAGATAGAAAGGTGCCCGGCTTGATCAGCTTGAGCAACGAGCATCGAGAATTTACGAACACTAACTTAACCCTTGTAGATTGGAATCAGGGGTCTCCGAATGTGATTTCCATTGTTAGCTTCTGTCCAATCCTTTATATTTTTAGTGTCAACAACTTAAACGACGATATTTTACAATTTAACAATGAATATAGGTATATGTTTTCAAACAAAAAACAGCTATGTAATTCAAATGATAACGCAAGAAAGAATTTTTATATGGTTATATGCTGCCATTTTTATCCAGCAGAGAGCTTTTTAATCCTCGAACGGGTAAGGCCGTCTACAGACGGCCTTCGCATTTGGAGCTTCATTGTGACATACAAAGTTTGTTTTGATTTGACAACATGAAAAAATTATGTTTCTAAATTCTTAAAGATTTCTTGACATTTGGATGTCAAAATTACAACATTCTGACCATGCGTTTAAAAGTTATCATCTTTCAAAAATAAAAATTCAGGAAAATTTCGAATAAAATTATTGCGCGAAAATTACCTTTTTTACGTCTACGTGTGTTAGTTAAATATTTTTTGATGATTATTTTTTTGTTTATTTGGACCGGGTAAAGTTGGAAAATACAGCAATAACTCGATATAAAGCAACTTTATTTTTATTTTCGTTACGTTATATCGAAGTTACGTTACGTTATATCGAAGCAAAAACGATATTTTTATTCCGATTCGCACGAAATTGATTGCAAATGAAATAGGAGCCTTTCAAACCGTTAACTGACACATTTTATAATGATTGGTTTTGTAGTTTGAAGGATACATTAAGAATTGAAATTTGAAAATCTAAATAACGGAATTGTATCATATCTTACAAAATTTTAAAAATAAAAATGATTTTCACACAGTAGCAATGCGAGGTCACACCACAATGAAAGTTATTTCAGTTTTTTTTATTAATTTTAAAAAAATACGTTATATCGAGGTAAAAATTGCCTTATATCGAGTTACGTTATATCGAAGTTGCTTTGAATCGAAGTTGCTTTATATCGAGGTATTACTGTACATTCCAAAGTCCGAGCGGAACACAAAAAAGTGAAAGTCCGATTTTTAACGGATCGAAACAGGAACGAAGCGTTTCGAAACCGGACCGGACCGAATAATCTTCTTTAAGGCTGGAAAAGTGGACGCGATGATTGTGAATCACTATAAATAATTAAAGTTTATTTCCTTTTCTTTTTTTAGCCCTGAAAAAAGGTTATAAATTTACATCCGACTCAGTTCTGAAAACTGAGCAAATGTCTGTACCACTTTAAACCAGACGTGTCTCAATAACGCTCTTAGCTGCATTTGAAGAAGCACTATTTTAAATTTGATGTTTAGTTCAAAGTTTATTCAACTATTGAAGCATATTGAATGCTCAATGTTCTTGACAATGGTTTCACCGATTTGGATGCTCTTGGGCTCATCCTGAAAACGTTTTAGGTTAATTTATAACTGTTAAATGTGCTATATATTGATTAGATGTTCAGATCAAAAGTTATTTGTATAGAAATGTTTATTTTATATGACAATTCCAGAACCGGACCACAATGAAGCTGAAGCCGGCCCAGACCAACTAACCAGATTGGCAAAAAAAAATTAAGCGCACTTTCTCGGTTTGAATAGTATCCGAGATTTGTTAGCTGTTTTTGTATCAGCGCGCAACGATAATTAGCGTTTCTAGTCCCATTACTAAATATAGTGTTTATTCTTAAACTTACTGTAACCATTACAATTCAGTTATCATTATCTCACTAAAGAATGGTATCACTCTAGTATTTGCGAAGTTGTTATTCGAAGCCACCAATGCCAATGTATGTGGGTAGGCTTACACTAGATCAAAACTCGATTATTAAATAAAATTCACACTAATGCTGTTGCAGAAGGGCTTAAAAGTGTTAGGCGGTGTGGTAGTTATGAGAAGCTCCTTCCAGCATTAGGATCCCTTCAATTTTTGAAATGCCCATCATTAAAAGGACAAAAAAGGAATATACAATCGATTTTTACATAGATTTCAGCTGCCTAAACAAAATTTGCATAAAAGATCCATTCTCAATCTTATTGTTTTGATAGGAAATTGTACTATATTTTCATAATATGTGAATATGCTACTTCCGTTTAACGATATTTAAAATAACCAAAATTATAACAAAAAATAATAATCTAGTTTATACACAAATTTTTTTGATTGAGATTTTCATCACTTTGTCTATTAATTTGACCTATTTTAGTATTATACTTTTTTAGTATTACCCTACAAATTCTTATTGTACAGTATACACTCTTAAATGATTCTACCTGTACATAGGTCGGATTTAGTTAAAGCTACGTTGAAACTACTCAAAATGCCCCTAAAGTGTACAAACTCAAACTTTGGGTAAAAATTTCAACCAATTTTGGCTACTTGCTACCGATAATTGAATTATTCTCTATGACAAATAACGCACTTTTAAGTTCCTACTACCAATTTTTGGTTGAAAAACTACTCAAAATCTGAGTTTGTACACTTTAAGGGCATTTTGAGTAGTTTCAACCTAGCTTTAACTAAATCCGACCAATTTACAGGTAAAATCATTTAAGAGTGTACATATACGTTGCCAAGCAGACACACATACCGCAGGCGACAACTTTCAAATTTTATACCAAAGGACTTCAATTTAAAAATTAAATAAAATTTTATAACATGTAAATAAACCTTACCTTAAATAATTTATTCGATAATTACTGTACATGGCTGCATTCTTGAAATTTTAGTTGTTGATATTGCACGTCTGTCTGTTGTCTGTCATCAATATTGTTGGACCCCCGATCCAGTCAAATAGATTATCTTTGCAAATCAGCCTCTCTTCTCTTTTTTTTTTATTTAACAGGTATACTCTCGCGCTTTCTCTTTTGCTCCATAAGTTTTATGTTTCGCCTTCTCTTTCCTTGCTCGATCACTCTCCGCTTCAATGCTGATGCGAAGCATTGCTTTGGTCATCAGACTGATTCACTGTTGCTGCTGTTGCTGTTATTGCTACAGTATGCTGGCTGGCATGGCTGGAGTATTTCGAACACAACGAATGCTGATCGTCTGCTTGCACACACAAGCGCACACGGTTTGTTTCGCGATGTGAACGAATGAACATAAAATAAGAAAAAAAGCTGTATGTATGAAGCAGCTTGAAAGAAAAAAAAAGAATAGAAGGAACGAATTGTTTTCCCACGGCACACGATTCGCTGGTCAGCGGAGCCCTGCTGCAAGCTTCGCGGGCAGCTACAAAAAGAAGAATACTGCAATGAAAAAACCGGTGACTTCAGCAGTATGTTGCTGCGAGGTATAAATTTGTATTAAACGCACGAATTAATTTAATTAAATGAATTTTGCATATTCCCCAACTTCTCCTTTTCACCTCTACATAACGTGTCAGCATGCAGATGCTCATTCATTCTACGTAATAAGCCGAATTTATATTTTGTCGGGTGGATGCGACTATCGGTAAATATTTAACTTGTTAGTGTCACTTGCAGAAATAGAACGGATTGCCTCTATAGCCAATAAATATAAGGTATTAATAGTGATGATCGTTCGACTCCAGAGACGTTTGTTTATATGCATGTCATATAACCGTAGCTGGTATTGGAGGCTGACTATCCCTACTGCTAGCATTTCACCTTTACTGGTGAAGCTTGCACTGTAGTATGAGGGAAAACGACGAAAACCGTAATAGCGTTTCAATACATTAAATCAATGGGTTGGAAATTTCAGCTAAAATTCAATACCAAACAACGCTGCTTTTGCATAGTTTCAGTCATATCATAATTACTGTGTTTCAAAGCAACTTTTGGTCAGAGTGAAACGGGTAAGTGTTTTTATAAAATGTAGTAAGGCCATTGCAAATAATTTCAAAGTTTTTGTCATCCCCCCTTGGAAATTGGCTTGAAAAATCGGGGGGCGAAAAAATAATTTGCAGGGTATGAGTTAATTTTTTCTTACATAAAATCAATTGTCTGTGGGTTCTACAGCCTGAAAAACTCGAAAAATGAGTGTACGAATTGAGTTAATGCTTCTGGCACGAAACAAAAATGGAAATTCGAACAACGAAATTTCCGAAAATCGGCCGAAAAATTTTTCTTTCGTTTTTGTCTTTTTTCGTAGATTTTTGCATGGAAAATAACGTATATTTTAAAAGCAAGAAAAGATTTGGTTTTCACGTTTAAACTTTAAATAAAAATGCCTAAAATCAATTTTTTTTGCTTGATTAAAAAAATCTCTGTTTTTTTCGCCCCCCCTTCAGTGGACCAACACCGGAAGGACAAAAACTTTATAAAATATTTGTAATGGCCTAATGAATGATCTGTGTATCAGAACAGAGCTTTTTAATTAATTAAACATATGAACAAATCAACAAGAGCATTTCTTTGTACAACGTAATGTTAACTCAAATCATTGTGGTTCTTTATTATAGCCATTGCACATGGATTAGTTCGTGTCATGTGTAGCAAATTGCAACATCATACAATCCATCGATTTTTGTACCTTGAATATTGAAGATAACTTACGCGAACTGATATAAAAATATCTATTTTTAATGCTGATCAAAAATTATTGTAAATCTTTTCCGTATAACTATGCTTTTGCTTGCCGCTGTTCGAACCACTCAAAACATTCAACTAAACGTTGAGTTTTTGTGGTGAAAATAAAAAGTAACGCATTAACTATCGAATTAATTAGCTTAGTGGCGTATGAATGATATGTTATAGCCTATACTTATCTGATATAGTTTTATGTTGGCTTAGGTACAACAGAAAAAAGTCCAACATCCTATAACTTATTCACATTTCGATATATAATAATGTGTGTTTTCTAGGTGCCAAAATTTTGACTGTTGCAAAAGTCGAGAGATAATCTCTTTTTATGACCTCTAGTAGCAGCAGCCGTATGCGTCGCCTGGCTTAAACCTACGTGGAACGGAAATCTGAATATGCCGGCTGCAAAGAAAAACATCTGGTGCTCATTTTCCAATTATCAGTATTTTTCAGCGAAAAAATATCTCGACACGCGTTTGTGTCTTTGCTGGCTGGTATTTTTGTGTGCCTTTTCCTCGTCCATTCAAACCGCATCGCTTTATAAGTTATTGAGATATGATCATTCGCGTCAAACAGACCGGGTCGAAAGAAGGGGAGCACTTTCTAGTCCGGTTGGATTCTATTCAATGATTCATCATTTCTGTTTTTGAAACTGGATTCAATTGAAGAAAAGTAAGGCATATTCCAATCCATCTGATAGTGAATGCATCCCTTACCTACAAAGGCCTATTCAATCATATTGCATATGTGCTTTTTTCTAGAAGAACACGTCTTTTTCATTTATGGAAACAAAGTGAAAATTCAATGTATTGCGTAAAGAACGCACCTTTAGAAAGCGTATCTACGAAAGGGAGCAAACTCATATTGCTGTTATTGCTTTCCATACGAATACCTTCCAATAGAAGGACAAAATCTAAAGAGTATTTATTACCAGTTTTTGCTCATCGTGTTATTCGCACTTCTATTACTATTTTGTACCACAAGCAATAACATTGTGCACACACTCACTTCTAGAGTTCTTTGGGCTATAGAGCCCGCGGACAACTGATTTTACTTCAAAAGTTTTCTAAAATTAAAAAAAGAAGAAAACTTATCCAATTTAATTCTACTATGTATATTTTATTCACGACAGATACGTATTTCGCCTACGAAAACAGACACTGAGGAAGCCTGCAAGTCGTAGGTAAAATACGTATCTGTCGTGAATAAAATATACATAGTAGAATTAAATTGGATAAGTTTTCTTCTTTTTTAATTTTAGATCTCGTATTCTACTAAAACGCTCCAAAAGCTTCAATCAAAACTTACGTCCAACCAATTTTTTGCCCCTTACTTTTTAAATAATTAGTAATGCCATAACTGTTAGCCAAATCAAGGAATCTTATCTCACCCATTAGATAAATTTATTTTGTCAGGATTAGAAAAATAGTAAGCCAAATAAACACTACTCTGTAGAAAGGATTTGAGCTCACAACTCCCTATTTTTCAGCCAGGTTCAGTTTTCCAACTGGATTGTCGATATTTGAAATGTCAAATTGTGCTCATTTATCTTAAGCGATGATTGAGAATATATTTGTACGGAGGGGTAAACGGGGTCAAATATTTCACAGTTTGACCGTTATATTTCTGGGTAATTCATTTTTCAATCTATACAGCTGCATTTACTGCTTTAGGAAGAGTAAATCAACCATTATACAATTGAACATTCGATGAAATAATAGTCCATATGGATTAATTAATTTCTTCACAGTAATGGTAAAAAAAAGTAAAGCCTTGGGTTTTAGGATGCTTTACCGGTTTTACAGGTATTACTGTGCTATTTTTCAATACCGAAATACCGGTTTTTACGCGATCAAAAACCGGTATTTTCGGTGTTTTTTACATGGTAAATTTAATGAAAAAATAACTCAAGAAGCTTCCATTGCCGTTAAGATTGTTAACGTATAGGGCGAATGCAATTCAAAGATTCGAGCTCAATTATATAATTTTAACAAACGGCAAATATTTATCTAAATATCTTTGATAGTGACTTTAACAAAAATACAATTAAGAAAATTGCGCAACAGTAAAAATGTGCGATTCACATTGTAGCTCTTCAGAAAATCTTCAGTGAAAAATTACGGAGTGCTTTAAAAAATGTCATAGGAAGAGGAGTTCGTTTATAGACCCGTTGTTGTCAATCCTCAACGGATAGACAGGATGACTGTTTTCAGAAACCACCATCAAAGATTTCATCGCTGCGAGCGTAGACTGACTTGTAAGAACCATTCATACTGCGAACTGTGAAACGAGCTATGTTATACAGTTTTTTCCGACCATGTTCAGTTCCTGATCAATTTTTTATCCTCCGCCTTAAAATGCGTGTCTTAAAATTTACTAATGCTCTATGTCACTCAAGATAATTCGAAAAACCAGTAAATATTTCAGTTACCAGGCACACGTATCACAGATGTTTCAGCATGAACAGGGCTTTAATAAAATTAGTAAGAAAATAAGCTGTCAATCTGGACCACAAGACCATATATTTTGGTATTACTAAAATTGTATGCAGTTTCCCAGTACAGTCTGTCTCGTTTTAGAGTTGACACGATAAACACTCTTTCCGTACTTATTTCTTTTTAAGAGAGCTAGTCACTTAGCTGTTCCAAAAAATTGAGTACCACTGACTAATGAAAACATTTTCTACAAATTTTACAATTTTTAAATTTATTTTGCAAGTATTGGCTTTTACCGGTTTTACCGGTATTGAATTTATCAATACCGAAAGACCGATTTTCGAAATACCCCCTTGGTATTGGCATCTCTACTTGGGTTTAAACATACATCTTTTTTAAGACTTAATCCTTCTTTATCGACAGACTTCACATACCGATTTTGGAGTACAGGATAGTTACGGGGCTAGTGCAACAATCCTACTGACTCTATCTAGCAGCACCGCCTATCCACAGTAATGACAAGATTAGTAAAATTGGTCTAGCGTTGCAAAGAAAATCGAATGGCTTTGTTTGCGGACACACATTGTCGAAATTTCGTAGGTATATATGATATTATTCTGCATACTAAATTTAAAAATTCACGTTGGGAAAGAAAAGTTATAGCCTCCCAGCCGCTCTCATTAATGTCAAACCACTTGATGCTCACTATTATCGTAGTATGTACGTTACTCACTTTCTAGCTGAACGGTCAGTAGAGAAATTAAAGCAGTTCGAAGAAGCAATGAATTATTTTCTTGTTGGAAAACATGCCAAATGGAGAGACAAATGCAACGGAAATATCAATTTATAATTCGGTCACTAACATTTATTACCATCGCAAAAACGCATGCTCAATGTGAGTTTCCTGCGTGGTGTGGCTCAGAATGAATATAGGGAATCAGAATTCGGTAATTAATTTATACGAACGGCGTACTATGCTTTGTATGAAAATGTGTTTGCAGCTCACTCACGGTATAGTAGCGGTATAGGTAATCATAAATTGCGTATTACATGTTTGATAATATTGATTACTAATCGAAGTAATCTCGTTGAAATGTTAGAAATATAAAACTCATGCTGTGGTACATGTGGTATGTGTATTTAAAATTTACAAAATATAAAGCCTTCTGTGATCGACATTACCAAATATCTACCTACAGCAGGAGTACAAGTACAGCACTCGTTTGTTAATTGTTCGAATGAAGGAATGCAACTAGCGAATTTTGTTTTTTAATTGCACGATGGTTTCAATATTTAGTGTAAACGTGATGCGTTATCGCAGTAAAGAACTCTTCACGTGCACTCACACGTGCGCTAGATTTTGGGAAAAACATATAAATCTTTTCAATCAAACATGTACCCATATGATATGCTATTATTCAAATTACAAAAAATAGGAATCCAATCAGATCTGCTCAAATGGATCGAGTCCTATTTGACCAGGGAATCAAAATATCATTGTTCATACGCAGAAATAATCGACAAAAACGAAGAGCGATAAACCAATTATTCTCTGCCTATAAAACAAACATACATAGCAACCAAAATGTATCACGATAACAAAATATTAGGACATAGGAATGTCCCTTAACACCAGTGAGAATGATAGCTTTCGGTGAGAATATATTTTGATACACACTCGCTCTCACAAACGCTTGTTGTTGGGGATGCAGGTATTCGCTATGTGCGCGAAACGGTGCTGCCACCTTCCCAAGTTTGTTATATTTGTGAAGTCTGTGCACAGGTTTGTTAAAGAGTGAAAAGGATAAACAAAACTTTGCACCAAATCTTCACAAACTTTCCATATGGCAGTTCCTTGAGAGTACAAGAGATCGATTTGTGCTTACATAGCGAATACAATAAAATATATCTTTGTCGCAAGTCGGCTGGTTAAAGACAATACTTTATCCGCAACTTGATTAAGGGGGGCAAACAGCAAAAACCTTACGAAAAAAACCAGCTTGCTTTGATCGACAGTCTGGCGTACAAAAGTTACCAACGTTACCTTGGTAACTACCAAACACTGCCGCTGCCGACACAGCGTGACATGATAAGGATTGCTTTTGTTGCGTACAATACGTGTTGCATACAGCATTTTGTCTTTTTCGCATGCAACAACATCGTTGTCATGAAACATATGTATCCACGATAAACAGCTACGATAACTTGTCTTTGTCCTAATTTCCATGCAATAGTGACAAACTTTCATCATACATTGTCGCAATGTTTTGAAGTAGGGACAATATCTTTGTCTCTTGTGCGGTCGTGATTTTTGATCCCCTGTATTTGACTAACCGTCAGCAAATAGTCAAATTTGAAGGAAAAAAGTCAAATCCTCTAAAAGTAGCCTGTGGAGCTCCCAAGGTTCACATTTAGGCCTTCTTTTGTTTATTTTATTTGTGAACGATATCTCTTTCTTGCTGAGAAATGTTTTAATATATGCCGATGATATGAAGCTCTTTTTAGAAATAAACAAGGAGGACGTCAGAGTATTCCAGCTCGAAATACAGGTTTTCTATATTTGGTGTAACAAAAGTCTTCTTCAACTTAACACTCAAAAATGTAGATTAATAGCCTTTAGTAGGAAAAGAAACATGCCAAACATTAAAATTTCTCTAGGAAATATTTCGGAAGAAAATTGTGAAAAAATCAGAGATTTAGTAGTTATATTAAACTCAAAACTAATATTTATTGAACACTATAACCCATTTATCAACATAGCTAACAGTATGCTAGGATTTATAAAAAGATTTAGTTACGACTTCCATGACCCATACAAAGTAAGAAAGTTTAGCAAAATGTGTAAAAATTTGTTTTTAATATATCTACATAATGCAGAGAGAAAGTTTTTGTTCGGCAACGCTGCATTGTAGTCTGCGTTGTCCTGGAGGAGGAAAGGAAACCATGGAAATTCTTTCAAGAGAAAAGAGTAACCACTCAAGGGTCTACGTCATTTTTATTACCACAAAATTACCTAAAATAGCCGTAATTTTTTTATCTTAGAATATTTTTGTACCGAATTCCTGAATTTTGGCGAAAATCTTTTCTATTTTTATAATTCCGACCGATTGTGACTATATATGACATGGTCCCGGAGTTATTCCGGTGTTCTTTGGAGGACTGAGACATGTTTTTAAGAAAATGTTATGGAATGTTTGAAATGTATGTATATATGAAACCTGTTGATTTTTTTTAAACAAATCATCGACTGTGGTCATATCAGTTACTTTGCTGAAGTTAGGAACCATGGTTCGCACCATCGGGGGGACACTATAAATCCGTAACCGGTTCCCGTGAAAGGACATTCAACAGCATATAAAAAATTTTTACCACAAAATAGCGATTGGCGATTGTTTCATGTCTCTCAATGGCTATATGGCCGAATCTTGGTACTGGACAAGTTCCTTCGAAATCCGTTTCGTGCTTGAAACTTTCCAACATTTCCAACATTTGACAATATTTTCAATACAAGCCATGTCACAATCCCTCAAGGAACACCGGAATAACTCCGGGACCATGTGACATGTATCCACGCTCTGCAGGATTTAAGAAAATAGAAAAAAAAATCAGGCAAATTCCAAAGTCTGGTGAAAAAATATTAAGATATAGGAAATTACGTCCATTTTTGTTAATTTTGCGGTTATAAAAGATATGTAGACCTTAGAAGGGTTAATAATGAATTGATTCAAAATCAATCGTTTTGAATTTCGATAAAGTGATTGTTCGCAGCACTGACTATGAGAATCGGTGTTGGTAGTAACTTGACAGCGCTAAAGTTTAATATAAAGGTAAAAAATAATGGGCGTTTCACCACCGGGGTCAATTCCCTATTTGAGCATTGTGCCATAAAACATCTAAACGAAGAAATTATAGTAATATTTATAGTGTCAGTCATAGTCTGTTGTGAAAGGAATATACAATATCTCTCTTAGTTAGTGAAACTAGTGCAGGTATTATTTATATGTCAACGGTTAGTACTACAATCCTTTTAACTCTAACCGTCTCTGCCTAAAGGAGATTCGGACATACTATAACTGGCTTGTTAGAGAGACCAGTGTTGCACCTTGAGGCGAACTGGGAGGCCATTAATACTACTAAATGTTGAAAAACTCGACTCAAGACTTCGAATATTGAACGAACAGCAAATGGCTCAAATTGCTCCAAAAGAGACGAAAAATTCATGGATGGCAAGGAGATAGTTAGTCCAAAGATTATAAAATGAGGCAAAATCAAGATAAGAATGAAAGGAAGACCATTCGTGCAAGATGATGACGAAACGGACGTGCAAACACAGGAACGAGCAGCAAACTTTGAAAGATTCTCGAGAAGAAAGGAAAAGAACAGATCGTGCAGTTTTTCTGCTTTTGCAGCCTGTTGTTTTTTGTTCTGTTCCCATGATTGAATACATTTCTTCGAGGGGGCTTATTTTTGTTTGCCTGCCCCGCTCTCTTGCGTTATCCACTATCAGTGGGAAGACGACGGTCGGTCGGCATACATTCATTGGCTCCACTGTGCTGCTGAACGGTGCAAATGGCTCCAGCTGGAGCCACGCTCGGATACCAACAAGAAGTAGAAAATCTGGTAGAACCGGAACACGGCAAGGGTTCAGCAAGCAAAAGACTACTGACCAGACTTATTTCTTGTGCGTGGAACCTTCAGCTTGCTTTATGGGCTGCATTTGTTGCAACAACTGCAAAACACGTTCTTGACCATCGTGTACATGTGTGTTGTATTCATTCAGATGGTTTGTTTATGGGAAATTCGAATAGCTTTCGAACTGATAGGCAATTATCTTCATCCAATTTTCGTTATAATTATAACATTCTGAGAAAACGAAATTTGCCGCTTTATTGAAAAAAAATCTAATAGATGAAAACTCTTTTTGCATCGATTGTTTTTATAGTAAACATAAGCACCAAAACTCGCGGGATGGATTTGGCTGGCTGATTTTCTTTTTATTTTTTTGCATTTTATTTGACCACCAATCGATCATCTTTCGAAGCTGACGAACATAGGGCAACAAGGCAGTATGCTGACACGGTGGAGCCAGTCGGTCGGCTTTCTTGTGCAAAAGAAAGTCCCTTTTTCTGTACGACTGTAAGCCTGCTATTGGCGTCCGTCTTGTTGACGCTGATAACTGTGAAACTATAAAAGATGCTTACAAGCTGGGCTGCCTGTTGCTGCTACCTGAAGGACAGTAGGGAATCATATGAAGACGGTTGCACGTTTCTTTTGATAAAGATGTGTGCTGATAGAACTGTCGCCGACGTCGGCAAACGTACGTCAATGGCTGCGATGTCACTTTTTAGTGGTACTGGCAGGAATGATGTTTAATGATAAAAACTGACTATCATTTCCGATGGTATTAATTAAAACTGGTTTTGTTTTTTTTTTTCATATCAATTCCAAATTTAAGTGTGACAAATATGTAAAGTAATTCACAAATTTTCTATTCTTAAATACATTCAAAAACTAAAGTTTATCATACAACCACTGGACAAATGATAGTATGGGTTCACTGTTGGAATCTGTTGGTTACTAATAATGCCGATTGCTTGCAAAAATATTCCAATTTTAGTATAAGTCCAGTCGAAGCTTTGCAAAAATATGAAAAATAATATTTTCATTTTAAACGTAACATTTTTAATGTGCTTTAAGGAATTAATTGTCAAAAGCATATGGTTATCAATTCCATAAAAAAACATTTTTCGTAAACTTTTACGTAAAGTACCGATTATTCTCGTTAGATTCGAATGGTTAGGTCAATTTGCTGATGAATGCAAAATGGAAAAAAAGAAAATTGTTTTCGCAAATATAACTGATAGGAAAATGATCCGCAGCAAAACAACTATTATTGCCGCCGAAACCTAACGCGATATAAAACTGTTATTTTTCAGGACAATGGAATCCGCAGCGACTGTGTTGCCGTAGATTGTACATACTTTTGACCTACCAAACACTAAACCGGCTGTCGCTGCTACGGCTGTGCTGTCTTATATCTTTAGTTGAATTAATTACTATAATGAGATTTTGTCTTGACACGTCTTCTGTTGTTTCGAATGTTGACAATTTTATAAAGAAACATCAAATTATCTCATGGGAACAAGTAGCTGGCTGAAAGTTCCTCGTTTTATCGCAGAAATCAGCCTCCATAATCTGGCCACTAATAGCGCTCAGGTCTGTTCATATAGTTTATATTCTTTCGAGATATAGCTTATTTTATTTTTTTCTTGGAAACAGCTTCCCAATTAAGTCTGTTGTATAAGTAGTCTGGCATTTGTTGGGTGTTAAGGGCACAAGTCAAGTACATCATCTTGTCTTTGCTTTGTGTGGTACTACATATACATGACCGTATGATGATGCCGGGGTCCGGTAATCCACGTTTTTGATAACTGTGCTTCTTATTCTCAATCCTATAAACTGTAGCTTTTTATAGGTCTGCTTCTGGGAGATACACTATGGTAACATTAAAAATATGACCTCTCTAATCGGAACAATCCACTTGATTCATTTTCAGATCGAAGGCTCGGGACTGTTTGAGCTCAAGCTAAAACACTTCACAAACGAAAGAGGGGTGGATAACGATGGTGCTTGCTGTTCAGGACGATCGGACTCAAATGGCAACTGTATCGGTGCGTGCAAAACTCGATTTCGTGCGTGTTTGAAACACTATCAAGCCAAAATTGATACATCGTCGCCATGCACGTTTGGAGATTTCACAACCCCTGCGTTAGAAGGAAACTCGCTGAATTTGACCCAAAAAAGCAAACAAGAAGGATTTGAAAATCCGATCCGCTTTCCGTTTGAGTTTGGGTGGCCGGTAAGTAACTAAACATAATCAATATTTTCTACGCGGATTACATGGCAAAAGGTTATAAAATAATTCTTTGAGATGTATATTAATAGCCGTGACCTGCGTGCAAACACGCGAAACTGACATTTATATACATACCTACTTGGATTTGCTTATGTTTGCTGAAATGACCTAACCTCTTTCGTTATATGGTCAATAAAATTGGATTAAGTGATGCTATCATATAATAGAAACACACGTGCCTGTGTACTCGTATCCAAAAGCACTTTCGGGGTTGCACCAAGAACACATTGTTAAAAGAGGTCATACCGGACAACTGTATTGGTGAGTTAACAACACTGTCATAATGAGTATTAAGCCTGCTGTAAACTTCACGCGCGGCGAATACTTCATTTCAACACTAAGGCATTTTCGAAATGTGTCGTCCTATATGTAAAATGAAATTGGGATTAAGCCATATGCAGAAAATTTATGTGTGCACGGCAGTTTTCTTTTTCTCATTTACTATGCAAGCAGCCGTTTGCGTCGCAACAAGGAAACATCTGCTGTTCAGGTTTTCCTTCATAACAAATTAAAAAAAAAGCCTGACGCGCAGGTCCCTTTTTTGAATGTATGTACGTTGTATTGGACCTGTGTATGAGGAACATAATAAGTAGTTCTTTTCAGCATGTACAATAAGCGTTGAATATTAGTTTGGTTTCTGATGATATGTTACGGCTAAAACATTGATTGATTTTGTAAAGCTTAGCAGTGACTGTGTAGACTTTAATAGAGATTTGCGGCTTTAACTACTGAACTTCCACAATTCAACCAGTTAATGTGTTGTGAAAAACAATATTTTTCAAGCTGCATATGCTAAACTTTAACAAGCGAGGAATACTGCAACATAAAAATGGAACCCTACATTCATGCCTTCCCTTAAAACTCGTTTTAAAAGCCAGCTGTGCTGTTAGTTTTATTCCTGCCCGGCGCGTTCCTATTTTTTCATAAATGTGGAGGGCATGCGGGTAACTTTTGTAACGCCTGAAACGCTACGCTAACGGTTGCTTTAGTGTGGTAATATGCACACACACATACATATTCGTGTAGCTAATAATTTGTCCGAATGAGCAAGGGTAATTTACGGCTGTTAATATCATGCGTAGAACACACAATAATTGTGTAACGACTTTTCTTCAACACATACATTAACAAGGGTGCCTCCATTGATGATTTTGCTAGCCAATGTGTTCCGACATATTGTTGTTTTGCTTTTTTTCTTTTAGATTTCCACTCAACTTGTGTTATTGTTATGTTATACAAACACTATACACATGTAGCCACGCGCCACCGAACGTGTAGTTGCATTGTTTTATTAGAAGGAATCAATCCGTCCTTTCATTATTAGAAATCCGGCATACGTGTAACCTTCAGATGATTCTCTCTCCATCTGTTTCGACTCAAAATTGCAATGTACTATCTTTTTATAACGCCGTCTGAACCTCCAACAGAGCCAGATACTGTTACATCAAATGAAATGATATTCTTCCCTAGGGTGCGGAGTCAGACAGCCATATGAGATTCTGTGGAATGAATCAAGCCAGAACCGTTTTATACTTGCTATTTTTGCACCAACCGTCTGGGATTCACTGGAAAGTGTGTCGCAAGATTGAATTAAAATTTAAGCTGTTAACAATAGGCAAATCTTCAAATTTTTGACGTAGGACTAGGTCTTACGAAAAATCTATACACGAAACACGGGGTCATTTCATAAAATCTACGCGAAAAGGGGTCAGGTTTTAAACGTTAATAACTCAACGATTTCCTGGTCGATTTTCAATATTTTTACACCGGTCGATCGAAAAATCTTTTGCGCATTTATCCAAAGGTAAAAAAGATCGTATTTAGCTAGTCACTATCGAAATAAACTTAATTATCAAGGACTGGTAAAAATTAACCAACCAACCAACTATGCAAGCCAGCTTTTGCTTTGCCGGATCGTGACGAAAGATTTTATTAAAAAGGGACAATCTCCTCATCCAACATATCAGAATTTCTTTTTTTTTTCGATTTAAGCTAGTCCATTGTGATGTCCTGCAAGTAAACAATTTTGTTAAACGTAAGATCACCCCGTTTTCTTCAACTAATTTTATCTTTTATGAATTGAACTTAGTCCAAATTGATGTTCTGAAAGTGAACTGTTATAGAAAAGTGACTGATCACCCTCTACTTTTGCCTGATTGCATCCATATACTGCAAGAACTTATTCCAAACTGATGTTTTGCATGAAAAAAGAGCTGACGAGATATTCGTACATATTGCGTAACGCAGCAATTCTCAAGGCGAGGAAAGATTAGCGACTGTCATACTCGAAAATAAGTTTTGGGAGCTTAATTCGCTGCTTTGCATCAGTTAGTTAAGTTGCTTGCAATTCTTTACATACAGTCAGTGCACAATCAAGGGTCATTTTAGCCTTTTCTCCAGATTAATGCGTGAATATTATACGAAATGATTGTTAAAATTGTTACTCATAAGTAGCACTAATAATTTGATTAATCATTAGGTGATATTTAAACGCTAATCAGCAGCTAAAGCTAAAATGACCCACAATTGTGTATGACCCATGATTAACTGTAGTTTTAATCGTATTACTGTCAAGTATGAAAATAACTGAAAAGTAGAGTGTCGAGGTGCAGAGGACGTTAGGCAATTGATGATATTGTAACTAGTTGTCCACATGTTGGTTGAAAGGCAATTATATTTCAAATCAATCTATCACAATGTTGGTGCTGTTAACATATTAACGTAGAAATTGACAAATGATAACCCAGAGTAATTAATATTTTTTCCCGTTTAATCGTAGTTGTAAGCAAACTCCTTAAGCAAGTTAACTTTGTCAACTGCAAACAATATTACAATTATTACAATACAGTAAATTATAAATTTGCGCGAGAAACTGCTGATAATTTCAAAATGTCAAGTATTGTCGAATTGTACCTACATTCGTAGTTCTACGTGAATTTCTCGTTCGTGTCCATAGGCACAGAGCTCCATTTTTTTTCTTACATTCAATCTTCAATCATCCATTTAGTTTTTTCCATAATACCGTACTGAAAGCATGTATAATAGTAATAAAACCGTTGTCCCCAATATGTACGGTTATTGATTTAGCAACCGTTTTATGCAGAGTTTTTTTTGCTTGGTAAACAATCTGCATTTGCGTGCAAGCTACAATAACCCATATCCTTTGCGATATCCATACTAACTTCATCCGAATTGAATTTCTTTTGCTTCAACAATGGCTACTGAATTAGACGAGCACATCATCATCTTTGCATGTCTGTGCAAATGAAACGTATAGTTGTTACATAGACTCATACCGATTATCGATTTGAACAAAACCTTATCATTATCAAAAGTTAAAAGTTGTTGAAGTTAGTTATTGAAGTGAAGGGGGTTACAAAATTTTTTGGGCGGTAATAGTGGACAGAAGGATTCTCTTATGTTCATTAATATTAATATTATAAAATTATTACTATCTTACTATCTTTTGCAAATTATTTTGATCAGTGTAAATTTTTTTTCATCAAAGTGGTGTCATGAAATGTCAATACGAGGTTCATTCGCAAAAATGATTGTGAACCGCTGTCGTCTAGTTCTTATAAAAGCTAAATGCATAAATTTTAAATACTTGAATTAAAATTGTTACAATACCTGAAATTTTTAAAATTTAGAAAATTGACTACTAAAATTTACTGAGCATAACTCCTTACTAGTCCACTTTCTCTCCTATCAATAAGTCTCTTGCATCGAAAGTCAAATTTACTTGTCGGAATGTGTACTGATCTTAAAATGGCGACTAATTTACCTTGCTTTTATTCATCGTTACGATCTTCTCTAGAAGTTAGCAATTTTATCATTTGATAACTTTGATATCTGCATTTTTCGAAAAAAATCTTCATTTATTTTTTTTTTGTTTTAGCTTACACTTCCGCTCAAAAGAATCAATTTAACCATTTAGCGAAGAGGTCTTTTTCTCGGGCATACCTGCCCTTCGAATAGCACCTTCTAATGCTATGTTGAACGGCAAATTCGATCATCTACAGATGTACAGCAATTCGATGTAACAAGTATTCCAATTTTCTTAAGATATTGTTGACTTGTTTGGAAAATTGTAAAACCGTATTTTTATATGTATTTGGCGCTTAGATTGCTTCCTTCTGAGTTATTGTGGTCCGAAAAATCACCAGTTTTGTGTTTTGTCTATTTTTACTTAAGACTTGTTTTTGAAAGTTCATAACTTTTGAACAACTTTAAGATTCCCATTTCAAGGGTTTGATTTCAAAAAAAAAATATTAACTAAGCATTGGTGTTTTTTATAATTGCAAGAATATAAAAGTCGTTTATTCCATGGTTCGAGGATCAAAGAGGCCTCTTTTTGATAGTTTTTCTAGGGGCTACTAGTTTTTTACATTTCACATTTTTGGCTATTTTTGAAATGTTAGCTAGAAGAGAAAACATTTTTAGACCTTTAGGTCACAACGCAGAGCTATAGGTTATTTCCAAACCTTGTCTCAACTTGCTTGTTCGAAGTTTTAGTTATAGCAGCCAATGGTGTATTTATGTGACCGATTTCAATTATCACAAGCGTTGAATATTGCACATTCCCTCGTCGGACATCTCAGTTGTATTTCCGAATGCAACGAAGTAAAAAGCGCGTTTGTTTAGCCGAAGTTAATTGTGGTCTTGATTTCGACATAAACAAACCGAAATGTTTATTTGTTTCAAGAACTGTACTATACTTGTTGTTTTGTGCTTTTCACTGCACTTTTGTTTACCAAACAAACCTGCTTATAAGCACATCAAATGAACCCAAGTGTGTGAACAAGATTTAGCGTTTGTGCGTGGCACTTGTCCGAACATTACTCTTTACGTTTATCTTTATCTCGCTGTCATTTGCAAGAAATTAGCAGCTGTACTTATTTTTCATTAATCCTTCAATGGCCATTTAAGCTGGAGTACACACAAGTTTTTTCCCAAAGATATTATTATGCATTTTTGACGTTTCGCAAGACAAACAAAGATAAATTCTTTCGCTATCAGTAAGTGAACTTCACATAAGAAAATCTTAGTGTACGTCACTAGCTTTGCAAAAGATGCGAATATTTTTGAACTTATCTCATGTGCATACATTTTTTTCGAAATTTTTGAGAGTTTCAATAAACCTTAGATAACGGATGCCGAAAGTTCAATTAAATGATCGTCATGTATGGATCCGCAAAGTGGTACTGACAAAGCACGTTACTGTTTTTCGAGGGTTTAATTCTAACTGTGTATCTAGCTGCGAGGTTGGAATCTGAGCCACGTAAAGTGGTCGTTGAAAAGGCGCGCGCTAGCGCTATCGAGTAACGATTGAAGTGTCTATTCTTTCGATACTGCTTCAACTTCCTCTTAGCTTCATAAACAGCCCGAACAGTGAGGAACAATGATCTGTTTAAACGTGCGCTCTTTTGAATTACACATATTGGAAAAGTTGCTCCGTGCACGTACTTTCAATCATCCGGCCGAAATAGTGTGCCTGTTGGTTGAATTTAGTGAAACAAAAAAGAGAAATCGGAAAAGGCAAGTATGTTGTTATTTATTGCTATTTACCGCTTTTGGTTCCACAATTTATGTTTATGGATGTTAAATGTAGCTAAGTATAAGCCTTTCTGAGCAATACGTTAGCATTTTGCAATTGTCAAATAATTTTTATGTGAAAGAAAAATTAAATATGTACTACTTAAACCTTTTGTTATCTAAGTACCAATATATTATAAACTTTTAACCGATTACATCGATAGGATAATATACTGGCTGCACATATATACATTTCACTTACTTTGACTTTCACCAGATGACCAGATAATTGATTTGGCAAATGCCAGGAGCTGGTAATAGTTTCCGTATTATTCATTTTCTCAGCAGATTTTAAGAATCTATCTTCTTCAAGCCTTTCTTCGACAGTTTGCTCATAAATGCTTTTTCGGTCTTTGGTATGAGGTTTTCCGGTTTTTGCCGTTAGTTTATGTATATTTATGTGTCAGATTTGAACTTCTTCATAACCAAGACAAATTGAATTGATCTCAATCATCAATTTTTTCATAAAGGTATTAGTAATTTAATTAAGCTATTTAGAAAAGTGTGTGTAACTGGAATGCTAATGCAATCTAATTCTTCAAGAATTATAAATTGCAAACAAAATACTAAGTAACCTTTCAAAAGTATGGCTCACACAGCAACGGAATAAATAAGTTAGAGATTCGAAAACTTCACTTCAATCAAACATTGCAGCTCTAAGATATACCATTGGCAATCGCGTGGGTAATGCTTCATAGAGATCGCTAACGAAGAACACACCTATGGTGAAAACCTGTATGAGAGGCTGAAAATCAACCCCCGCATGACACCAATACGGCTAATTCGTTGCCGTATACTGAGAAGGTGTAATTGAAACTGAAATACTCAATAATGTATAGTCGATTAAATGAATCCTCAACGAGCATCAAAAGTTTCACTTTATAGAGAAATGATGATGTCATTGACGTACTTTTGGCTGCTAAAATCGTTTATTAATTTTATCTACTAACGTATCTTTTTATTTATCTCAATCTTACTCGTTTCAGGGAACATTTACACTGATTGTTGAAGCCTGGCTTGATACCAACGAAACGACAGCGAGATCGCCTGGTAAGTTTGTTAAAGCTCAATAACTCCGAATGTCTAATTAAGTGATTAAGGAATTGGATAATAGCCAATCGGTTAGATTTTTTCTCGTATCTTTTACCCCCAGATACGAATATTTAATCTCAATAACGAAATTTATGTCTTCAAATGTTTAGATTTAGCTCGCTGGGAACGCTTAATCCCGTCGGACTCGACCTATCGCTCAAGCTGAACATAAGACCGTACGTTCGTTCTGTTTCAAACGAATTCGCTTCCTTTCTGGTCGTTCCAAATCGAAATGATTTTTGTAGCATAAGGATTCTCCATTTCCCTCGTATCGGCCAAACAGCAATGCAAACAATAGCAACGAATAAAGCGAATTGCATAAAAGTGTTTCCTATTGTGGTATCGTTGACAAAAGAGATTCCATTTCAAATAGAAAATGTCGTTTTAATCCCTTTTCTTCCGCTTCATTCTTCAACACGGGACACGTTTACCTTCTTTATATTATTCGCTCCGGATATCAAACCATGCTCGACTAGCAACGTTTTCGAGGGGCATAACAACGGTTCACGGCACTGCTGGCTGGTAACACAGATGATGATATCTGGTCTGTTCCCGCCAGTCAGTAATGGTAACCCACATCTATACATCTATGTAGTAGGAAGACGGCAGTCCCCGGTTAACAAAAAATGCACACGTGACAGAGCACACACAAGGGATGCCTCCACTTGAAACGAAGCAAAATCGTTTTCGTTTCGTTGCAGTTGCTGTGAAATTTCCGGTCTGTAGTTATTATTTTCTTCATTCTATATTACCGTGCTCAGTATAAAAAAAGCAAGAACACTAATATTCCTGAGCAGTCAGTCTTTTACTTCACCTAATTGTTCATTCATTTTTACATATACTTGAAAATGTACCAAACCAATTCTCATAAGGGATTGCGATGGTTAACTGTTTTTTTAATTGTCTTCATAGAAAGTATGAAATAATATTTCAGAAGATCACACCGAACGCACGATGGATTCAAAGTTTGCCAAAAGAAATCCTACACCGTCTGGTAACATTTGGTATTGTTCTATTCACTTCCGTTTTCAAGTTATCCATCAAATACACCCTACAAAAGAAAACTAAATCTCGGTATAAACACATACTTCGCTGTGCTTCCCCACGACAACTATTCCCTATAACCGGTAATCAAGGGAACATCCTCACCGGTTTGCTATTGTAACGTGTGGTTGACGGGTGTTTTCGAGAGACAGTAGATGTTACATTAAACACATGGCTCCGTAGTGTCACTTGAAAAAGGAAAGGGTATGAATACAAGCTTTTAAGTACTGAGGATATCCGAGCTGCACGGGTGGGCGAAATAATCACTTCCACCTTGCTTCCAGTTTACGTTCTTTTTTTGTTCATATTATGTTTTCTGCTAGATGTGTTAGTTTATCTGAAAAAAAGCCTTTTTTTTGTTAAAATTTTTTTTTTTAATTTTTTGTAGAGAATTTGCCATTCAAAAGTATAGCTAGTAGTCCATTTGTCGTGCGAGTGCTTGGAAGATGCGTTCAAAATGTCTTGATAGATGGTAACCTGAAAATTTCATCGGTTCTTTATATTTGAGCTACTGGTAGGAGAACAATCAAGGAAAGCGATAACCATTGTTGATACTTTCAATATACACTTCATTCAATTCACTGCATATAAAATTAGTTTTTAGTATTGAAAAATCTCTCTATACCATCGAAAAACAAGTTGAACGAAAGAAGCGAGTTAAGATTGATACTTCACCGCATTCCTACTAATATTTTGTTTTTCTTTTTATCGAATTCGCCAAACGGTTGGATGTATCGTATAGCGCACAAAATCTTACCGCATACTTGTATAAACCGGCAGACGAGATTTTCCTACATAATATGCCGTGTTAAAGTCAATATTACTTCGACTCACTCATCAACCAATCGTTGGTTCCCTCCCTGTGTGTTAGGAATGCTTGTTACCGTCTACGGGCGCACTCGACGACTCGCAGATGGTTTTTCGTATTTTCTTCTTCACCCCATTGAATCTTCTTGGCGTAATCTAAAAGTGACAGGGTACCGCTGATGGTGTGGAGGCAACCAAGATTCCGATTTAGCAAATAAAATATTGTAAATATACTCGAAAAGTTCTTGTCCCGCCTGTTTTGCACTGGCCTCTAAATGCCTTCATAGGACGAATAAATCTTTCACATTCAAATCTTTGCGCGAAAATCCGCAGACGAAGAAGCTAAATCTCTTAAAGGTATATGCAGAACCGCCTCGAAAAGCGATGCATGTTAAGAGTAAGGTTATCCCTGCCACGACATTCCATCCATACCATCGAGAAACAAGAGAAATCCGCCAAATACACTCATAGCGCTCCAATCGTTTAGCCCCTCTAAAGTCCTCTCTCGTTAGTGTTGGTCGGTGCCGGTTTAACAGCTTTGTCTTACTCAACGATGGAAAAGCTACAATTTCGCGTCAAAAGTCAGCCCTTTAATTTGGCTGGAACAAGTTGGTGCGAACGAATCAGTTAGTTTGTGTATGAATATTTGTAGGTATGATCGATTTTTCCTCACATAATTGACCGATTTGATCGCTCGTGATGTAGAGCTGTTGATAACTCATAAATAGTATTAATTAGATTGAACTTTGAATTCAAAATTCAAAGTTTAAAATAATGTCAGCTGTCTTACAGCTATCGTGCTATTTTCAGTACACGAATACGGTCGCCCTAGTTTCGATAATTTACTGTGCCCAACTTTACTGTCTTCAAACGAGTTGTATAAGACTGTGTAAGAAAGGCATTTCTTTACTATTAGGTGATTTGAAGTGGTTTTTCCTGAAGTACCTGCAACATTCAGCGATAGTAGCAAAACCTTACATGTTTTCTGCATACTTCTGTCACAGTGCATAAAGTAACATTCGTTGTGCTGACTGTGTGATTTCTCATTGATCGCTGAAATTAAATTTAAGTGTACGTCCTCCGATTTGGCTGTTATTCTTTTAGCTTTGACACTTGGAATAGCGACACGGCCACCTCAAATTAATATTTTGACTACATAATCTTATGGGTGCTAAGCAGATGGGTCCACAATGTGAGCCTGTACTGTAAACTGGATTTCAAGTCTTTAACTACTTTAATAACTTTAAATGAACTGTTCGGCCAAAGCAAAGTTTTAGGATGATTTGACATATCATACCGTACAGCATAGAACCTGGTAATCGTTTTCATTTCAAACAGATTTCCACCCAAAATCCGCAGCGCTTAAACGTAAACCAATAGCAATAAAATCGACTAGATAAGAGAGGGCGAAGTTCCAATGAATTTATCGTCAACCTTGGGCTTAAACGTCTTTCAAAGTCTTCTTTATCGACAGACTTCGCAGCGACAGAACAATTACGGGACTAGTGTAACAATCCTATCTAGCAGCACCGCCTAGCCGAGATTGAAACATACGACAACTGGCTTGTTATACACATTTTCATACATAACTTTTGCACTGAACGAACCTTAGCACTCTAAAAATATTCCCAAGAGGTTCAAATTATCAGATGGTTTACGAAAATTTCGACAGTAATGGCTGACATTTAGATTATCGGAAACTCCGTACCCGCAAAATTCCCGAGTCTTGCAATTGCAATTGAAAGCAGTTTGGCATGGAATAAAGCAGTCTTAATAGAATAGAATAGAGCAGTCTTAATAGAATAAAGGTCATTCGAAATCAAGTAACTTAAGCATGGGTTAATTCTCCGGACCCTAGTTCAAAATCTCACCTTTACGAAGAGTATGTATACTGTTCAGTAGAGCATAATGAGTCCTTGTCAGAGATAATTATAATTGGTACGGTACGCTTGTTTCATAAAAGTTTTACTAACTATTCTGAATATTCAGCGGTTACTGATACATTTTAGTTCTTTTTTTACATGAGACAAACATAAGCAAAGCAAAGCCTAGGTTCTACATTTCGGATTTCAAAATCCCATATTTCCGGTTTATGGACAAGTTTATTGGAAGCCTCCATATCATAAACGTTTATTTCTTTCCTAATCCAAGCCCGGAATGGATTTCAAAGGACCTGTCAAGAAGCTGGAACTCGCTGTATGATCTTGTAAAGATATAAGATGATCGCCAATCGGTTTTCTGTCCAGTGCTGCATTGGATAAAGTGGGAAAAATGTTATGTAAACTGAACGGTGGTGCAATCGGAAACGCACTCGACGCAAGATTGCAAGTTATGGGTTTAAATTCCACCTGGACCAATTATTTCAATTATTTTTCACAGTTTGCATATCATTTTTCCCAGTTCATCGAATGCTCGTTTCTCACAAAAAACACATTTATTCCCTCATAAGAAAATACATCTATGAGGCTATATTATCCTTCAAACAAGATTAATAACGTGGGTAAGACGAACAGGTTAAGAAGAACATCAAATATAATACAGAGAACTTATGATTTATAAAACCTAAATACAGTTTACTTCAATTCAACAGGGTGTTTAAAAGCAGCTAGTGAAATATTTAACAAAAAATGTTTTTCAATGTGTATTTTGAGTATTAAAAATGGTCCAAAAAAGTGAACTGTTTAGTACTGCGGGTGAAACGGACAATCTGTGGGGGTAAGATGGAGTGGACAGGTATTGTAAATCGCCCCAACTGAGAGCATATTACTATTTTTGACCCTTAACAAATTGAATACGTAAAATATGGTGGTGTAGCGTGCAAAAAGAGAAGTGGGCAGTCCACTCCCTCCCATCAGGGGCTGTTAATCGAAAATTGTTTGGCAGTGGTAATATGAACAAGCATTCCAAAAGCTAGTTCATGCCCGGCCGCTGCTAATTTGTTTGAAGTCCACGTTTGCCGGTTAAATTATCATTTATATGCATGAGATATTACTAAGAAGCAAAATCAACCATTTTATTATAATATGTTTACTGACCGTCTTACCCACACTAGCAGTTGTCCATTTCACCCCATCATTATACATTTTTCTAAAGCGTTCACAATTTTTTATATGCAAATAAAGTTACCTATTTTTTCAATGCAGACGTTACATGAAAAGCTATTAAATTGAAATACTTCATATTATAGGTAACATTTTAGAATTAAACCATTCAAAAAACTTAATTTCGATGGCAAAAAAGTTTCATCCAAACGCAAAATCACTTCCAATTTTCAGTTTTTCTGTACTTTATCAAAATTTCAAAGTTCTAAATGATGATGGAATCGTTTACGCATCATGAGATAGCAAAATGGTTGGATGGCATCAAAACATTTGCGAATTTTAATGCTTAATTGGTAGAATCAACCACCTGTCCGTCTTACCCACCCTGTTCGTCTTACCCACAGTTCCCCTAAATCGGTTTGGTCATCTCTGAGAAACATAGGCGAATGTGAGACCTAATCAAAACACATTTTTAAGCATAACTAACTGTTGAACTGCTTTTTCCATTCTAATGGAACTTTGTATGAAACTGGTCGGGGATATCCAAATACCAAGTGGACAGCAAAAAGCCCATTTTCATTCCCCCATCCACCTCCGTGGACAACCGTGGATATTAACTCAACTCCCACTCCCCCGCTCCAGTTTGTCCGCGTGGTTTGTACCATGTCATTATGCAAATGCTTCCGTAGAGATTTGTCGTTGCCGAAAGTTAGAACAACCGCAGGATTTACTAATCGGAACTACCGACAAAGCCCCCCAGTTGGCCTCGAGGCTTACCATTGCTCTAACAAGCCAGTCGTCGTTGGTTCGAATCGCGATCTAAAGGTTGTTGGATCGTAACCACGGGCATGCGATGGCGCTAGGTTTATTGATTAAAAGTTATTATGGTGGTGAGCGTCTTAGAAAAAAGAAACTGCAAGTCACCGCATGCGTTTCACTCCTCGACAATGTTGCCAGCAGATTTATCTGTCAGATGGACGTTTTTTCTGAAATAGCGCCCTTCGTTAAGTCGACTGTCAAACACCGTTCGTTAAAGTATGGATAGTTTACCTCTGATCGTAGCACTAGTTGGCTGTGAAGTCTGTCAAACAAAAAAGCAGAAGGCCAAATTCCATCGGAATGTAGCGCCAACACTTTGCTTTCCTTTTTACTCTTTTTGTCTACCGATAAATGTCATTGAATGAAAAATTATGAATAAAAGTTAAGAAATAGACATTTATAAATAAAGTTGTGGTACAGTAAAGTAATTTCGTTTATTATTATTATGTAGAGCAACTGTAAATGACTTTGTAATCTCAGGTTTCAACCAATACCGCTGTTGAAATCTCCAATAAGGACGCACGTGTTGCATACTACTAAGCCTCTCTCTGGTCGAAAAATGTCCGGCTGCTTATACTTTCCTACCTAAGTGAATGTAATTATGCAGAAATTTCTATTGCCTTATAAGTGTATTTAGAGAAGTGAAATAGCGAATTGACAGCTTACGCTTTTCTTTCACAAATATACCAAAAAACGAAGTTCAGTCTACGGTTAATACATGAATGATTTTCTAGCTTATTGCACCAATGACTTCAGAATTACTACAAGTACGGAGATAGGAGCACCATTGAAACATTTTTACCGAACCATGATATTGGCGCGTGTATGCATATTGCTGCAAATATACCGACATATATTGTCTTTTCGTTGTGTTCTTCTTTTGCTCAGCAACTGTTGCTTCGCTGATCCCAATAATAACTCGTTATATGTTGAGAAGCGGTGCCCACTAACTGGTTGACTGGCTAGTGTGGCTGGAGTTCTGGCGGATACCGGTACTCTAGAAATGTACGCTTGCCAAAGCATAAAAAACGAACTGCAAGCAATCTGCAGGTGTTTTATTTCTGGATGTGAGCAACTCCCTCTCTCTCTCTCTCTTTCTCTACCTACCTTCCTCCCTCCCAACCTTCTTCCCTGCCACCCTCCGATGAGACGGTTCGTCGTCGTTGTCGTTGTGGTCGTCGCTCGCTCTCCTTCCATTCATTCACATAGCACAGGTTGCTGTATTTCGTCTGCTATATTGCTACAGTCACTACACGTTGCGCTCCAACAAGCATGTTTCAAGCCTACAGGTACATTCGGTAAAGGTACTAATCAGGGTCCATTGCTACTGGCCAAAAACCTGTTTTTGCTCACCTATCAGAGCAGTTGGGCATTTTTTGAGTGTCAAGAAATATTCCGTCTCTTTTAAGTAGTAAAAACTCCTGTATTGAAAAAAATATTGTGAGAAATAAAGTGCGGATTGCAAAAAAATAAAATAAAAATAAAATACATGCCAATTACAGCGTACAATAATGAAAGCTAAATATTTAATTTGTACGACATTCACCTGGATTGCATTGAATTGAAATAAAGGCAAATTATTATCGCTTGCCGAACGACTGCAACGAAACTAAATAATGTTAGTTCTAACAGAAATAAGACGATTTTTTTTCATCGTTTGATTCACTGATCGGCCAGCATCGGACTATTATTCATTAGTTGCTTGCTTTGAACTTATGATTGCGTCGGCCGCGAGGTCGGCCGGTCTTCTTTTCTAGACTCATTAACTGAATGGCCGAAACTCGGGAGAAATAATTTGAGTAAAACACAAAGTTGGAAATTCATTTTCACATAATGTATTTCCTTTGTATTTTTTACAATTCATTTTCTTGCCATTTCTTCATTACTTCCCTACGTTGCCAACGCCTTCTGCCCATCTTTTCGTGTATCAAACGATATCTGGGTTAAATCAATATTTGTAAGCAACCGTAAGAAGAAGGAAGTGAAATACGATTGATTATCCCTCCCGTTTCTCGCTCTCGATCACCACTTGCTTTTCCGTGGTTTACTTTACTAGATTCGATATTGGAAGCAGTCGAAATTAATGGTAAATTTGTTTAATTTGGGCTTCTCTTTCGTACCTAATCAATTGAAATTAAGATCCAGCTACTGCATTGTCTGCTCAGTGTACTGTGGGAGTTTGAAGGCGAAAAAATAGCTCTTCATTTCCTGCTGAGCATGTTGGCTAACCCTTTTCTTCACTTTCACGAAATATTTCGCATTATGTACGTACCCATCTAAACCTTGTTTTCAATGAAATGAGAAATTGAGGTTTTCTATTATCCTTTCATTTGTAGGTGTCTTGATCTCTCGACTCTCAATCCAACGAGTACTGGACGTTTCGGCGGAATGGACCGAGGACAGTTACAATACATCACACGCGGTTATGCAGTACGCATTTCGTGTTACTTGTGACGCATCCTACTATGGGGCAGGTTGTGCCAATCTCTGTCGAAAGCGCGATGACCAATTTGGCCATTACACTTGCTCACCGACCGGTGAACGAGTATGTCTCGCGGGATGGCAAGGCGATTATTGTACTACTGGTAAGTAACTTTTTTTTCCAATACTAAATGAGTAAATGAAAATTTGTTAGTTCGCAATGAAAAGGTAGAAAACACGGACACAATTAAAACTTAGCCAAAAGTGTTAATTTTAAGCGCAATTATAAACCGTCTAGCATTATGGTGTACGGGTCGATCCGTCAATCTTCAAATATGTATCTCTAATTAATTCCGAGTTAGAGCAGGTACGAACACATATTAATAAACGAATTCACCATAAAACACGGCTGTTACAGAAAAAAGAGAAGCAAAAACTGCAGAGTGCTGCTAAAATAGAAAGGCCCCGTATTCACTTTTCATTTATCATTCAAATACTCCCTGCAATTGAGGAAGATACCTTTGCCTTCAAAAGTATCCAAAAATAACCGTAATTAATACGGTGTTTGGAAGTTGCCCGTAGTGCAATAAGGCCTATAAAACCTACACTTACTTTCGAATATTGCACTCATCTGTGTGATAATTAAGAAACGGGGCTCACTTACCGCCCGCAACCACATGTGTGCTCATATCGTACGTAACCCGAGATAGCGTTGGGAATGGTTAAAAAACGTAACGTTTATCATCGTATCTGGGATACGCGTGCAATGAACGAGATACAGATACGTCAACAGACGCAAAAGTATAGGAAAAAAAAGAAGGTAAAATCTGGGCTCATTGATTATTTTTCAATTCAACTCAGTTACGTTAGTTCACGCTAAAGATGGTGCTTCCACCAAGTGAAAAATGGATGAAGCGTTTTTTAATTGGCAAAGTTTCACACAAAAATTGGGTACAAAGTGAGAGGGTGAGAGGATGTGTGATCCACAATCGAAAGAAATAACCAGCCAACCACAAATGAGCTCACTTACCAAACACCACACCACGTCGATTGAATTATAGTTGGTGTAAACAGCAGTGCGAGCAATGTTTCAAAACTGTTCTCAATTCCGCTGGCCTTTCGATAGTTACCATTATTGTTTCTCAATCATTAACCGCATCAGCAAACACCGGATTTCAAACACTTCATGTTTTCCAGCAATTTGCCATTGTTGATGCAAATGATTGGATGATATTCACAAAATAGAAATTCTCCAACAAGTAAAAGCAACTGTTTTTGTATGCCAAATGCATGCTTAAGCTTCAAGTTCCAAATTCAAATCCTTGAAGAGTTGATGTTTGTGTTAGCAACTTTGAAAAGTACAGTGAACGTTGTTAAAGGATAAAACAGAAGCAAACGTGTTTCTTCTATCAAAACGACGCACCTACTCTAGTACTAACTTCCGTTTACCTTTCTCATGTTTGATGATAAAGTTTGCACCAGTTTGAATCTGAAGTAATTTTTCAGAACTAATTTTCACAGTTGCTACCGACTGTGAGCTGCAAAGTAATTAAATAATGTTTTCAGTAGTTTTGGGTTTAACGTTTATACGCATAAATTCCGAAAACAGTCGTGTAAAAAACAAACCGCATAACACTTATACATGTATACAATAAGAGGCACCTTTAATAATAAATGCTCTAATTCTGACGTCCTATTGACCAGGCCATTATTTAAAAACTTCATAACAAAAACTATTTTACATAAAGCAGGACAAACACGATTATGAAAAAAAAATACGTTTAGTAATATCTTCGGATTGTACAGTAGCACAACCAATTTTTAATAAAATCTAAGCTGATACACCATCACGAATTCATTTTATAACGTTTAGCTCTGTGAACACAACGGGATGAATTAAATTAATATGCCTGTTTATCTACTAAATAAGATTTCCATCCGCTAAACCGCGGAATCGCTATCGTAAGCTGCGTTTATACACAAGCGGGAAACGGGCGACCAGTTTTCAAAGCTGTCCCGATATACCAGGTACCTAGCGGGAGATGCTCCTTTACTGTACGGGGAGCAAAAAAAGCCCCGATGAGAACGAATGAACGTTAAGATAAATAAGTTCTGCCGTGGAGTTTCCGTTTACTCTAAACATTTTATACCTGGCTTAGGAAAAAAAGAGCCTGCCTTTATATCCTCCTTCGACTACTTTGAGATTCTCTCACAATATACACCTTTTCCGTTTCTCCAGTTCTTCTTGTCTTGTTTTCAGCTTCAGATTTTTACTGGCATTTTTTATCATCTTCCCACGCCGGGAGCCGCTGGTCGCTATTATTACTAGAAGCAACAGAGTGCATTTTGCTTTCTTTCTTTATCCTCGAAAGTGTGTGTGAGCGATGAATAGGACCTCAGTCATCTGCAACTATTGTAGACTTGCAGCTGTTGAAATGACGACGATAATGTTGTATTTTCGGAATTTCGGTTTGCCTCAGGTCTGTTCTTGAAAACATTCTTGAGAAAGGTTGCAATATGGCTGTCTGTGCCTTTTTTTCTTTTTTTTTTTTTTGAATCGCAGAGGTGGTTTTAAAGATTACATTTCTATATGCTCACTAAGCAGATGTATGTCCATTACGAAATTAAAACTGTTATTTTCGTATTATTATAAAAATGCCTTCTCACGGTGATTTCAAGGCCTTTAAAACTTACACACTTAAATTTTTTTTCCGAACACCGCAAAATTTTGACGAAATTAGAACTGCTGAATGTTCGGTAATAATTTCTATGATGCCAAACGTTACGTTACGTTACGTAAGATCCGAAAACGTTGATTTCCATCACCGAAATTTTTACCGAACGTTCAGCAGTTCTAATTTCATCAAAAAATTACGGTGTTCGGTAAGTGTGTTACGTGTGTACGAATCCCAATTGTAATTGAGTTAGGAGACTAGCTTTGCAATTGTGTCATAAATTAAAGATCGGTTCCAAAGTTTCTTAATTAGAAGCTCTAATTTAAAGTGCCTATGCTGGTTAAGGCGTAGTTACCATCTCAAGTAAAGTCAAACGTAAATTATATTTTGCAATAAATCCATCTGAATTCAAAAGTTCAAAACAAAGCTGCACTTGTTCTTCAGGTAATTGCACGCGGTAAATGTGTTCTTCCGAAAAGCTCATGTTAGCCTGTTTTCTTCCGTACTCAGCATCTCTGATCATCGCTTGATGTTTAATGCGCAGTCGGTAAACATGCAATAATGACTAGCAACAATTCCGTGTGAATAAAAAGAAAACGCTGGAACATAGTGGTGTTTGAAAGAATGTTGGGGCTAGCATATGAATAAATCTTATGAATTATCTCTAATTACTATAATCTATAATAGAGCTGGCAAATTCTGGTCGGTACGTATTCTGAAAAAAAAGATTATTTGAGTGCTAGATTTATTCTTATTCGAGCATGTATGGCTAATGATATATGCTTTCTGGGATTCGTTTGTCTCTATTAGTATTTACTTACATTTACATTCCCCTTCACTCTCAGATGCTAACGCGATATTTCAACCGGACGTTATATTTCTTGATAGTTATCTTCATCGTCAGCATTATCACGATGCATAGTATATACCTTGGCAGATGACAAGATCATTCTTTGTACTGTAAACGGATATGTTGATTAGGTGACGCTAACTTGAAAATATTTATCGGACTTCGTTTGAGATGATTCAATCCCCCGTTCGTCTATTGTAGCTAGTGCAAATTCGACCGGTCTGTCTGATTCATCCTTGTTTGTATGCATGTTTGTGCGTATAGACATACATGTGTATACACATATTCTGAATAAAGGTGCTTTTGCGCTTCACTAACCTATGTAGAAAAGTTTCCCAACGGGAGTTCTGGTGTATCAATTTGGGTGATCGAATGGCGGATAAAAATTAAAATCGGTCGATCGGTGCACAGACATGAGAGATAAAGCATGCCACGAAACCGCCGAAAATGGAAGAGAAAAAGAATTATTTATAATAGGTATAAAATAGAATGTATATAAAGAAATGTTTCCACTCGTCTATTCATTTGAATATGATCATTAATTATTTACCAAACGAGCGTCAACAGAGAGATTGACTGTTGCTTCTATGGTCAGTCCGATCATGTCGGCGAGGTTTTTAAGAATAAAGATACCCACATGTGTCAGTTGTTGACAACTCAGCAATAATGAAACTCAAAATGTGGTTCATCAAATATTTACGCATATCATCAAACAAAAATCTAGTCTACTCTTCTGGTGGAGAACGAGACTTTTGCGACAGAATTATTAATCCACACAATTATGACGGGCTGTCTATTGGAAATTTGAAACACAAAAAAAGAGGCCACGAAAACGATTTTGTACTTTTCTTTGTAACGTTGCATGTCAATTGAAAAGTTAAATTAACTTTTAACTGTTGAAATATACATTATCAGTATTACAGGAATATTATAAAGTGTTAATTTATGTATAATTCCCGTTTCTTAACATTTTATGTATATGTTTCAAAATATATTTTATATATTTCACGTAACGCTACGATTATTTGCACGTTTGCATGAAGAATGATATCATGCATTTTCAAAATACTATTCGCAATTCCTGTTCAGCAGTAGCACCAGTAGTATTAGACAAACATTACCTTCCGCGAGCTTGGTTTGATAATGTAAATAAGTATGCCATATATTTTTGAACAAGTTTCTCTTTAATATCATGTTCAAGCAAATTGATTTAAAGATATATGTTCTCTGTTTGCTCAAAGCATCTATTACATCTTCCAAAAATAAACTTCCAGTGAAAAATTGAAAAACTGGCTGGTAAAGATATATAGGAGTAAAAAACCGTGATTTCAAATTGCAGCTGTCGCTGAGTAGCAATGCTTCTTAACCCGCTGTGCACAGAAGATACCTGCGCAATCCATCCTACTCTAGTTTATTTACTAGTATTGTACGAACCGGGTTCAAGTGATGAGTGGCATCTGAAGTGTGCCACAATATTATCCATATGCGTGCCGTCTTAGCACGATCTGGTGAGGGTTTGAGCCTACCGCAATAAGCATGTGCATGCCCCTTCACTAACAATGTGGTATTTCACTGTTGAAGCTCGCGAGTTGGCGTTTCGATCTAAAACAAACTTTAACGAGTTGGCTAGACTTCTTCAATAAAATCAAATCGGCTATATTGAATCATTAGATATATCTACACACTAAACACTATAAAACACACTCTACACACTTAAAAAGTTCGGTAAAATTTTACCGAACTCTGAGCAGCCGAACGTTCGGTAAAAATGTCGGTAATGCCAATCGACGTTTACGGATCATTAGTAATGTTTGGCATCATAAAAAAATTTACCGAACGTTCTGCTCCTCAGAGTTCGGTAAAATTTACTGATCTCGGTGCTTTTTTTTCAAGTGTGTAGAACAGAAATAGACTTGTTAGACCCTATCGACTCTTTGTTTCATTACTTTCTTCTACTGTTTTCTCCGTTAATTGTAAAAATTACCCCAAACAGAATGGGTCAAAATGTCATTAAGGCATCGCTTAAGAAGTTGTATACCGTTCCTCTTTACCCAAACTGCGGTATCCGCTGATCGGGCCCAACTCGAGATTCGAACTCAACTTCTCATCGTAAAGATTCCAATAATCCCAATAGTACAATAGACGGAGAGTGTATTGTTTACATTAGCAAAGTTTCATCAAAATCGATTTTATGATTACAGTAATGAGTTCTTAACAAGAATCGTTCGCAAAATTTAAACACTAACTTCAAAAATTAAACAGCTCGGAATCCCACTCACAATTGTATACCGCGTGATCAAACGTTCAAGAAGCATCAAACGACCGAACAGAAGGATTGTAGCGGCAAGAAACGCAACACAGTAAATCCGAAGAAGGGCAGGATTGTAGTTAACTACTGCGTTAACCGAACATTTAGATTCGGGATGCGGCAAAAAAGGTTAACACAACGACACATCCTGGATTCACGCAAAGAAGCTGTATAGGAAGTGGCTCACAAAATCGAGTGATGGATGATGAAACTCCCGACCACAGACCAATGCCAGAACGGAAGTTCTTCGCCAACCTGCTACTATGTTCGGCCCATCTTGGACTTATAAGAACAATAATATTATTTTCGTACCAATAGAAAATAACCCCATAAACATTTCGGAACTTCGCCCTATTGAGAAATTTTGAGCCTTCTTAGGAAAAATCCCTTGTAAAAACCCAAAAGAGATCGAAAATGAACTTGCAACGATGAAAGTCGGCAATGACAGTGTAATCACTGTTCAAACTCCAAACCTTGATGAAAAGAGGTAAAGGTGCGGTCGTTTGAGTTGAACGGAGAAGTTCAATACAGCAATGATGCTAAAACATAACCAAGTTTGGAGAAAATCGTCCTTCAGTATAATATTTTAAAACCTGTTTTGAGTCTCCAATTTTTTTCGAACACAATTTTTATATCGATGAAATCATCATTTTCGAGAAATCGTTAGAATATATTACGACAAAAACAACTGCAGTAAAAAAACGCGCATTATAAACAGTCAAATTATAACCAACGATTACTTTTTAGTCTCTTTTTATCATAAAACAGACACTAACATCCATGATAGTGTTAAATATTAGTAACTGAAGTTATTGTTTTAAATATTTATCTATATTGACGCATCTTTGATATATTTAGTAAATATTTTTTCATTTTTTCAGCACGCTGCACTCCGGGATGCAATGAACAGCATGGCCATTGCAGCAAACCGAATGAATGCATGTAAGTATCATTAATTATTACTGTGCGTTAACTTTTGTTCATTCAAAAATCTGAATCAAACAACATACATCAACCAAATCCTTAGACAGCCATTTTTTTTTTTCAATTTTTAATTTAACGTTGACAAAACGGATGTTAATGCTGCATTTGTAGCTTAGCATGACTGGTTCACTAAGGAAGCTTTCCAATTTCTCGTTTTCATTTCTTTTTTCCTCTTGACCAAGACATTTTTTGTCACTGATGTCGACATCGCCACTTTTGAAACATTGAAAGTACTCAAAGCGAACTGCGTCTGAATTCAACATAATCGTTATAAAATTTCCACCAATAAAAGAAAACTTTCGGAAAAAGTTTTCTTCACCAATTTCTAAAATATCTCATGTGCACTCAATGTGTAAAAAATGTCTCTTTGTAGCGTTGAATGATATTTAATAAAAGTTTGTGTTTAATATTTAATAATTTAATGACTAACGAATTGAACAGTTGGGCAAAATACTTTGACAATGATTAATTATTTGATTTTTTTAACGAGTTAAGTACATTTAATGTTTAAAATATTTTCCAAATTTCTGATTTCGATACAGAGAATCTTTCAGTACTAACAAAAGCTGTCTATTTTTATTCAGCATGTATATGTTTCAATTGATTTGTTGTATATCCGATGGATGTCTCTATACAGTTCAAATAGATTTGGCTTCAAAGTTGCTTTTTACTCGAACGATGAACAGCTGGCGTTCGACATATTACATCCTGTATTGTGTTTGTGTGGAGTGTCTCGTGCCGTGGGAAATCCGTCATAGAAGGGCGTGTCATAGCGACGGTAATAGTAATAATGATAGTAATAATAATAATAATGAAATAGCAACACACCATTTAATAGCCTCTTTGAAAATCTGCTCAGTTGTGTTTCACTCAGACTGTCTGTTACTCAGATGTCGGTGTACATGGATGGGCACAGCAACTAATGCGCTTTTGGGGGACCGTGTGGTTTTAACGAATTAAATTCTTTGACTGCGTTCAAATTTTATTCGAATAACCATTATAAGTTAACCGAAAACTGTGCAGTTTCCACGAGATTATTGTAGAAGATGCAACTGGGAAGTTCATTGACACTTCATGTTAACTCAGTGATTAAGAGCGGGATATAATGAGTGCGAATAATTTAAAGCGTTAATTTTCCCAGTACCTGTATTAGAACCGTCAGATTTTAACTAGAGGGCGTTAAAAGCTTCCCGAAACAGTACAGCTTGAAGAAATTGGATGGGTAAGCCGTGGTGCCTAAGTAAGTCGTGCTACACACTCTTTCGTCTTTCCGTTGGTATTTATCTGGCTGCTAATAGAAAATACTCGCACGGTTGTCCAATTAAAAAAACGAGCAGATGAAGGTGGAAGAAAAGGCAGCAAAATCGAAAGTAGGAATGAGTAAAACGCAAGGCAAACAAATAACGATCAGCCAACCAACCAACAATATAGTATTGTATTTATGTTGATAAATTCGTATAGACGGAATGCGCACGATTCTTCTCGTAAAATTATTCCGCGGTGGGCGCTGCTCACATCTTATTGCCATTCAATAAGTACACGCCAAGCTCTTTCAACGCGGTTCCATGGTTGACTTTTGAGTTTACCCGTTTCTCGAATATGTAGTCAGAAATCATCTGATGTCTGTGAAAAAGTGTCAGCAAAATTTCCATTCATTTCACATAATACTATTATCACAATTATTATTTTCAAAGCTTGGAGCAAATGTGCAAATTGAGTTTTTCGTTTTAAGTCGCGCTAGAGGATCTCTACACTTGGGTGAAACCGATTCAGTAGCTGACACGCGACTGCAATTCACCTGTTAGAATAGTTAGAAATCTTTTAAACATCCCTAATCCGTTATTGTAAATTCAAAAACAACCTCGTGTCACGTTTTTCATCGATACATTTGGTTAACAGTAAATAATTAAATGATAAATTGTGCATAATTGCTAATAATTATTATTTTTAGTTTCATGTCGAACAGGTTCCTTGCTCACGGACTTAGACAATTGCTTTTTCACTGCATCCGTACTAATCAGGTCGAATCCGTCGATACAGAATAAACAGAAACGGTGAATGCAAGGCGTCTTTCTGAAATTGGAAGGATTTTCGAAAAATTTCTCACCCATAAAGAGCCTAACCAAAACTAAAAAATCTTTATTTGTTCATATGATAATCATTTATTAACTAGTATAGTTAAAAACATGAGCAAATATCAATTGCTTTTATTGTATACATAGAACGATAGAACGATTAATTTCGAATTTAAACTATTACTAAATATATATATCATATCAAATCAGCTACCAACGTTGGCCAATATAATTAAAAATGCACCTGTTTTGGCATAATAATGACGGAAAAACAATACCTGTAATAATGTTTTAAAGCTTATGGTGCATACTTTTGCGATGCCCTTCTATCACTCCCAGTGTTTGATACCGTTCGTTCGCTCATTCATTCATATGCATCCCAACGCTCGGCGAGGCAACCTATACATACCGTCGAAAGTTTCAATTTATTCCCACAGGCAGCAACTTGTTCCGCGCTGTGTTCGCCCGAGTCGCGGTAAACAAATGTCCATTTGCGGTGGGCGCACAATTACGTCTTATAAATATGTAGCATTATTATGAATGAAATTAATTCCGTTTCGGCGCGACACCATGCTGCTATTTAATGGTGAAATGTAAGAGTGGAAAATAGCGTGGAATACTTAAAGGTAAAAGACCGTTTTATTTCATGACACGCTCAGGAAAATGTGATCCAGTTGAAAAATATCAATTGACCTACATCAGGGTATAAAACTAGCAAAAATTTTTCGTTATTCAGTTGTTGTACCGCTGGTTTCCTGCAAATAACTGTTTAATAAGCTGTTATACAAGAACAATGTTTCTTGGGAATAATCATCAATGACTTTGGTATTATAAGACAAAAAAGTTCTGTAAATAGATTAAAAAAATCGTTTTTTCCTGCTTTAGAAATTGCAGTGCATAGACTTTCTTATTTAATTGCTCATTTGAAATATAATAAAGGGAAACAGCAATCTGCTCATTGAATCGATTGTTTTTTGAGCGTAACTTAACTGTAGGCAGAGAATTAAAAACATATAAATAAAACAGAGTGATAAAATCCAGAATGGCAAATAACAACGAGACAAGATCTAAAGGGGTTGTGGTTGCTAACTATTGCATAATAATTTACTGTCTCTATGCTAATGTGCGTGTATGTTGCGATTTGATACATATATACAGGGTGTGCCAATATTATCCGTACAGGCTTTAACAGCGTACCTTTAGCCGCATTAAGCTAGTTATTCCGACTACAAAGAAGCATTATGGCAGGAAATCGTGCCTACTTTGGACTCCGTAGGACGCTGCGATCGAACAAAATTCGGCACCGCGCTAAGTTAACAATCTACAAGACGCTGATTAGACCAGTAGTCCTTTACGGCCATGAGGCATGGACTATGCTCGTGGAGGACCAACGCATCCCTAAGGGTTTTCGAAGGGAAGGTGTTGCGCACCATCTACAGCGGAGTGCAGATGGAAGACGGAACGTGGAGGAGGCGAACGAATCATGAATTGCCTCAGCTGCTTAGGGAACCACCCATCGCTCGCACCGCAAAAATTGGTCGCCTGCGATGGGCTGGCCACGTCGTGAGGATGTCGGACGACAGCCCGGGTAAAAAAGTTCTTAATAACGATCCGACTGGAACGAGACGGCGGGGCGCGCAGCGAGCAAGATGGATCGATCAAGTGGAAGGCGACCTGCGGACCCTACGCCGACTACGGGGCTGGCGAATTGCGCCCATGGACCGAGTGGAATGGAGACGACTTCTTCCTACGGCTGAGGAAACCACGGCCTGGAAATGAAATGAATGGGTATTCCTACATGGTTTAATATCTTGTCGTCTTGTTTTCATACATAGTAAATTTTATACTCTTGTGAATTCAAATTTCGATGAAAAAGTGTTTAGTTAACTTTTAGCAGAAGCAAGCAGAGCAGAACAGAATTTAAGGAGTTATCATCCCGTTCCTGTTATGGTTTGAGTAGAACAAGATCTTCATCGTCAAAAGAAATTAACCAAACAGCAGTGCGGTCTTCTGCCCGACTCAATTGGGCTCTATCAACTCACGGACTTGAATCCGACTATTTGGTATGGTCCATCTTCGAGCCAAGAGCCTGCAGAACCGCGCATGAATCAGTTGAATATCGCTTTTAAGTGATGGTGGGAGAATATTCGTAGACTTGCGGCAGCGCGGGGTGGCCGTTTTGAAATGAACAAGTATTAACGCCAGGCTAAAAGCTAATTTCGATAGAACGGAAAGAACAACCTATGATTCGGGACTGGAATGTCGCAAAAAAACCATCAATAACTGGAATGCAGTATTTTTATTCAGTTTTCAGTTTTTCAATATTATCTCATTGCATTTCTCTAGTTCTGACAAAATCTCAAACTTTTTCTTGATAGAAATCATCATACCCTGCAAAGTTTAGGATGTGACTGAATCAGCAACTTTCTTTCAGTTTTATCGCATTTCTTTAGTGTTGTTGACTGTCCTCCCGCTTCGCTGACGTCGTTGTTTGACAATTGCCCAAAATTTTTCAATGAGTCCAAACTCCGGACGATTTGGAGGGTTTATCTCTTGGCAAGAAATCGTTATAATTACCTAAACGCAACAGCTAACTAAGTCTGATCAGCATATAACTTTACCTTTATGTTTACGAATGAATAGCCAAATACGTTTCTTCAGGTATTCTTCCATGTTTCAACTTGAGCGCTATTGTTAGTGATGAAATGCTCAGTCTTCAGTCCACAGCTACATATTCCTTGCCAGATCATGGCCTTCTTTGCGAATTTGTCACCAAACACGAACTTATACTTGCCTGGTACATCTCCACGTCCAGTTACAATGTAAAATTATTAAGCGGGAATTTGCTTGAAATCCATTTTCACGTAAAAACTTGCCATTTGAAAACTTGCTCGTACAAACGCCTATCATGCTTCTTGGCTACCAAATTCTGCTTCAAGTGCTAATTTGGATGTTTACTGGCATTCCGGGACTTACAGCCTTTTCGAGCGAGGATATTCCGCGTGGTTTGATGGTTGGCATCGTACCTTCCAGTCATATCCCGGATGGAGCTGTCAGGATCGGACTTAATGCACCTCAATATCTTACTTCTCAGCTCCCGGTCTCTAGTTCCTGTTTTCTTCAAAGTTCCTCAACGCCCTTCAACACCTAGGTTCTCCTTATAACTCTTCAGAACATCACACACTGTTGTTTTTGACATTTTTAGCACTTCACCAATTTTGATCCAGACCACTCTGGACTTTCCAGGTGTTTGTGCAAGATTTTATGACGTCATTCGAGTTCCATTTTGTACTGCTCTGCAACGTGTTGGAATATTTTGACAAAACTTGTACCAGTTATTACTCATAAACATGTAAACAAATTTATGTCAAATGGTTCCAGTTCCTACCACAAGAATCGTGGTGATTGTTTCTTGCTTGTTTGTTGTAAACATATGACTTTATTAACCTCGTATTTAGATTATTTAGTCATCAATAAACAATAATTCTAACATCATTTTATTGTAAGGATAATATTCGCACACCCTGTAGTTGAATGTAAGTTGATGAGCCAGTCAGTGAGGTAAAATAAAGAAAACTTTTTTTTTCATCATGATCATGTTGGTTTTGGTACTCGACAAAATATATTTCTTCCTCCGCCGTAAAGCCATTAAAATTGATTTATCGATCTTATCAATTTGTCGTATCTCTTTTTTATAATCTATATATTCATTCAACTGAAAATCAATGTATGTACAGCGAGAGGCAGCAGGATAAGCAGCAGTGAGAACTCGGCAAAAGATATTAAAATGGAATAAACAAAGCAGTTGATGCGAACGGGAACGCACTCCGTGCTAGCCGAGGACTGTTTACTGCTGATCACTGCAAGAAGCGCTACATTTTGAATGAAATTTCTCACGCCTTGATTTTGACGTTACTCTTTCGCACGCGTTCGTAACTAAATTGGCCAGCTTTAGGGTCATATTCTCCGCAATCGACAGTCAATTCGCGTATGCCTTCCGGTACCTTGATACGTTGATACGTTTATTAGTGTGGGACAAAAACACATCTCAAAATAACGACAGTTTTTCGAATTTTAAATGCATCGAAGAATAATTTGCTAATCAAAACCCTGAGTTGGCTCAATTAGATGTAAAATGCATAAGATTTACGGTTGAAACCTATTTGACGCCGTATGCACTTACTAATTGAGAAGTAGTAAAACCTGTTTATAACTGATTACCATCCTTAACCCCTCTGTCCCACGAGTGGCGCGATTAATACACAAGTCTTGAACATCTGTAGAGCGGTTGCCTATGAATATATCGTCAATTCGTGTTACCTAAACTATTTTCTCAAATTACAATTGTATTTGAATATTTTGGTGTTATTTATATAAATTATACATTAATTGGAAAGCACGGATCGCCCCTGATATTTCGTTAATTAACTGTGTTTCATGAGTAGCCTTTGCGCCACTCACTAACAAGTGCAAGACAATCAAGGCCACATAATTTTGAATGCTCGACGCGAATCGCCAATGTACCAACTTAACTACTGTTAAATAGTGAATACAATGACAGATGCCGCTTGCTACTGGTGGACTTGTCTAATTAAAACAAATACCTTCTTGGATCGCCATCTCCGGCGGTTGTACGTTTGATGAGCAAACGTAAAAATATATGTGTTTCACATTGCCGTTGGCAATAGATGTAACCTTTTCTACCTTTCAACAGAAATAGCTACGTGAGTGAAGTGAAACTCCGTATATGTCTATTGTTGATAGGTACCAATATTCATGCGCAGGTTAACGAGGGAGTGAATACATTTACAGATTATGACATTGTGTACACTGCTATCTTTTAAATGAATGTTTCCGGCTTTTAAATTATTTATCAATTGCACAGATTTGCAACAAAAATAATTTGTTTTATTATAAATTTTATTTACAGACTTGTAAATTTAAAATTTGTTTTATAAATTTATTATCACTAAACACATCATGTAAATGTGCATTACATTGCTTACATTTGTAACATTTTTCATTGTTTACTTTTATCTAATATGTCTGATTGCAATTATTTCCGTTTATATGCAGGCTGACATTATCTAAGAAACGTTAATATTTTACATTGAATTTACTGACATTAGTAGAATAAGAACCGACTTGACCCTTTTCATTAGCACGTTTTATTACATTCAGCAGAGGTTTTTTTTACGATGCTTTCAAACTATGTTACTCTCTACCGGTACGATTCATTACAATTTTATTATTATTTTTTTTTTGTTTTAGATGCCAATCCGGTTGGAAGGGGCCATTGTGTGATGAATGTGAACCGTACCCTGGCTGCATGCATGGAACGTGCAAGAAACCTTGGGAATGCCTCTGCAACGAAGGCTGGGGCGGTCTCTTCTGTAATCAGGATTTGAATTTTTGTACCAATCACAAACCTTGCCAGAATGGTGGCACCTGCTTCAACACCGGTCAAGGATCGTACACATGCAAGTGCCCGCCAGGTTTTACCGGAACGGACTGTGAAGTTCGTATTAGTGACTGTGCAGCTACACCCTGCCTTAACGGTGGTGTCTGTAACGACGAGAAACATGGATATCGATGTGAATGCTCGAAAGGATGGATCGGAGCCCACTGCGAGAGAGAGACGGTAACGTGTGCAGAAAAACCGTGCGTGCATGGGACTTGCAAGGATACGAATATAGGCTTCAAGTGCGACTGCCCCGTTGGCTACAGCGGAGTCGCATGCGAAATACAAATAAACGAATGTAATCCTAGTCCTTGCGAAAATGGGGGTACTTGCTTCAACAAAGGAGATACATTCAAATGCCAGTGTCCTAGCGGTTACAGTGGAGTAAGATGTGAAATAAATATTGATGACTGTCAAGGAAATCCCTGTTATAACGGAGGATCATGCGTAGACATGGTTAACCAGTTCCGCTGTCAGTGTGTTCCAGGCTTTATAGGATCACTTTGCGAAAACAAAGTAGATCTGTGCCTGACGAAACCCTGTGCAAATGGAGGAACGTGCACGAACTTAAACAATGACTACAAATGTAAATGCCGTGCCGGGTTCGCTGGAAAAGACTGTAGTGTCGATCTTGACGAATGCAGTTCGTCACCTTGCAAAAATGGAGGCACATGCGTTAATCGTGTCAACAGTTTCCAGTGTGTTTGTGCTGGCGGATTCCGTGGCGCAACATGCGAAGAGGAAGCTCTTTCTACTAGTTGGGACTCAGCGACCGGCAGCATTTCGGCACATATCGCAAGCGTTCATCACGAAGCGCAGAGTGGGCGCAGCGATGGTCTCAGCAGCGGACAGATTGTATTGATTGCCATATTCTCGGTAGCGGTACCATTAGCTGCACTCATAGCTACGGCTGTAGTGATTTGCATGAAACGCAAGCGCCGCAGAGAACAAGAAAAGGATGACGCAGAAGCACGTAAGCAAAATGAACAGAACGCGTCACATATGACGCATCATCATCAGAACTCTATGTCATCATCGAAAAGAAGCAGCAACAGTGCATTAACTAATTTGGATACATCACATCATATGATCAAAAATACGTGGGACAAAAGTGTTAACAATATGGCAGCTTCGGCCAGTCTAGATGATGGGTGTTTGATGAACAGCAGTTTGTACGGTGGTATGTCCGGTACTACCTATAGTGAGGCGAATTCCGGCAGCAGCGAACAGTGCTATCAAGCGGCTCCCATTCCAAATACTCTGCAACGTGCCAAATCACAGAAACAACTAAACACCGACCCAATGGTGATGCATCGAGCATCGCAGATGATTTTGACGGGAGGAGGGCCGCAGTCGTCGCAAATGTCAGCAGTTGGAGCCATCGCCACACCTGCTACGGCTACTTCGTCGACATCATCGACAGCAACGGCCAGTACCAAAGACATGATGCCGGAGAAGCGGATATCGGTGCTATCCGATGCCAGTTTATGTAACACTCGATGGAGTACAGGACTGCAGAACCGACAGACCGTCGGTCCATGCAGTCCACCACACGTTTAGGATTTTACGGATTTTTTAAATTTATAACAATTTCTTTTAAGAGATCTCTTTCGTTTATTCAAACGAATATGCGCTAAACCTAAATTATTTCCAACAATCACAACGAGCAGGAAAAGTAGAATGCTAACTGATCTTTATATTTTGTTTATTTCTTTTTTCAATTGCGCATCAAAAACGTCATTTTGATACATCCTTAGTTAAGGTTTCTAATTGATCAAATAAGAAAAAAAAATCGAGCAGAAATTGTAATTATAAATTTTCCATCAAGATGCAGACCCAAATTTGCACATTGTACATTAATACCTATTACAAATTTAAATTAAAACATGGAAATGCAACTAAATGAAGCATCATTTGTGTTGAACCAGAGTACACGCGTGTCAAAAATAATCAAACGAGCCTCGCTAACTTCGATTTCCGCATGGAAATGGATCTCGATTACTGTGTTTTAACTTCGAAGGTTATAATTGTGTTACTGAATTATACTACAAAGCTCGTCGAAGGCCAGTTCACAATTTCTGCATTGATTATATTGTATCATACTAAACTCATAATGAAATCTGATGTATATATTCAACCGTAAAAGTGATTTTGCAGTTATTTTGTTCTCATGCCAATATACATTGATTTAAGCAATTGTTGTTTTAAATATAAATATTGGTATGAAAATTTTGTTTGGTTGACAATAAATACAAAATTGATCAGAATGCCATAAGAATAACCGAATGGAAGACAGGCATTTTAGGTATTCTATAGTAAAAGGTTTTGACAACGTTTTCTTCCAACAGTTCATGAAGGCCACATCTCTAACTCAACCATATCTCCTGTTGACGATAAAATCAATTAAATACAACACTATATATTGTACATTTTTATGAGCAGGTTAGGTTAGATAATTTAAGTCAAGACACTCGAGAGAAGTGTTCTGCATGGAATCTCCAGCAGAATCTCTTGTATATGTGTAAAGTTCTGCTATGCAGGACTCACTTGAAATGGACTCTGTATAAATTGGTAGAATTTCTAATCTATTTATTTATTTTTATTTTGCATTTCTCATATCGATTAGCGGAACTATATATAAATGCATTTGTCAGCCATCGACTACAACTGCGCGAGGCTTTAGGCCAAATTAATCATTTTGTATTGAGCAGTCGTATTCTCGTACTTAACAAAATTCCTTCCCGAACTAAACCATCGAGGGGGCTTTGTTGACTGAGAGTATAGCGCTGTTATTCAAACAATTCCACTGCCATAAATGAGTTTTATGATCAGTATAAGGAAAATTCAAACTAATTCTCAAGCGATAAGCCATCGCAGATTGATTGGACAACCCACTTTAGTTAACCTGAACACTAAACTATTCCGTTGTTTCTCTAAATAAATAATGTTATTGCCAGTTGAAAGAACAAGTGTATTTCGCACAATCACAGCAACCCATGACAGCTGTAAGCATTTCATCAAAAAATGTATTTTGACCATGGCTTACTGTGATAATCTGTTCTCTTATAGTGTAAACAAATAAACTGAAATTCATGACAAACATAATATTTAAAATTGAATACTCGCAACAGACATGTGATTCGCTACTAACACCTGATGCATACACTGCAGCAAACAGTCGCAAAGGTGACTGCATGCGATATCGCCGAGTTGCTCTATTGTATTCATCGAGTATTAACAATACCATATCAGCATTGCGAGTTAAGTAGATAATCACTACACTGTCGTGAGTATGGCTTAGATTACGAAAAATAAAAGTATTGTGATCCATACTTAATTTTAGCTCTTAGTTCATAGGTTATATTAAATATTCAAACAGATTAAATAATAAGCAAAGAAGAAAAAACTAAGTCAAACAGTTTACATATTTTTGTAAATTGCAAGTTTATATAATATATTGAACCAATTGACTGAATTGAAATTGTTTTATCAATAAAATAAGTAAGTGCAAGAGAAAAGTAAAACCAGTGTATTTTTGACAAAAGAAACAATTCTTTCTAAACCACTACAGTGACACAAACTCGTATTCGTATACACCAACATGCAGAATTCGTCCTTCTTAATTTGAAAGTTTAACAGAAGTTTTAGGGGCATGTTATTTAGGTAAAATCGTAGTGTCTAATGTTAATATTTAGGAATGATATCTGGGGTTGGAAAAATTTCCTAATTATCTTATCCATATTTGTACGGGATTCGAATTGACAGTTTTGATTTCGCAGATATGACCTAATTGCAAGGATTAGTATTTAGTATGGTATCCCTTGCTCATTGCAACTGCTTTTAGTCGTTTTGGAATGCTGTCTATGAGGTTTTTCGTGTATTCGGTGGTAATTTTGCCCCTTCCGTCCATCAGGTGCGTTCTAAGATCGTTTTTGTTGGAAATCTGATGGTTTTTAACTTTTTTTCCGAGATGTTCCCAAAGTTTTAATTAGGATTGATGTATAGAGATTTTGGTGGAGTATATCAATGACTTTTGAGCAGCTGTAAAGTAACCATGTGCGTGCCTTTGTAACCGGTGGTTCCAATCAGCATAGTCTTGTGACTCCATCCCAAGTTCAAATCCTCTTGCCCTTGATCAGAGTATTCGAGTCCCAACACCCTGAATACGCCCCTGACCAGATTGTCAACATTGCGAGAGCGGTGAGTGCGCATCTCAATGTAGATGTCACAAGCCTCGTCCACACTGAACAGTTTTCGGGGAGAGGGTGTGAACGTACTCCAATAAATAAATAGTTGGTAGCGTTAGGGGAAATTCACTAGCGACGTCACTAAGGGATATGTTGCGGAACGGATGTGACCCAAAATGTCAAAACTCGACAGTTTGTCGAGTTTTAGTCCATCTAACTACAATATTAGCTTCCTAGGCTTGGCATCTAATGGGATGCTTTCTTTCCGTGCTTGACTCTGAACCCGAATAGAAGTGCGCGTCGGGAATTAAAGTTAATTAATATATAAAGTGTGTACCATAAGTAGTGTAATCTAGCTAAAATATTTTGGTGTGATGAGTTTTTCTAGAGCTAAAGTTAAAAGTAAAGCGTAGAATAAAAGGATCAGTGTGCTCAAAGGCAGTGTTAAAACTTAAAAGTTAGGCAACAACGTTAAAAGGTGATTAAAAGCATGCTGCGTTAACCTAAAAACAGCCCACTAATAGCGAATTTCTACTAAATAGTTTATTCTAGTGGTCAAGCTAAAACTGTTGCAGTATTGATGTATTGCCCCTTGTTAGGTTTAGCGTTCACACCTTTTCAATATATATTACTCTTGAGCAAATAGCCAATACGCATAGTCTGGACCCGCCATCATTCTCACGCGTACAGTCAGATGGTAAAGTTCGTCAAGCCCAATAAATATATTGCAGGGATACCAGACTTGCAGATTTGTCTGCAAATTCCAGATTTTTGGAACGGTCTTGCAGATCATTATAAATTTGCAGATATTTGCAGTTTTTCTGACTTTTATTGTTTTGGTGCAGATTTTTGTTCGAAGCTCTTTAAACTTTCACAGACTTCCTAAAAAGTGTGCAGATTTTCGCAGATTATTTTTAAACCAGAAAATTCGAGTAGCCGGAAAACTGCTCGATTTTTTCGGTTTTCGAGCAGTTGCAGACATTTTTTTTAGAAAATATGGCATCTCTGATATATTGTTAAACACCAGCAAATCGTTTTAATTAGGAAATATAACATGGTGTCAGAAGTAATCGCGTACTTCTAGTATCTTTCCGGCGTCATCGAGTGAAATCGCGGAAAAAGTCTTCGTCGTAAACCCGCGGGGATACTTTCGGTTTTTGTGAAATCGCGAAAACGTTTTCGTTTGTCGAGGAAAAACTGCCGTGTTTGAACGTGTCGAATCACGTCGGCAGCCATTTTGTTTCGTTGGTTTTCGGATTTCCTCATCTGAAATGGATCCAGACCAATTTCGGACGTTCCTGGAGCATCAGTCTAATGTCTTCGTACAATTGATGAATACCATATCCGTCCAAGCACAGCAACACCGGGCACAATCTGAACAATATGCTAGATCCGCCACGGTTCCAGTGCCACAACCGTCGCCATTGCCGTTGGAAGGAGATATGACTGCCAATTTCGAATTTTTCGAAAGGAATTGGAAAAACTACGCAAGTTCCATGGGAATGGATAAATGGCCACCAGCGGACAATGGCAGAAAAGTAAGCGTGCTTCTGTCGGTCATAGGTGAAGAAGCCAGAAGAAAGTTTTTTAACTTTGAGTTAACCGTAGAGCAACAAATGAACCCGGACGCTGCTTTGTCAGCAATTAAAAATAAAGTCGTGACGAAGAGAAATATCATTGTTGATCGACTCGATTTCTTCTCGGCTGTTCAGTCGCCAGGTGAAACTATCGATGATTTCGTAGTCCGTCTCAAAATACTTGCTAAGGTGGCTAAGCTGTGAGACCTAGAACTTGAGCTTATCGCATTCAACGTAGCTACGGCGAATAAATGGCCCAACCTCCGCACTAAGATGATGACTGATACGGATATCATACTGGATAAAGCTGTCGATTTATGCAGGACAGAAGAAATAGTGTCGCAACGATCTCATGAGCTGGAGGTCTGCCTGTACTACAGTCCGACGTAAATAAAGTCTTCAAATCCAATCAAAAGTCAATGCGATGTAAATTCTGTGGAGACTACCACGAATTTTCAAAAGGTTCCTGTCCGGCGTTAGGAAAACGCTGCCACCGTTGTAAGAAGAAAAACCACTTCGAGAAAATGTGTAAGGTTGGTAAGACGACTAAGCCACGAAAGTCGAAACGGTAAAAGAAATAAAGGAGAATGCTACTGAATCAGACACATCGTCTGCAGACAGCGAATCGTCATGCGAGGAAACGGACGACGAATACGAAATCGGTAAAATTTATGACAATTCGAACTCAGGTGGAAGTGTGCTGGCTGAATTAAATCTAAAATTCGGTAAAAAATGGAAACCTGTTCTTTGTGAAGTAGATACGGGTGCTAATACTAGCTTAGTTGGTCACTCTTGGCTAGTCAAACTTTGCGATGCGCAGAGTCCACTCATTTTGCCTTCCGAATTCCGACTTCAAAGTTTTGGTGGAAATTCCATCAAAGTGTTGGGCCAAGTCAAAGTGCCATGTCGACGTTTCGGTAAAAATTTCGTTCTTGTCTTGCAAGTAGTAGACGTCGACCATCGTCCTTTACTATCAGCGAACGCTTCACGAGAACTTGGTCTCGTCAAATTTTGTAACACGATCTCATTTAGTCAACCTGAACCAGCTACCGGTTCTCAACACAATAGCCTGCTTAACATACATCGAGTAAAGGCGCAGCAGATTGTGGAGAATCATAAAGATTTGTTTAGCGGTTACGGAAAACTTCCCGGAATAGTGTCACTGGAGATAGACGACACCATCACTCCGTCAATACAACATCCTCGCCGTGTGCCTATTGCAATGCGCAGTAAGCTCAAAGCCAAACTGGAAAACCTCGAGAAGGATGGAATTATTGTAAGAGAAACCGAACACACTGAATGGGTGAGTAATATTGTGATCGTCCAACGTGGCTCTGGGGTTCGCATTTGTCTAGATCCTGTAATTTTGAATAAGGCGCTGAAAAGACCTCGTCTGCAATTTGTTACCTTGGACGAGATATTACCGGAACTGGGCAAAGCGTAAATTTTCTCCACTGTTGATGCCAAAAAAGGCTTTTGGCAAGTAGCTCTCGATGAACCAAGCAGTAAATTAACTACCTTCTGGACCCCTTTCGGTCGATACCGATGGACGCGTTTGCCATTTGGTATAGCACCAGCACCAGAAATCTTTCAACTCAAATTGCAAGAGGTGATCCAAGGCCTAAAAGGTGTAGAGTGTATCGCTGACGACCTTCTTATATACGGGGTTGAAGAAACATTTGAAAAAGCTCTCAAAAACCACAATAAAAATCTGGATAAACTGCTATGTCGCCTAGAAGAAAATAACGTAAAGTTGAATAAGAGCAAGCTGAAATTATGTAAAAGATCGATTACGTTTTACGGGCACGTTCTCACCGATCAAGGTCTGAAACCGGATGAAGCAAAGGTATCTGCAATCAGAGATTTCCCGAGGCCAATGAGCCGAAAAGAAATTCATTGATTCGTGGGTATGGCCACTTACCTGGGACGCTTTATCAAAAACCTTAGTGACAATTTGGCGAATCTACGAAAACTGATTTCGGAGTCTGTACCCTGGAAGTGGACGGAAATTGAAGAAAAAGAGTTTAATGACGTCAAAGCTTTAGTCGCCGATCTCACAACATTGCGTTATTATGATGTTTCCCAACCGCTACTCATCGAATGTGACGCTAGCTGCATTGGTCTTGGAGCCGCTGTATTCCAAAATAATGGTATCGTTGGATACGCTTCACGAACGCTCACGGCAGCCGAGAGAAATTACGCGCAGATTGAAAAAGAACTTCTCGCTATATTGTTCGCCTGCGTTAGATTTGATCAGCTAGTAGTTGGCAATCCCAAGACAACAATTCGAACGAATCACAAGCCTCTTCTAAATATTTTCAAAAAACCGTTGTTGTCAGCACCCCGTCGATTGCAGTATATGCTGCTGAATCTGCAGCGTTACAATCTTTCCGTTGAATACGTCACTGGGAAAGAAAATGTAATCGCCGCCGCTATCTCGTGCCCCTTCACCGAATCTGCGACAATGTGAGGAAATACAAGAAACAAAATATCTTTAAAGTTTTTGATAAAATCGAAGAAGTCAAGCTCAGCAAGTATCTGCAGGTTTTTAGTGCAAGAATTGAAGAAATCATCCAGGAAACGGAAGCAGACCAGTCCATGCAACGTGTGATGGACTATATTCAAAATGGCTGGCCTCAATCCAGCGGTTCCGGACAGCGAGAAAATATATTTTGGCTTCAGGAATGAATTATCATTTCAAGATGGTTTGATTTTTCGAAAAGACTGCATTGTAACTCCGTTTGTGCTTCGTAATAAATTAATCACTTGCTGCCATGCAAGTCACAATGGTGTTGAAGCAACACTAAAGCTAGCTCGAGCAAATCTTTTTTGGCCGGGTATGTCGGCACAAATTAAGGACGTAGTGAAAAATTGTAGTGTATGTGCTAAATATGCGGCATCACAACAAAATCCGGAGATGAAAAGCCACTATATTCCAATTCACCCCTTTCACCCCTTCGGAGTCCCACAACGTGCCGTCACGGGCAACGATACCAACTTCACTAATCAGAAAATGGCTAAATTTGCTTCAGACTGGGACTTCGAATTGGCAACTTCCGCACCGCATCATCAACAAGCGAATGGTAAGGCTGAGTCGGCAGTTAAGATAGCGAAGAATTTGATGAAAAAATCCGACGAAAGCGGTACAGACTTTTGGTACGCTTTATTGCATTGGAGAAATAAATAAGATAGGCTCGAGTCCAGCAGCTCGACTACTATCTCGTTTCATTCGGTGTGGTGTACCAGCTTCTGCAGCAAAGTTGCTGCCAAAGATAGAGGAGGATGTGTCCACTAAAATTGAAACGAATCGTAGACACTATAAATTACATTATGATCGTAAATCACGTAATTTACCTGAGTTGCAGATTGGATCGCCAGTTTATGTACAACTTCATCCTGAAACCAATAAAGTGTGGACGGAGGGAAGGATTTCGCAACGATTTGATGATCGCTCGTATCTGGTGAATGTGGAAGGAACCGAGTACCGTCGCTCCCTGGTACATCTGAAACCGCGTAAAGAGCCCGATTCGCCGCCGGTCCGCTATTCGTCATCCTGTCCGAATGTCTTGGAGTGTCCGTCTTTGCGCTCGGAAGATCACCGGTTGTCAACAGGTAACCAAAACATGAATCCGATGAATTCCGTCGATCGAAAAAACACAAACAACGAACGGGAAATGTCACCCGCTACGGGTCGTACAACACTCGAGCAGCCGACGATGCAAATGTTTGCTGAGATGACACAACCGCAAGCAGCAGTGCCGCCAGTTTCGAAGTCAAAGAGGATTTGTCCCACTACACCGTTGCTGATACACCGTCCGAAAAGGGAATTGCGTATTCCTGTTAAATTTAAAGATTTTTTGATGAATTAATTTTTTTTAAAGATAAGAGAGGATGTTGCAGTATTGATGTATTACCCCTTGTTAGGTTTAGCGTTCACACCAAGGTTAGTCAAGAGAGGTTTTCTGATGTTCGAATTTGTTTTTCACCCCCGCTGGGTTACCCTTGACGATCACCGAAATTTTCAAAGCGGAAACTGTTGAATGTATTAACAACGTCGATGGTTGCTAATCGTACCGCGCACTTCTGTTCTACAAACTGTGAAAACTAGATCACCTATTTTAACTCACCTTGGTTCACACCTTTTCAATATATATTACTCTTGAGCAAATAGCCAATACGCATAGTCTAGACCCGCCATCATTCTCACGCGTACAGTCAGATGGTAAAGTTCGTCAAGCAATACAATAAATATTTAACAATAAATATATTGTTAAACACCAGCAAATCGTTTTAATTAGGAAATATAACAAAAACCTTACTGTAATAAAACGCACACAGCTAAAATTAGAAGTAAAACGTAGAATAAGATGTACAGAGTGCTTAAAGAGAGTGATAAAACTTAAAGGTAGAACAATACAACACGTTAAAAGCTTATCTTCTTATCAAACTAAAATCGTGAAATAAAAGGAACGACGAACACCACGTGTAAGCACAGAGAGCAAATAAAAAAAAATATACAATGTAGGAGGTATAGTAGGCATAGCTTAGAGTAGAAGTTTATATAAGGATGACAATCATTGAAAAATATATCATTAGTGTTCGAGTAGCTCACGAATAAACATCGTTTTAATTAAAAAGCTACAATTATTAGAAGTGGGATTCTACTCGTGAGTGCCTTCAATCAACGATGCAGAAATTTTTTTGAGAACCGAAAGCTTATCGGCAAATGGAAATTCCTCAAGGCAATCGAAGGAAGATGTCCATTTGGAGCAAAATTACCAGTACAAACAATAGTTTTTATGAAAAAATCAGAGCCGTTGGGTGTCTTGGAGCTATCAAAAGCGAGACTAGCCCTGTTGGAGCAACAACTAGTAAAATCGCCGCAACTGTTGGAGCAGTTGAATTCGTCGTCAAAGTAATTGAAACTACGGAGACAATTTTTTGTGAAGAAACCAGAGCCGTTGGTGCGACTGCTGGTATGACTGTTGGAGCAGTCAGAAGCGCTGTTGGAGCAGCGTCTAGCGGAATCAACATAACTGTTGGAGCAGTTGGATGTGATTTCACAAATATGATTGTGAGTTCTGGAGCTTCTAGTATATGGCAGGAGGAATTAGCTTCTGAAGAAGAATTGATGGATTTCCACTTATTTTTTTGCATCCCGATGCCCGAAGACCATTCTGCAAATATTAAATTATGAAAACACAGGAATGATGTACATCGAGGACGATGTACTTTGTCAGGATGGCCGAACTGTAGGAGGTATAGTAGGCATAGCTTAGAGTAGAAGTTTATATAAGGATGACAATCATTGAAAAATATATCATTAGTGTTCGAGTAGCTCACGAATAAACATCGTTTTAATTAAAAAGCTACAACAAGAAGGTCCATCAGGGCCTTTTCTTTGTATCGGAAAATATTTCCGGCTTTTCTTTCTTCGTAGCCAACCAACAACCCTCTTGGTAACCTCTAATTTGGACGGAAAATTGAACGATTTCGCCCGATCGGTTTAGGCTTCGAACTGGATGAAAGCCCACTTCATAACCGTACCGCATATCACTTTAACAAGGCTGAAGAAGACATACCATCGAACCGACCTTGGAACAACGAACGGTGCGGTTAACTCGAAGGGACATCCTTAAACGATAACCTCGATCGAGTTGCGGATACAGTAGACTCTCGGAAAAGTTAATCGATTGGGGAATGGGTCGATTAACTTTTCCGAAAGATTAACTTATCCGAGTAGTCCTAAAATTCAGTAAAAATGATAAATACCAAAGCGAAAAATGCATTTCGGGGTATAAGATACACATTTTTATGTATTTGAAAGTTGTAATGGGAAGAAAAATATAGCAAGATCTTTATGAAATAATACTTAGTTCCTTTAAGTAAGTTTAAAATAGTCGGTTACACTAGCTTTTGTTTTTTCGTAGTCTGCGACTACGTTTTGATAATGCACTTATTTTTAGTTCCTTACTATTCCTCCTTTCGCATTTAAAATTCAATTTGAGTTGGCGCTTTTCCAGTATGTTATCAATAATCCTGAAGGAACTATGTGCCCGTATTGAACTATTGTTGCAACTGTCCGGTACAAGAATTTAATTTAATCGCAATTATGATGCGACTCTGTCTGAAACTGTGAAAAGGCGACAATGAACCGAAAAATGAGAAATAAAGATAGAATGAAAACACACGTGTGTGGACGAACGTTTGGACAACCAATAAATTCAAACTCTCAGAAAAGTTAAGGCAAAAATTAACTTTTTAGAGCGTTGCATGGGAGTTGACATTCGCTTAACTTTTCTGAACAATTAACTTTTCAGAGAGTTAACTTTTCCGAGAGTCCACTGTACTCTCTCCTGCGGACCATCAAGGGATAACCCCTCGCAACGAACGGCGGACTCTTCCTCCCCCCGCACCATGAATACTTACCATAGAACGGCTTGTTGGTGGCCCGTGAGTGCTTAGAATTCAAGTATAAATTATAGCTTAAGTGCGTTCGCTCAACACGGAATATTTAGTAAGCTTACCCTGTTTCTTTTGCTATTTTTCGTCATACGCAACCCGTCAAAAGGGGCTTTCATTCCTAGCAGGTTCTAAGTCCGTTCGGAAGCGAGCATACGTGGCTTTTGAGCAGTCCCTAATAGTTAGATTCCGTTCTGGGATGTTGCTCACGGCGGCTCGCTAGTTCGTGTACTAAAAATTAGTTAGGTGAGATAGTTCCCCTCCGTCCACTGAGATCTGTTCACTGTGGCTCACATGATTGCCGATCGCGGTAGTGGTGAGCATAACCGACCCTGAGATCCCCTCCCTGTTGGAGCATGAACTAGCTAGATAGGGGAAACTGGGGTGTAACTACGAGTTACACCTTAAGCTGACAAATTTTGCTTTAAAATGTGCTAATAGACACGAGGCCGCAACCGCGGAGGAGTGGAAACCTCGAGTGCACGAAATGATTAGTTTGACGGGGAATGCCAACAAGCGATAGAGAAGAAAAAAAAGAGCTTGGAAAAACTGTCTAAGCATACCCACGAGAGAGAATTTGGCCAAGTATCGACGAGCGCGGAATGAGTTGACCACAATCCTGAGGAGGAAAAAGCGCCAGAAGGAGGACAGAGATCGTGAGGAATTGAAACAACTATTCCGGGCTAATGACACGCGCAAGATTTACAAGAAGGTGAACCAAACTCATAAGGGCTACACACCTAAACCTGACATGTGCAGGGACGAGGGAGTGGATCTAATCACAAACGAGCGAGAGATGGTCGACAGGTGGAAGCAGTATTTCGATGAGCACCTCAATATATAGCGATATAGCAATAGGAGACGCAACTGAAGTTAACCTCGGTGTGCCTATAAATGACAACTGCGTGTCGACTCCCGATGTCAGAGACCTGGCGAGAAATTCGTCTTGTGTTACAAGAATATCTACTTAGTTAAATTAATTAATTAATTAATTCGGAAGAAATTTCTGAAACATAAGCAATACATTTATTGCTTAACGGGAAATTAGCAGTCATTGACTTTTCGTCGGAGAGCCCAATTTCTGAAGCAGTTTTAGACCCAAAAGCGGAGTTCTGTTTATACAAATGTATTTACTGCATTTTTCTTGCCAATCTGAACACAGTGAATATATTTTTTTTTTTCAAACAAAAAAACTGCTTTTGAAATTTGCAGAATCGATGACGACTAGTTTCACCTTAAGCAAATGGTTTTCTACATAATAGCTTGGCCTCGCTCCAGAGGCGAATAAACCTCTTAGGTTTAAAATTTCTCTAATAAAAAAGGGCTAGGATTTTTTAATAAAAAAGCGACTCAAGCGTTTTTGCTAAAATTGTAAAAGCCAAATCTATTCTTGCTTATCGTATACAACACGTTATTGTTTTCGATGCGAAAATCTACTAAAAGAAGGACAAAATCGGAAGAAATTTTTATATCATTTTTTGGTCATTACATTGTTTGAACTTCCACTTCTGTCTCGTGCTAAAAGCGGTAACATTACTTTTTCGAGTTCTATAGATTCAAGGTGAATTTAGTCGTAATCGATTCTACAACTTACAAAAGCAGTTTTTTTGTTTGAAACGAAAATTTTGTTTATGAAAATATATTCGCTGTTCAGATTGGCAAGAAGAATGTAGTGAATACATTTCTGTCAACAGAACCCCGCTTTTGGGCCCAAAAACTGCTTTCGAAGTTGGGCTCTCCGACGAAAAGTTAATGACTGCTAATTTCCCGTTAATACAAAAATTTTGGGTTCACCTCCAACAAATATTTTTGCCCCCAATTTTTAAATCCAGTTTAAGGGAGGGTGACAAAAACTAAAAATAATTTACAATAGCCTTACTTTAACAAATTAAAAAAAACAGAATATTTATGTTTTTTTATTTTATTCGCCAAACGATGACACAGAAACCGAGAGAATACACAGAGGCATAGAAAAGTTTTCGATATCCAAAAATTTAATGATGATTACTTGAGCCTTAAGATAAGAGCATCTAACCATATAGAAGTTACACCCAAACAAACAATTTACCGTTATGTTTTACTAAAGGATGCAAACCAATACTGTTCATATCACGTGCTTCGCTTACTTACAATATAATGTAAACGATTGAAAGGCGCAAACTCAGCAGACAGCTGATTCGACCGGCATGTGTTGTAATTTTGCATCTCTGCTATTGCCACCCTCTCTAACAGAATATTTTCCATCAACGGAGAATAAATGCATACCGATACATGCCATGAAATATTGATTTTTCATCTCATCTTCCATTTTGGAAGTTGGAAGTTACCACTCTTGAAGAAAATTTATTTTACTTAGGAATTACCAGCTGTTTCCTCGTGTTTCATATATAAAAATACAACTAACTGTAATATGGAAGATTTGATATGCAAGAAATGTGATTAAAAACGTATGTACGTTGTTTCGGAATGTGTAAAATCTTTGTTAGACCTTTGGATATTAATTGTTCAGTCATATGTATGTCCAGAAAACAACCACAGAGTGATTGTAGTGTATGAAATTAGTTAATTAACGATACATTGAACAAATGACGGGAAGTTTTAGGGTTCAGCTCGTAAATATGGGCACTCGAGGAGCCGCTTGTAAGATTGCCTGACTATTTTTAAACACCACCATTGCAATAATTTTTATGCCTTTTTTCAGTTCAAGCCAAATTGCGCTGCTTACACGAGTATCATGTACGCCTTCTGAGTAATCAAATTCCTGCACCTTCGGGGTCTGATATTGGAAATACCATAAAATATTTCTCGCAGACTTTACTTAGTAAGTATACCATTGATGTGTGTGACCTAGAAACAATGAGACATCAAAGTCATAACAGTTTATGGTTTACTGCTCGACCTTTACTGCCTCAATTTTTATGTTGTTACTTTGATTGAGTACTTGTTGTTAAGTTTAGCTAGTTGAAAAAGAAACATCATTGCAATGGTAAAATATATCTGAATTGGGATATAATTAAAACAAAAAAGAAATTATTTGGACTTGATTGTTGGATGGGTTTTATCTACAAATGTAAACGAACCGAATGAGAGTCATTCTCCTCAAATCTAGCATAGGAAAGCTCTATTCGGATTACTCTGGTTTACAACGATATTTAGATTGCAGATTCGAAATATGAATCTCGCACCTATTCTCAACCTAATTTCTAAAGACAGCACAATTAATATTTTTTTAATGAACCACTAAAAAATATCAGTTGATATACTAACATAAATATTGGTTTTCTCTTCATACTTTGCTCGAGTCATTAAATACGCGCAGTAAAAATATAACACAATTTAATGTTTTGTTACTACTGATATATCGTAGCTTTACCGTGCAATATCAATACGAGCAAAATATTTGATAAAAAGTTTATGTCCAGGTCTATGAAAATATTATTAAAGGGCTCCCCCTGGAGTACAAGTAACAAATACAGGTCGTGTCATTAGCCCGGAATAGTTGTTCCAGATGCTCACGAATCTGTCCTCCTTCTGGCGCTTTTTCCTCCTCAGGATCGTGGTCAACTCATTCCGCGCTCGTCGATACTTGGCCGAATTTCTCTCTGTAATATCAAACCTACTAATGAGTGAGCTGCCCACCGTAATCAACAATGCTTTTATATTAATTTACGCGGACGATGTGAAGATTTTTTATCCAGTTAGAAAAAGGGAGGATTGCTTAATGCTCCAAAGTGACCGGCAAGTTTTTTGGCAATTCTGTTGTAGATGCAAACTACAAATCAATCACGAAAAATGTTCTACAATACCGTTTACCCGTTGTTCGAGCCCAGTTGGATTCGATTATACCTTAGATGGAAATGTGATTAGGTAGGAGACCTAGGCTCTTCACCTTAGACAATCGACGACCTAATTATGCCCGTAATACGCCAGCTTATCGATACATGATGCTCATGAATAACTTTAGAAATGTAATTAATCTTAATATGTCATTGGACACTATAAAGCAAAAACTTTTGAGGCTATTTTTAAGAGGCCAATTATATTAATTTTAAATTAGTTGACGGGCAAGCCCATATATCTGGACAAATAGATAAAATAAACAAAACTGAAGAGATCAGTGTTAATTTTTCCATATTATTAAAAATTAATACAACAATTTTGAAGAGTACTTAAATTTTAGTTCAAACCAAACACCAACCTTCAAAATTTTTCGACCCAAGCATCTAAAGCTAGCATCCATCGTAGATTGAATCGGTTTGATAAGCATCCTGGGGAAGTTTCATATGCGGCTTTGAAGTCAACGAACAAATGGTGCGTGGGAACTCTGTATTCACGGCCCTTTTGGAGGATCTACCGCAGTGTAAATATTTGATCCGTTGTAGACCGGCCTTTGACGAAACCGGCTAGATAAGTTTCAACAAAACTGTTCGCAATTGGTGACAGTCAGTGAAAAATGATTTGGGACGGCACTTTGTAGGTGGCATTGAGAACGGTGATCGCTCGATAGTTCTCACAGGTCAACCTGTCGCCCTTTTTGTACATCGGACAGATAACCCCATCTTTCCACTCATCCGGTACCTGTTCCACATCCCAAATTTTAACAATTAGCCGGTGCATACGAACGGCCACCTTTTTTGGTCCCATTTTAACAAGCTCCGATGCCATCTTTTCCAGCTGATTTACTGTTATTTAGCTGCATGATGGCCTTCTTAACTTCACCTCGCTCCCATTTGTTGCACCGTCGAAATCGCTTTCTCTACCGCCATGGTTCTCTACCTGGGCGCCAGTAGTGCTGCTTCCACCTATCGGGCACCTCACGATCGTCCGTCAAACTACTGCCATTCTTACCCGGCACATTTCGAGTCGCGGCACAAAACCTTTGCAGGATCCGTTCAGTTTCTGGTAGAACTTTCACGTTTCCCGAGAGCGAAGCAGCCGCTCCAACTCTGCATATTCCTGCTCTTCCAGATAGCGAGTTTTCTTCCGAAAGATTTGGTTTCGCTGCATCTTTTTCTGTTTGTGGAGTTCCATCAGTCCTCGAGCGGGGCTACATCCAGCTCGTCCTCTTCCGGCAGCGCAGCTTTGAGTGAGTTCACGTAGTTTGCGGCAACGTCTGGATGCGTCCGGATTAGGTCCGTGCGAGACCTAATCGAGGCTGGCGTCGGTACCGAATGTTGTTCACAACGGAGAGTTTTGGGCGCATTTTAACCATCACTGGGTAGTGGTCCGAATCAACGTTAGCGCTTGGATAGGAGCTGACGTCGATAACGGCTGAGAAGTCCCGACAGTCTTGTGTCACTTGCAGGGCCCGGCATCGTCGAAACAAATAAATGAGACTGACTTCCTCTTACCTTCGCTTCATGCATGATGTGACTTGCTTCATTTGTTGAACAGAACGTTTCAAGCAAGCTTCAGTTAAAGTTGGTGGCTGTTTCAATTGACGACGGCAGATATTAGTCATGTGAATATCAGACCAAAGATTGGAAAATACTTTTGAAGTATAGAAATTTCTTCATCTGCTGTTGTTTCTCCAAACCTTTGTATATTACCTTTCACTTTGTACATTAAGAATACAAACCGTTTCGTTAATAACACGCATAAGTGCTATATTGGTTACCGATAGGACCAATATTGGCAAACATGATAACTAGCGAAGTCTTCTAGAAATTGGCACAAATTTTTATAAGACAATTACAGATCTTGATATTTTTTCATTAAAATAAACTTTACTGATTTGGAAAATTTATATACATAACTAAAAAGAATTATGGAAACAGATTTTTTCGTTATAATAGAAATTACTCTTGTTTATCAAGCAGGTCAAGCGTGTAGAAATTGTTAATGAAATTTGAAGTGAGGTGATTCAACTCGGTGGAAAACCTTTTAAAATGAAATGTCTTCCATAATTTCAGCGCTTTCCGATTGAAGTATGCATGAAACTTACATCAAAGTGGGTAAAACTCTAAGATAATTGTTTACCCATTTAGATGTTACTGACTGTAGTGAAAATAAAACTAATACAGGCAAGAGTACAGACATAAGCGCCCGCTACTTCCTATTCAGTCCTATAAAAATTCCTATAAAAATATATTATTTCAAAGAGGTAGTGCACAGTTTTTCTAACTTTACTTTGGAATTTTCCACCGTCGTGAAAACTTTTGCAAAATTTTTTTCAGATAAGGGTAAACGGGGTAACAACGCCCGCCGGGGTAAAACCGCCCACCATGGTTTTACAGGGCCTTGCTCAAATTGGTGTTAAATGTTGATGACAGTCATATTACTGAATGCGTACGCAATATTTTACAATACCTTGTACAGCAATATCGTATAAACTATCGGAGAAATAAATAAAAATAGATTTTTCGTTATAATCGTTTCGTTTTTTATAACTTTGTTCCCGCAGAACTTAGGGTTTATTTTCTTCAAAACGTTAAAACTTTCAGTAAATCCAACCCACATCGCTTCTCTGATCCTGTCTTCATCCGACAGTACCTAAATTAGGTAACTGTTCATGCAGTTTTGTTGAAATAAATAGTGAAATGTGCAAATCGGTCATTTGGGGGTAAAACCGCCCACAACGAACGGCGCAAGACCGTCGTGTATAATGCTAGTGCGATAAGGAGATTTTTAAAATAATTGCATAGTTTGGACCAAAGGATCTCAGATTTACATAAAACAATTTAAATGTGCTTAGTTTATAGCTGGTGGACTGTTTAGAAAAATCTAAATCGCCAATTTTCCCTGCGGGCGCTATGGACATTATCTTGTTTTCTAGGATATAGCTTTTTTTTAATAATTCCTCCCTCTTGGAACCAATAACATGGAATAAACATATTTTTTATGAAAATATAGCAAATTATCTTAGCAATGGAAAAGTAATATGTATCTGCTTTATCAATCAGAACAATTTGAAAGGTCAAAAAATGACCTACCGGATCAATTCCAGGAACTTTAATACCCATATTGTTATATTTTATCTTAGATCCTCTCTAGTCCTTAAAGATTGACTCCAGGATGCCTAACCCGATCCATCTTGTTGTCTAAGGAAACTACACGGTATCAATTTCAAGACTGTTGGTACCTATATTACTGATATTCTTCCAATACGAGTGGTTGCCGGACACTCTTTCGAACTTGCGAATCTCGGGGAACTATGTATTGTTTGATAGCAAACTGATTCAATTTGTTTAAATTAGATAAATTCATGAATCCAATGCCACCAGTTTCATTCAAATCGGTTGAATATTGTTAAAGTTATACGCTATGGCGGTTTTACCCCGTTAGTGGGCGTGTTTCACCCCGCTTGGAAAAAATACTCTATTTTTTGGACGTGTTTCCAAATCGCAATAAAAAATAGAAAATCATTACAGATATTTATGTTTTTATTTTTTATATGTAGGTAATAGATCAATTGTTCATTTAAAGCAGATAAATTAGAAATTGAGCTACAACTTTTTTTTATACATGTGGTTTTGCTTAGGCGGGCGGTCTTGCCCCGCATACCCTTACCATTTTTTAAAGAGCGCTAATAAAAGTTATTTGTATTTGCATGAACAAATGTCTGCTCACGAGATATGTTTGAATTTTCCAAATAGAAAAATGTTCACGAAAACCACTCGTGAATTTTTAGGCTATAACTCAAAAACAACACAAATTATTATCATGAATTATTATCACAAACCAGCAAAACAATATAAAAAATTTCCAAAAGTAAGTAAGTCTTTCCGAACTGGTTTATAAATAATAAACTTTAAAAATAAGCTATGTTTGTAAGAATTAGAAAATTTCCTTTGAAGTTTACTGGCAAAATATCGATTTTGTTTACCCTTTATAAGGCAGTGGCAATTATATTGTCTCCAACGAAAAGTATTTGTTTTGCGTCTATTATAACATCAATATAATTATAGAAGCAAAATAAATATTTTTCGTTGGTGACAAAATAGTTGCCACTGGCAACTATTTATACAGGGTTAAATGACAGGCATTACACCAACTATACTAGCTGGTTGGCATGGCCATTTTAGAATTAAATACAAGCTGGGTGAGTGGCTTATTTTATTAAAATTTGTCCGGACTAACTTTTGGAAAGGGCTCACTTTATTTTGTTTTTTTTTTTTATAAAATAAGATATAACTCGAAAACAAAAGACATAAAAAATAATCTATGGTTGATTTTTAGAAAATCTCATGAATTATCATAAAAAATACTGAAATAACTAAAACCAAATTCCTAAAATGAAAAAAATACATTTGTATAAACTAAAAGTTAATTTGCCAAAAAATGCCATCTCAAAAATTGAAAATTGTGATTGTAAAATTGAAATTAAAAATAAGACACAGGCACATCAATTGAATAAACTCAACCTACCATTTAATCCATTTCAGCTGTCTTAAAGGATGTACCATGCTCGCCACTGGAAATGATCAAAGATCCATCGCTTGATCAAGCTAGGATGTCCAGCTATCCGAACCTTGAATATCAAAATCTATACAATGCTCTCACTATGCTTTTGGATGTCGCTTCCAATATTCAAAACGGGCTAAGCTTGTTTGGAAAAGCTTTTCTACAAAGTCTTGGGTGCATCTTGCCCTTTCTGGATAAAGATCTGATCGACAATTTACCGTATCTTACTGCATCTTGCATTTCGGTTTTACCACCATCGCTACATCAAGATATAATAAACTATCTGTGCTATTATATATTACCATTTACGATAAGTACGCCCCGGAAGGCACTCGACTATTTCGTTACAATACATTAACTAAATTATTTCTTACAGCTCGTCAAAGCGACGATGACCAAGAATGTCATGCTTGCCAATCAGTGTCAGCAGTCATCATGCTTGTGTTTCAGTATTCGAACAACCCAGCCCATCATTGTCAACTATTGGAGTCTCTGATGAGATTGAAACACAATGTTGTAAAAGATTTGCTTTGCGTAATTGCTTACGGAACGTCAGCCAGTAGAGCTTCAGCTGCCAAACTTCTGTTCTATTATTGGCCCGCATTTGATCCGAACTTATTTGATCGTAAAGGATTGTTGTGCAAATTTACCAATAACCTAATCCCGTTCGTTTGCCAACGTGAATCATGCCCCAATGCGGGTAACGCGGAGGCCGTGAAAGTGTGCTACAATCATTGCATTAGCATATTATATGCGGTCGACTCTCCTCCCCCACTTTATTTATGTATCGAATGTGCTAATGAAATACATAGGGATCATCCCGATCTTTCATTTGGTGATATTTTACATCCTATGCAGCAGGTTTCCATGATTTGCGAAAACAAGGTAATTGATGTGACATGTTTTCCTTTAATTGTTATTATTATACATATTTCTATTTTTCACATCGTTAATAGAATTGTAGATCTACTGATAAGTCCGCGGTGTCTATATGTTTCTCGAGTGAATGTGCCAGCTACAATGGCAATCATCCAATTAGATATTGCTCACAATGTCACGGAAATCGGCACAACAGTAGACGTGGTATTGATCACATTGTTCATCGCAGTCTCCCACCAATGATGATGATGGACGCAGAAATGCAAACATACATGGTTGAAGCAGTTATAAGCCTACTAAGAGAAGCTAAGCCTTTGAATTTGGATTTCGGACGAGAGTTGTCTAATGACGCGAAAATGAATACAACCAATGGTACTCAAGATACGCTTACTCTAGAAGATCGTCAGCTATTGGGCCGCTATGGTATATGGCTTTTAGTAGGCAGATGTAAGCCCACTGCAGATACTCCAGTTGAAATTCTCGGTCGCCTGCTATCTATGCTATTTCATTGGTTTCATGTTACCGCGTATTCCTGTGACAGTGAAGTAGAGAGTACATTGGAAAAATTAAAACATGATCATGTATGTGGGTGGCTGAAAGACGTCTGCGCAAGTCATTATAAAGAATTCATTGATTGCCTTCTGCCCCATCCACCCGAGTATGCCAGAGTTGGTGGCCACTGGGACACGTTGGCTTCTAGAACATCACATTTGAAGGAAGGATTGCAACGCTTGATTTGTTTGATTCCGTATGAAACCATTACACAGCAGATCTGGGACACTGTCATGCCACACTGGATGGAAGCAATTACTAATGATGTTCCAGAAAAAGAATTACCCGAATTGAAAATAGTGCTCAGCAAAATATTGGACCCAGTTATGTCCCCTCTAGGACTTAACGCGGAAGCTATGTACAGTTTTGTTACGATTCGGTTCGAAAAAACGACAGCCAAAGTACAACAACAAGCGTTACATTGGTTGCAAAACCTTACCAAGCTAGAAATCTTGATTCCTCTACAGCAGCTCTTCTCAATGTTTGGCGATGGCGTTCGAATCATGAAACATGGCATGCAGTCTGATTTCCATAAAGATAGAGATGGCAAAGGTGGCAGTGCGAGTAAGATAGCTAAAGAAAAAGAGGGATCCACCACACGCCGAAGTTCGATTTGTAAGCGTTTAGTATAGTGCAATGAATCTTATAATGATGTCAAACTCTACAACTTTCAGCTCCGGTTAAAGAAGACGACTCCGGTAATACATCTGCCATTTCGGATGATGAAGCACCTATTTCGAGACACACCGAATTTTCTACAGACGCGGAACATAATTTGACATGCTGTATCCTTATGCTTGATATATTGCTGAAGCAGGTTCGTATTTAATAGATAATAATAGTAATGTTGTAAATTACAGCTTTGGGAATAATTAATCATTGAAGATAGCCAGTTTTGGAGAGACAACAATTTTCTTCTAGTGCTAGTAATATATGAACGCTTTAATGTCTCTAGCGCCAAAAGCAAATTGTTTTGACTCCAAAATTACACGAAGATGAAAAATTCGAGTACAATATGATTGTTGTTTCTTAAATTAAAGCAAATTCAATAATTTCGAATAATATTGATTTTTTTAACACCGCCCAGTTAGTTTCGAGGTACGATGCTGGTCTAACAAGCCAGTCGTCGTATGTTCGGATCTCGGCTAGACGGTACTGCTAGATGGAGTCAGTAGGATTGTTGCACTAGCTCTGTAACTGTCATGTACTCTAACAGCCGGCTGCGAAGTCTGTCGCTAAAGAAGGGACAAGCTCTTAACAGGACCTTTATACACATGGCTTTGCTTTGCTTTTTGTCCTATTTGTACTCCACAATTGCAGAGCAAGTGTTCCGAGGTTTCGCTCTCGGCATTACACAGGTGACAAATATCATCTTGTACGAAATCGAGATTTTGAAGATGATATTTACTCGGACAATGTCTTGCCACAAAACCGGTAAGCGTGCTGAGATCCCTTTTATGGAGACTCAGCAACTTTTGAGTAACCTTAATACTTGGCGTTATAATTTTTTTTTATTGTTTGTGCGATTATACGGCTATCCAATTGGCCATGACTGTTCGGCTTTCCCATTGTTTCAGCATACCCTTCAGCACACAGTCAGAGATTCCTCAGAATGGATCTGGACCCGTGAATGGAGAGTTAAAGCCACATCTGGCTAGTTCGTCTGCAAGTTCATTCCCCTCTATACCGCAATGACCAGGAACCCAGTATAAATTTACCGAGTTCACTTGGCTTAGTTGCCGTAAGAAGTAAATGCAATCCCAGACAAGTTTTAAGGAGCACTTAAACGCTTTAGGAACTTTTTGTGCCGCTTGGCTGTCAGAGAAAATGCAGGTATTAGCATGTCTGTATTTCCTTTTAAAAAGGACGTTTTTACATAGCAGCTATTTCTGCCTGAAAGACTGTTGGCCAGTCTCCGATAGCTACAGGCATTCTTGTTCTGGAGCCGTACACTCCAGCACCTATTTTGACTCCCATTTTGACCCGTCGGTATAGAATTTGATTGAATCACTGCGGACACTTGGTCCTCCCCATACCATACCGAATGAGAGGGTTCGTTTACACGTCCCATACACGGGATGTCACAGTTGGTTCTAGCTTCCATCCAATCACTGCACAGCAACAGGCTAAAAATTCAGGATACTCAAATGACTGGTTTTATCTCCGTCGAGTAATGTTTTCAATTGTTTAAGTGTTAGGGCGCTTTTCTTAGCTTCTAACTGAACATGTTGATTCAGGGGTAGCAAGTGGAGGATAGCCTCTAGAACCTTTAAAGGCATACGTTTCATTGCTCCAGTTATGGCCATACATGCTAATCGTTGAAGTTTGTTCAACTTTTGAATAGCTGTGGCCTTCTTAGTTATTGGCCACCATACCAACGAAGCATATGCTATCCTAGCTCTCACAATGGCGATATAGACCCACAACACCATTTTTGGTTTGAGGCCCTATGTTTTTCTTACCATTTTAGAACATAGGGCAGTGTTTACCTTGCTAATTATTGAATCTAAGTGTGCGTTCCAAGATAGTGTCTAGGATAACTCCCAGATATTTAACTGAGACGGTTCATTTAATTTCTTCTTCCCTAAGTTGTAGAGACTGTAGCTTCAGTTTCTTCTTTCTAGTGAAAGGAACAATTCTTGTTTTTGTCGGATTGATGCCCAGGCCTTCATTACACCAAGGCAATGTAAAGTTTAACGCCCTCTGCATTCTATCCGATATCAGGTCGTCGAATTTTCCTCGAACTCATCATCAGCAAAACCCACAACTTCCAAACCTTTTGCCTCTAAGCTTCTCAGAAGATCATCACCCAGCAAACCACAAATCGTATATTATTATGCCCACTAAATAAAATCTAAATTGTACACAAAGCTTATTAAATCGCACCTTAGTTTATATGCAATCATTCAAAATGATGACGACTGATTTTCATACGATTTCCATCACAGAATTGTATAGCATTATGGAGCATTGTTACCGTGTGAATCGCCTCCTGTTTCACCAGTTTTTTGGCAAATACCTTGTAAATTTGTTTAAAGAATACTTTATTTTCCACTAGAATGCCAGGGATTTGACGAAACAGGAACCGAGCTGCATAGTAGGGATAGTGTCCTGTAACGCAGGAATGGGTCATTATCAAAGGCCCCTTCGAAATCTAGAAACGCACCTAATGCGGTTTCTTTCAATGAAAGTCACGAGCGTGTGTAGCGATGTGATTGTAGATTTACCAGCTTGGTAGGCAAACTGGTGTTTCGATAATGATATCTAATCATGTATTTATATAATACTTTTTCCATAGTTTTCAACAATACTGATGAGTGATGATAAACTAATTGGCTTTTGGAAGTGATTTGTCACGTTTTCCTACTTTTGGTATGAATACAACTTTTAACATTCTCCACGTAGACGAAATATGATTTAGTATCAGACTTGCCTTAAAAATCTTGGTCAGAGATGAAATTAGCGCTGATTCTCCATTTTGAGTCTGAGCTGGGGAAATCCCATCTGTACCTGCCGCTTTATCTACCTCAACTTTATTTATGATCTGTTTTTGTTTGCGTTTTCGGTTTCCGTGCGAAAACCTTGCAAAAGAGGGCCCAAATCGAATTTAGACCATTGCAAATTATTTCTAAAGTTTTTGTCAACCCCCCAAAAAAACCAAAAACAAAAAAAAAACATTTTGTAGGAAACGAGTCAACATTTTTTCTCTCGTTTGGTGGGTTTTTACATTGAAAATAATAAAGTGTACAGGGGGAAGTCCTGTATGGCCGGACAGGCCTCTATGCCGAGACACTAGCGATTTCAGACACTAGCGATAGCAATGATAAAATTATTTGGAACGAATAGGACAATAGTACCATTAAAGTACTATTGTGCCATTCTTTTCAAATACTTTTATCATTGCTTGTTTTCGAGAAATCGCCAGTGACCGGGCATAGAGGCCTGTCCGGCCATACAGAAAAGCAACAATACCTAGATGTTTTAATAATCAAACTTGAAGTAGAAACGCTTAAATCGTTAATTATTTTTGCTTCTAAAAATCTCATTGTTTTGCGCCACCCTCCCTTCAGTTGCCCAACAGCAGAAGGACAAAAACTTATAAAATATTTGTAATGACCTTGCCACTTTTTGATCAATGCGTTGTTCAAACTTTCTTTTCTGTTTTGGGCCCTTAGAGTTAGAGTTCGTTATATAAAGATAATATAACTATAATATAAGCCCTCGGACAATTGACTGTAGTTACAAACGTTTTAGTCAGTTTCAACCAACTTTTTTGGCCCCCGATTTTTAAAGCCAATTTGAAAGGGAGGCTCTATTCTTCGCACACCGTAAAAGTAATTTCAAATTTAGTTTTGATTGCAAATGTTTTCGCATTCGTTAGAATAACACTTTTTAAACTTGAGGTGAAAACATTTAAAACATTTAAATATTTGTTTTTTTAATCTCATTTTTTCTTTACCTTCTCCTTCAGTTGCCCAACAGCGGAAGCACTCAAACTTTATGTTATGTTTATATATGTAATGACCTGAAGGACCTAATTAATTTGCGTGAAATTAGAATATAAAATACAACATATTTTGTTTTTCATTTACAGATGGAGTTGCAAGACATAGAACAACACAGTGGGATTTACACAACAGTATCTGAAAGCGTTTGTCGTTTGCTGAAATGCATGGTCACAGCTGCAAAAGTTGGATTGGGAAATCATATATGTTCGTCGAAGGTAAATAAGAGCTTGGGGCCTGTTTATTGATATCGAATCAGACGTCGACGAGCTTTTCTCATGTATTATTGTTTGTCCTGTATATTCGAATGATATGAAACCGAGTAGTATGATAACCGTTTTATTTTCTTTAAACAGGAATGTGGATATTGTGAAGCATCGGTAATGTGGCATCAGCTTTCTACGAAACTAGTACAATATTTAGCACCATTAAATCCAGTTCGACCGCCAGATGTGAATTGCGAAAAATGTAATTTGTTATATATACCAAGTAAAGTTGATTTTTTTCTAGCCCCCACTGCTTGAAATTATTGAGGATGAAAAACCATCTAGAAAAAGTCCACCGGAGTCGGAAAAAGACAGTAAAAACCGTGATCGGGACGTATCACTTTCAATGGCTCCCTTGCCTATACCTCTCGGGCCTCTAGGTAAGACTATTTAAATTCAATTGACTACTTTATAAACTCAGAGCCATTCAACACGGTAGTTGAATCATTAAATCTTAAACAAAATAGTTTCCATTTGTCTAATACCTATCACGCAACAGCATTTTATGATATATTTAATCACAATTTTCTCTTATTTTCATCTATCAATTTCATCTTCCTAAACTATGTATTACACCACAAAAATTGCCTGTTGTTGAAACAATAGTTGTACCTTCTCTCCTAGATGACGTTGGGAAAATTATAATTATGGCAGGTGATTGCACAATAAACATTTTCCAGGAATCATTGCAAAATTGCTAGCATTGGAAATGCTTTTATATTAGTTATCTTTGCATTATATTGAAGAAGCACAGATTGCTGAAAGTTGCATAATTTGCTTTGCAGTTACAAACAGTTACAGTTTGCATTATTAGACTGAAAATTGCTAGTTGTTTTAAATAGAGTTTTTTCACATCGCTTTTTCATAATTTCACGTAGCACATATGTTCACATGCAATAAATTAAACTACTTCCCACAGATGTAGTCTGCCCTAGTTTATCTGCCATGTAAAGTTTCAGAGTAGAATTTAAGAATGATCACAGCTTGCTTTCATTCGGATAGTTTAATCAATCTTCCATTATCTTAACCTGTGAGAGAGAAGCCATCTCAATGACAGATTTATTGTTTTCCTTTTTTTCTTCTGCTTATTTTTCATGCATACAATTCGAATAGTACCATTTAAATCAAGTCAGTATACCGGGTTTGTGAGTAGTTTGAAATTTTGTCGCCAATAGATACTTCCCCTGTTTTATTCCATCAAGTTAGTCTGGTTTACAGTGACAGTTCATACCCGGTCGCGCTGACAGTTCAGTGAACAAAAACATTCCCAGCTGGCTCCTCTCTCTCAGATCTTAACAATACTGCTGCATAAAGGGTGAATACGCAATAATTGCAACACAGAAAATTTACTATCATTTACTATCTCTTGTATTTATCGGATCAATTTCAAATTTAAAGGGCAGTTTTATACATGTATTAAGTTTAATTTACAAATGATATCAATCATTAGAGGTCGTTTGGTATAATATGGTCATCGAATACTCGACACTTGCGCTTAACACCGTGCATAAGAGTTTGTACAGTCGATCTGGTCCATTTTGTCATTTTTTCCACTTTCTTAGCATGTCCTTTGTATTTTTTAACTTTCTGACTATTTCTGAATTCCCGCTACATCATGGCCGTAAAGGTTTCAATAAGGTTCTGCACGGGCGAGCATAACCTCACTTCTTTGACGTCTATCAGTGGTTTGTTTACATGGACTTGGAACATGGGTTAACATGTTGAAACTGAATATTGCTTAAGGCCTTAACGGCAAGTTAGAAAACACAAAAACTGCCATTCCGAGTAGTTTGGATGGCGACACTGCTGAATACGCCTTTATAACATTTAACTCCAATTTATGCATAACGCGTTCGCCTAACAAATAGTAAACAAACCACGAGTGGATGTCAAGTGGGTGAATTGCGTTCATTCCGGTTCATTCGTGACGTCACCTTGCAAAACCTTATTGGACGCAGCTCAGAGCAGTTCATTGGGTTCATGTTCTTGAGAGCAAAATGAACTGAATTAAAGCCTGGCTAAAACTAATTTTGGACGCATAGAACAATCTTTACCTCGGGACCGGAGTGTCGCAGAACCACCCATAAATGACTGGATCGCCGTATTTTTATTCAGCTTTAAGTTTCACAGTGTTACATTATTGCATTTCTCTGGTTCTGATCAAATCTCGAACTTTTTTCTTAATAGAACTCATCATACCCTGCACAGTTGATGATGCAACTGAGTCGGCATGTTTCTTCCACTTTGATCGCATTTCTTTAGCACAGTCGACTGTCCTCCTGCTTCGCCGAAGTCGTTGTTTAACAATTGCCCAAAATTTTTCAATGAGTCGAAACTCCGGACAATTTGGAGAGTTCATCTCTTTTGGCACTAAAATTAACGTCATTAGCTGCATACCACTCTAGCACCACTTTACAGCAGTGACAGCTAGCTAAATCGGGTCAGGATATAACATTAGCCTTATGTTTACGAATGAATGGCAAAACCCGTTTCTTCAAACTTTTTTCCATGTATAAACTTGATGACATTGTTGGGGAAGTGATTAAAGGCTCAGTCTTCAGTCCACAGCTACATATTTCTTGGCAGATCATGGCCTTCTTTGAGAATTTATCAGCAAACACCAACTATAGTGTAAGGAGCGGTAAAAGTGCGATTCAATAATTTATCCGTGCAGATTCCGAGTAAATTGACTACATTGGCATGGATGAGTGACTACTTTGACAGCTTGAATCTATCGTAAACATTTGTTGTTTACGAAGCATAGTTGCTGAGTTATGGGTAAATGGTATTTTAGAGGGGTTTTGATGTAATATCACAGAGAACAGATTAACAGGCTCAAAGGAAGTAATCGAATTTTTGTGTGTAAAATCTGTTGGTGGCGCCCTCCAGAAATAGTTTGCCAAACGCTTCAAAAAATATAAATGTACCTTTATTAATATTTCTTTGTGCTGGAGTTACATAGCAGAGATGGCAGCGACATCAAGATTTAGTTTGCCACTTACTGCTCGAGAAGTGCTCTATTGAAGGATTACTCGTAGATTACATAAAAACCTTTTACACACTTTTTGTCAATTACCTGGTAGTCTGTTCTCTGTGGTAATATTTCCTTATACGGCAAATACGGTATCAACAGGAGGATTTTGCTTGTCGAAAAATTGTAGCAGCGTTTTACATCACTTCTTTTAAAAATGTGTTGAGAACAATTTGCAAAATATCTTTTGTTTTTCCACAATTTACTCAGACCCCGTCAAGCGCCTAGCGGGGCAAAAGTACGATTCACGAACGGGGCAAAAGTTCGATTCATGGACGAAGCCAAAATGCATATGTAGTTATTTTCCGGTTTAGGTACTGTATTACAGACACTAGAAATGGAAGATCGACAGGATACTGTGTGCTCTACAGATGCTGGCCGAAGTAAAACAGTGTCATCCGGTGGTGATACAAAAAATAAAGGTTTGGTAAAGTTTCGATCTGGCGGAGGCTGCAGTACACCAGCGGAAAATACAAAAGGTGCAAATTGAGAATATTCTTTTTTTAAACTTATCGCAGATTGAAGATATTAAGATTTTGTTAACTACTGCTGTACCAATTTCATAGATTTAAGCTTCGCACTTTTGCCCCGCAGGCCGCAGGTGGGGCAAAAGTTCGATTCAGCACTTGATCAGAAAAATGAAGAATTTATTTTGCATAACACTTTTACCCCAGATGATTTATAGTTGAATGTGAAGATATTGAGTTATTGCATCAATATAAAATATAATTTTACTGTTGTGCTTCTTTATATCTCATGAAAATTGATGACAAATTCAAACATCGCACTTATGCCCCGCCATACTCTACTTGCCTGGCACATCGCCACGCCCAAATCCAATGTAAAATTTTTGAGCGGGAAGTTGCTTGAAATCCGTTTTCACGTAGGTTGCGTCGTCCATCCGGTGAATTTCGTCAAAACTTGTTCGTACAAACGCCAAGCACGCTTTTTGGGTACCGAATTCTGCTTCAAGTGCCAATTGGCACTGTAAGACTTATAGCCTTCTACAGCGATGATATTCCACTTGGTTTGATAGTTGGAATCGTACCTTCTAGCCCTATCCCGGCTGGACTTAATGTACCTCGATATCTTCCCTCTCAGCTTTCGGTCCCTTGTTCTGGTTTTCATAAAAGTTCTTTGCCGCCTTTTCACACCTTATAACCTTATAGAACAATACACGCTGTTTTAGCATTTTTAGCACTTTCGTCAACTTTGATCCAAACCACTCTAGATTTTCCATGTGTTTGTGCAAGATTTTTTACATAGTTCGAGTTCCATTCTGTACTGGTCCGCAACGTGGTAAAATATTTTGACGTAAACATGTAAACAAATTTATGTCAAATGGTTTCAGTTCCTACCAAGGGGCGTGTCGATGGCGCACCAGGGGCGTCCAAATTACCTTTAGCCAGGCTTTAGGCTCATACTATTCCGACACGTTTTTATGACAGTAACATCAAACTAAATCCAACCAAAATGGTGGTTTTTCTATGTACTGTTTAAAAATTGCAAAATACGGTTTTGGAGGCGTTCAGTCTCGTGAATTTCACTAATGATGGTGCTTTTTGTGATGGAAATTTCACTTCGCTTGCCGCAGGTGCAGATAGCCTGCCAAATTAGATATTTCGATGCGAATTTCGACAATTTCTTCTTTTTGAAGCGATCATCCACTTTGAACTTAGAACTCTTGTCCTAGGATTTGTTGGAAATCAGCTTTGACGTATGTTTCGCCATCCCTCACACAGCAGCTATAGCTGGTCAAAATCTCCATATAGTAGTTTTCTAGGGCGGGTTTCGGGCATCGCGATATGGGATGTTCTATACATTATATGCATCATGCATATAATTCAGCATTTGGCTTGACTTTGTTAGAGTAGCTTTGTGAAACAACGACATCCTTGGCAACACGATGTGTTGAAATTAACCTTGACTTTTCCTTCCGTCTTCCAGCAAACTTCTGGTTTCCTTGATTTGTAATCCAATGTCAATCGATCCTTTGACCTTTTTAACAGTCTTAAGATGGTCAAATTACAAATCTTCAGCATTTTGCCCAAAGCACAGCTCTGGATTTTCCACGTGTCTACTTAATTCGCGTTTATTTTGGCAGAAACAAAATACACAACTACGAATTTCACAGGGTGAAAATAATACACTTTAAAGAGAAACTGCGCGATATTTCAACCGAGTAGAAAAATAGTTATGAACAGTTATTGCCCAGCAATAATTTCGCATTTCGGCGATACGATGTTTATACGAATACAGAAAAAAAAATCAGGAATACTGAGGACAAATTATGGAAAATTATTTTTATAGTCTTAAGAATGTGATAAATACTTATTAAGTTATTATTATACTGCAGTTTCGAATAAATTTGATCGACAGAGATATGAAGAATATTTTGACGTCTCTCCGCAGGGTGTCATTTCAATATTTAAATTCAGCGTCACGAAATAATGAAAGATCTTGAACGCTAATAACTCTCTCGGTCAGAGGGGCTTCGTAGCCGCAAGGTTACCGAGTTTGTTTTGACAAGCGAGTAGTCATGGGTTTGAATCTTAGTAGAATCAAGCCATTCGATGTCAAGTGACTTTAGCTTGGGTTTACTCTCAGGCCCCTCATTTTACCCTTCCTTCATGCTGTATTCTATATTTACCCACTGAAGCCTCTTGACAGTGCCAAAGTCCCTCCTATATAGTTAAGTGGACTGGTCAGAGGAACGAACGAGTCCTCGCCAGGGACGGCTATAATATGGGATAGTACTGGCAGCGAGGAATAAGTGGGTAAAATAGATCAAGCTTTGAAGGAAGGGTAAACCCTAATACACACGGGCACGCATAAAATTTAATAAGCATATCGCTCATTCAATAGCGATTATAGCAAAAAGAAATGCAGTGCAGCTCATACAGCATCCACCAGGCGATATAACATTGGATCAATTGTACTGGTCGCAGTGATGAGTCCACAGAAGAAAAAAAAACTCTCGGTTTTAAGCAGATATTGACGGTTTATATACCAATCGCTTCTTAAAAGATGTACTATTTGTATAGAAATTAGTATAATATTGTTTTACAATTGATTAATAGTGTAAACCAACGTATAGTATCAAGTTCAAAATTTCTCATGCATTTTCAATGTGGTCGTTCTGCTTCCCGATCAAATGAAAATAACAAATTTATAACAGGATGAGCTCTGAATAACAAATTTTTTATAACAAAACCTTTTTCGCGTTTTGTTATAAATTTGATCTAGTAGTTAAAATAACAAAAATTGTAACAAATTCCAGTCTGCGCATATCAAAAATATATCAAATTGCGATATAACTTGATCTAGAGATACAAAAAGCAGCATTCTGCCCTGCTTTATAACCAAAATGCAACAAATCGTGTTATAACTAACAGAATGAGATATAATCTTTATGAAACATTTTGTGTGTCGCAAGTTTTTCTATCACATTTATAACAAACTTTGATAGAAATATCAACTTTTTTGCTAGAATCATCTGATCGGGTTCCCAAGCACAGACGACCAGCAATATCAGATCTACAGATTTTTGTGCATGCTTAAATTTGGGACCCACTCTTTTACTCGAGATCAGAGAAATTATGCTGTCTGAACATGTACATAATATGAAAATTATATGAAGTATTCTTTGTTTGAACTCTGCTGCTCTATTCTAAACTCACAGAAATTGAGAAAATTGAAGGGTCCCAAATTTAAGCATGCGCAAAAATCCGTAGATCTGACATCGCTGCAGACGACAATTAAACACATGCTACGACGTGAATTTCTAATAATTCCATTTACGAAAAAAATTAACAGTTTCCCCATTCCAACAGGACAGAGATTGTTTTTTTCGCTTGAAGCTAGACTAAGGTGATGTCTTAAAAGCGAACCGATTTTTTTTCATTGAATATGGTTTATTTATACGGCACGCGCAAAAGTTTGACGGTTAAGGCCCAGACACAATGCATACGGATTTTACTACGTTGCGGAAATTTGACAGAAAACCCATGGAAAAACTGCCAAATTGCCGCAACGTAGTAAAATCCGTATGCATTGTGTTTGGGGCTTTACGTGTAATATATTCCGAACTCATGTCTTGTGAGAAAATGTGATGAAATGAAAGTGATGTAAATCTTATGTTTTAATTTTGCAAAAACTCTTGATGCAACACCCATTTGCATTCGGTGAGCTGATCAACATTTTACACATAGGGTGCTGGATAGATTCGTCTACGGCAGGTCTTCGTCTACTTTCTAGACATATCGACCAGAAACCAGTAGGGTAGATGATCCATTAGTTGCGCCACTAAGCACAATATAACTTCATTTTGCTTGTTTATTTATAAGCATGCAGCGTGCTTCGTATGATGGAAGAGGAAATGCTGTCCAACCTAATTTACGAAGAGCATATAAGAGAAATTGTTTTTGTACTGATTCTATTCTTTCTTCGTGCGTTATTGCACTATTAGCACTTAAGTTCCTTGAGAATGAAGGAAATGTCGTTTACATACAAGATAAAAAGAAGAGGTCCCAAATGAGAGCCTTGAGGAACACCAGAAGTGACTTGAATTGGATTCGAGGTCTTTCCGTTAAATTTAATTATTTGTTGGCGATTAGTTAAATACGATTCAAGCCATTTCAGGAGCCCTGGCTCAATTCCAATTTTTTGCAATTTGAAAAGCAGCATTGGTATGTCAATGCGATCAAATGCCTTGCTAAAGTCCGTATAGAGTGCTTCTACATGGTTTCCATTATCCATTGCATTCAGTGAGTGGTCTATGAATTGCAGTAAATTTGTCGTAGTCGAACGTCCTTTGAAGAAACCGTGTTGCATTTCTGTAATTCTGTTTTTAATTTGAAGGAATAGTTTTTCATTGATAATAGCTTCGAAAAGTTTTGGAATGCAAGAGATAATGGCAATACCACGATAATTACGTACGTCAGATTTCCGGCCCGATTTAAAGATAGGCACCAGAAATGAGCTTTTCCATATTTTTGGAAAGATTCCGGATTTTAGTGATAAGTTAAAAAGCCAAAACAGAGGAGCAGTGAGCTCTATTGCAAGATTTTTTATAAATACTGGAGGGATTCCGTCAGGCCCAGGACCTTTTGAGGCATCCACATTTTTCAAAGCCTGCAAAATATCCTGAGCCTGAAGTTGGTTAACGCCAATATCCATTGAAGAATCCGGAAAAAATGCAAAATAGTCGCGATCGCGATCTTCTTCAGAAAATGTTGTATAGATTTCTTGAAAAAATTTTGCAAAAAGCTTACAAATATTTTCCGGGCTATCCCCAACATTTTCATCAAGATGCATTATGGATGGAAAATTGTCAGATTTTAGTTTAGTTTTCACGTAATTAAAGAAGTTTTTAGGACTGGACTTTATTTCAAGTTCAATTTTTGAATTGTACTCTTCAAACGCATTGCTGATTGCAAAATTTAGCTGGTTGCATACGTCCAAATATCTTGCTAAATTTTCAGTACTGGCATGTTTTTTATAATTTTTATGGACCTTTTGTTTGCGATTTTTCAAGTTCTTAATCTTACTGTTATACCAGACTGGACTTTTTGTATTTTTGTGACGTCTTCTTTTCTTTAACGGTATGTTCTGTATCATTACTTCTAATAAAATTTTATAGAATGTGTCTACAGCAACTTCGACATTTTCTTCATTCTTGAGAATAAGTTGCCAATTAACACAGTTTAATCTACGTCTAATGTTTTCATAGTTTGCCTTTTCGTATTCAAAAACTTCTATTCAATTGCTGTGTGAAACGCCTCATTTTTCCATAGTGGATTTAATGATTCAGTCACACAGAAGTCTTCATAAATGTTCGTAAGCAAAAAATCTAGACAGCAATTTTGTTGGTTTTTAACATGGTTAATTTGGTTCAGCCCCAAATTGGCAGTTTTGTCGAAAATAAACTGCAGTGTTTCATTCTCCCCAACGATTGGGAGTAAGAGGCATTCATTTTCAGAGTCTGGAATGAAGTTGATTGAAGTCTCCATAAATGTGAACTTTAACCTCGGGAGGCAGTTGTGATAGAATGTGTTCGGCAATTTGGAAAAATGCTTCGTAAGTTGTTTTATGAGCTTGGTCTGGAGGAAAATACACCGAGGCGAATACATGTGTTTCTCCTGCTAAATGTGATTTTACCCAGACATGCTCGAATTCTTTAAATTTTGTTGTCGTTATAATTTCGGAATTGAAATTAGACGACAAAGCTATGAGGACTCCGCCACCCGACTTCTTTTGAGACTCAAGAAAATTTCTGTCGTCTCTGAATACGTTAAAGGCACTTCCAAAAATTTCTTCACTTTTTACGCTTTCATTCCAGCTTGTCTCAGTTGCCAGAATAACAGAAAAGGATGAGCTATGTAAATTTTTATAAATTTCCTTCATTTTGGCTGGACTTTTCATGCGATTGAAATTTTGACAATAAATCAAAATTTCAGTCACATTCTGTTTTAGTGAAGAAATTGACGGAAGAGGGTCGGTTGAAGAAATACTTAAATTAGTTACCTCTTTCTCATCGAAAGGAGTCGTCACTTCCGAAAATTCTGGTTGGTGCTTCGGACCGGATGGCTAAATTTACCGGCGCTTTCCCTCGCACGTTGCAGGTACTGGATTCTCTGATTGTTGAGATGCCGTCGATAACCTTCCAAGTCGTCAGATGCTGCCTGTTTCGGTACACCAAATTCCTCATGTACCTCGAAAAAGATTTTCTGCAGGTCCTGCGCAGAGACCGGTAGTCCTTCTGAAGCCAAATTCATTTTTATGCTGGTGTTCGTCATACCTTCGTAGCAGAACGTCGGTTCCTTGTCGTGCATGTATGCCAGGTAAAGACGAATGAGATACATAATTTTCGGATCTCGCAGTCGCGCTTTCAGGAAACGTCCGTCTCCGCCAGCTGATTGCTGCGTTAAGCTGACGATAGGTGGACGCATCGGGTCGGGTGTCCAGGTAGATGTTGAGTGCGATGATGACGTTGATGGTGTTGACGCAGTGCTATTTCCCGCTGGTGGTGATTCAATTCTATTGTGTTTTGTCTGGTGGCCCATGTGGTAGGGGTTTAGAATTTCACCCTTTTGAAAGTCAATAAACTTTGGCACTGAAAGTCCTGCAATTGGGTGGTCCGTATTTGATGGTGGACCAGCAAATTGTACTTTCGCTGTGGCCAGTAGCTGTTTGTCCGAAGCATTCGGACGGGTTTGTTTACCGATTGAGGTATATGCTTCAATTAATGCTTGTGGGATATAAATTTATCAAATACAAGGTATTTGTCACAACGCAAGACAATAATTACTTTCGTTGTACGAGAAGCTTTAGAAAGAAAAAATGAATTTTCCGATTCAATTATATTGTACCAACAGTTGCGCTGTATCCTTAATTAAGTTTGATGTTCCTTTAATTGTGTTATTCCATATACATTGCTAGGTTGCTAAGTGAAAAAACATCGTAGCAAAACTATAGATGAGCGCCTATAGTTGTGCGCTCCAACTGCGCGTTAGATTTTGGAAAATTGGCATTTTAGCAAATAATGCATTAATTTTAAATGGTGTAGTCTAACTACCAATAACTCTAAAAGCCTGTTTTATACAATGAATGTAATTGTTTTATCTAAAATGCTACGGTGACGAAAATATGCATTAATAATTAATAGTAGCGCAACTATTGGTACTACCACAACTATTGGATCAACTACCCTATTATAATCAATTTCGATCCGAATTACAGTCAAACCAACCTGGTATTGATATTTTTGGATTGTCTCTTCTCTATCGAGGAAAAGATTACGTTAGCAAATTACTATTTTTCAATATTTGTTCAAAAAATAGAAGGCCTTTCAGTTTTTCTACCAGTTTTGAGTATGACGAAGAGTAACTACTAGAAATTTTGAGCTGTGATTCAAACTATTTCCACTCTTTTTGTAGTAGTTGGGTAGCTCTTGGACACGGCTCAAGGAATACGTGCATAGATTTTAGTAAATAATTTAGCATTGGGCGATACTCCGAGAAGTATCGATTTTCGAATATCGATACAAATTTTCCAAAAGTATCGATTTGACTGAAATATCGGACGCAAGCATCGATACCAGTGGTATCGATATCGGTATCGATACACTGGCAGGGTACACGCAACCACAACGAAAACCATACTTTTGTTTAAGTTTATTAAGCTAAATAAGCTTAATTTTTAGAAAATTATATGCGTGTGCTATTGCTGCTGTTGATTCTCTTTCCTACTCATACGAAATCTTGTTAGGAACGAAATAATAGCTGATGTCGGACTGGTCAGGCATGCGGTTTTAAACTCTTTTGACCGGAAACTGCAACGAATTGCTCAGGATTGCTAATACATTTATTAGAAAATCTAGCGGAATGATGGAAATAAAAAATAAATTTTAAAAATCGAACAAAAAATACAAATTCGTTTTTATAAGTCGGTAAACCGACTTTTTGCCAGATTGACCGGTTACCGACTTTGCAAGTGAAAAACCGGCCGGGCCGGCCAGAAATCGAACACTCAGCAACCTTACAGACAAAAATGCTAGAAATGGAACTTATAAATATTAAACGAGGTCGAACTAAAAAATCAGAACATTTTCTGCCCAAACATGCGGGTTAAGATTTAGATTCGACAAACCAACTAATTTAACCCCCTTCCACTTCTGTTTACGCTACAGAAGGTACAAGCCATACAAAGCTGGATAAATATGATGACTGTGAGAATGTACCTCTACAACCATACAGATAACCAAATTAAACACTTTGCTCTACAAGTGTTTTGGAGACTTCAGATCAGCGATGACCAAACTGCCCCTTTTAGAAATGATCCGTGCGACATGCGGATTGTATTGAGGTGGAGGAGAATTGTAAATTATTTTTTTAATGGCTGAGGGTACATCTAATTTAACCGAGGTGCCTCGTGCTCGTGCGCGCTATGGAGCCAAATGCTTTCTAGTATGAACGCTATGACGAAGTTAGCTAATCGTAACTATCATGGAAATTGCACGTGCACCGAAAACCAGTGCAAAAGCCGACAAGAAATCTGTCAAGTATCAGAAAAACATTTATTACTTTATCATAACTTTACCAATAGGCAACAATGCCCCAATGGCCCTTAACACCTAATACAGTAAACATCGAAACATTAAAATAAATGTAGAACGTAACACTTGCTGAGACAGATGAAAGTCAAACATTGCTGAAATTTGGTTGAATGCACGTTGCAGACCAGTGATGGCGCTATCAGCAAGAGAGCCAAGAAAAAAATGCTACGTCGTAACGAGCCGGGGTGGATTGTGCTATATCAAGAACTCGTAAGTCAGTTTCAACCTGGTGCCGATGGGGCATTCGTACATCATGCCAGCTGGCAGGTGTACGATGGGAATCTTTCAAAGTAGTGCCTGCAGCTCGTGGTTTATACGCCTGGACCGCTCTCTGCTTCCAGTTACCAACACCTTGCGTTCAAATACCGCAAATGCACTTATATTTTGCGTACGGTTTATGCTCCTTGATCGAAATCACTTACGAAGGGAAAAGTAGACCAGATATAGCTAGAATGCGTCGATGAATCTGCTTACTCGTATTATTAACGGCGGTTGCCAAAGATCCCTAATTTATGAATTCATCAACCCCTTCCAGTTCATCTCCGTCAAAAGTCACTCCATGCACTCAGGGTTTTTTCACTTAACAACGCGGTTGACGGCCTAGCGTATCCAACGACATCCATCTTCGAGTGCCAAGACAGCTAGCTCCATTGAGGAAAGCAAAACTTCACTCAGCAAGTGCGCGTAGTTCTCAGCAACTTGCGAGTTGTCTAATTGATCGCATTTGAAATTAATTTTAAAATCGAAATTCTGAAAATTAAAAAATCTGAAATTAAACTTGAACTTGAAATGGGAACTGAAATTTAACTTAGAATTAAGCATGGCATTATGCTTAAAATAGAACTTCAAATTGATATTGTGCTTTGCAGCTGTACCTGGATTAATCCAGATTATTTTCTCTAATGCCAATGTATATGACAAAACAAAACAGCAACATTGCAGTTGTTACTCTTTCTCTTTCTCACTCATAGCATTCGCATTGTCGCAGTTTTTGTGCCAGTCGCACTTTTAGACTGCGCTGAACACCGGTGCAAAATACGGGATATTGATGATCAAATGGTATTGAACTTCAGTTTGCATCAATTTCAACTTAAATTTGAACTGGAATTAAGACTTTAAATTGAACTTAAAATTAAACTAAAAGTGGAACTTGAATTTGGACTTCAAATTACACTTAAAATTGGACGTGAAGTTAACAAATAAATTTTTTGTGCAACGTAAGAGCACCACAATCACCACATGAAATACGACTTATAATGAGACATGAAATTGAACTTGAAATAGGACACAATAGAGAACTTAAAATTTTACTTGAAACTAACCTTGAATTGGATGTAAAATTTGACTAGAAATTATGCTTACAACTTTGCCAGAAATTGGAGTTAAATCGGACTTAAAATGGAACTTCGAATTGGACTTGAAATAGGATTTGAAATTGAATTTGATTTTTTACATTGCCCAAGAAATCCGACTTGAAATTGGATTTCAAATTGAAATTGAAGTTTTACTTAAAATTTGATTTAAGACTGGAACTAGGAATGCATCTATTTTTGCAGAGTTAGTTAGTTAGAGTTATCGAAAAAAATTAGCCGCCGTACTTTGAATTAGGTACACCTCTTATTTTAATTTCTAAAAGTTCGAGGTAGTGAACGAGTTTGTATACTTCGGGTCGTCGATGACGTCGGATAACAACTGTAGCAGAGAAATGCACCTCACCATTCTTGGAAGTCGTGCTTACTACGGATTCTACAAGATCATAAAATCTGGCATGCTTCATCCTTGTACCAAATGTACCATGTACAAAGCGCAAATAAGACCGATAGTCTATGGGCACGAAACGTGGCCAATGCTCGACGGAGACTTGAAAGCGCTGCAGCGGCCATGGCCACTTTTGGACGTTGTGTGCTTAGGATCATCTTTGGTGGAATATGTGAGTACGGTGTATGGAGGAAAAACATGAATCACAAGCTGGCGCAGCTTTTCGGCGAACCCAGTATTCAGAAAGTTGCTGAGGCTGGAAGGGTACAATGGGCGGGACATGTTGTGAGAATGCCGGAAAATAATCCCGTAAAAATGATGTTTGCCTCGAATTCGGTTGGTACAAGGCGCAGAGGTACGCAGCGTGCTCGACGGTTAGACCAAATGGACTCCATTTAATGGAGCAAGTCCTGGAAAGTGTGGGACATTCGAGAAATTGGAGGCGAACAGCCATGGACCGAGTTTGTTATGCAGGTGAAATCCTAACGGACATCGCATTAGGAAAGGTTATTAATTAGGATAAGTATTTTAGTTTCTCTAGCTTTTATTATAAAGGTATCGATACAAATATCGGCGTTTTAGCATCGATACTGACCGGTATCGGGACACTCAGTATCGATCCAAAATATCGATGTATCGGCCCAAAAGTATCGATTTTTTCGATACAGATACAGTATCGCCCAATGCTAAAATAATTGCTGTCTGTCCATGATAAACGAAAGAAATTTTGTTCATGACGAAGTAAATTTTTAGTATGACGAACTGCCGCTGGAGCATGAAAAATTGTTCCACTGACAAATGTAAGTTCCGAAATATTTTTTCAGGCTAATTATATAAGGAAATCAGAGGCTGTGATATATGCGCGATATTTTACTTTAATACGTGCGGTACGAATGATGATAAAAGGCAAAGTGTTTATTTAAGTTTATATACACGGTAAATCGGAAATCCTTCAATTTTGGTAACACCAAGGGATAGTTTGTACTCTACGTTAACAAATTAGGTATACATGTACAGGCAAGATGTGTCAGATTTATCTGGTGTAAAAAACTTGAGTACTTGTGGATTAATTCTTATAAAAACTCGCAATAAAGTCTGGATCGTGTTTACGTATGACGAAGAGGGTCCCTATATGCTCAATATTTGAAACTATAGATGTCTTCGATGCTTTCTACTGAAACATACAGTTTGAAACCGTCGCTATGTGTTACACAAGAGCTATCCAAGATTAATTATATCGTCGTTTGTAAATAGTAGAAATTCGGAAGAAATCTAATATTGTTACCCTGCGGACATGCGACCCATTGTAGTCGTAATATGTCATTCTCGAACGAAAAAAGCATCAGATGTATGTCAGTAACATTGCCAAATTAATATAAATTCCATCTAGTCGTCGATCTTATTCGATGTTACGAGTGGAAAAAACAGGACATTGCATCCACTTCACCGTGTTCATTAATTTCCTATAATAAATTCCATCCTGTTGCGTACTCGAACATATCCAAATTCGAGTTGAATTTTCTCGATTCTCGATGGAATCGCAGAAAAATGAAAAGGCTTTTAATTGATTTGGAATGTATCACAAAAAAGTATTGCGACAGCCATATGCAAACTCTATGATTGAATTTAATCCTGCAATCTATCTATCTACAATCTCTATTAGTTGAGCGCGAATATTAGCGAATATATAGCATCTTCTAAGCATGTTTTTTTATATTAGTTTTACAAATATGTTTTCATTTTAGTAATAGTAGTTACTAGATACAACACACATTTGGATTCTGCTCAGCATCAACTTACACAGCTTCTACCAAAGGACACTTATTACATATCAATACGGGTTAATTGATACATGATACAATAAAATATATTTTCTAAACATATCAATACTCAATAAATATATTTAACAGTATTGCTCATTTTGGGTTAAATTCATATTTTTTATAAACGAAAGCTCACTAAAAATTTTCTATTTCCCTAATTCGCAGGGCCAGTGCCGGTAGCTGTTCCTCAACCTGAACCTCACTCGGTTGGTGGCGTCTTAGTGCATATGCCGCATGTTTGTTCTGTATGTATAATAATGTTTTATTCATCATAATTTATTTTAAGTAGTAATCCTGTTAACGTAAAGGCCAGATTCATTCGATATCAATTCCGCGCAGTATCATTCAAAGAACGGGGCATTTTTCAAAATTATCGTATCGAAAAGGGGCCAAAGAGGCTCAGAATTTCTTAAAATCCATACGAGCATAGTTCATGGACTTTTTAATGCAAACAATGTCTAAAAAATCTATGGCGGATTTTCCGATTTTCTCGGAGATCGCCTATTTTAAAAGTTCGTAACTCTTAAAACAAAGTTTCGCAGGATAATTTTTTTTTGAAGATGCAAGAAAATTTTTGTTTCAAAAAATTTTTCACGATGGTAGAAAACTGTAAAGAAAAGTCGCAAAAGCCTTTTCCCAACTAATATTATCCCAAGATTTCCGAGAAAATTTTCTTGAATCTCCATAAAAATATATTCATCCACGATACTTGGCTCAGAAGTTATAAACTTTTGAAACGAGCGTTATCCGAGAAAATTGAAAAAAAAATCCTTGGAGTTTTTTGGGGAAATAGAAGAAATTGAATTTTTTTAACACAGTTTTCATTACTAAGTTTGTATACTATGCCCGTATGCAAAATTTCATGAAATTTTGAGAGTCTGCGGTCCAAATCTGTACGATAGTTTCGAAAAATTCCGAACAGTCAACCCATGTTAATTTAAATTAAGCTTTGTACATATGCTAGATGCAATCTAAAATAGCATTTGTCATTATATGTGATCATTGAGACTATTTTTAATACAGATTCAATAACAAGCGTTTTTTCTACAAAAAAAATCAAAGTTGAACAATCAATTGTTTAGAATCAATATCGTGATTTTGTCTTAATTTCCTGAGGGCAGGCATTTTTCGAATAATTTTTTAACGGAAATCTTTCCGATAGAGTAATATAGCAAGAGTTATAAAAAAGGTTTTTTTCCCAGAGCGTCCTAGGAATAGTCTACAAAACTTTTGTTTGATTACTTTCATTTCTACCATTCCTTTCGTCTTTTGGTGAGACTTTAGTTATAAAAATGATTTTAAACAATTAAAAAAGGGCCACTTCGACCATTATTTTGATCTTCTGTGATAACAATGGTCACATAATTCAAGTATTACACAATATCGGCGAATCAAGGGGGCCGCTGGGCTCGAACTATAAGCTAGTCTTAATCTTAGGTTCGGTTAAGCATTTCATACTGTCGGTAAAATCCGCTTACACGCAGTTATGTTAACGCAGTTATTCGTGATCCTCTATAAAAAATAGTCTCGCAAAAATGATAAAATGATAGCAAAGATTGTTATTTTTGCTTTGCAGTCAGCATAAGTGCAAAGATTGATTAAATTCAAAGCAGGTGAAATCAGTGAATGAAAAATTCTGCGTATCATATCGAGGAAACTTCGATTGGTTGTTTTATACCGTACATACACTGGAAGGAAACATTTTGGCACCGTTTTATATGTTACATTTATTAGCGTTATTTTTTGTAAAGGTTTCCCCACTTTTTTTAAATTATATTATTCTCTCAGATTCCCGAACGTGGACGTGAAAAGGATATTTCTCAATTCATACACGCCACAGACGAGGTATTTTCGTATGAAATTATACCAGAAGTGTAACCAGTGTGATTCTTATTATTCTGTTATATCTATTCTATTGCTTTCTTTTTTCGTTTGTCTTTGGAATACACTTCGTTTAGAATTAATGACTTGAAGTGTTTGTGTTTTATGTCATTAAGCAAATTTCCACTAGCATATCCATGTTTTGAAGTGTTTGCAGAAGATTTAATGTCTAAATGTTTGTATATGTGTGGAGAAAACATAAATGTACTTAACTGATTACTCAAATCTTTGCGCAATGTCAAATTATTCAATTGAATCATTCTGATAGAGGTTGCTTAAAGTCAATGTACATATTACATTTTAATATAGACTATTTTTCACTCTGTAGCATTTCAAAAATAAATTGTAGACAGATAACTCAAAAACGTCTATCAAAGTAATGTTAGACTCATATATTTTGAATACAATTTCTCTGACACATTAAAATTACTCGGCATCTTAGCTTCAAAGTATGTTCTATGATTCGAATACTTGGTTCTAAGATAAAATACTCTATTCTAGGCCGAAAAAAATGTTTACAAGCATATATTTCTGTAAACTATTGCTGTCTGTCCATTATTGACGAAAGAAAATCGTTTATAGAACGATGTAAAGTTTCCGTATGACATTTGACGCTAGAACATGAAAACTGAATTGTCACCAGTTGTGAACCACCCGTCATTTTTGACGTGTTTATTAAACTACCACGTCTCGTCTTATTCGATTCTTGCTTTTGAGAAAACAACGATCAAAATATGTACAGCTTGTAGAATGTTTTGTAGGAAATGTGTTCGAAAATATTGTCAATTGCAAGGAAAATTCTACCATCCAAAGTGCGATATCGCTCATAAGAGTGCTATTTTGCATTCAATCGTTTCGGTATCTTCGGAGCACTTTTTCGTTATCTTCCAAGCAATAAGTGCGCCGAAGAGACCGAAACGATTTAAGCTGAAATAGCACTTTTATGAGCGATTGTGCACTTATTGATTGGACAATTTTTCTTGCAATTGACAATATATATCTTAACCAATTTTTTTGTTTTTTAAGATTTATCTTTTGTGTATCAAATGGATTAGAAAAAAATAGTAAAATGTATAGAAACTGATCGAAACTGTGTGAGGTCACAGCATTATCAAAGTTTTGGTCCTCTATTTCATCACACAGACAAATTTTAAGTGCAATTAATGACTCAAAAATATTATTTGATTTTTTTGTAAAATGGCATCCGCCCCGGTTGTGAAACAGTAAAGTTCTCCAGTTGTGAAAGACCCAGAAAATCAATCGTCATCGATCCTGCGCCGAACGAAATATGGTGCTCCAGCACTGTCGGTCCTGGGCTGCCGTTCTCCAATCCCCTCAAACATCAGCCGACCGTGCGTCGTCCTCGATAGCACACATCCATCGGGTGTGGGGTCTGCCCCGAAGTCCACGTCCTCTTCCTGGTTCTCTGATGAAAATGGTTTTGGCCACTCTTTCGCCGGGCTTTGTGGCCACGTACCCAGCCCGTCGCAGCCTGCCACATTGTACTACATTTACTATATTAGCTGTATATTGTATACTTGATATAGTTTGAGCATGAACGTCACACTCCATTTTCTATTTTGCCATTTTGATCGCAGAATTTTATGCTCAAAAACGCCAAGCACTCGTCGGTCAGCTTCCTTTAGCGTCCATAATTAACGCCCGAACAGGGCCGCCGGAAGGGTAAGTGCTCCGTAGAGCGCCAGTTTTTTGCGAATTTGCAAACTACGCGACTTCAGCTGGCTACGTAATCCGTGGAAAGCCCGATTCGCGGCTGCAATTCGTCATTTCACTTCGCAGCTTACATCGTTGCCACATGTTACGCGCGTGCTAAGGTATATGAAGTCCTCAACTACTTTATACCGTTCCCCATCTAGCTCCACCTCGGCACCAGCATCGTTTAGTCTTTCAAAATTCATAATACAAAGAGTTGGACTCTATACGAACTATTTTTTCGTTTTAGATTCTTTGAAACAATAAAATAGTCGCCGGCTTCTAAAATACAAAGACTAATTCTCTCATCTATATCTATAAATATTAATAATGAATCTGAACTTATAGACTCGGAAAATAATGAACCGATCGGCGTGAAAATTTGCAGGTAGAGGTTTTTGGAGCCGGGGAAGATTCTTATGATAGTTAGAGACCCCTCCCTCACCTCCTAAGAGGGGGGTTCTCCCATACAAATGAAACACAAATTTCTGCATAAATCACGAACTAATCATGCAAATAGAACCAAATTTGGCATGTGGGTGTTTTGGAGGCAAAAATTTTTTCTATGGTGAATGGAGATCTTTCCCCTCCTTAGGAGGGGGGGGGGAGCTCCCATACAAAGGCAATACAAATTTCCTCATAACTCGAGAACTAATCAAGCAAATTGAACCAAATTTGGCATGTGGGGGTGTTTGGAGGCAGGATTTTTTTCTATGGTGAATTAGAACCCCTGCCTTCTTTAAGAAGAGGGGATTCCATACAAATGAAACACAAATTTCCTCATAAATTTTCTCAAATGGACATGTGGGGGATTTAGGAGGTATGAATTTATTTTCTATAAAACATTAGTGAATAACAAGACCGCCAAAAACAATCTATGGTAACACTAGATGATTCAGGACGAGACGTTGCCGAGTGTTGCCGGCAACTATCACCACTATCTAGGTTTATTTAATGTATTAGGTCTATTGACTTCTATTATTTTCCTTCAGTTGGGTCCGAACGAGCGATGGCGAGTGAGGAGAGGATCACCCCTGTGACATGGTACATTCCACGAAAAGGTTTTCCGCGAAATGGTACATTCCGCGTAGGATTTTTCACGAAATGGTATTCGGCGAAATGTTATACAAACACGGCGAATATTGCTATCTACTTTATTTTATCTGGTTAAGCAATGGGGGGAGTTGTTTTCTATTTTACTGTGAGAAAAAATTGCAAATTTGTATATTAAAATACCCATGCTTTCATACGTAACTGCCAAAATGAATCATCTTGAATTCCTCAGAAACTTGCAAGTGCAAACCTCGAGATTGTGACAAAGGTCATCCGAGACTAACGATTTATGTACAACATAGTTTAACTTGTGGCAATACGAAGTTTGTCGGGTCAGCTAATACATATATAAGATATGTTTCCACTGGAAACTGTCAAGTTTATTTTATGGATCATGAAAAATTCGAATTCCAAAAGTTCAAACGTTTTTTCACTAAAATTAATAAATTACAACCTTTAATATGGTTAGAAAAGTCAAAACTTTTTCCACGATTCAACTTTACCATTAATTTTATTCCGACAGACACGCATTTCGCCTTCGACTTTAGATTTAATCAATACTGACGATACTTGCAAATAGTAGGCGAAATGCGAAGCTTTCGCAATAAAATTAATAATGGAATTTATTAGTAGAAAAGAGACTCAAAAACAAATTTTAGTCAAATCTTTTTTAGTACAAAAGCACAATTAAAAAAAACTGGTTAAAAGCTTCAAATTACCGTACAAGTTTGAGAGTTCGGTACATAACTTGTCGTTGTCAATGTAATATACTCATGAGTTGGCTTATTTATCATCATAAATTTGTTATTCACATAAGCTGAGTAACGCAGAATGACGCTACCAATTGCCAACTTTTTTTTAATTCACTTTGCTTTACAACAATAATGTATTAAAACAACAACAAGCCGCTCGCTCGAACACTTGTCGAAACAAAGTATAGAAATCATCTGACAAATATACAATAGATTTTGTTCCCATGAATGAAAGTGTCTAGATGTTACCCGATCTTACCTAGATGTCGTACCAAGCCTAGTGCATTGTTTTGATTGCAATTTTTTTGCAGATAATGACGGCTACCGTTGAGACTGTAAGCGAGCAACTGGATTTGGCGGCCATCATTCCTTCAGAGAAAATTGTCACCGCAGTAGCGAGATCAGTTACACTATCTGACGCAGATGTTGGTGAGTGTGGTAACATCACTGACGAACCGACATGGTGTCCCATCGGTTTTTCTTGTACCGAAATTTGAAATCAATAAACCGTAAGCGCGCCTAATTCTGTGCATGGTTCCTATTTTTGCACATTCCACGTTTCAGTCCAAATTTACAACTTCATATATATTGCCCATTTCTTTGGTAACAAAATGCGCTGCTCACTTTTTTGACAGCTTGAAATCGTCGCAAAAAGAATCTTCTTGGCCGTATGTAAGTTATAAGTAAATATATTTTGCTTGTCTAGCACGTAAGCTATTGAATTACTTGGCAAAATAAACGATATTGGCCCTCGCAACGATTCTGGCGACGGTTTTGCCCGCGACGGTTATAATTCATCGCGTACGAAAGGGTGGGAAATTAGCAATATTTTTATCTTAAATAACGCGTCTAACAAAATATGTGTACATACAGTTACATACGAGAACGTTTTAATTTTGATTTTCACATTGTTAGCATTTTAGCCAACTGCCAACTTTCATCCACACCGTTCTCGATTTTCCAGGCGTCTGTGCAAGATTTGTCTACGTCGTTCGGGTTCCATTCTGTACTGGACCACAACGTGTTGGAATATTTTGACGAAACTTGCACCAGTTGTTCTTCAGAAACATATACAAAAAAATATGTCAATTGGTTCCAGTTCCAAGAGTCGTGCTGGTGACGCACGAGGAGCGTTCGGACTTGTCCTTTGATATGCATACAAATTTTTATTGAAGCGAAATTTTTTTTTCATAAATGTGTCCTAACTACACCTTTTTTATTTCTTCTGTTTGAAAAAGGGGTTATTCGCTTGTTTACGAGTTCTTAAATAAATTACTTGCATCACGTCATTTCGTCGGTGATAACATTATAATGAACATAATGATAACTACTAACAACGTTTTTGTTAACATACGTGCAGCCACCGCGACGGTACAGATAGCGAAACCAACCATTGTGGGCGACACATATCAGGACCTCAAGGACTGCGAGGATGCTGATACACATTGCGATCTGGATGATCGAGATAATTTTTGGCACACTTCAGTCGGAAAGTTTAAATTTTCTATTGACAATTTGCCACAGTCTTTGCAATACATATATCAGCTACTGAAAGAGATTCCAACCATAGAAAAACCAGACATCTTATATTATATATTACAGTGTTTGAAAATAATGGTTCTGCATGGTGACGCTTTTACTAAAGCAGCTCGTGACGATCGCGGATTTTTTATCTGGTGTCAAGAAAATTTGTTGATTCGCAAGTAAGTGAAGTATTTTGGAATGACACCAAGTAACAAAGCTCATGTGAAATACATTATAGTTTATGGGAAGTTTGCAATGCTGACCATTCGCATATTTGTGAGGTAGCTGTTCCGATTCTATTGCATAGCATTACTTTGCCACTAGGATCTGATGTATTCTGGAATGTTGTTCAAGATGCTTTTCATGACAATGATTGGAGAGTTAGGTTTCAGGCGGTTGAACGTGTAACAGGTGAGATTATTTATCTTTAACCACTGAAATGAGCAATGAACGTTTATTTCTAGTAATCACCAGATTTTTGGATTCAACTCCTTTGCGATCCGAAGTCGGATTGCAAGCGTCACTCGCAACAGCATTCTGTCACCTTATTGCTGCGTGCGACGATTTAAATGTTTATGTAGCGCAACGTGCAACTTTATATCTTGGAACTATTCATGATAAAGCTATACAAGCATTACTGTTTTGTCTGGAATCCCAGTTTGACATGTTTATTGTAGACAGACCAGTTGTGTTGCAGTCAGTGTATCAATTACATAACATGCTGTCAGATCGAAAAGTATTAACGTGGGATTTCTTCTTGAATCGCTTTGATACACTTTTCGTAGAAGCACAGGTTAATCTTGAGAAAAATGGAGATATCTCACATTTACGTGATCTACGCAACTCAGAAAACGGTAGTGAGGTACTATCTACCAAAATCAGCAAAGCTCGAGAGGCATTGAGTCAATCGGATACGTCTGGTAGTATGTCTAAAACATTAAGTGCTTCTTTTGGAACAAAATGGCCATATAAGCGCACTATGTCTGCACCTGCAACAATAATACCCAGACAGGAATCCAAAATTGGTGAATATATCATCTTTATCGTAATACGTAAATAATTATAGAGAAATTTTATCTTTTAATTGCAGAAAAGGAAAAGGTTTACAACCGACAGGTGTCAGCACCGATATTGAAACGGAAAAGCTCCAGATTTGGACTGGGTCAGTTTTTATCATCAGGATCAAACCAAAATCATTCAATAACTTCACAACTTGCATACGTACAGAACTTTTCTCAGCATCATTATACACAATTGAATGTACACAAAGCACAGTACAGCGCCCCCTCAAATAGTAAACAATTACCTCACTCGATTTATACCATTCATCATCACTCTAGCGGTACTCATAACCAATCCAATCGTGTGGACTCTCTGACAATTCCATCCTGTCCTGCAATTCCCAACCAAATAACATCCCAGCCGAACCAGCAACTCCAGCAATCATTATTCCAACAAAATTTATCCACATCTGCAACGAATACGGGGGCGCCAGGTAAGTTGTAGAGCATGTTTGTTTATAAAATTAACTTTTGTGCCTGCGTCTGCAACAACTATACATACCATTGCTTGTATGTTGTCGATCCTTCTTCTTAAAAGCTTGAACACTTGCACCATGCTGCCTAGACCGACACCTCTGGGTGAGGAACACATAAAACGAACATTTAAGTCCTGATATCTAATAAAAAAATTATATAGGTGTAGTAGACTTATTTACTTTCAATCTTTTCTGCACTTATATAGTTCAAATTTTGGAATAAAAATTTGAATTTTCGATTTGTTTTTTTTATGACTTTACTAGTGTTCTTGGAGTTGTCGATATTTAATGCTAAGGGGTGCATTCCGTATGCGTAAGTGGTCGAATCTTTTAAAGACTTTACGGCTATGATTTTCATTTTATACGCCTTGCAACTGTAATATAGTTTATGATGAATGTACTTTGAAGCATGCTTCATTACAGAACGTAAAATGGTAAAAGAAGACCAAATCAATCACCTTCTTCCTTTCCTATCTTTTCGACCATATTGACTACTGTGAATGTGTGTTTCCACCACTTAAAATATGTGTATTGCTAGTTCGTCTTTGCCAAAGTACACATTTCATTGCAAGTAGAAAAAACCACGCGTTCCCTTTGCATTCTGGCAGCTGTATTTCATTAAAGAATTGTATCACATAAACTAAACGTTGTACATTTTTGAACTTTTGACTTGTAGCCATTTTCGGCTTTTAAAAAATATAAAAAATGGGGGTTCCTTAGTCTGTACATCAGAAAACCACGAAAAAAACGATTATTTTCAATATTTTGAATATCTATGCCTATAAAAGTATAACTCGAGAACTAACCAAGCAAATGGAACCAAATTTGGAATGTGGATGTAAAGTAGGTACTTTTTTTCTATGGTAAATTGAGACGTCTTTTCTTTAAAAGGGGGGGGGGGGAGGGGGGGGGGGAGGGGCTTCCATACAAATGAAATACAAAACTCGTGAACTAGTCAAGCAAATAAAACCAAATTTGGCATGTTAGGGGTTTTTAGAAGCAGAAATTTTTTCTATAGTGTACAGTAGGATTTCTAATTTGGCATGCCTCGATTTCGGCAACAAAAGTATCCGTTTTTGGCAACACAAAATATTTCCCTTACAAAAATATGCTTAAATATTAGTCAGTTTTCACATACATGCTTTAAATGACGCAGAAATGATGCCCTCAGTGTATCCATGAAAAAAAAGTTTGCTGTAATAGAATGTTTCGAACAATAATATTTTTATTGCCGTAGGACTACGTCTCACCGCAGGTTGCCAAAAACTTTCTTGCATCGGACGGATAGCTCTTGGCGAACTTTTAATTTTAAAGCTCTTGACGAAAATGATTACAACCGTTGATTAATAATATTTACTCAATTTCTGACGCATTTACATTCAATTTTTTTAAATCAAAAAAAGGTCTCGATTTCGGCATAGTTTCGAGTTTGGCAACATAGGCGACACGCATTTGTTGCCAAATTCGAAATCCAACTGTACTGAGACCCCTCCGTCCTTTAACAGGAGGTAGTATAAAAATGAAACACAAATTTCCTCGTAACTCGAAAACTAATCAAGCAAATAGAACCAAATTTGGCATGTGGGGGATTTTGGAGGCATGAATTTATTTTTTTATGGTTTGAGACCCCTCACACCTATGGTAGGGGGATGAGGACTCTCATGCAAATAAAATTGCGTAACTCAAAAACTAATCAAACTCGAGAAATTTTAAACTTTTCCATAAAGCATTAGTCAATAGCAAGACCACCAAAAACTATTTCTAGTAACACAAGATGATTCAGTGCAAGATGGTCGCCGGCCGCGAGTGTTTTGGCCACTGCGGAGGGGAGCCTCCCTGCAGAAACCACCACCCTCTAGGTTTATTTGTTTTCCTAGGTGTACTGACTTCTATTACTTTCCTTCAGTTGGGTCCGAATGAGCGACAGCGAGTAAGGAGAGGATCACCCTTGCGAAATGGTACATTCCACAAAAAGGTTTTCTGTGAAATGGTACATTCCGCATAAGGTTTTTCGCGAAATAGTATTCGGCGAAATGTTATACAATTACGGCGAATATTGCTATCCGCTTTATTTTATCTGGCTAAGCAATAGAGTAGTTGTTTTCTTCTTTACTGTGCGGAAAAATTGCAATTTTCTATATTAAAATACCCATGCTTTCATAGTTACGTAACTGCCCAAATGAATCATTTAAGGTTGAACTCCTCAGAAACTTGTAAAACTCAAGATTGCGACAAAGGTCATCCGAGATTCACGATTTATGTACAACACAGCATATTTTTTGGTAATACGAAGTTTGTCGGGTCAGCTAGTATATGATAAAATACGCCAATGTGGTTTCACAAAAGCTTCCATATTTTTCCTCAAAAACTCAAATATCTTTGGTACCAAAATCTTTAAAATTGGTTTAGTTATTCAAAAGTTATGAATTGATGATTGGTTCCATCCCAACCCAAAAAAGCTACCATAAGCAATTCTGCTGCCTGGATGCGCTTGGAAATAATGTACATTAATACATGACAGATTTGCGGTATTTTGTAGTGTTTGTATATAAATGAGCATGCAACGTGCTTCTTGAGAAGATAATAGTAATATTGTCCACTTTAGTTCAGGAAGAGCGGTTGAAGAAGTGGTTTCTGGACAGATTCAATAATAATTCCATCCTCAATTTCTATGAAAACATTACAGAAACCTTCAGGACAATATTTATTTCCCGATTGCCTTAAGCATATTTTTTTGACCTCCATCAGAGAATACTTAGGTACATTTCAAATAACTCCAGTATTTTCAATTGGAAAAATGATAGTTGAATTATTATACGACACTTTACCGTACTTCTTACATTGTGATGCGTTGGTTCCGAGAAGTATGGCCAGGTGATTGTGTTGTCGCTTCTTTCATATTTCAGTTTTTTAGTAAATATCTCGCTTGAAGCATTTTATAATTGCATCATCCCAGTAACAGTAACTAGCCTCTTATCAATACTCAAATTAAAAGTAAATTGTTATTTGGTGTACTTTATTCTTTCAGACTCATCTGTAATCTGGTACGTTAAACTGGCTTCTTTTCCTTTGAAAGAAAAAAAAGTCCCGCAAATTAAATGCGTCGTGTTATACTGTTTGTCACAACACTTCTACTTTTATAGTCACCTAACCCTCTCTATAAATATACACAACTGCATTTAATCCTCTATATGTTATAAATAGTTTTTTTTATTCGTAGATGGTCATATTCATTCAATCGGAGGACATGGAGATGAATTTAATGTGTCTGGTTGCTTATATCGCATAATAGACCTCGAAGAATCAGATAAAGAAACGATTCACTTGTTGATATTTCTGTTAATGCAATTCATGTCTCGTGCTGATTTAGTAAGTTGTTAAGATTGTACGTTGTGTGATCGTCTATTATCTCACCATTTTTACAGGCCTATCCAACTGATGAAAAACCTATGGTGAAACAGCAGTCTATTGTCCTTAGACATCTATATCTTTTACTGGGGTATAACCAAACGGAGAAAATATTTCATATTCCCCCTAACAGACTACGCACATCGGCAGTTTTCAATTCATTTATGGCAAACTTACCACAAGTTTTAGATCAAAACCATTTAATGGGTTGGATTTTGCTATCAACTGTAATACAAGTTTTGCTGTACGCACCAAATCAAGGCAACGGGTTACTGCAATCTGGAACTGAATCAATGCCTAGCATAGCATACAACTTCTCTTTATGGTACATAGAAAGTCACATTCGTCGTAACTGGATGATGTCATTACTAGTTATTTTATATAAATATCAATACAACCAACCACCATATGCTGATCACATCCAGAATTTGATTCGTATAATTATGAATTCGTTGGACTCACATTTTCATCAATGTAAACGAATACCCGCTACTGTAGTAATGGACGTACCGACCACAAGATCGCGCGATTTGAGCCAGCCTTCATTAGGTACTGAAGACGATAAATTACAGGATACTCCACCTCCAAGTCCTATCATTCCTTCAGAAGGTCAATCTCATGCACATGGACACTCTTCCAAACAAAAAGCATCGAAAGTGAATCCGTTGGGATACAGAAAGTATCCGGATTCAAGTTTGGAAGCTGATGACACGGAATCGGAACTGGTAGCCATTCCTGAAAGCGACCTCTCTGATAGCACCTTGCAAGGAAGCAGTGCTCCTGTAAGTTCTAAAACAATAAGATATTGTACTCATGTACAAGGGTTAGACAAAATGATCGGGATAAGTAAAATTTTGACAAAATTCAAACGATCATAACTCTTACAACATGAGATATTTTTGAATGAAACTAACTGCATTCGACGAGGTTTTTCAGTATTTTTGCAGCACTGATGAATTGACATGATACATACTAGAAAACGTTTTAAAACCATCGTCCTACACATTTTGCTTGCACAAAAACACCCTCTGTTATGCATGTTGCGGAGTAACTAATATTTGTAGGGTTTTATACTGAATTTTTACATTTGTACTGGAAGCAAGACTCGAGCGCTGCGGTGTGGTCATGTTGCGTAACATGCTTTTTTTTTTTAAAAAAAGAGTGCTTTTTGCATACACGATGGACGATGTCTCGTCTGTTTGTCTGTGTTTGCAGTAATCAGTAGGCACTGGAGATACTAACGCGGATATGTCATAGACTAATTCTTTTTTTGCTTGTATCTCTTTTTCTAACGAAAATTTCATAACATTCATATTTTATTCAGAAACTAGACTAGAAGATTTTCAATCACGAATTGATCATTTTAGGACATGGCATGGCCGAAATCATATCAATATGGGTATCAAACTTCAGGATTTTCATGCCTTGTAAAATCTTGAAGTTTGACACCCTTATTAGTATGGGTTCGGTCATGTCCTTAAATGACCAGAAAGTAGGGTTGCCAAGCGGCCGGTTTTTAGCCGGCCCGACCGGTTTTTTACTTGCAAAGCCGGTGATCATTGGCGTAGCTAGAGGGGGTGCGTGGGGTACCAGGCCCCCTCCAGAATTCTGCAGGCCCCCTCCAGAAATTTTCCTCATTGGAATTGGAAACCGGGAAAAAACTTAGTGTATATGTTCCTGCTGTGTAGATATTTTCTTTTTCACTAGGCATCGCAAAAGCGTAGCTGTCGTCGTCGTCAGTAGCTTAGTAGCCATCCCGGCTCATGCTGTTTCAAGCGTTCGTCTCCATTCAACTACATCTTAAGACACTCGTCGCAAATTTCCCAGTCACAGAAGTCGGCCAGTTTCGACCTGGTCGAGCCATCTTGCACGTTGAGCCTCCCTGTTCCTGATGCTAGTGCAGTTGTTAAAGAGAACTGTTTTCGTCGCACTGTAGCCTACTGACTTTCTCCAGATGACGCTGGCAATCTCTCCAAACAGTGCTTGTAGCTTATGATACATGCGTCTCCGTTACTCTCCGCTTTCAGTTTGTACTCCGCCAAATATCGTCCGCAGTACCTTCAACTCGAACATAGCGTATACCTAGCGATTTGCGAAGGGCAAAGGAAGCCTAATTTCCCGCTTACATGCGCAACTAGACCCCTTATTAGTGTTATTGTCCGTGTGCACCAGTGGACAATTTAATGTATATTACCGCCAGAAGCAAGGTATTATCACTGCAAAACTAGCTATCTTCAATGATCCAATGTTCAGGATTGGCAGTGTTGGGCAACGCTAATTCGCTAATTCGCTAACCGACCAATCGAGAAACGCTATAGTTATACTTTATAATTTATACTCAGACTAGCCGAATTGTTGCTGGGCCATGATTCCAAATGAAGTGCCGCTGTTTATTTTAAAATTAATAAACTGTAAAGCATTTTATCCATTGCGATTAGTGATTAGCGAAATTTCCACGATTATCGAGCAAATTGTATCGGTTAGCGAATTAGCGAATTAGCGGTGCCCAACACTGAGGATTGGTAATAAATTTATCAGAAAATTTAACAAACCAGGCAAAAAGTACAAATCCGGCTTTATACGTCAGAAAACCGGCCTTTTTGCTGGATTGACCGGCCACCGGCTTTGCAAGTGAAAAACCGGTCGGGCCGGCCAAAAACCGGCCACCTGGCAACCCTAAACTGACTGCTCCCATTTACAACTGTCACTCGACTTCCACTTTCTCTCTATGCTGGTTACTCCAGGCAAATCCTCTAATACGCTACCACATCCCCCCCCCCCCCACCGGCTTTTTTTAAAGGCAGCAGGACCGACTGGCCGGTTTTTGTAATTTTCAGAATTGACAACCCTACCAGAAAGGTAGGACGTTACTAGGAACATTTCAAGAACTGATTTCGATCAGTCGACTGCTAATTAATTTTAGTTTTGGGAAAAAAAATTACTGCAAAAAAATCAATTTTTGACATCCCTCCGGATAACCCGGAATATCTCCGATATCCGCTGGCCATTGCCAAATCTCGGAATATTTTTAAACTAGAAAAATTTCCCCGTCGAATACAATTGGTTTTACCTTAAAATGTCTTATTTCGTTTAAATTTTGTCAAAATTTTCATTACATTCATTAGTCGATACGATTGGTTTTATTATACCTACTTTTTATTCGAACACCATTACTGCGACCAGTATATTGATCCTTTGTGATTTTATTGTGATGCATATTTCCAGTGTCGGTATTGAAAAAGCGACATGTTTTGTAAACTATTATTCGTACTTGTGTGGATGCCTCCCAGTTGGTTTCGAGGTATGACGCTGGCCTAATAAGCCAGTCGTCGTATGTTCGAATCTCGCCTGGGAGAGGCTGTTAGAGTTAATAGGATCGTAGCAACTGGTCCTGCAATTGTCCTGCACTCTAACAACTGGCTGCGAAGTCTGTCGTATAAAAACAGAAGGTCAAGTTTCGATAACGAAATGTTGCACCTAGGCTTTGCTGTACTGGTGTGGATGGTACCACACAACTCTTATGACTTTCCCTTACACTACCATTGGTAATATAGAATTCAACAGACAACAGATTACTTACGTCGCTTCATATGAAATGATATAGTTTTTCCGAGGATTAAACCCATAACTACTCCTTTTCTTACATAAATTTAGGCTAACAGCATCAAGCGTCTCCATTATATTGGGACTAAAGGAGTTCCATACTTTTCTACAAAAGCGTGATCGAAAAGTTTAAAATTCCACGATAACATCTTGGTTTTTTATACACCATTTTGTTTTTTTATTACTCTAGAACACTGCAGCTTATAGACCATTCACAAATTACGCAACACATATGAAGGAGGCGCCTACTACATTTTCAGTCGATTGGCGAAAAGAGGAATGAAATACGTCGAGAAACAACCAAGCTACGGCCATTTCCGTGTAATCACCTTATTCTGCGAGGCGAGTGACGTGACTATTTGGAGTCACCGCGAATCAGGTGACATTTGTCACCTAGGTGACACGGTCTGTCACTTAGGTGACAGGGGTTTCTTACCTAGGTGACTCGGCTGTCACCTAGGTGACTCGACTCGCCGTGGCGAGTCACGGCGAGTGACAATTGTCGTATTGAGTCACGTGACTCGCAGAATAAGGGCAAGTATCTTACCATTTTAGGGCATATCGTAAACCATATTAATATGACCATCAAACTTTAGGTTTTATGAGCCATTGACACTGGAAGCATTTCCAGCTCCACAGCTTGTCATGGCAAACCTTGCAGCAGGTTCTAGGTATCCCGGCGGAAGTGGTCGTTTTAAGGAATATCCGAAACCATATCAATACGGGTGTCAAACTTCAGGATTTTCAACCATCGTAAATTCTTGAAGTTTAACATCCGTATTGGTATGGTTTCAGTTATGTTTTAAATAACCATAAAGGTAGGACGTTACTGGCAACATTTCCAGAACTGTTTTCACTGAAAGGGCCATGTCTCGGTTGTTTCTCGACGGATCTCCGTTCTCTTATCACCAATTTCTGTAATATTGAGCGTTATGAAGCTTTTTAGTGTTTTCACATATTTACCACGATGCTCTTTACAGGGATCGTTCGATGATACTGTCCATTTCGACGACATTTGTGCACCACTTAAGCCCGACCAAGTTAAAAATAAAGTGACCGTACATGTTACCACAGCAAATTTAGCAACGGCTCAGGTTGCAATTTCAACAATCACAACGGGCGAAAAAGACGACAAAATGGAGCTTTCGAAGAAGCTGCATAAAATAATTTCGTCCGCAAGTGGAAGTGAGAAAACAAGCTCAGATCCAGGTACAAGTGGAATAAATGTTCACAAAACTTCCCCTTCTACAATAGCAAACAAATGTTCGGTGCAAGAAGGCGTCCGTATGATGGTAACATCCTCAATGCTTGGTCAACCAAAGGCACAGGCAATTTTAAACCCTCCAGCAAATGTTCAAAAAGCAGTTATAGTAACTCAAGATACATCAGTCGTTATCAATAAGCCGAAGGATACAGCTATTTCAAAAATGGTTACAGGAATTTCACCAACGCAAATAATAACTGGTATGTATGCAAAAAACTCTATTGGTGAAAGGAACTTTAGTTATAACAATACATTTATCAAAACATCATGACAGACATTTAGTTTTGAAGAAGAAAATCGAATTCAAATTTCACAACGTGCGTTTTCAATAAACTATTTGGTGAAAATAGATTTATTTTCAAAAATATGTAGTTTATTTTGATCTTTTTCCCAATTCTTAATCAATGAACTTTATGATAAGGTCAGAATTTAATTATTTTTTTATAACGGTAGTTTGTACAATTGACGAAAAAGACGGTAGAAGAAAGTAATAAAAGGTGTTAGGTTATAATATCCAAGTTACAATGTGTACAAGCCGTGAAAGGTAGAAAACCGAAAATTAGATAAAGGACGGTCAATGAACCAACGGTTAACCGTTCTTCTTTACCGGGGGATCCGCTGAACAAACTAAACAAACCTATAATGGGAGCTCTGTGGATCGCAGATACTGTAACTGTAACTGTAACTGAAACTGTAAACCACAGCGCACTGGATCTAAAGGTTCACCAATACCTGCGATCCACTGGTAATTAATGAGCCTTTGTTTCCAAAGCAATAAGTCAGTTAGTCTTGAAAAAAGTTAGAATTTCTTCAAGAAAGTATTTAATATTTACAAATTCTTTTGCAGCTGAATCTGGCAGACAGAACAAACCAAAACCATTAACAACTAGTCAAGAGCCCCACTCTAATTGGTCTGAACAAAGATCTGTTTCTCCTGCTCAAAGGACACTTGGCAGACAAAAACGCATAATTGAACCAAGTCTAACTCCAGCAAGTACGCCAACTTCTAACAATGGCATTCAACCTAGCGTAGAAGAAGGGCTTAAAATATTTCACAAAAGCCAAATTCAGCAGTTTGGTAGGACGAACAACTATGCATCACCGGAGACTCCGCTCTCGAAGATGGATCTGATGATACCGCCGTTAACAATGGACACTGGAGATGAACTGCTGAGTCCGAAGAGTATTGCTCAACTGGAAATACCAACACCGGAACGTCTGCTTCCGATTGGACAACCAGGCAAAGAGAGCATATCGGCGCTTGCTGATAAAGTTCGTGAAGCTTTGACAATTCCCGATATTCGTCATTTAAAACATGATAGTTTCGATAAATCTGACGTAAGACTATATCTGTAATACTGATCATGAAACTTTAAGCTTTAGTAATCTCTTTCAATTTAAACAGAGCGCTGGTAGCAATAGAGAAGATATAACTTCTAGTAGCCGGGCTGCGTCGCCACGGAAATTAATCAAACAGGTGGCGTTAGAATCTCCCCCTCAAGCAGAAGATATGCATAGCACCGCTGCACGAAATACAAACGCAAGGTCCGATAAAACCATACACGAAACCACCGGCATTAGACAAACAAGACAGCGCTGTAGAAAAGCTGGACCATTTACAATTGGTTCATTTAGCTCGTCTGATGGTAGATTGCGGTACGCAGGTTCATGGGCTACATCCAGCAAGGAATATTCGGATGACGAAGAACCGCAACTCGAGAGTAATGTAAGCTCTGAAAAACCGGTATGAAAGCGTACATTTTTGGTGGCAATGTTCAAACATGTATTCGGTTTTACAGAGTGCATCCCGAATTGGTGACGAATGCGTCTGTGAACGATGCGCCGAATGTGGTGCCATTAAGGAAGAATATACAGATGAAGAAATGGGTATAATGTTAATTATTTTGGGAACGTTTATCCATAGGGAACCTGCTCTGGCTGCACCGTTTCTTCCAGAGGTATTAACCACGGTTTCCAGGTAATCTAAATGTACTAATATTGTCACCATGTAAAGTCCTTCGAAATAATATATTTTCAGAGTTGCCCTTTATTCCACATTTCCATGGCAGTGTGAAAGCACAACTCATTTACCAGGTGGATCACAATCGGTTGCTCATCAATTTATACGTTGCGTTTTACATCAGCTAGCACCAAATGGAGTATTTTATCAAATATTTTTATCTCAAGTGAATGGTAAATATTTTTAAAAACTTTTTTTCTTATTACAATTTGCATGGTTTCCAACCTTTTCTTGGTCGCGGACTCTTAAGCGGAATTCCATGTTCACTATTTTGCTGCGAGATATATTTTTAGTGAATCTTATTTTTGGGAATCTTAAAATTTTAGAACGCGAAACATAATCGAAAAGAAAAATCAGAGAGGTTGTGTACAAAACACGACCGCTTAGATGACGCAGGACTACGTAAGCTTCTTTGTAGCGATAGTAGCATGTAGGGGAATGTTCCCAGTTATTTTTGGTATGACACCCTACCCAGCCAAACCTTGCTGTAAGACGTAGTCCTACGTCAAAACTTATAAAAGTAGCTGATGAAGGAGTAGCAGATTTAAACTATTAAAACTAGATACTAGATCTTTTCTTTTCGAGTTAGATTTCTACACATTTATTTATTTTTTTTCTATTTTTTAGAATCGGCACGCAAGAAGTTTTTCAAAAGTGTTGCTACAAGTTTGACAGATTTTTCTGAGCTCAATCCAACGAGCCCTGTGCACCTATTGGTTGAAACATTGAACTCGAAAAAAACTTTACCAGTGGATATTCTACCTATCATTTTACGCAATTTATCTGAATACTTGCAATGTGTTTCCATTGACAGTATCGGCGGTAATGTATGGTCAACAGCCGTACAAGGAATTGACAGTTTATTCCGCCGCATTGTATTTATTCTTCCCAGCTTAGACGAAGCGGATAATTTATTGCATATTATGACATCTATTTTGAAAGTGCCTCAGCTTTCAAAGGTGAGTTTACTACTTATTTCGGTATCGACGGTCGTTATTAAGAATAATTATATTATTTTAGAATGTACTGGAGCCATTTTCAAAAATCTTAAGCTATGGAATTCAAAATCTAACTTTAACCCATAAAGTATTAGTAGATCTATGCTATCTAAACACCAGAGCATTCTCTAAAGAGCGTGATAAGCTTCAGTTATGCAGGCAAATAGTGTTCGAACTGGTTCAAGCGCTGAAATTCAAAACCAATATACCAGATTGCAACCTGTTGCTTCTGGTTGGCATCCTACTGCAAGACGCAGGTGGCTCAATGCCGCCCGGAATAATTGAAGACTTACCAGATACAGCTCCAACATACAGTTGCAATATAGCAGAGTGTATGAGGCAAACGTATTTAAATGACATAATGGAGTTTCTGGCGGATTTTCATACTCTTAGCAAAATTAAGGTAGGTACCACATCCAAACCAATAAATTTTATGTATAGACTCTGGAGTAAACTCTACTTCTAAGAAGGCACCCACTACCGATTACCTAAGTCATAATATAACTGTCCTCACTGAAAAAACATTGACATGACGTTCGTTCACGTACAACGTGTTTAGTGGAAATACAAGCAACCTTAGCGGAGATTGGGTAACTAACCCCGGTGGAAACTAAGGTCGTATACCGACAGGGCCACCTTACTGTGCTGTCAGGTGGCAGCCCCATCACGAGATTCGATAGCGTGGCCGACCGAGTGCTGTTCGAACAGCTTGAAACGCTTAAACTCGACATCGGAGGTCTGCTGGAAATCTGTGGCAAAGGAGAGAAGGTGTGGAAGATCCGCGGCGAAAAAGGCTCAGTTTTACCAGAGCGGTGACAGATTGGGAACGGGCTTTGTAGTGTCGGGCAGGATATAAACTTCGCAGCTTCCCGAGGCCTGGTGATCCGAAGTACCTTTTTCCCACACAAAGATATTCACAAAGCTACCCGGAGATCACATGATCAACGTATGAACCTGATTGACCACGTTATCATAGATGGCCGGTTCTCTAACATCACGAACCTACGTTCCCTACTGGGTGCGGATATTGACTCTTAACGGGTGGCAACTAAAATTTTGGAATTTTTTTTCAAGTTGTCAAAAAAAGACAAAGATACATGAAGAAGATCTGATTTACCGAAATTAAAGATACATTAGGGCATTGCAAATCATATTTAAAGTTTTTGTCACCTCCCCCTTGGAAATTGGCTTGAAAAATCGGGGGGCAAAAAAATAATTTGTAGGATATGAGTCAAATTTCTTTTTATAAAATCAATTGTCTGTGGGCTCTACAGTCTGAAAAACTCGAAAAATGTGTCTCCGAGTTGAATTAACGCTTCTAGCACGAAACAGAAATGGAAATTCGTTCAATGGAATTTCCGAAAACCGTCCAAAAAAATTTTTCTTCGTTTTTGTCTTTTTTCGCATATTTTTGCATAGAAAATAATAACGTATATATTATAAGCAAGAATAGATTCGGTTTTCACGTTTAAACCTTATATAAAAATTCCTAAAATCCATGTTTATTTTGCTCGATTAAAAAATTCACTTTGTTTTTTTTTTCAGTGGCCGAACACCGGAAGGACAAAAACTTTATAAAATATTTGTAATGGCCTTATCCATTGTTGAAAAAAATTAGTCTGCATTTGAAACGGTCCATAATCGGCTGTTCGGCGAAGCTTTCGTTTGACATCGAAACAGGAGCGTTGTACGGCCGTCATGTCAACTCTCTTGATTCTACCAATCAACTGTTTGCAATTCGTGGCTCTCCAGTTATTTCTGTACACCAAGCAACTCAAAATCCCGAAGAAATCTTCGATTGGGCGCACTAAGACAGATTTTGCGGGTCGTGGTTTTTGGATAAAAATGGGATCGAATGGGTATTCAGGAACGATTGTGTTTTTTTGGCGTAATGCGATGATGCTCTATCCAGCCAAAACACGTATTGTCCAACTGCATAATGTTTTTGTAGAAACAAGATCAAAATTTTCTTCGTCTGGTGCATCTTAAATAATAGCCAAACCAGAGGGCTTGTTGTTGAAGACACGAGAAAGAGAACAATGTCCTTCTGCGTCCATAATTTTGGTTAGTCTTTCACTACCTTGCTTGCAAATAGTTGTTGGGCAGTTAATGTTTGCGTTTATGTGTAATGTTTCGAATGTTTAATTCACACGATTGTGAAAAAGTATTCCGAGCCAGCGCCTTCAGCAAATTATGGCCGCAAACCACTATAAAAGTTTGAATTCGTTTAGATATGTTCCACTTCAGCTGATTCGCATTCAGCTGCAAAATTGAACAATGTTTACATTTTTACACTCGAACAACAAACAATCATGAATGTATCCATAGTAACTCCGTCAGGGCGAACTCGACGCTCCTCCAATGAATGTCAAAAGATTGTGCCCATTTGTGCTCAATATCCGCCATTATCGCTCGTGGAAAGCTGGATACTCTCATTTCACTCTGTGCTCGTTTGTTGTTGAGCATAAGGGCCGCGAAAAAATTTTAGTTGCTACCCGTTACCATCACCTAGTAGCAATATATGTGCGCTCAAAACTGTCAACCGTATAACAAACACGTCAAAGCCGTCCACCTCGGCTGAACATCAGGCAGCTACATAACCCACAGTGTGTCGAGAACTACGCGCGAATACTGGATGGGGCACTGCCTTCTTCCGAGGAGTTAGGTGATTTAATCCTCAAAGATGGTTGTGACAGGACAGGCTCGGCCATCGGAGAGCACTAGATGAAAACCCCGGAACATACAAAATGATTGGTTTAATGGGGAATGCCAACAAGGCTTGAGGTCGGGGCAGTTTAGTCGGTATAAACGAAAGTGGACGAGGGTTTTTAAACAGTAAATAACCCTTTGTGAACGACATTCAAACGATGGAGAAAAAAATTAAACGAATTATCTGAGCATTACTACTAGCGAGAATTTGGTCAAATAGCAACGAGCAAGAAACCAATTGACCACGAGTCTGAGAGCCACCAAAAGGAGAAATGTAATCGTGAATATTTAGAACAGCTATTCCAGGCTAATGACGCGCAAGTTATACGAGAAGGTCACTCAAACTCGTTAGGGCTACACACCTGACCTGACCTGAAACCTGACATGTGTAGGGACAAGGGAGGAAATTTAATCACAAACGAGCGCGAGGTGGCTTCCTCCTCGTAAGAGGAGGCGGAATGGAAGTTAACGCCTGAGTACCCATGAAAGATAGTTATGTCCCAGCATCTGATCTCCAAGATGTCAAACAAGAAACCGGGTTGCTGAAGAAAGACCAATAAATCTGCTGGCAATGACCGACTATCGGCAGAGCTTCATAGATATGGCCGAGAAACGATGGTAACGGCTCTAACGCTAGTAAACGCCACCAAGGCACTTTCCCAGATCCTATTACCAAAATCTTATATAGGGGGAAATGGAGGGGGTTTCAAAAATGAAGAAAAGCGCCTACGTAATTAGTTCACCGGCCCTTTTTTTTGAAAATAGGACCTGCCGAATATTCCGTGTATATAACACATTCAGAAAACTGACCCATACTCTAGCGCTATGAAGTGACGAAATTGTAGTCTTTTCTGCCCATGGATGCATTGTTGACGTAACGACCTACATCATCATTGTTGAGAAAACGCATTTTTATCGGGAAAAAGGTTTAAGGTCATATAATCTTAACTGTATACGTTTTAATCAAATAACCTGTCAATTCAGTAGAGATAATGAGTCAAAAGAGGGCCAACGGGGTTTCGTGATTCATTTCTCGGTTATTGTATTCAACAAATGCATACGCCAATTTATGCGAATAAACAGACTGTTTATTCTCATAGCTTGGCGTAAAGTCCATGAAAAGCAGGTTGCTGTGCTAGATGATTATGCGGGGAGTTACGTCAACTATGCAGAGTAGCTCTATTTTGACAAATTTCTCGAATATTTTCAAGCAAACAAATGTTTGAGCATTAATCATGTATATGACATAGTTAAAAAAGTAAATAGTTAAAAAAAGTACATTTTGGTAATTTTGGTTTTTACGTCAACTATGAATCCATGGGCAGTTCTGCTCACCAGCGGAAAGATCATCAACTGCTAATTAACTTTACTGCATACAGAAACCATTTTCCCATATGAAAAAACAAGAGAACATTCCAGTAGCGAACAATACTTGTAAGAAGGAACGTGAAACTTTAAACGCCTTTTTCTCAAAACTGTATTTTCAGAGTTGAAGAATAATTAAAAAGAATCCTGCTAAGTCAATGCCTCGGGAAATCGGGTGTTCGGACTTCTCAATCCAGCGTGTAATGGCCAAAAACCTTGATTATAAGTCGTATGCGCTACGCAGAGGTCAATTTATGAATGTTGCGACCGAATCACGGCGATTGGAGAAAGCTAAAAAACTTCTGAGTCGTTTGAAGCGTCCTCATCATAATGATTCTCTCAACTTTTTCACTGATGACAAAAGCTTACACCAGATCGTAGTCAGGTTCCTATCGTCACGTCAACAAAGTTTCCGACCCACGTGATGTTCTAAGCGTTGTCTCCAGCGAGGAGGAATGTTTCCGTATTTCTTTGAACAAGGACTAACGGTAACAGCCGATGACTAACGATAACAGCCTGAAGGTTCTGAAGGATGTTGTTGTCCCGTGGATGAAGGAGGTTGTTGCTGGCCGTCATTTCATTTTCTAATAAGACGGAGCACCTGCTAATAAAGCCAACAAAACACAAAAATGGCTTGCTGAAAATATTCCGGAGTTTTAGGAGAACGAAATTTAGCCCCATTGCAGTCCCGATATCAATCCTTTGGATTATTTTGTGTGGGGCGTCGTCGAGCGAGATACCATTAGGACGCCTCACACCACGCTTAGGTCGCTCAAAGCTAATATCATCGGGGTGATGACGTCTATGGATGGAAACATGGTAAAACGTGCAATTTCCGAAAGCGTCTATCAACAGTCATTGAAAAAGGCGATTTTTTTAATTAAATAATTTACAATTCCCATATGTTACGAAAGAGAATAAGCCACAAAACATTCCTCGCATATATGACTAACTGGTGTTAATTTTCTAAGACATGTTTTACAAAAAGTCGTCACACACTCTGTCTATAAACCCTGCATATGCATATAATATAACAAAAAAGTTACATGCATTTAAAGCGTTTATATGTATATTTTTTTCACTTCCCGGCAGAATTTCAAAACTGGAGGATTAACGTCAGGATTAAGCGAAGACACACTGGGAGGTGTACTTAAGGGTGCCATAGCACAGTATCTTGCACTAGAAATGTCACGAGGTACTTCCCGGGATAACCGTACAGTGTCAAGATACCTTCCGTGGTTAAATAATGCGCCATCTTCGCTACAGCAAGGGTATTGATGCTAGCAAACGACTTATTTCATTTCATCTTATGTGATTTTTTTTAGGCCCAAGGAGTTCACAGATTGTGTAGGCCACATGCGCCTATTATCATGGTTATTAATGGGCTCATTAACACACACCGCCCTAATGGCCAAACGTGGTGGCCAGATCGGACAGCATGGTGCTGCCGTACACTATCATCTTCAACATCCGATTAACACTGTTTCGCAACCTGTCCCACAAGAATCAAGCTGTCACATCGCCGATCACATTCAAGTGATTTTTGCTGGCTTCGCAGAACAATCCAAAACATCAGTTCTACACATGTCATCATTGTTCCATGCTTTTACATTATGCCAGCTGTGGACAGTGTACTTGGAACAAATTGCTTGTGTTGCAGCTCCATCTACTGAAACTCATAATATTACTATGGGCGTTTTATTTGAGTTTTGGGCGAAAGTCACTCCTTGCATATTACAATTAGTGTCTCATTCAAAGGTAGGTCAATATTTTCATGGTCTTTATTATATGTTGTTCGTAAACTCCTCTTTTATTTCCAAATAGATAGGTCTACCGGAGTGAGATTGTGCTGAAAAAGACTTTTTACTTAGTAGTTTTTGTTCTTTAGCTCAATAGACCAACGAAGTTGATTCAAGGGTATGAAATAAGGCGACATTTCAGAGCGCCCGAGGCAAGCGGGACCTTTAAAAAAGGGCGTTTCTGAACAAATGTTTCGGTCTTTGAACACTTTTTATGTGTACTACCGAATATGTTTAAAATATTTTTATCGTTAAAATTTTGAAATAAAACCAAAACGGACAAAACCAAGAAAACCCAAAAAAGGGCCATTAACATGGCTTATAAAGGAGCAAAAAATCATGTCACGACATTCATGCGACACATAAACGTTGTTTTTTGAACCTGAGAAGGCACGGTTGATACAATTGAGCAAATCTGTACATACATAGAAGTGAAACAACAAAACGTTATAGCATGGGCATAGCGCCGGCTTGAACCTCTTTCAAGCTTGAAATTTCACTGCCAGCTGTTTAGAGCACAAGAAAATTTACGAAGCTGGTTGTGCGATGCTCGGCGTCATCGTCAGGAGCTTAGAATCGGGGTGGTTTGTGTTGTTTTAAGCTGAATGACTCAATATTGGGTTACTCGTCGCCCATGTCTCAGGCGTTTGTGAAGTTGCAATTTTTTTATTTGCAAGGGAGAAGCATGCTCGATATCCTGCTTGAAAACGCCGCTAGATCTTCTTATTTGTGTCGCTGTCCGCGGCCACCAGCGATCCCACATACACGAACTCATCCACCACTTCTGGTTCGTCGCTGCCAATGGTTACAGTCCGCGAAGAGCGCACGTTCGTCTCCTTTGAGCTTCTACCATGCATACATTTATTTGGTCTTCGTCGCATTTATTTTAAGCCCAATCCTCCTAGCCTCCGCTTTCAGTCTAGCGTAGATGGCCTTCGCCGTGGCAAAATTTCTGGCTTTAAAATCAAAGTCACCTGCCACAGTGGGACGGATTCAAAAAAAGACGGACATAGATATTTGCGACGAAACTATTGAAGATATCAACTTACTGTAACGTACATTCGAGCTAATGCTTTTCGTCTATGATTTCCATGTCTCTAACGCTATATCTGAATATTTTTTTAAAATCAAATGCATTACAAAATTTAAATAAAGTATATAAACAACTCTCAGAAAAATATTGTGGTCGATTAATTTGTTCTTGATTATCTTTTCTCTAAAAGTAAAAATGACGGAATAATCTGTTTACAATTCTCATGAATTCTTGTTTGTGAAAGATGATAACTCTCGAACGCATGGTCAGAACGTTGTAATCTTGTTCCCAAAATATCAAGAATTCTGTTTTAAAAAACTATTTATATTGTTCATTCAAAACATACTTCTTTCCACCTCTTTGAATAACGTCTATGAAAGTAGTATGGGTTCCTTGCACTTTCAAAACTAGATGCTATCACTAACATTCCTACCCACTTCCCCTGCGTTTGTTCGGACGTAGCCAGGTATATAATACGATTATATAGCCATCTTCCATCTACGATGTGTGCAACCTCATATGCTAATGCTAATGCTAATTTAAAAAACCTTTGTTTTTTCGCAACCCAACACACAAAAACTTTATAAAATATTTGAATTGGCCTAATATAGGCCTTGGGTCCTAGGATCGAACAGATGATCAGTTTTTTCTAACAATAAACGTAACGTGTATCCCTGCATGCAACCTTATGATCAAACATTGGAATGAGCCATATTTGTTCAGCATGAATCATGCTGTAGGATTTAGATTTACCTTAATTTAATCAATCCTATTTTCTTACAGCTCTCTGAAAGTGTTAACCTGCATTTCCTGAGTTTATTAGAAGCGCTTAAAGAAACTCGTTCAACCATATTGGCGAAACTGCTGCCTCTATGGACTCCGGTGTTGTCCTCCAATACGCAACTTTCTGGGACATTGCATGTGCGCTTACAAAATTGTCGAGACGCAGTACCGAATGCCACCGACCAAGATCTACATGTCTCAGAGGCGCTACTCAAATGGCTACAACGTCTTCAATTCAAAATGGGACAGATAGAATTACAATCGTCAACGGCAACACAATTTTATTCTATTTAATCATAATAGCTGTACAATAAACGATAGAAACGTCTAATAAATATTTCTTACTCAGCGTCTGAATTAAACCGTTCATCTGGTTCGATTTCGTCCTCACTCTCTGACGAAGATCTGTAGACATTGAAGTCAATCACATCGTGCTGAACGCCTTGCAGTTTTTCGTTTATTTCAACTCGTCTTTTCAATCTTTCTTCGGCGTGAAGGTTCACCGCTTCTTGAATCATTTTATTTTTTTCAGCTTGTATTTGTATTGATTCGTCTAAAGTGAGTAATTTTGCTGGACAATGAGTACTGTAAGGCGGTGTTGCAGCCGTATTGTCCCAACCTTTGGCATGTCTTAAAAATCGACTTCTTTCTTTATCGATATCATGTACATTACTTTTTGTCGTACGAAATGGAAGAAATTTGTCTTTAGTGCCAGAAATTACTTCCTTTTTACAGAGTTTTTTTGAATGAGCATCGAATGTTTCACGAAAATCGGAAACATTTTCTTTTTCTTGTACTTTTTGTAGAAAGCCATTAACTTTGCCAGGAACACGCTTCAAATCAACTTCAATTATATTAGCCGCGGCATATTCGACAGGGTCCTGTTTCAGCTGTTCAATTTCTATCAAATCTTGATCAGTAATTAACGAAGGCTGTGCCACGGGAAGAACAATTTTTTTCTCTGTGCTAACACTATGTGCCAACACAGCTAAAGGGTTTGGCTTTAGATCATCCAAATCATCATCACTGTCAATTATTGTATCTATTTCAGCAGAACTAGAGTGATTATTGTTCCATTCCATCTTAGCCAAAGACCTTTTGCCAACAGCAGAAATGTTAAGTTCCGAAAACAACTCCGCAGCTTGCGTGACATCGTCGTTAATTTTGAGATATCCAAGAATTTCTTCATAAAATTTTAGAATTTTGGCACCTTTGTCCGGAAGCTTTGATATGCGATTTCTACCCCGAAATTTTTTTATTATTATTTAGTAACTAAATTTATTTGAATGCTTACTTGTTGTGCAATAAAAGTTCTTGTCGATTTTTGAGATCCAGTAGTTCTCCCTTACTCAGCGTACGCAAGTCCTTAATATATCCTTGTTTTTCTCTCTCAGTGCCGCGATTCACATCGCCAGGCACTTTTGATGTAATTGAATTTTTATACATGGATAAAATAAGAACTATAAGCAAATTTAACTCTCCAGATTTTTTGTTTTCTGTATTTATTATGCTTATTTCTCGGTTTATTCACTTAGGATTAGGACTCACACACACAAATTGTGGTTTAAAAAGGTGAGGTGAGAAAGAAGGAGACATTTGATGGTATTAGTAGCGAAAAATCAGGAATCGACGACCAAAGTAAATTGATATATACCAGGTATATGACAATGCGAGCTGTCATATACACTTTGCACTAACACATCTACACTAGTTCTGAGATTTCGAGCATTTTGTATGGAAAATTAGTTAATTTTTTAAAAAAATCGTTGGATACGCAAGATTTGTCTTTTTTTTCTTACAGCTTTTATGTTTATGCTTAGAACATTATTTCTAGTATGTGTTTTCATGAATACAATGAAGTGCAACATTCCAAATTGCAAGCGGAAATTTTTTCGTCAGAGCGGTATCAAGATCTCAAAGAAATGTCGTTATATCGCTTTCCTACAAGTAGTAAAACAAAAAAGATTTTTTTTAAAATGCTCGGAGATGATTGTTCAATAAGCAGCATGAGCAACATTGTTATCCGCCCGCGATATTTTTCGTCTGATTTCTGGTAAGCTTTTAAAGTGTTAATTATCTTCTAAGACCGTTTTGTAGCAATCTAAGATTACTTTTTATGGTTTTCTACGTAGTGTTGAGACGGGTAAATTTATGATAAAAAGGTATCATCTTGGAACAGTGACTTTTCAAGCAGTAGCACAAGCATCTATTCGAATAAGACTATTTTTTAAAAGAAGACATCAAAGGCAGATATTCAAGAGCATCATGCAAGCAAAATGTTGGATGGAACGTGTTTTAATTCAAGCAACCGTATACCGTATTGATCGTGAAGTATTACATTAACATTAATTCATTTTTCAATTGCACATCGAAATAGTTAGTCACCCATGTTCTCAAATTTTTTACGCATAATAAAGAAGGCTACAAGTGCAAATGACTTTAAAATATATTCCTTACATTTCATTGTAAATGTTCAAATATTTGTCTGGAATAATATAGCTGCATTCATTAATTACAATTAATTTAGTTTTAATTTTCATGCAAGTTCCATCATATTTCAGAACTATTTCTTCTTCTTTCTACACACACTAATGCAACCCTCGATGGGCACATACCTGGTATATATCAATTTACTTTGATCGACGACGTCAAACTACAAAAACAAACCACACCGAACCCCGAACCAGCTATAAACCTTTGCACGGTGCCTAACCTCAACTCTGGTTTGACGTTTTTGTGTGTTTTGTTTTGATTCCCTTTGTAACCTAATATTATTGCTAGTGGGTTTATTACTTGTAATTCGTACCACTTGTTTGCGGAAACCGGAAATACCCGACTTTTCCGAAGCAGGAAAATGATAACAGTTCTGTACAACATATATTTTTGTCCTTTTGGCAGTTTTTTGCTTCTGGGTCTTGCGAATAAGTAATCAAAACAAACCCCACAACACTGTCAAACCTGGGAGGAAAAAAACGCACTGACATCTGCGTGCAATGCTTTATGGCACCTTTATCTCGTTTGCTTTGCGTTGACGAGAGCTAACATCAGGCGGGCTCAGGAGTCGTGGGCCCTAGAGTGACTAGATACAGAGTGGCGTCAAGTCATCCCAAATGTATGCAAGGGGTTTCCAATAGCAATGATTACTACGCACCTTTGAAAAAAGTTACTTTTGATTACTTTACTGATTACCTCTGATTACTATAGTAATCAATCTCTTGTGATTACTATAAATTAATCATGATTACCAATGATTACTTAAGATTAACATTGATTACTCTACTGATTACTATTGATTACCTAATTAATTCGTAAATGATTTCAAAAGTAATCTCTGATTACTACGCACTAATACGCCTTACTGGAAACCCCTTGAATGTATGCAATGCGGTTTTCCGAAGGTTTTTCTTTCTCTTTCCTGCATACGCGTTGGATACGTCGTCTGCTCGATTGGAATGACACTGACAGATAATTATCATTATTCCAATTTTGATATGTCACTCTAGTGGGCCCCACTGACAGCTGAAGAGCTAACTTGTGTGAAGAGTGGCGAATATATGATTCCTCGTTTACGCTAACGCTAACATGTTGGCATCCAAAACATATGGCTGCCTGCCAGCTACTTGCCCCACTTGCCCCGAAAAATATCAATGTGATATACCCAGTAAACCATTTGGTTTGTATATCTCGATTGCAACTGAGGTATACGAAATCATATCTGAACGAAAAAGTTATATTTCACGCCATATAAGAGCATATATGTACCAAAGTGGAGGCGATATACGTGCGAAAATTTTGACAACTATTTGTAATTCTATTTTGCGCAGTTTTTATAACACGCAACTAAATACTCCTGAATATATGGTATAGATATAATCAAATATTGCAATTGTCTATCCTGCTTTATAATTCACAGTCATGAATTCTCGGGAAATTTTTCAAATGGCCTTATTTAACATTTGCATCGAACTGAGAAAATCAACATTGAAACTATTTACTCATCATTTTAAATCCTATTTAAAAATCCGGCAATTTTTATTTTAGTGGATACTGCCTAACGGTACTTTTTACTACGGTTTTTCATTATTGTAGTAAGGATTCTAAGTATTTTTAAAAATAACTGAATTTTGAGCAAAAATAAAGTATACAACGCTTCGGTTCAGTAAAAAACACATACACCCGATCATAAGACATAATGACAGCTAGCGTATTACTCTCCACTTAGCGTAACGCACGCTATAAACTGGTGCGTTACCTTACGTCAAAATGTTGTGTCAGATTGAAAACCGTTATAGATCATTACACGGGAGCTCCTAACCACACTTTTTTGACAGCACTTAGTGGTTTGTTTACATGGTGTTAAAGTTTGAATTGAGTTTTCTATCTTTGTCCGGCAGATAATGATAAAAAGTTATAGTGTTTATTTAAGAGAAATCACCTTACATGCATTTTAAAGCAACTGATGCAGTAATCCTTCACGAAATTTTAAATCGAAACTGCTTGATGTGACAAAAAACATGTAAACAAACCACCAAGTGGTGTCATTTGACGGCAAAATGACGTCATCGCAAAATGATCCATGTTATATGCGTCAAAATCGTCAATATGTTTACATCGTTCAATGCAGTCGAATGTTACTAACGTCGAATTAAACATAAGCATATTATGCTGCATTAAAGGCTTTTACGCAGAGGTGGGCACCGCTAACCGAAATTTTAGCTTCGCTAACAGCTAATCCGCTAAATCAAAACGTTAGCTTCGATAACCGCTAACCGCTAAATCAATCAACAATTTAGCGGAAGCTAACGCTAACCGCTAACAGCTAAATTTGTCAGCACTGTAGAATCAACATTACTTAAGCGAAAAGCGCTGATTTCGGCAATAAAAGATAATTTTTGTTTCAAAGGTAGTAATAAAATTTCAAATTTTTAGTAAAAATACAATTAAATCAGAATAAAGGGAATTAGCAGGTAGAAAATTTGTAAAACCATATTTTGTTTATAATAATTTTCCTTGGTTGTTGTGAAAACTTTATTGCGTTGATACTTGGCTCAACACTTATGAATTTATAAAACTAGTGATGTCCGAGAAAATCGAAAAATCTCCCTTGATGTTTTCAGTGAATGTAGGAGGCCTCGAATTTTTTTAAATATCGATTTATTTGAACCCGCGTACAAAAGTAGTCCTCTACGGACTTGAGACAGCAACTTTGTTTACGGAAGTGCACTTGCCGTATTTGAATGAAAGGTATTGCGAACTATTTTTGGTGAAGTACAAACGGATAGCGGAGAGTGGCATAGGCGTATGCACCATGAGTTGTAGTCACTATTTGGAAAAAGTTGGGAGACTACTGTGGGCCGGTCACATCGCAAGGATACCGAACGATTGTGCAGCAAAATCTGTTCTCTACAAGAGCCCCACCGGCACCTGGAATAGAGGGGCCAAACGAGTTAGATGGCTTAACCAGGTTGAAGCCGACTTGCATGTGCCGAGACGCGTAACGATTTGGAAACGAGTAGCCCAGGACCCAGGGGTGACATTGCGGCTCTTGGCTGGTAAAGTACGTACAAAAGTTTGGTATTTGGAATCCTTCGACCGAAGCCTTTGTGATATTTCTCACGAATTTTCCTTCTGCAAAAAAAAGTTAGCGGTTTATTTAGCGGTACATAAATTTAGCGGAAGCTAACAAAAACGCTAACGGTTATAAAAATTAGCGAAAACGCTAACCGCTAACCAAAATGTTAGCTGAGCTAATTAGCTGTTAGCGGATTAGCGGAATCGTGCCCACCTCTGCTTTTACGTAAACAGTGTTGTGTTTTGGTTCGTTGTTCGTATCATTGTGAGTTAGAAAAACTCGAGGAAAAAGTAAAATAAAGCTATCCGAATAAAAACCACAAGTTCACACAAAATGACGGAAATGACTGCGGTGCATTTCTTTTTTCTTTGGTTACTTCGGCTGATTTTATAAAAGCGTATGTCAAATGACAATTCGTTTCATACATTCGTCCCGAAGCGGTGCAAGTGCAAGTAAAAAATGCAACTGTAGGGATGTTCGGTCATATTGTCAAAATTGTTTAAACTTATTCAAGAGTCGATTTTTGTTAATCTAATCTAATAAGTGCTTTCATAACATGTTATATAGTAACATAGCATAAAAAACCGTTTGTTGACATTTTGCGACTTAAGTCCCTTTGAAAAATTTCCCGAGAGTTGTCAAAAGTAAGCCCAATCGAACAGGACTCAGGAGACTTGTCAAAACACCGATTAGAGAGCCTTAAAAAGAGTAACGACTAGAGAGCCTGTTTATGATAGAGAGACGCCATCTCCAATCAAGAACATTTTTTGAGTAGATCTTTCTAAATTTTTAGCAGCTTTTTATGAATTATTAAAAATGAAAGCTTCAGAGGAAGGTTCCTTGAGGATGTTATTATTTTATGTAGCATCGAGAACCTCAAACCCTTCAATTTAAATCGCTGATTCTCAAAAGAATTAGCAATAACAGACAACAGCAGCATAACTATTTACGGTACGACCATTAACTGTGGTAAAATTATCATGAAAAGGAATTACATATCCAGATTTTATAAAAATTATTTATTCCAAATGTCTGTTGATCACAGAATAATCTGTGCATGCGGCAACACTGACATACGCAGTTGCTTTGTTGCTAGATTTAGAGTGACTACCCAAGGAACAATTTTTGCTTATTAAACGTTTAACCGACAGCTTTTATTCAGCACATGCTGTATAGCTGCTTTTCAAGTATGTCTAAACACCTCTGTTCAATGCTTATACAGTTGGTTTTGGAGAATTTAAGCAGCACAGTGCTGAATATGAGCGTGGAAGATGCGTTTGTATGACTGTTAAGCAACGTATAGTAAAATGTTTATTCAGTACGTATAGATATGTTTATTAAACTTCTGCTGATGACACTGAAGCTACGTTTATTCCACAGCAGTTCAACTTTTAGACAAGCAAAAAGAAAAAAATATGCAGGAAGTATTTTTTTTTATTTTGTGGGTTTCGCTATTTTCATGGCCATTTTTGTATGCATATATTATAATTTAATATTAGACTTTAGTAGAAAATCATTGGTTGACTCTAAATTGATCAAGCCTGCCATATACTTTTTTTATTCACCCGGGTTCGAACTTACATCCTATCGGTCGGAAGCCGTCAACGAACACATCTGAGATAATCTGACATATGACAGGCACCGAGTTTTCAGCCGATGTAGATTTACCAGCTTAAGTTTGTCAAGTGTGGAACAAAAATTGGCTAAAATAAATTTAAGCGCTGAAGAGTAGTTTCTTAAATCATGTTTGGCATCTGCTGTACAAGATTACTTTAGAAGTATTTATTCCGCACATTTAATAAACTATTTGTACTAACATAAAGCATTTCGCTTGTACCACCAGCAACATAACACAGTCGCAACGCAGAGGACTTTTTTCTTTTGAATATTGACGACGGTGAGCGGTGCTACTGAATAAAATTAACTGGAAACCAGAAATCCAGAATGTTCGGTTAGCGATTGTTCATTTAGTTAGCAGTGATGTGACTAGCAGCAGCAGTGATTAGTTAGCAGCAGGAGTGTTTCGTGTTAGTACCGCAGAGGAGGAGTACTTTTGTCACCCCGTCATTAGTTTACGCAGATAGTCCTGAGCTTCCAGAAAACAAAAAAGAGCAGCGGATGACACGAGAAGCAGTGGTGTTTTCGCGCACCGGCAGCGGGAGCAGTGGTGGTATCGCCACTATGCCACCCGATCATAACAATTCTGGCGGCTTTAGCCCGACGGAATTCATCTCGCTGAGTAAATCCATTGTGAGTAACTCGCAAAGCGTCAAGCAGCCGGCTGCTTTTGGATATGTTTGTTAAAGTTAAATTTCGGTACGACGAGGGACAACAACACACCGAGGGAAAAGATACACACCGTACAGGCAACACTTTAAAGGATTTCCACGACCAGCAAAGATTTGCGGCGGCTAAAAGTGGTTATGCAAATGTTTTCTATTCTTAATGTACCAAAAAAAAAAATAAAAATAAAGTGTACCTAACATAAATTTAAAGCATAAATTATAAAGTGTAAAGTATAAAGTGTAATTCAAGTTATTGGTGTTATTGGCTGCCATCAAGCACCTTTTATTCCACACCTGCTACTGCTACTGATACGTTTGTACGACGATTAATCGACACATATTCCACAATTCCTCTTAGCAATGCAGCTGATGCATTTGGGCAACTTTCATTCCACTCTTATTCCACACTCGCTCTCAGCAATGCTGCTGATAAGTTTGCGCAACGCTCATTCCACACTTATTCCACTTTTATTCCACACCTTCTCGCACTAACGCTGCGCAACATTTATTCCACTGTTATTCCACACTTGCTTTCAGCAATGCTGCAAATTCGTTTGTACAACATTTATTCCACTGTTATTCCACTTTTATTCTGCACTTGCTCTCAGCAATGCTGCTGATACATTTGCGCAACGCTCATTCCACACTTATTCCACTATTATTCCACATTTGATCTCCGTAATGCTGCTGTTACGTTTGCGCAATGCTCATTCCACTCTTATTCCACTTTTACTCCACAATTGCCCTTGACTGACACGTTTGCACAACGTCTGTTCGACATGCATTTTCATGGTAGCTTTTAAGCGACCATTATTCCACATCTGCTCTTAGCCGTACTGCCGATACGTTTGCATAACGTTTATTCGACTCTTATTCCGCATTTATATAACAACGTATAGATGTTGATTAGAAGCTAGAAAAAATATAGGTTATGACGTTTAAACAACAGACAATTCAGTAAATTCGCTTATTCAGCACCGAATGCTATCAAACAATTCTTATTCCACACCTGCTTGTTTAGGTGCTGCCGTTTTGTTCCTTGGGTATATACAGAGTGGCGCCAAGTCATCCCAAATGTATGTAATGCGGTTTATCCTAGGTTTTTCTTTCTCTTTCCTGCATACGCGTTCGATAGGTTGTCTGCTCGATTGGAATGACACTGACAGATAATTATCATTCCAATTTTGACAGTGTCGCCACTCTGTATATAGTCACTCTAGCTAGATTATTCCTACACTCTTAAATGATTCTACCTGTAAATTGGTCGGATTTAGTTAAAGTTAGGTTGAAACTACTCATAATGCCCTTAAAGTGTACAAACTCAGATTTTGAGTAGTTTTTCAACCAAAAAATTGGTAGTAGGAACTTAAAATTGCGTTATTTGTCATAGAGAATAATTCAATTATCGGTAGCAAGTAGCCAAAATTGGTTGAAATTTTTACCCAAAGTTTGAGTTTGTACACTTTAAGGGCATTTTGAGTAATTTCAACCTAGCTTTAACTAAATCCGACCTATTTACAGGTAGAATCATTTAAGAGTGTAGATAGAATTAACAAAAGGGGTTTCAGATGGCGCCTCTCTAAGGCTCTCTAGCTCTCGTCAACGCAAAGCAAATGAGATAAAGGTGCCAGTTAGCTGGTTTTTTGTAGTTTGACGTCGTTTTCTGATTTTTCGCTACTAATATTTATTATCAATTTCCCACCCTTTCGTACGCGATGAATTACCGTGGACCCCCGTTCGTTTGACCATTTTTAAGCGGGGTACGCTGCTGAAAAGAAAACAGCTCAAGAAAAAATCTTGCTATTTACCGAAGAAATTCTGACAACTCCAATGCAAGCAACCACCTGTCATTTTTTCTTGTGGTAATAATTGCGCCGGATATTATTCCGTACGGAAAAGTGACGTTTTAATTCACCTGCATGTAAAACTGCGCCATCTGAACGTGAAATAATATTTCTTATGAAGTGCGTACTGCTTAAGAAATCGTAAAAGAAATCGATTTCTTGAGCATTTCTTGTCCTATCTTTTTACCCATTACTTTTCAGCAGCGTACCCCGCTTTAATCTGAACACTTTTTAATTTGAACCCCCCTAGTTTGCACGACGTACAAATTAAAAATGGTTCAAATGTCATTCTCAACATGACATCATTTGTTTATGCACACAATGCACATAAACACGATTTGTTTGTACTGACCTAGCGTGTTTAATCGGTTTCACATTTCGTTTTTCCAACGATTAAGATAGAAATCCGATCGGAGAATGCAATATTCGCGCTTGCAACTGCCAACTAAAACAAACCACCAAAACAATAACAAAGTGCAGGGCGGCCAGTTCACAGGTTTCAGCATATTTCGGGTTACCAGTTGTTCAAATTAAAAAGTAACCCCGTTAGTTTGCATGATGAATCGTTCAAACGAACGGGGATCCACTGTATAACCGTCGCCAGAATCGTCTCGGCGGCAAATATCGTTTATTTTGTCAAGTAAATCAATAGCTTACGTGCTAGACAAGCATAATATATTGTGCGCGCATTCCCTTACTGGACACGACGGTTGAAACAGTCGTGTTTCTGAACGGTCGTAAAAAGGGTCGTTTTTAGCTTTTGACAGATAAAATGTCAAATTGTGTCATCATCGCTGTTTCATTCTTGGAACCAATCGAGCAAAGTAAATAAACCTATCAATTACCGTTCTATCAGAAGAAACAGAATGAAATTCAGCATGAAATAAATTTGTTTTTTTAAAGCCGGTTTGCCGAAATTTCATAGTGAATAAAGCGTAGTTTATTCTTCATTATCGAAACATTGTTTGGCAAACAAGCAATAACAAAGCAATAACGTTCGTATTCGAAAGCAATTTTTTTAATGCTTTTGTATGATTAACACGAAGTCACGATCAAGGTTGCGACAGAAACGCAATGAGCCTGTGTTGCCAATTATGGCGATAAAACATTACGAACTGTGTTGCCAATTTAATCATTTTTTTTATCTTTGGAACGTTTGAAACAGTACCTGAACTGCCCTCGGAATCCATCCATCAAGTGAAAGCACAATATACTTATAACTTACATACAGCCAAGCAGATTCTCCCTGCGACGATTTCAAGCTATCAGAAAAGTGAGCAGCGCGTTTTGTTACCAAAGAAACGGGCAATACCATCAAATGTCAAAATGCGGATAAGCCAACTGTCAAACAGAACGAGTCACTCTAGTTCTCGGTAAAGGGAATTCCCAGCAAATTTTTTGGTTCCTGTCAAAATTAACAGTTTGGTACCTACCCAAGGAACAAAACGGCAGCACCTAAACAAGCAGGTGTGGAATAAGAGTTGTTTGATAGCATTCGGTGCTGAATAAGCGAATTTACTGAATTGTCTGTTGTTTAAACGTCATAACCTATATTTTTTCTAGCTTCTAATCAACATCTATACGTTGTTATATAAATGCGGAATAAGAGTCGAATAAACGTTATGCAAACGTATCGGCAGTACGGCTAAGAGCAGATGTGGAATAATGGTCGCTTAAAAGCTACCATGAAAATGCATGTCGAACAGACGTTGTGCAAACGTGTCAGTCAAGGGAAATTGTGGAGTAAAAGTGGAATAAGAGTGGAATGAGCATTGCGCAAACGTAACAGCAGCATTACGGAGATCAAATGTGGAATAATAGTGGAATAAGTGTGGAATGAGCGTTGCGCAAATGTATCAGCAGCATTGCTGAGAGCAAGTGCAGAATAAAAGTGGAATAACAGTGGAATAAATGTTGTACAAACGAATTTGCAGCATTGCTGAAAGCAAGTGTGGAATAACAGTGGAATAAATGTTGCGCAGCGTTAGTGCGAGAAGGTGTGGAATAAAAGTGGAATAAGTGTGGAATGAGCATTGCGCAAACTTATCAGCAGCATTGCTGAGAGCGAGTGTGGAATAAGAGTGGAATGAAAGTTGCCCAAATGCATCAGCTGCATTGCTAAGAGGAATTGTGGAATATGTGTCGATTAATCGTCGTACAAACGTATCAGTAGCAGTAGCAGGTGTGGAATAAAAGGTGCTTGATGGCAGCCAATAACACCAATAACTTGAATTACACTTTATACTTTACACTTTATAATTTATGCTTTAAATTTATGTTAGGTACACTTTATTTTTATTTTTTTTTGGTACATTAAGAATAGAAAACATTTGCATAACCACTTTTAGCCGCCGCAAATCTTTGCTGGTCGTGGAAATCCTTTAAAGTGTTGCCTGTACGGTGTGTATCTTTTCCCTCGGTGTGTTGTTGTCCCTCGTCGTACCGAAATTTAACTTTAACAAACTTATATCCAAAAGCAGCCGGCTGCTTGACGCTTTGCGAGTTACTCACAATGGATTTACTCAGCGAGATGAATTCCGTCGGGCTAAAGCCGCCAGAATTGTTATGATCGGGTGGCATAGTGGCGATACCACCACTGCTCCCGCTGCCGGTGCGCGAAAACACCACTGCTTCTCGTGTCATCCGCTGCTCTTTTTTGTTTTCTGGAAGCTCAGGACTATCTGCGTAAACTAATGACGGAGTGACAAAAGTACTCCTCTGCGGTACTAACACGAAACACTCCTGCTGCTAACTAATCACTGCTGCTGCTAGTCACATCACTGCTAACTAAATGAACAATCGCTAACCGAACATTCTGGATTTCTGGTTTCCAGTTAATTTTATTCAGTAGCACCGCTCACCGTCGTCAATATTCAAAAGAAAAAAGTCCTCTGCGTTGCGACTGTGTTATGTTGCTGGTGGTACAAGCGAAATGCTTTATGTTAGTACAAATGGTTTATTAAATGTGCGGAATAAATACTTCTAAAGTAATCTTGTACAGCAGATGCCAAACATGATTTAAGAAACTACTCTTCAGCGCTTAAATGTATTTTAGCCAATTTTTGTTCCACACTTGACAAACTTAAGCTGGTAAATCTACATCGGCTGGAAACTCGGTGCCTGTCATATGTCAGATTATCTCAGATGTGTTCGTTGACGGCTTCCGACCGATAGGATGTAAGTTCGAACCCGGGTGAATAAAAAAAGTATATGGCAGGCTTGATCAATTTAGAGTCAACCAATGATTTTCTACTAAAGTCTCTTATTAAATTATAATATATGCATACAAAAATGGCCATGAAAATAGCGAAACCCACAAAATAAAAAAAAATACTTCCTGCATATTTTTTTCTTTTTGCTTGTCTAAAAGTTGAACTGCTGTGGAATAAACGTAGCTTCAGTGTCATCAGCAGAAGTTTAATAAACATATCTATACGTACTGAATAAACATTTTACTATACGTTGCTTAACAGTCATACAAACGCATCTTCCACGCCCATATTCAGCACTGTGCTGCTTAAATTCTCCAAAACCAACTGTATAAGCATTGAACAGAGGTGTTTAGACATACTTGAAAAGCAGCTATACAGCATGTGCTGAATAAAAGCTGTCGGTTAAACGTTTAATAAGCAAAAATTGTTCCTTGGGTATCCAGCTTTCCACGAGCGATAATGGCGGATATTGAGCACAAGTGGGCACAATCTTTTGACATTCATTGGAGGAGCGTCGAGTTCGCCCTGACGGAGTTACTATGGATACATTCATGATTGTTTGTTGTTCGAATGTAAAAATGTAAACATTGTTCAATTTTGCAGTTCAGCTAAAGAGGAGCATAATTGAACTGAATAATTTTAGGTGAAATTAAAGCAAAATTGTAATTGTTTGGTACATACATATTGTACCGGGATGTTGAATCTAAACATACTGTCGATAATTGTAAGCGGTAGGCACCATATAATTGTCCTAGAGCTATCGAAACATCAGCATTCAGTCTAGATTTGAACCCTTTTGAACATCTTTTTAGATAATCTCATTTCTAAATGAGAAATCATTCGATTTCTTATCACAATGACTTAAACCGAGCTCTTGTAAAAAAAATGGTCAGCAATTCACAGAGGGATATTTGAAAAATTGTTAATTTTATCCCAAACAGATTAAAACAGGTCATCAAGAATGTAAATGGTCCTACAAGGTAGCAGTTGAGCGAGAAAGGACATTTGTTTCAACTAATAGTTAACTGTCCGAATACTTTTTTGGCTGCATTTTTGAGGAATTCAAACTATATGTAGCCTATCTTCAAAACGGAAAGCTTTTCCCCGATTTTTTGTTGTGCATATAAATATGCTTTAGTTAAACATTGTTTTAAAAAATATGTGTTACCATTCTTTGCAAAAATACTGTGCAAAATTTCTAAAAGAAAATTTTATGCGCTGCTGTCCGAATACTTTTTTGGTTGACTGTATACATCATATATGCACATGTATACGCATCGATGCCATTCTTCATTATCTTTTATCAATGTTAAAAGATACAATGATATCAAAACAGAAGTAGTTTTAGATAAATATCTGTGAAGAAAATTAAAGTTTTTGCGATACTTTCATACTGAACAAAATTTAGTGAAATATCTTTAAAGATTTTTATCAAATTACTGACAAAGATAATGTTTTAAATGCGAGTATCGATCTATGAAGAAGTTCAAATATTCGTATCGATATTATTGAAAATTAAACGTAAAGATTTATCGTCACAAAGCTTTATTTTTGTATGAAGAACTACAAAGGAATTTCACGAGTGGTTGACCGGGAAGAGATGACACGCGCTGCTCGTTGCAGTTTCCGATTCTATAGGTAAGGAAATTAGAAATTCATATCTGCAAACTTCAGTTTTTGTTCGTGTAGCCACACTAAACAAATCAAACAATCTGCATCTATAACTAATCACAAAAATGTTTGTTTTGTTTAGTGTGATACATAAATAACCAGACCTTTTTTTCAGAAAATTGTTTCCAGTACCGGTGTTCTTTTGTGCGCTATTTATGCGCTTTACGTGTGTGTGCTTATTGTAGGGATCGAGCGGGGCGATAAGAGAAAAATATTGTTTGTTTGTCTGTGGTTGAGGACTTAGAAGCAGTAGAGATAGGGTCACGTACTCTCCGCACTGAGAGAGTAATACTGGTGTGAATAGGGAGAAAGGAGAAATAAACTCAGTCTTGTGATTGATCGTGTCGCGTAAAGACGTATTTTATTTCGCATTTACAGTTCGCATTTAACAAAATGTCCGTCAATTCGCGAAATCACCACAATGGCGCAAGTTGGTAGGCTTATTAGTGAATTATGTTCAATTATTATAAGTAAATGAGATGTTTTGCTAGACGCTGAAATATTGGCTCAGATGTTAATGGAATTTTAGATAATGTGCGCGTGATAAAGACATTGAAAAGTCGCGGTTTTGTTGTATGAGCCTAAATTAAAGGATGATGAAATATGTTTATTTTAAAAATACACGGGTTGGATTATTTCCTCAAGTGTTAATTTTGATTATTCAACGATGTTCATAGAATGTTGGCAGTGAAAACATAGGTAGATGGGTGTAAAAAACGGGGTGCATAGGAATGAAATGTGTGCATGGCGGCCATGTTGAATAGGCGCCTATACGGGTGAAATAGTGGCAGGAAATGAACTTGCGATAGCGATGTGTGAGTGTGTTGGAAGTACAGTTTCGTTCGGGGACAAATGAGTATTGACAAGTGAGTGGAAAGTTTTAATTCGTTGCTTTTTGCCTTCAGCTGCTATTTGCAGCGCAATGGATAATGGAAGCTAGCTATGTGACACATACATAAACGAAAAGCAGTAGCCGAACAGTTTGGGGTAAGGATGTATGCGTGGAAAGTATGGCATCGTACGGCAGCCATCGAGTGGAAAGTTTTTATTCGGTTGCGCTATGGGCGCTGGTTGCAGCGCGATGGTTTGTGGAAGCTTGCGTTTACAGCGGAGGGGGAATAAGCTTGGGGGTAACGATGTGTGTGTGCGAAGTATAGCATCGCTTGGTAACAGAAATAGAAAACGATTTATATTTCAAATTTTGTTTTAAGGAGCATTCGGTATTTATCGTAATATAAATGTGGCTGCGTTTTTACAGATGGAAATGCAATTTTTAAGTCATTGCTGCTAGTTAAGGTAGCTATGATGAAATAATGTAAGGGTTATTGCATTATGCTACCTGTAGGGATAATTAATAAGTACTTTTTGCATGCAAAAATCCATTTCCCCGAGAGGAAAATAAAAGATATTGCATTTCCCTGAGAGGAAAATAAAAGGTATTTCATGCCCTTGAGAGGGTCACAGATTGATATATTTCCCCGAGAGGAAAATAAAAGGAATTAGATTTCCCTGAGAGGGTCACAGATTAATACATTTCCCCGAGAGGAAAATAAAAGGTATTACATTCCCTTGAGAGGGTCATACAATAATACATTTCCCCGAGAGGAAAATAAAAGGTATTACATTTCCCTAAGAGGAAAATAAAAGGTATTACATGCCCCTGAGAGGGCCACAGATTAATACAGTTCCCCGAGAGGAAAATAAAAGGTATTACATTCCCCTGAGAGGGTCACAGATTAATACATTTCCCCGAGAGGAAAATAAAAGGTATTACATTCCCCTGAGAGGGTCATACAATAATACATTTCCCCGAGAGGAAAATAAAAGGTATTACATTTCTCTGAGAGGAAAATAAAAGGTATTACATGCCTGAGAGGGCCACAGATTAATACATTTCCTCGAGAGGAAAATAAAAGGTATTACATTCCCCTGAGAGGGTCACAGATTAATACATTTCCCCGAGAGGAAAATAAAAGGTATTACATGCCCTGAGAGGGCCACAGATTGATACATTTCCCTGAGAGGAAAATAAAAGGTATTACATGCCCCTGAGAGGGCCACAGATTAATACATTTCCCCGAGAGGAAAATAAAAGGTATTGCATTTCCCTGAGAGGAAAATAAAAGATATTACATTCCCCTGAGAGGGTCACAGATTAATACATTTCCCCGAGAGGAAAATAAAAGGTATTACATGCCCCTGAGAGGGCCACGGATTAATACATTTCCCCGAGAGGAAAATAAAAGGTATTGCATTTCCCTGAGAGGAAAATAAAAGATATTACATTCCCCTGAGAGGGTCACAGATTAATACATTTCCCTGAGAGGAAAATGTAGGGAACGAGCCGAGTTAGATGAATCAGCGTAAAACAAATCTAATGAAACTGAATTATTTACTTGAGTGTAACTAAAACCCCTTGCATAGGAAGAATACCGTCATACGAACGATGAGAGACAAGGAGAGAAATGAATCGTTCAATATGAGACTTACGCATACTGTGGCATGATATAGCATGCTCTAAATAAGTCAGTTTTTGGACGAACGTAGACTTTGACGGACGTTGTTCCGTATTCCGGAGGGCTCGGTTGGAAATAACCGACGGACACGACATTGGCGTAGTGCTCCCAAATAGTGAGTATAGTAAATTGAATATATATAGTGGCGTCTGGTAAACGCCTATTCCAGAAAATTTAAAAGATGCTTGTGCGCATCTGGTTGTTTGCCGAACTGCCTCTGTGAGGGCTATTTTTTGTACATACTTGTGTGTATGATTCGCGTGCCTCTGGGAAGGCAGAATAGTTTACTAAAACACGCTGGTATGCGTTGTTTGATCGCCTCTGGGAAGGCAGCGTAAATTTGTTTGTATGCGATAGCTCCCCTGAGAGGGACTTTTAGCATCTCGCTTGAGCGCGTCTGACTATTGGAATGATTGGAATACGCTGATGAGCGCGTATTAGTGGCGTCTGGCAAACGTCCATCTGAGAAAGTTGAAAAGATGCTTGTTCGCATCTGGTTATTTTTTAGCTGCCTCTGTGAGGGCTACTTTTGGCATATGCTTCGCGTGTATGATTCGCGTGCCTCCGGGAAGGCAGAATGGTTTACTGAAACACGCTGGTATGCGTAGTTTAATCGCCTCTGGGAAGGCTGTGCGTAATCGTTTGTGTACGATAGCTCCCCTGAGAGGGATTTTTGTAACTCGCTTGTGTGCGTCTTACTATTATTGGAATACGCTGGTGTGCGCGAATTAGGCGTCTGGCAAAGGTCTATTTGAGAAAATTGAAAAGATGCTTGTGCTCATCTGGTTATTTTTTAGCTGCCTCTGTAAGGGCGACTTTTTGCATATGCTTTGTGTGTGATTCGCGTGCTGAAACACGCTGGTATGCGTTGTTTGATCGCCTCTGAGAAGGCTGTGCGAAATCATTTGTGTACAATAGCTCCCCTGAGAGGGATTTTGGCAGAATTCTCGCGTCACTTTTGATTTCGTCCAATGTAACAATTCCACCATATTGAGAAAAACGAGATCGAAGTTCTTCGAATTGAATTTTAAATTGTTTCAAAATGAAATAATTTTCACTCATTCACTCAACGTGGTTGATGAATAATAACATTCAATATTTAACGGAGATTTTAAAAATCTAATTAAAACTAAGTAGTTTTGGTTTATTATGGAAAAAGTTACATTGGACTGTTTACCATCTCATGCTGTACTTTGGACGGTTTGATTTTTCCAGGCTATTGCACATAAATTAAGCGAAATCACTGTAAAATACGTGCGTTGCCGTGCTACGCTATTTTCGAGGTTATTTTTCAATATTAGACCGCTTGTTTCACTTAAAATGCATAAATAATGCGAAAAAAAACTTTCACTTGCTAAACGTCCAATGTACAGATTGGGTTTGTTTTGATTTTTTTTGCACTTTGGACATCAGATGAGAACGACCGAAGTAACAGTCAGTCATTCGTAATTCGAATGTGCACATTGGACATTTTGATAATGCTAATTTTTTCACCTCAAAATAATTCTATTTGGGCAGGTGTTTTTGTATAACATAGAGTTTAAAAAGAGCAATAATTTGTTGTGATAAACCGGATTTGTTTACATTTGTTACATTGGACGAAATGAAAAGTGACGCGAGAATTGTCTATTGAAACACGCTGGTATGCGTAGTTTGATCGCCTCTGAGAAGGCTGTGCGAAATCGTTTGTGTACGAAAGCTCCCCTGAGAGGGATTTTTGTAACTCGCTTGTGTGCGTCTTACTATTATTGGAATACGCTGGTGTGCGCGAATTAGGCGTCTGGCAAAGGTCTATTTGAGAAAATTGAAAAGATGCTTGTGCGCATCTGGTTATTTTTTAGCTGCCTCTGTAAGGGCGACTTTTTACATATGCTTTGTGTGTGATTCGCGTGCTGAAACACGCTGGTATGCGTTGTTTGATCGCCTCTGAGAAGGCTGTGCGAAATCATTTGTGTACAATAGCTCCCCTGAGAGGGATTTTGGTAGAATTGTCTATTGAAACACGCTGGTATGCGTAGTTTGATCGCCTCTGAGAAGGCTGTGCGAAATCGTTTGTGTACGAAAGCTCCCCTGAGTGGGACTTTTAGTAACTCGCTTGTGTGCGCCAGACTTTATTGGCATACGCTGGTGTGCGCGTATTAGTAGCGTCTGGCAAAGTTCATCTGAGAAAGTTGAAAAGATGCTTGTGCGCATCTGGTTATTTTTTAGCTGCTTCTGTAAGGGCGACTTTTTGTATATGCTTTGTGTGTGATTCGCGTGCTGAAACACGCTGGTATGCGTAGTTTGATCGCCTCTGGGAAGACAGTGCAAATTTGTTTGTATGCGATTGCTCCCCTGAGAGGGACTTTTAGTAACTCGCTTGTGTGCGCCTGCCTTTTCGGAATACGGTGGTATGGCGTATGGGCGTATTAGCGGTGTCTGGTAAACGTTCATCGGAGAAAGTTGAAAAGATGCTTGTATGCATCTGGTTATTTTTTTTAGCTGCCTCTGTGAGGGCTACTTTTTGCATATGCTTCGTCGAAAAACACGAATCTGATCCTGATATCTTTTAGCTGCCTCTGTGAGGGCTACTTTTTGCATATGCTTCGTGTGTGATTCGCGTGCCTCTAGGAAGGTAGAAATAAAATAGTTTATTGAAACACGCTGATATACGTAGTTTGATCTGGCCTGTAGAAAATCGCTTGTGTGCGAAGGTTTCCCTGAGAGTTGATAATGAAAATGATGATTGCAATGACGGAAATAATTATGGTAATGACAAAACTGATTCTGGTGATATTGAAAGTAAGGATTGCAATGAAGAAAATAATTATAATAATGACTAAAGTGATGATGAAAATGAGGTAAATGATTATGGTAATATCGAATCTGACGTATGTGATGGCTGTAATGACGAATATAAAGATAGAAATGAAGTAAATGATGATGGCAATGACGAATCTGATGAAAGAGATGATTGTAAAGACGAAACGAAAGCGATGCTAATAACGAAAATGACGATGGTAATGCCAAAATAGCAATGGTAATGACGAAAATGATGAGGGTAATAACGAAAATGATAATGGTAATGACGACAATGATAGTATTGATGATAGAAAATGATGACGATAAAAATGATAGTGATAATGACGTAAATGATGATGGTAATGTCGAAAAATATGTAGACGATATTGACGATTTGGTTATTTCAATGATGTTAGTTTTGTTGACCTGGATGATAATCATTTTGATCATTTTGATGATGCTGATGATTTTGAAGTCGTGGATAATGTTGACGGTTTAGATAATGATGACTATTTGATATAGATGTTGATATAGATGTTGATTTTAATTATTTCGATGGCGTGAATGATGATTTTGAACGTTTTGATGATGTTGATGATTTTAATTATGTTAACGATTTTAATTATGTTAACGATTTTAATTATGATGATGGTAATGGTAATTATAATGGTAATGACGAAATTGATAGTGGTAATGATTAAAACGATGCGGATGTCAAAAATGATGATGGTCATAAGATTTTTTTTGGTCAATTAATCAGAAGAGTAGAGGAGGGGGTGAATGTAGGGAACGAGCCGAGTTAGATGAATCAGCGTAAAACAAATCTAATGAAACTGAATTATTTACTTGAGTGTAACTGAAACCCCTTGCATAGGAAGAATACCGTCATACGAACGATGAGAGACAAGGAGAGAAATGAATCGTTCAATATGAGACTTACGCATACTGTGGCATGATATAGCATGCTCTAAATAAGTCAGTTTTTGGACGAACGTAGACTTTGACGGACGTTGTTCCGTATTCCGGAGGGCTCGGTTGGAAATAACCGACGGACACGACAGAAAATAAAAGGTATTACATGCCCCTGAGAGGGCCACAGATTAATACATTTCCCTGAGAGGAAAATAAAAGGTATTACATGCCCCTGAGAGGGCCACAGATTAATACATTTTCCTGAGAGGAAAATAAAAGGTATTACATTTCCCTGAGTGGGTCACAGTTTAATACATTTCCCTGGGAGGAAAATAAAAGATATTGCATTCCCTTGAGAGGGTAATACAACAATATATTTTTCCGAGAGTAAATAATCGGTTTTATTTTTCCCTTAGGGTCATAACATAAATACGTTTCCCCGAACCAAACATATTTTTTATGGTTTTAGAGAGGGTGTAGAATCGAATAGTGTTCTATATTGCTGTATTAGCAGGAACAGCGAAATATGCGAAATATTTTGCTATTAACCATTTGAAATCCTATAATTTAAATAAATCTTTCCGAATAGGTGACGCTAATTGACGAAAAGAATAAAACAACAAGTAGTGAGTAGATTTTTACATGTATTTTTTAATTATTTTCTTTTAGTAATAAAAAAGCTTTTAAACCCAGCGTTCGTTTGCTGGCTAAGGCTCTTGAAGCAGAAAGACGTCGAAGTGCATTGTTAGCAGCCAAACTTAAAAATGCTCTAAAATTTAAAAGATCTTGCAACAAATGGATTGAAGAACCAGCCGAAGACGCGGAAGACAATTTTGAATTGATGCCCCGTAACTCTACGATGCGTGAAATTTCGCGATCCGCTGATGAATCTTCATTCTTACCTTCAATGTCGTTCGCTTCTCTGCAGATTGCAGAGTGCAAGCCTTTAGAAGGGGAAGATGAGATCAGCAGGAAGTCTTATGAACAATGGAAAGATCAGTTTGAGGCGGCAATGCAATTTGCCGGAATATTCGACGAAAACATGAAAATGAGCGCTTTTCGTATGAAAGCAGGAAGCAAACTAATCGACGTGTTGGAAAGTACGCCTTCCTCCAGTTCTTCGCAATCACTTCCGTTCTCCAATGTTATGCAGCGATTGAAAAATTATTTCAGTTCTCGTGACTATATACTTCTGCAGCGACAGAAACTCCGAGCTACGATTCAAACTGCAGGAGAGAATGACTCAAAATACGTAAAACGGGTAGTAGCAGTTGCCAAACTCTGTGACTATAACAACGAACAGGTGTTAGAAATGGTAGCAGATGTCATCCAATCTCATGCGTTGAATTATAGGGTTCGTGAAGCCAGTCGTAAGATTATGAAGAAGGAGGGCACGCTTTCAGAACTGGTGGATGAGGTGCGCTCTTGGGAGATTGAAAAGCTCAATGAGGAGATATTTGCCACGAATCATCCGCAAGCCAAACCTGTTGCAGAATTGGCCGCATTGTCATATGGGTAATCTACGAGCAATGAGTTTCGTTCAGTTGGTGGCTTTCCGCGCGAATTGGCAGTCGGTCGTCAGAGATCATTTGATAATCAACAAAGAAACTGGAGCACGACCCGAGGAAGAGGTGGATTCTCAACAAGAAGAGCAACTTCTCGTAATATCAGCGTACGTAGTAATCCGTGCTGGAGGTGTTCCAGCAAATTTCATTCGCCTTTTAATTGCCACGCAATTGACAAGGTTTGTCACATTTGCCAAGTCAAGGGACACATTGAACGCGCTTGTCGTCAGGCGACACCAAATGAATCGAAGCGTCGATTTGTGTCGGAAAAAGAAACTTCTCCAGTTCCTAATAAGAGAAAGATTGCGGCGATTACTACAGAAAATTTTAAAGAAAACGCTTTGTTTGAACGCGAGAAACCAGTAAGTGTTAGTGAATTATCCGAAAATAGGTATTAATTTTTGAATTTCTAAAAATTTCGTTCTTTTTTTTCACATGCGTATATTCATTTCAAGTTGTTTTTACTGTATTTCTAAAATAAAAATATCAGGCAAATAAATAAATAATTAATTAATTAAATAAAACTTATTATTGAATTTTCACGGCAATTTTAGTGTGCGAACGTTGCTCTCTATTCAGCTGCTGGTTCAAACTGTGCCCCAGATGTTTTTCATATTAAACCAGAAAAAACGGCGCAAGATCAGTCTCGTCCCGGATTAGAGCACTTTTCCTTGAATTCTCTCAGCAACATGAAAAATGAAAACGGTGCTATTGTGGGCTTCGTGGCCGGAATTCCTGTAACTTTTATGATAGATTCTGGAGCGGATGTGAATACAGTAAACGAAGTAATTTTAGATAGTTTGATGAGTAGTGACCCAGTGAGAAGTCCGGTTTTTAGCCTAAAGAACGGTAGAGACATACCGTTGAAAGCTTATGGTTCCTCAGATGAAATACCGGTAGTTGCCTCATTTGTTGCAGAGCTATACATTTCAGATGATCGTCCTAAACTTATGGAAAAGTTCTACGTAATTGGAAATGCTAAACCCCTGCTTGGCAGAAGTACAGCGTTGAGGTATAGTGTGCTTCAACTAGGATTAAATGTTCCAGTTTTAAAATTTCCGGAAGGCAATCGAATACGTCTCCTACCGGGAGAAATTTTTATGTTAACGAATCAAGGCGAATTTCCAAAATTTAATGTTCCACCTGTTATGCTTTCGTATGATAAAAATATGCCGCCATCTAGGAATGTTTTCACTTGTATTCCCCCAGCTTTTAAAGAGGAGACTGAACGAAGGTTAAAAGATTTGCTATCTTCTGGAATTATCGAGCGTGTTACTGAGTGCATGGACAAATCTTTCTGTTCTTCACTTTTGGTTGTTCCCAAAGGGAAAAATGACATTCGGCTAGTTGTCGATCTTCGAGGTCCGAATAAATGCATTATTAGAACGCCGTTCAGAATGCCAACCTTAGAAGCAGTACTCGCGAATCTCAACGGAGCGTCATGGTTTTCCACAATAGACCTTTCCAGTGCATTTTTTCATGTTATGCTACATGAAAATAGCAGACATTTGACAAATTTTTTTGCAGGAGATGGAATGTTCAGATTTAAGAGACTTCCTTTCGGTCTATGTAATTCGCCAGACATATTTCAGGAGTTGCTGCAAACCGTAGTGCTGGCTGATTGCCCTGGTGTAGTAAATTATATGGACGACATTCTAGTTCACGGAAAATCAAAGGACGAACACGATAAAAACTTAGAAATGGTTCTTCGTCGTCTCCGCGAGCATAATGTTAAGTTGAATACTGCCAAGTGTATATTCGGTAAACAATCGGTCAAATTTATTGGTTACTGTTTATCCCATGATGGATGGAGAGTTGAAGACGATAAACGTAAAGCTATCGAGAATTTCCGTAGACCTGAATCTCTATCGGAAGTGAAAAGTTTTCTCGGGCTAATGAATTTCACAGAGCGCTTTATTCGCAACAGAGCTGAGAAAACTGAAAAGCTTAGAACACTTATTAAGTCGGATAATTTTTATTGGTCGGAGGAGGAAGAACAGGAATTCATTTTTCTCAAGAACGAAGCATTGAAATCGATAGCTAGACTTGGTTATTTTGACTACAAGGACAAAACTGAATTGTATGTCGATGCATCACCAATCGGACTGGGAGCAGTTCTTACTCAATTTGATTCGGCAGGAAATCCACGTATAATTGCTTGCGCATCTAAGGCCCTCACTGTTGCAGAGCAACGTTATCCTCAGACTCAAAAGGAGGCGCTTGCGATTGTTTGGAGCGTTGAAAGGTTCGCTATATATTTGATCAACATTCACTTTACTATAAGGACCGATTCAGAGGCAAACGAGTTTATTTTCGGAGGATTTCATCGAACTAGCAGACGGGCTATTTCACGTGCTGAAGCTTGGGCATTACGGCTTCTTCCTTATGATTTCCATATAGAACGGGTTCCTGGGCATCTTAACGTTGCCGATGCGCTGTCCCGGTTAATAAGTAAGTCACAAGTGGATGAGCCATTCGACGATGAGAATAATAAACATATGCTGTATGCCTTAGATGCAGCGACCATGAATATTTCGTGGATGGAAATTCAAAACGCATCTGAAACTGACGAGGAGTTAAAGGAAGTTAGTTTGGGTATTCGTACAGGCAAGTGGCCTGATCGACTTCGGCGCTACGAGATTCAGGCGAAATGCTTGAAAACGCTTCATCCGTTAATTTTCAAGGATGATTTAATTGTTCTACCCAAGGAACTTCGAAAAAAGGCCTTAGAGACTACGCATCAGGGACACATCGGTTGCGGAGCAACAAAACGGATCCTACGAGAAATTTTCTGGTGGCCCAATATGGCTAAAGAAGCAACGGATTTCGTGAACAAATGTGAGACTTGTCTAACGATTTCCAGAAAAAATCCTCCAATCCCACTTTCTAGCCGTGAACTTCCCAATGGTCCCTGGGAAATTTTACAAATAGATTTTTTGTCTATACACGGTTGTGGCAGTGGCCAGTTTCTTTTGAGTGTTGACATCTATTCTCGTTATTTGCACGTAGTCGAAATGAGGCACACGGATGCCCGAAGTACAAACGCAGCTTTATGTAAAATGTTTATGGTGTGGGGATTACCATTAATTATACAGAGCGATAATGGCCCTCCGTTTCAAAGCGCTGAATTTATCGATTATTGGGAGGCAAAAGGGGTAAGAGTTCGGAAGTCAATTCCTTTAAGTGCACAGTCCAATGGGGCTATCGAGCGACAGAACCAAGGTGTAATCAAAGCTTTGGCGGCAGCAAAAAAGGAGCATAGAAGTTGGAAAGAAGCTCTAGAGGAGTATGTACACGTACACAATACACGGAAGCATCATTCCCGTTTAGGGATCACCCCATTTGAGCTGCTAGTTGGTTGGAAGTATCGCGGGACTTTTCCAAGCCTTTGGAGTCGCAATGGAACATTAGACAGGAATGCCGTCCGTGAGGACGATGCAGTTGCCAAGTTAACCAGTAAAAAGTTCGCTGATAGTCGCCGAGGAGCAAAAGAATGTCATATTGCGGCAGGTGATAGAGTAGTTGTTGCTACTCCCCAGAGAACTAAGACTGATCCAACATTTTCTATGGAAAAGTTTACCGTTTTAACAAGAGAAGGGACTAAAGTAGTCATCATTGGGGAGACTGGTGCCAGATTGGTTCGGAATATACAGGATGTCAAGCGTCTTCCAGATGAGTCACCTTCAGATACTGGTGTAAAATTGTCATTACAAAAGGATATTTCTCAACAAACCTTAAGTATGACGCTATTTCGGTTTTTGCTGTTATTTTAGCATATATATATGTACTCGTTTATCAGCTTATTTTTTATTTCAGATATAACTCCGACAATTAGCGCTGACCAAAGGGATACTACTAGTTGCGCTACGACCACTATACCACTGGGATTAGGTAGTAACGGAAATCTCATCTCGAAGAGACCACAGAGAGTAACCCGGAAACCTGAAAAATTCAAGGATATGATCTTATATCAAGTCCGTACTGAAGAGTAGAGTTAGAGGAAGATGTAGGGATCGAGCGGGGCGATAAGAGAAAAATATTGTTTGTTTGTCTGTGGTTGAGGACTTAGAAGCAGTAGAGATAGGGTCACGTACTCTCCGCACTGAGAGAGTAATACTGGTGTGAATAGGGAGAAAGGAGAAATAAACTCAGTCTTGTGATTGATCGTGTCGCGTAAAGACGTATTTTATTTCGCATTTACAGTTCGCATTTAACAAAATGTCCGTCAATTCGCGAAATCACCACACTTATGATAATGTAAATAAAAAGCTAGAAAAATAAATATAAATTTGGTTTAACGTAATTTGTATGATGACATTCTATCTTTAATAATGAAAAATAATACAAAAAAGGAAAATCAGCCGAACCGGTTCCTGCACCGGTTCTGTTCGAAATGACTGGCAGAAATCGAACAGAACTCGGACAGAAAAATCAAAACAAAACCGTTAGGCGAAATTTCTGCCCGAAACGGTTGTTGCATTTCTGCTACTGTGTTACCTGACTCACTGCGAAATGCGTTGTATTCGCGGGATCGTGTTGGTTCGAAAGGTTTCGAAAAATATCGCCCTTGTATCGAAAATATCGTTAATTTTGATCACTAAAAATAACGTACTTAAACGCTACACGGTAAAAAAAGATCACGTTGAAGAAAAGTGATTTACCTTTGAATTCGCACTACTTGCCAAAGAGTTCAATCCGAAATGCAGATCTCTTGAATTGAATTAATACAAAACATGATGAAATCAACAGAAAAGCACTTCAATTGGAATGTTTTTATACATTTTTGTTCATCTGCTGTGGTTTGAAACTGAACAGTCAATAATGTCAATGATAGTGGTACTATTTATTATAATTTTTTTATTTACAATGCTTGCAAATTACAATTTTAACAATTTAAATGCCTTACATAAATACCATGTAATGTATAATGAAGAAGCGTCAGTTGCACTACACCCTCCGCAAAAACGTTTCCGAACGGTGAATACCGGTTGCATGTGATAATCTTCATTGTGTTTGGCCTGCCCGGTACTTGGAATCAGCTCCGTGACCTTAAAACCAAATGGTTATTAATAAATTTAAATCACAGTTATAATTCCTTTTATACTCACCCTGAAGAGCACATAAATGATTCTATTGGATAATATTCTTCTCATTTAAAATGCAGAATTTCACTGCTGCCGCGAGTTTGTGACTGTTTCTTACTGACATGCACATTTTTGACATTTGAGAAATGCAAACAATTTCGAATTCAATGGATAAAGACAGTGGCGATAATTACAAATTGAGAATCACCTGAAAATCAAAGGTAAATCACTTCAATTTATAGTGCAAAGTGTCAGTGACGATTTTTTACCGTGTATATTTCATGTGCCAGTAGTACGCAATAATTGTATTGTGAAACTGAATTGTTATTTATGCAACTTTTTACAAATTATATGCAATAACAAAAGCACAACTTACAAAAAATCGTTTGTTATCGATATTAACTGCATATGCGTTATAAACGAATAAAGCGTATGGTTACGTTTTATTTCAATAATACGCATATTCGCAATGAGTCAGGTAAAACCACCCCATCGACATCTCTATATCGAGCTGCAGTAAACGTCAGCGACAGCATGTCCGGGGCTCAAAATTTGACAGCGGGCCCAAATCAGACTGCTGGCAGTTGAGTGAAACGCAGTGCTGAATTGCTATCTCATTTTCGCACACACGAGATGTTGGCGGCGAGAACATGGTTGTCTGCCATGGGCTTGGGTAAAACAGTAGTTTTCACGGGTGACGGCGGCCAGAAATCCGGCAGAATGTCTGGCAGAAAAAGTTTTTCGCTGCCAGATTTTTGTTCGATTTTGGCCGGGCGCGCCTAAGCGGGTCCGTGGGTGGTCCTTTTTATTACACCGATAAAAATAGACACGGCGTTACCAAAAGATCTTACACATGAATTTCAACGTGCAAATATTTCCCCTTTTATTATTTATTGCAAATTGCATCAAAAACGCGAAATGCAAAAATCTTGCAAACAGTTTACAAGTAAAATGCTAGCAGCGAGCTGTCAAATATTTATGTCAACTTATTGCGAGTGTCAGTCCCAATAAATTGACATGAATAATTGACGGCTCACTGCTGGAATTTTGCTTGCAAAATGTCTGCAAGTTTCTTGCATCATCGGCAACGTATCGTAACGGAACGTCAGTCTTATAAGTTGCAGAGTGAAAACCTGGATTATACGAATGTAGAATTGGTTTATTTAAAAACGAAGTTGCTTTGACGATAGTTTGATAAGGACTGAACTTACTTAGGTGAAAATTCTTAATTCTTAAATTCTAACGGTGACCATGGCACTACGTATAACATCGCTGTTTACTAGTTGCTAATATAACGGTAACTGTGGGACAATGTTCGACATCGTTATTTACTGGTTGCTATGGTATCACATAACAGCGACGCGTCACGCTTGCTACGATGGATCCGAGAGTTAGTGTTCAACACCCCCGCTCAATCCGACAATCCTAAGTTTGACGCCAGCAGTTTAAACCGGGTGGCTTCCAGAGGCTTTGTGAATAAATCTGCCAGCTGATCACGGGTTCCGATAGGCTTGATATCCAGAGTACCATTTGACACTAGATCCCGGATAAAGTGATGTTTCACATCAATATGTTTTGTCCTCTTGCTTTCGAGATTCTTAGCCATGCAGACACAACCGTGATTGTCCTCGTAAATTTTTACAGGCTTGACGGCTACATGAAGGTCGTTCAGAATCCCACTGATCCAAACGGCTTCTGCTGCTGCTGCACTTAAAGCGACATATTCGGCTTCACTTGATGATAATGAAACGGTTGTTTACTTCTTGCTGCTCCAGGATACCATGCATCGATATACCTTGAAACAGAAACCACTTACCGACTCTCGATCCTGAATGTCGGAAGCCCAATCCGCATCTGCATATCCAATGAGTGCCCAGTAAACCATTTGGTTTGTATATCTCGATTGCAACTGAGATATACGAAATCATATCTGAACGAAAAAGTTATATTTCACGCCATATAAGAACATATATGTATCAAAGTGGAGGCGATATACGTGCGAAAGCTTTGACAATTATTTGTAATTCTTTTTTGCGTAGTTTTTATAACACGCAACTAAATACTCCTGAATATATGATTAAGATATAATCAAATATTGCAATCGTCTATACTGCTTTATAATTCACAGTCATGAATTGTATATGAAGGCACGCACGACTGCAAAACAACTTATTATTCACTTCGATTTGACATACTCTAATTATTATACAATTCCAATGTGAAATTGACATGAAAACGATTTATTATGAACTTTCTATTACGATTTTGTGTTATCTGGGTGCTTCTGTATCACTTTTACGATACACGAGATTTAGTATTTTTGACCCGCTTAAGTATCGTACCCAAGGGGTCGGTCACTCGGCACAGCCGTTTTTATCTTAGGCGACTTGAAACGAGCCGAACTGTGCCGATGCTGTACCGAAAGTGCCGAACTGCAAGATTTGTTAAAATCGTTATAATCTGATAGATCTGGCAACCGTGCGAGATGATTTTGACAACTGGCCGTGCTCCCATTTCATATGTAAAATTGAACCGGAGGTGTGTAAAGCCCTATAAATGTTATTTTTATAAGGCTTTAGAGGTGTGCCGTGGTACAATGTGCTGAGTGTCCGACCCCTTGATCGTACCACACGTTTCAGTGCATTCCAGTGTACAGTTGAAAAATCCTGCTGGAATTGACCGAGATACCCTATTGAGTAGCAGATATCGGGCCTAACACAGAGCATTATATACATAAGGCTGCCGAGTAATTCCCGAAACGGTTCATCGGAACTAGGCCCTCCAAGAGGCAATTGGATACCTTTTTTCCATTGGAGTCCTAGTCGGATTGCACTTGCTTGCCGAAACGATTCAGAACTTTTATGATACTGCTTTCTTGCGACATGTTTAGTAAGCCTTCACTACGGTTATAATCTATTCGTATTCCGAGAAAATGCCTTAGCTCTCCGCAATCGGTCATTGCGAACACTGAAGAAAGCTTTTCTTCAATTTTTTGATGGAGTCCAACTTTCTTCCAGAAATTAAAAGATCATCAACGTAAAGGATGACATACAATTCATCACCTTCACGGTACCTGACATACAGGCAGTAGTCTCGCTTTGACCTGATGAAACCCAGCTTTTCAATCTCGCTAGTGAACTTCTGGTTCCAACATCAAGGCGATTGCTTTAGCCCGTAAAGCGACTTTTGCAGCATGCATGCCATTCCCGGCGCTGAGCTAACACCTTCTGGTGCACAGACGTAAATCTTTTCCTTCAAATCACCGTGAAGAAAGGCTGTCTTCACATCCATCTGGTGGAAGAAGAAGCCTTCGTGGACACCTACCGCCAACACTATTCTTATAGTTGCAAGCCTAGTCACTGGAGCGTAGGTTTCTTCATAATCCAGCCCATGTTTCTGCAGAAACCCTTTTGCGACGAGCCGAGCATTATACCGCACCGCTCGTCCTTGTTCGTCCTCCTTGACTCGAAACACCCATTTGGTTTTCAATGGCTTGACGTCCGCGGGGCAAGGCACCAGCTTCCAAACCTGGTTGCTTTCCATCAAATGCAGCTCATCTTCGACAGCTTTCAACCACTTGTCTCGATCCTCCCGATTCAGGACATCTTGGTAGGTTTGAGGAACATCTGTGATAGAAGATAACGCGGCAGAATTTGCTTGGTAGCCGGTAATATAATCGAGCAACTTACCTGGAAACTTGCGCTCCCGTTCACTATGCCTCGACGACTCACCACTGGTTTCGCGTCTTCCTGTTTGTGAAAGGAGCGCACCGGATGACTGCGCAGCTGGATCAGCTTCCTCTGGATCCTCGAAATTTTCTTGGTCTGAGTCTTCTTCGTCAGCATAGTTTTCTATTACAGGTTCTTGCACTGGTTCCACTTCCCCCTCTTGCTCGTACGATGGCAACACTAACAACGGTTTTTCCTCTTTTCTAGATTCAGTTGCGTATGGAAAACAAATTTCATCGAAACGAACGTCACGAGCAATAAAAATCTTCCTGCTTCTTCTGTTCCAGAGACGTTCGGAGCATAGCCAACCATGATCGCTTCTTGACTTTTGGCGTCCAGCTTCTTACGAAGTTGAGCCGGAACAGTAGAATCAATATACAGCCTGAATTCGTTAATTGGGCCACGACTGCACTCCAGCTGATTCGCTAATTGGGCCGACTGACAGTTGTTAGAAATGTCTAAACTCGAAAATTCCATACAATTTTGACATTCAAGTTGTCACATAGCCCAATTAGCGAACACCCAATTAACGAACCGCCCAATTAACGAACCACCAATTAACGAAACTTTGCTGTATATAGAATGCCAGTGTCGCTGTTTTTCTACAGGACTCATTGTGGTAAACATGATGCTAACAATCTGTATCAAGTCTGTGAATCGGGAGCTTCATTGTCAAAGTTGCTCATTGTTATTTATCTGTTCTTTATCTGTGCGCTGGTTGGTACTGTCATCAGTGCGCTCATCGCTGTGTTTTCATGCCAGTGAAATGTTTTTGAACGCTAATTTTCTTTTCGTCCGGATGATTGAATCCCAAAACTGCACCTGTTTGCACCGATTTTTTCAGAAATCTGAAGCAAGCGAAGTTTACAATCACATTACTTGGCAGCCATATTCGAAAATTTAAACTGGTTGTCAAAGTTTGACAATGAGATTCCCCTTTTGATGAATCTCAGACACACACACATATGCATATATAATGTAAATACATTATCTGAATATGTATGATGTTTACCACGCGCACTGCAGCGACACTGGCATTCTATATATATTGATTATACTGCCGGAACCCATGCATACGCCTTGCATCCGAAAGTACGAAGTTTTGATAGATCTGGCTTTGTTCCCATCCAGCATTCAGCCGGTGTTGCCGTTTCCGCCACGGCTGTCGATGGACTACGGTTGATCAAATACACTGCTGCAAGAGCTGCTTCATTCCACATTTGCTTCGTCATGGACGAATCGATCAGCATTGTTCTTACTTTTCCACCAACGTTCTGTTGAATCGCTCTGCCACACCGTTCTGTTGAGGCGTATAGGCTACAGTAGTTTCAACTTGAATACCATTAGCACAGAACAGAAGTGGAAGTCCGAACGATTCAGCGATCAAAACTGGTAACAGAGTCTTTTTTGTTTTTATAATTCTTTGGGAAGGTTTTCGCATTGAAGCAAATAACAGCAATATAAGCAGAACGCTCGCTGCCAATCGCATAGCAGCTTTCACATGCTTTCGTATGCGTTCGTGTTTTCGTGGAAAAAAGTGACTCGCTACCGCCAGGTTCGCTAGTATCTGTAGAAAGTAGCATGTACGAGTTTGGATTTCTACTTCAACTTCTGTTCTGTGCCATTAGCCTTGTAGAACTTTTCCTGCACTGCCGAACAATATTCCCTGCCTTGGTATACTGTTAGCTTTGAAATACGCGTCCCGAACTGGGCGGTTACTAATGATTCGTACTCCAAAAACTTTTGGTAAACTTCCGACTTCCGCTTCATGAGGTAAATCATAGCGAAGTGCGTTTTATCGTCAATAAACGAAACGAAGTATCTTAATCCGTTCCACGCTGGAGGATCAATTGGACCACACACATCTGAATGAACACACTCGAGGAGTCGCTTCCCTCTTTCCTGTGTTCCGCCGAAAGGATTCCGACACTGTTTGCCCTGGGCACAGGCGTCACAGAACCGAATTGGTCCAGGCTTGAAATCCACACCGGTTGCCAAGTTCTTTTGCACGATCTTAGCCATTCCATTTTGGCTTAGATGCCCCAGCCGATGATGCCATAGTTCGTTCCGGTCTACATGACAAACATTTGCAATGGTTCCAGGTATCTTGACGTTGAGTTCGTAGAGATTTCCTTTCATTGGTGCCGTTGCAATAACATCCCCATTTTTCCTCAAAACTGCCTTGTTTTGCTTGAAGATTATTTCTTCACCAACTGCCGCCAGCTTCTTGAATGATAATAAATTATCACGAAGATTCGGCACGTACAGCACTTTCCGTATATTCAGTAACACGCCGTGGTTGCTGTATCCGTTGATCACACCTTCTTCTTTTGCCACTAGATTTTGGCCATCCTTTGCCACGTTGATCACTACCGGAGTGCTCATACTTTCGCAGGAATCAAAAAATGCCTTGACGTTCACCAAGTGATCTGTCGCTCCGGAATCTAGTTTGAAGTGTATCATTCTTCCGTCGGACTTTACTGCACTGTCACGGCTCACCATGAAACTGACCGCGTTTTCCTTTTCAGTAGCAGTGACCCATTTTGCCACACTTGTGGCATTTTCCCTTGAATTTGCCACTACGCTGGTTCTGCTGATTACCTGCAAATGCCGCCGGGTTCTCTTCAGATAAATCTTGCACACGATCAGCACGTTTCTGCTCTTCGGCCAGGAGTCGTTGTTTCACTACATCCAATGTAAGATCCTCCCTTCATATTTTCGAGCGCCGTAACTACCGTGTCATAAGAATCTGGCAACGTCAGAAACAACTGTGCCACGAGATCTGCATTAGCCAGCTCTGCACGAAATCAGGCCGTTTTCAACTGCCTCACCAAATTATCAAAGGCCAAAATGTGCGGTCGCATTGGATCTCCTTCCTTCAGTCGCAGTCGTCCAATTTGCTTTCTCAGTAGCGTTTGGCTAGCCACCGACTTTTTCGCAAAAACTTCACACAGGTTTGACCACATTTCCTTCGCGGTACGCTTATTCCGGACTACTTCCAGAACCTCATCAGCCAGGAATCCAACAATCAAACTCTTCGCCTTTCGATCCGCATCTAGAAATACTTTTCTTTCCGCTTCCGCTGCAGGAACATCTTCCATTAGCACTTGTAACACTGACGCGGCGTCTAGAAACATCTGGACCCGAAAACTTCAATTCTCAAATCCTAATCCACCGGAATATTGGGGAATTCCGTGTGCAGTTTCCTTCGGGGTGCCCATAACCTCTTATAAGTTGCAGAGTGAAAACCTGGATTATACGAATGTAGAATTGGTTTATTTAAAAACGAAATTGCTTTGACAATAGTTTGATAAGGACTGAACTTACTTAGGTGAGAATTCTTAATTCTTAAAATCTAACGGTGACCATGGCACTACGTATAATATCGCTGTTTACTGGTTGCTAATATAACGGTAACTGTGGGACAATGTTCGACATCGTTATTTACGGGTTGCTATGGTATCACATAACAGCGACGCTTAACGCTTGCTACGATGGATCCGAGAGTTACAATGTTCAACAGTCAGTGATGGTCGCTTGCATTTTCAATGTGTGCATTCACACGTGTCCGGAACGTCAAGGCATTCGTGTGAATTCGCTCAGTGAAAATGCATGCAACCATCACTGACGTTCCGTTACGATACGTTGCCGTTGATGTTCGGTGATGGTCAGTGTGATTCCAGCTTTATACTACTACCGCACGGCCGTCTGCCAAGATACCTCCATCTTTATCTCTGCATCTGCACATTTCATGCACATTTGCATACTGCGGCACAAAGCCTTTGCGAGATTCATTGAGTCTCTGATAGAACTTCCGTGTGTCGTGAAAGCCGTACAGCTGCTCGAGTTCTCCGCACTCCTTCTCCGTGGCGTTTCTTCTCCTGGAAGAGTCGGGTTTGCTGTCTCCGCTTCGGGTTGTTTCACTCCAGTCTGACTATTACGCAGTATTTGTACCCGCGCTGCGTACTCTCATCCGATATGCCGTATAAATAAAAGAGTTAGAGTAAACGCTCCCATAAGATTTACACGGGAAAAGCACAGTAAACTGTTTTATTCATACGGCCTAATATCTGCTGGCACTCATCGTTAAACCATTCATTACGTCGATTCAGTGCTACACGACCCAGGACGTTCTCCGCTTCGCTGTTAATGGCAGTTTTCATGGCATTCCTAAAATCCTCAAGAGGGGTTTCATCCAGCTCACCCTTTTCCGGCAGCACGGTTTCGAGATAATGCGTAGCTTTCGGCGACATTCGGTTGCTTTAGTCGCGCTAGATTATACCGTGGCGGACGCCGGTATCGTATGTTGTTCATAAAAAATAGTTTTTCACGTATCCTTACCATCACTAGGTAGTAATCCGAATCAATGTTAGCGCCCGGATAGGTTCTGATGTCGATAAGTTCTGGAAAGTGCCGAGCATCTATCAGAACGTGGTCGACTTGTGATTCAGTTTCGTTGTATGATCTCCAGGAATATCGATGCTAGAGGTTTTGCTGGAAGAAGGTACTACGTATGGCCATGTTCTTGGAGGCGACGAAGTCGACAAGACATAGGCCGTTTTCCATTCGTTTGCGGGTGACTGTATGATATTTGAAGTCAACAAAGATGTGATGCGTGGGTACTGGGTACGTTTTGCTCCCGACATTTCCGCAAGATCTGTTTATTGCTGGTTCATGGTACATCATTCTAAAGTATCAACGACATCTGCATTGCAGTTATAAACCACATATTCTGCGTTCTGCAAAAAATGTTTCGCTATTCTCTGTACAAGAGATCGTCAAACGAATAGCATCAAAATAAAACTAGGTAAAATGAAGAACTAATTATTTATTGAAAAATAATGTAACTAATGCAAAAACAACAAAATAAAATTAATTCTTTCCCGCATCTTCCTTTAGTCCAACTGTTCTATTAAATATCAAGTGACGCTCCGTGCTAGCAGGATCAACCGAAAAATATCCGATTCTTTCAAACTGAAACTTATCAAGAACTTTCGCATTAGCGATAGATGCATCCGCGTAAGCAGATAGTATCTTGAGTGAATTTGAATTGCAATCACTTATAAACCCGTCTGGAACATCATTCACGTCTTCTGGGTTTTTATGCTTAAACAACTTCTCATACAAACGAACCTCAATCTCAATCGGTTGTGAAACCCATTGAATGAATGCCTTGGGTTTGTCAGTATTGAGAGCAGGTTTGCATTCACAAATAAGTTCATTAATAGATTCGTTTTGATCCTTCAGAATTTTGATTACGTTAATGACAAATCCGGCATAACGCAGTCCAACTTGCTGTACTGGAGTCAGTCGGCGGAAGCTTTTTGGAGGTTCTTCCGCAAAGTCCGATCGTTCTATGTATAATGTCTTATCAATCCAAATATCATGGCTTCCTTTATCTGGATAATTAGGGTGATTTGGTACGGTAATTTTCAACGGAGTTTCGTACGGGAAATTAACGAGAGTAACTTTCAGCGGTTCCAACACAACTAGCGCGCGCGGGGCAGATAGGTTCAGTATATCACGAACACATGCTTCTAAAGCTGATGGATCGACAGAACTCTGCGCTCCAGTAACGCCTATTTGAGCACAAAAATTATTTATCGCTTCTGAGGGAAAGCCACGCCGGCGTAAGGCAGTTAATGTAAACAGTCTTGGATCATCCCAATCCTCAACGATGCCTGTAAAAAAGACACAAATTTTCAAGGATAAACTAACTAGAACATTCGATTTACGATACGCATATTTCGATTACTACCTACTTCTAAATTGAAGACTACAGCTTACCTTCTGTGATAAGTTTCGCAATTTTTCTCTTAGACACAACAGTGTAATTAACATTTAACCGACCATATTCCCATTGTACTGGACAATAAATGTCGAGGGCGTTGCAAAGCCAATAGTATGAAGACCGACGTGACTGAAACTCTTTTGTACATAACGAATGAGTAATATCTTCGATGCTGTCACACAGGCAGTGTGTATAATCATACGTAGGATAAATGCACCATTCGTTTCCAGTTCTATGATGAGGGATAAACTTTATTCGATAAGCCACAGGATCTATTTTCCCTTCTTCGAGAGTTATTTTCATACGTAAAGTAGCTGCTCCTTCGTCGATTTTACCATTCTTCATGTCGTTAAAGAGTTGTAAACTTTCTTCAATTGGGCGATCGCGCCATTTAGAAAGTTGTGGATTAAAACCTTTCATTTCTTCAGATGTTTGATGGCAAACATAGGCCATACCTTTTTTTACAAGAATTACTGCCCATTCGTACAACTGTTGAAAATAATCAGACGAATGCGTTATCTTGTACGGCTCATATCCTAACCATTCGACCATGTCCTTAATGCCAACGAAAAATTTCTCTTCCTCCTTTTCCGGGTTTGTATCGTCATACCGTAAAAAGCAAATGCCGTTGTGTGCTTTTGCGTATCCAAAATTTATATTAATAGCTTTTGCGTGACCAATATGTAAAATTCCATTGGGTTCCGGAGGAAAACGCGTGCGTACAAGCCCATTTGTTCGACTGAGATGTTCTTTCAGCAAGCTTTCGGTTCGATCTGTCACGATATATCCATCCGTTTTGTGATTTTCCCCGGGAGCATGAAAGTGAACCGATTTCATTAGATCAGAAATTGACTTTGTTTCGCCCAAAAGTGATTCTTGGGTTGATAGTAAAACTACATCATTAGGATCAGCTTTTTCAACACATAGCCTATTTTCTTTCTTTTTAACAATTTTTGCGGGCGGCGCTAAGTCTACGTCAGTTTTGGGACCAAGTAAGTCGAAAATCTGAACGTCAACTTCACTCTTAATTGCTTTTCCGTCAGCCCATGGTAATAAGCCACGAGTTTCAGCTAATAACTTTCCAACATTGAACCGGTATCGTTGATCTAGAATTGCTGTTTTATGTTTTTCAATAACAGATTCGACTGCACTATCAATTTCCTCAGGTGAAACAATTATTCCAACGCCACAGGCTTTGTCAAACTGTTCAATATCGATACTTTTGTTTGGTCCATTTGTCAGAATGAACTCTAAAGCAGCATCGATTCGTACCCCAGTATCCAGTTTATGCTCAACGATGTACCGAATTAAAAGCTCCAAATGATTCTTGCACTGTTGCTTGATTTTTGTACAAACCTGGTAAACCAGCTGGCCCTCATTTTTGCCGATTGTGTGATTTTCGGGAATGAAAGACAGTGCGGAAATGATTGTTTCGTAAAGTGCAGCGTTTTTAATGGTCTCTTTTACTTTTTGCTCACTAAGGCCAAGGCATGATAACTTTGTATCATTTTCAATCGTGCCGTTTCCTGTAAAGATTTTTTTTATTAACACAGGAATGCTAACTATCGGATAACTCGTGAATCAAGCTTACTCATTTCTGCGGCCGGTAGATCTTAAATATCCGATATTACAAAATTAAAAAATAAAGAATATTTAACCATGCAAAATTTGCTGTACGGACTTTCGCACACGTACACGGTATACCTTTCGCGACTACGAAACTAAGAGTTTTAAGGCTGCTCGCTGCTCACACTTCCACGAAATCTTACTTAAAACAGTCAATAAAAGAAAAACTACTTTTTTCTCTTTTTTTCTCACGCTAAACCCAAACAATATCAGCAACAGGCCTTACCTTATAGCTTGACAGGACGTGACTGACCGAGTGACCGCTGACGCGACACGTTGTAATATTTATCGAAAACATCGAAAAAGAGCCAATATTTGTCGACCAACATTTGAAAGGGGCGGATAAGCCAACTGTCAAACAGAACGAGTGAGAGTTCATTTTCCTATGCTGCTCCAGCAAAAAATAACTCTCGCTCGGTATGTTTGACAGTTGGCTTATCCGCCCCTTTCAAATGTTGGTCGACATTTATTTAAATATTATAGTAGAGTGACTATATACAGAGTGGCGCCAAGTCATCCCAAATGTATGCAATGCGGTTTATCCTAGGTTTTTCTTTCTCTTTCCTGCATACGCGTTGGATAGGTTGTCTGCTCGATTGGAATGACACTGACAGATAATTATCATTCCAATTTTGACATTGTCGCCACTCTGTATATAGTCACTCTATATTATAGGTGAACAAAAGCTCCATTCGACAAGTAGTTGGCGCCGCGGTAAAAATGATGATATTTTTATTTCAAGCTGTCAAAACACATAGAAAACTAAAATCATCAGAAGCGAATTTGAATTTTTTTTAAAATACGCGCACTGGACTCAATCAAATTGGGTTGGGTTAGAAAATAACATATATACTTACTATAATTTTTATTTGCCTACATTCAATTCAAACCACTAAAATTTTATTACATAATAAATACTAAACAATAAGGACATTGATTCAGCACGCCTTGGATGAAATATTGTTATAATTTTGCTTAAAACATTAAAATTACATTTGACGTGGTTATCGACTGTATTCAATAATTCTTTAGACTTGGATTTTATCGGCTCATCAGTCAGACTGACTGATGAGCCGATAAAATCCAAGTCTAAAGCATTAAAATTACCTTAAATATTTAAGTAGAACACTTTCATGAATATATCTGGATCTAAATTTTTCGGTCCCTCACCTATAAACATAACCATACACACCTAAACTAAATCCGGATCTCAATTTACTTGTTCTAAGTACACATTGCATTTGCAACCACCAGTGCGCTAGCTAGTAAATAAGATTTCTAACCCGCTGCAGAAAATTTAATGTTCGCAATATTCATTTTACTGAGATTTAAAAAAGTCAGAGGGGTTGTGTACAAGACACGAACGCATATATAGGTGACGCAGGACTACGTAAGTCTCTTTGTAGTGATAGTAGCATGTATTCATGCTTGTAATCATTCGATTTATCAAGTTATTTCAGTCAATTTATCAAAGTAGTAACATTGCATACGTTCAATCACAGATAACAGACATCCAAGCTAGAACAAAAAGCTTCGTAAACCGTGTGTAAAATGACTCTAGCGACATCTAACTGCTTATTGCCACTTGCATTCTCTTAAGTGATTGAAGCACCCGCTTGCGATACCTGCAGCTGGTGTTGGGCAGAGCTGCCAGATATCCCGCTTTTGAAGTAGGACTACTTTTTTGATTTCTATATTGGGGTGCACTTCAGAAAAACGAAAAGGGAACATGTAACGAAAAGTGGTTATGGTTTACACGCTTATAACTCAGTCATCCCTCAATAGATTCTAGAGATATTGGTATCAATCGATTGGAAATTTTTCAAAAAATTCATTTCTACATAGTTTATTACATGTTTCCCTAACAGACATGTAATAATTAAGAAAATATTAGACGAACATTCATTAATTCAATATTTTCATTTTTTTCCCTCCCCACGTCAATGCTTCCCAAGCACAGATGACAGAAATATATACGAGATGAGCTATGGTTTAAGCTTCCTTTGATTGTGTTTAGTTTACGCCTTGTAATAGAATCCGTTCGAAAATTGTTAGGCTTTAGCTGTTGCTGCTTGCTGCTTCTCCGGAATAAGGCATCGAAGACATCCAAATTCACTGAGCGAGACGCCAACAAACCGAAGAAGCCATCGACTCGTCCGCCAGCGAACGATATGGTTTTCGCTGCTATCAATGCCCTGAATAATCAACGGATCTTCGCTGCAAGCCGTCTTCAAGTAAATCGCCGCCAGCCACAATTGTGACGTTTCAAGCTTGGTCACATTCGTGAAAATGGTTTTGAAATTAGGTAGCTGTCGAAAAGGTCGAAAAGCTGGTCCAAACAAAGAGAGCAGGCGCTTCCGATTCGTTCAAGGTTGATAAAACGGACGATAACAAATTAAATTTGCTAACTGCTGTAAAGGCGGCTCCGATTAAAGCTGTACTACTGGAGTAAATATGCGGCTGCCCCCGAACAAAAATCTACTAAGCCAATGGAATCCACAGCAAAGGCACCGAAAGCCGCCAAAAGAAGTCGTTCCAGCGGAGAAGGTGGCACGAAAAAAGCTGCTGCCCAGATGTAAATTTCCTTGATTTGCATTACTAGTATCTGGTAGAAAACAATCAGTTCTTTTAAGAACTACTGAATAAGTGTACGAAGCAGTTAAATTGATTTTTCTCACATTTTTCCTCAATTTAAAATGAACATGACAAATTGGAAGTTTATCAAGTATGAACGTACGAGCCCGCCAGTAATATTTAAACTATATTACATGGCAAAATCCTCTGAAAAGCAAACTGCGCCACTTCGTAATTCGAGACGAAGCGTTTAGTGAGAAAATCGAATTGCATCTTCATGTATATATTTGGCCCTAAAAAGGGCTAATTGTTGGATAGTTACAGAAACCTGACCAGATACATTTACTATGAGTATTTGTACTTTGGTGACTGTTTCGGTACGTTCCGAGACGGCGCGCGCATGGCAAACTCACCCGGCAGCCAGCCACACTCACTATAACTTGATATTATGCTTGACTGAGCCGTAGTCAACAAACGAAAGAAAATAGCGTAGCTCTCCTAGCGGCGTGGCTTCTTCTTCTTCCTATCGCTTTTTGCGGCCTTTCCACTGGTTGTCGGTGCCATGACATGAAGACGATGCTTGATCTACAGAAACTGGAAGCTTCAAACAACGTACAAAGTCACGCCTTATTTTCTTCTCTGCCATTCCCTTTTCTACGTGGATCAGCCTTTGTTACAAATTGCTGCCGTTTGCTCTGATATATAACCAACGGTAATCCGAGGAACCACATCATTTTCGCATGGGCATCGGTACCGAGAATAACGACCCAAAGCCAAAAAAAAGTCGTTCCAAGGAGAATGCGGTCCGAAAAAAGCTGCTGCCAAGCAGTAAATTTCTTCGATTTGTATTATTAATATCTGGTAGAAAACAATCAGTTCTTTTAAGAACTACTGAATAAGTATATGAAGCAGTTGAATTGATTTTTCTCATGAATGATATTCCTCATTTAAAAATGCACATGACAAGTTGGCAGTTTATTTATCCAAGCTTTAACACGTACAGTAATTGGATGTTTAAACGGCATTACGACAAATATTGCGAACTCATGTTAAAAGCATCAGGTTATTGTAACAAATGAACAAACAGATGCAAGCATTCACAGTTTCATTTTGTTTTAATAAGTTGCCTTCTTTCCAGCAACTTTCCCACAACAGATCCATTATGGAGTCGAAAAGACCATTATAGTTTAGCCAAATTATTAAATATAAAAGTTCCACACCAATTTCCAACAGTTTCAATAAAAGCGCTCGTTAATGAGCAGAAAAAGTTATTGAATAATTGTCCTGTACTATAACATACTTACTGAATACAACTGATCATTTACCTACCTACATATGCAAAATTATGCCATTTCGTGATTCTTTCTGGAAAGCATGAAACGGAAAAGCCACATTACCTGGCAAAATTCTTTGAAAAGAAAACTGCGCCACTTCGTAATTCGAGGCAAAGCGTTTAGTGAGAAAATCGAATTGCATCTTCATTTATATATTAGGCCCTAAAAAGGGCTAATTGTATAGTTACAGAAGCCTGACAAGACACATTTACTATAGGCCGCTATACTTTGGTACCTTCCGAGACGGCGCGCTTGGCAAACTCACCCGGCACAACCACACACAACTGTGAGTGCACGTCTGCCATGCCCGTTGCCGTGCCATCCCTGTCGGCATTAAATGAAAGAAAATAGCGTTGCTCTCCTAGTGGCGTGGCTTCTTCTTCTTTTTCCTATCGCGCTTTGCGGCCTTTCCACTGGTTTTCGGTGGCATGAAGACGATGCTTCATATTAGGTTGCTCTGCAGAAACTGGTAGCTCTTCATTAAGGAACCACCGGGCACCGGTTTTGTTCAAACAATGTACGGTTTCGTTGTACGTTGTACCGCCTTTCTTTCGTGTCTATGATTCTCTACCCTACGTTGATCCGCCTTTGTTACAACTTGCTGCCGTTTGCTCTGGTATATAATCAGAAGTAAGCCGGCGAACGGCATCATTTTCGCATTGGCATCGGTACGGTGCCGAACAGACAGCAGAGAGTTGCGATTATATCTCCCTCACTGGACTCGGCAAGGACAAACTAGTAAAACGCAGCGCAGCGGCAGCAGCAGCGGATCATTGTTTGGTGTAGAGTGCGCCGAACGCGTTGGTTGCCGGAGCATCGATCTATTATCAGCTATATTAGAACCAAATAGTTGCGGGGAGCGGAAGAGCTTGAATCAATGGAAAATGCTCTGTCCGGTAACCATTGTCACCTGGGAGGTGTTGTTTCAAACATTCAAGCCATTCTGCTGGCCGGATTTTCAACCACATAATTTACCACAACCCGTCCTTTATAGGACGAACGAATTTGTTTATGAAGAGATGAAAATTTTCTGGTCCAAGCAAAGAACTGGCGCTTCCGGTTCGTTCGCCTACCAAACTTGCTAGCGAGAAGCAAGATTACTAAGTCAATGAAGACCAGAGCAAAGGCATCGAAAACTCCAAAGCCAAAAGAAGTTCTAACGGAGAACGCGGTCCGAAAAAAGCTGCTGCCAAGCAGTAAATTTCTTCGATTCGTATTACTAACAGCTGGTAAAAAACAATCAGTTCTTTTAAGAACTACTGAATAAGTATATGCAGCAGTTGAATTGATTTTGCGAACGGCATCATTTTCGCGTTGTTTGAGTTACAAATAATAATGAGAGTTACGATTTTATCTCCCTTTCTGGACACGGCAAAGGTGGTAAAACTCGGCAGCAGCCGGTTATTGTTTGGTGTGGAGTGTAAATTACGCCGACCGTGTTGGATTCGAAACATCGATCTATTATTGTCAATTGCAAGGAAAATTGTCCAATCAATAAGTGTGCAATCGCTCATAAAAGTGCTATTTTAGCTTAAATCGTTTCGGTTTCTTCGGCGCACTTATTGCTTGGAAGATAACGAAAAAGTGCGCCGAAGATACCGAAACGATTTAATGCAAAATAGCACTTTTATGAGCGATATCGCACTTTGGATGGTACAATTTTACTTGCAATTGACAATAAGCTGCTATAATAGAATATTAAATAAGCTAGAAAACCCAAATTTTGGTCGCGGAAGCAGAACGGCTTAAATTGGTGGGAAATGCTCTGTCCGGTGTTACGATTGGGAGACGAATTGCTCTACATTCGTAGTCCTATACTTCAAGCCTGCGCCCGTGCCACTAGGCATGGACCCTTATACTTTTTTTTCAGCTTACCACATATTGTACACATATATTATAAATACGGCATGGTTAAAAGATATGTTTATATTAGAAATCAATATAATTCCAAATAGATGAAACAGAATGCACAAAATCATTGTTTCCGTGATTCGGCGTTAAAATTCGATAAAGAATAATTCTTTTAAAAAATATCTGGCAGCTCTGCAAAGTGTTGCTGATATTTTGAGGTTTGTTCATGACAAAAAAGGAAATATTTCTCGCGTCACTTTTGATTTCGTCCAATGTAACAATTCCACCATATTGAGAAAAACGAGATCGAAGTTCTTCGAATTGAACTTTAAATTGTTTCAAAATGAAATAATTTTCAGTCATTCACTCAACGTGGTTGATGAATAATAACATTCAATATTTAACGGAGATTTTAAAAATCTAGTTAAAACTAAGCAGTTTTGGTTTATTATGGAAAAAGTTACATTGGACTGTTTACCATCTCATGCTGTACTTTGGACGGTTTTATTTTTCCAGGCTATTGCACATAAATTAAGCGAGATCACCGTAAAATACGTGCGTTGCCGTACTACGCTATTTTCGAGGTTATTTTTCAATATTAGACCGCTTGTTTCACTTAAAATGCATAAATAATGCGAAAAAAAACTTTCACTTGCTAAACGTCCAATGTACAGATTGGGTTTGTTTTGATTTTTTTTGCACTTTGGACATCAGATGAGAACGACCGAAGTAACAGTCAGTCATTCGTAATTCGAATGTGCACATTGGACATTTTGATAATGCTAATTTTTTCACCTCAAAATAATTCTATTTGGGCAGGTGTTTTTGTATAACATAGAGCAAGGTTAGTCAAAAGAGGTTTTCTGATGTTCAAATTTATTTTTCACCCCCGCTGGGTTACCCTTGACGATCACCGAAATTTTCAATGCGGAAACTGTTGAATGTATAAACAACGTCGATGGTTGCTAACCAATCGTTCCGCGCTCTTCTCTTCTACAAACTGTGAAAACTAGATCACCTATTTTAACTCACCTTGACATAGAGTTTAAAAAAAGCAATAATTTGTTGTGATAAACCGGATTTGTTTACATTTGTTACATTGGACGAAATGAAAAGTGACGCGAGAATTTTTTCCTTTTGTTTATCTGCCCGTTTCATGCAAGTGCGAGCAGGCTCTTCCGCGAAACTAAAAAAGGATGTTCAATTCTTTTCGCACTCACACGAAATCTCATTGTGGATTGGCAATGCGTGCGTGATGTCAAAAGTAAAATATTTCCTTCAGTTTTTTTTCTCGCTTAAAAGCTAAACATCGATGATTCGCGGTTTTGCTGATATTGTTCAGGCATGAGAAAAAAAGAGGGAAGTATATTTTTGATTTTTTCGTTACTCACACGTTGACAATTCGTTACGAGGTTTCCTGTAAGTGCGAGCAGCCACGAAATCTCTTTTACTGCTTTCAACGCGAATTCGTGACTACAAAAGTGAATGAAATTTTCAAGCCTGTTCGCACTTACACGAAAACCCATGCCGAATTGTCAAAACTTGTGGGAAAACAATAGCAAAAATACTTCCTTCTCTTTTTTTCTTACAAAAACCAAACAAATATCAGCAACTTCGTAGTCTCAAATATGTATACAAGAGATCGTGTAGAGTGTAGCATCGTAGTCGCGAATGTGTACCTTATGGGGTTTCCTGTATGAGCGAGCGGGTGTCGATTTCTTTTAATATACACTAGGGCCCCCAGCTATATAGGATTTTGTGTTAGTGTGAGCAGGCTTCAAATTGCTTTTGCGCTCATGTCTTCGAATGAACATTTTAGGTGATCGCAGTGCCACCATACTGCTTATTGCCACTTGCGAAAAACCGTTGCAAGTTTTTACACACGGTCCAAGCCTAGCTTGGATGTCTGTTATCTGTGGTATAGGTTTAGATCATCGTAAAGAATCTTCCAACCAATCACGAAGCAAGAATTCTGGTAAAACATAGGTTCATTATTTTCAATTTTTCAATAGTTTAACATCAAGAATCCATACTACTCTTCATTTGGATCAATTCTTAGAAAATTTTCCGATCGATTGGTGTAAGAATATTGAAAATCGATCGGAAAACCGCTGAGCTATTAGCGCTCAAAACCTTTCATTTTTCGTGACGTGTTGCTTAGAATTGAATGTCACATTATGATGCAAAAACATAATAGTTTAATGTGTAATGCAACAACTAGCAGAAAAGACATTGATTTACTTTGTAATTTGCAAAAATATGCGTTTGGCCGTTTTCGGAGATCATTCAGTAATACGACTTTTTCATAAGGCTGATTTGATTATCAATTGTTGATGGGGCCTTTGACATGAGGCTTTTATTTACTGTCAGTGGTGATATGATTTTGGTGTTGGGCCGGCTTTTAGACAGCGTTTCGCGTTTGGCCTTTTTTTTATCACGTTGATGGCTAGAAAAGGTTAAAAATTCGTAACTGGGACACCGATCAGCTTTATTATTTCTATACTAGAAAAGTTGGGGTTTAATTTCATCAGCAAATCTGCCACCGTTGAACAGGTTTGTGAAGCGAAACGTGTTACCCGTGAGGTGCGGCAGTGCGGCAGTCGCTATTGGTAGTGTGAAGCAGCAGCAGTTCATTCATTTATAGCCACCCCATCGGCAGGCAACCATGTTTTCGCCGCCAACATCTCGTGTGTGCGAAAATGAGATAGCATGTGAGCACTGCGTTTCACTCAACTGCCAGCAGTCTGATTTGGGCCCGCTGTCAAATTTTGAGCCCCGGACATGCTGTCGCTGACGTTCACTGCAGCTCGATATAGAGATGTCAATGGGGTGTTTATAGCATTTCTAACTCACCACAGCGTGCAAGTGCATCACGCCTTGGCAGTTCAGCGATAGTAAATGTCTCGGGCGCGCAACTAACGAACTCTGTCCGGTTCCTCCACAGCTGATATATATATATATACAGCGAAATAGCTTTTTTCGTGCAAGCCGAAAAGTAAAGGTGCGTTTAAACTGGACAATTTTTCGGTAACATGTGGAATGCAACATTTGGTATGCGACATGCTGCTAATTGTTACTCAATGCTGCTTCTGTTGCCGCGCAGGCTTAAGTACTAAACATGTCGTGTCTGTGAATGACCGTGTTATTTATGCAGGTAGCATCGTATTGTTTTTTCCGGTCATCCGTCGAGTCTCTCGCGCAATTATACGGCGGGGATCATCTTCGCAGCAGCAGCAAGCAGCAGAAATCCCACAACAAAAATAGGGCCGAATGCAAAACAAAACACAAACTGCGTATAGGCTTTTTCATACAGAAGGGCTGAAGCACAAAATGAAAACTTTGTTGCCAGTTTTCACATAAGGTTTTTTCAAATTTGCTTTTTAAGACACATAAAGTTTTCAAATCGCTATGATGTTTGGTATTATTATAGATACTTAAAAAAGCTTTAAATATCCCGCATTTTGCACCTTACTGGACACCGCAGTCTAAATGTGCGACTGGCACAAAAAGTGCGACAATGCGAATGCTGTGAGTGAGAAAGAGAGAGAGTGACAACTGCAATGTTGCTGTTTTGTTTTGTCATATACATTGGCATTAGAGAAAATAATCTGGATTAATCCAGGTACAGCTGCAAAGCACAATATAACCAAAAAACCAGTTTTTTATATTTTGCGCTTGGGCCCTATAGGTAAATAAAAGCTTCATTCGACAAGTAGTTGGCGCCGCGGTAAAAATGATGATATTTTTATTTCAAGCTGTCAAAACACATAGAAAACTAAAATCTTCAGAAGCGAATTTGAATTTTTTTTTAAAATACGCGCTTTGGAATCAATCAAATGTTATGGTTGGGTTAGAAAATAACATATATACTTACTATAATTTTTATTTGCCCGCATTTTGTTTAAAACTATTAAAATTTTATTACACAATAAATACTAAACAATAAGGACATTGATTCAGCAAGCCTTGGATGAAATATTGTTATAACTTTGCTGAAAACCATTAAAATTACCTTAAACAATTAAGTAGAACACTTTCATGAATATATCTGGATCTAAATTTTTCGGTCCCGTATCTATAAACATAACCATACACACCTAAACTAAATCCGGATCTCAATTTACTTGTCCTAAGTACACATTTCATTTGCGACCACCAGTGCGCTAGCTACACACAGAAAAATTTCATGGTAAATTCTACCATTTTAGGGGTAAGCTTGACCAGAAAAGTATGGTGGTTTTCAACCGACTGGGAAAACTGGTCTAGACAACATTTTCATGGTTATTTCGACTATAAGCTTGAACAATGGACGCATGGTACGGTTGACCACGCATAGTAGGCATAACTATAATCTGTATACCATAAAATTGTCATCATTACAATGCTTTAGTTATCTTAACCACTTTTTGTATAGTTTTACTGACAAGAAAATAGTCATCTTGGACAAAAAAATAAACGGAACTAGGTGGTTGCAGTGACAATTTTATGGTAAAAATGACCATGTATGGTTGGGACAACTATAATTTAAAACTATACAATTGTCATCATGACAATGGTTTTGTTATCATGACCAGGTTTTGTATGATATTGCTGACAAGAAAATAGTCATCTTAAACACGCAATGAACGGGACGAGTTGGTTGTCGTGACAATTTCGTGGTAAAAATGACGTTATTAACTATTGTTGAAATAACCATGAACGTAGTCATCTCAACTATAAATTTTATAGTTTTTATGATCATTCACGTTATACTTACTCCGAATGAATCAAACGAATCTTTTGCAATAAATGAACGTGGTGCACCTGCAGGTATACTTGCAGAGAAACTTTCAAGTATACTTGCAGATGCACCACATTCAATTATTGCAAAAGATTCATATGATTCTTTCGAAGTAAGCATAATGTGAACGGTAATATATAAATAAATTAGACGGATTTCTCATTATTTCACAATCCAAATAACAAACAATCGGTTATGTCTATACATATATATCGTAGATTACTATAATTTTAACAGGAATTTTACGTACGTTTTTGGTGTGGCTCTGCAGTGTAGGTTTGATGACTGTGGTTACCTGCATTCCGAGTATAGATTCATCCGCGGCTAAAACCACAATTTGCGATGTTCAGCCTGCAGCAGAGCCGGTCAGATCTGGCATATTTAGCTGGAATATACTGAAGTGAAACCACTGGCTACCTATTAGTTTGAACTGCCTGAACATTAATCGAATGTGGCATAGACTTCACGTTATCCTATTTGGGATGAGAAGCGGTTTTAGACGTGTGCTAAACTAACACATACCAATATTTACCTCAAAGTTGTCGAGCCCGTGTAGCTACTACTCTAAAAATCCTTATCATGATGGCACATCCAATGACGATCATCGGTTATTGGGACTTCGAATAAATTGGAAACATCTCCCGGGGGCATTATGCAGCAGAATCCTGTACGGATGGGAAAATCGATAATCCTGGAAATAGTTTTCTGGACATATGCCGTATTCTTGACTGCAGACAACACGTCTAACTTAAGCCTATCCATGATGCCAATTAACTACAGGATAAGATTCTCCACCGTGCACCATGCATTGAAAATATTGTTATTTCAACTGTTATAAACGGCAAGCAAAGGTGATCTCCGTCAAGTGATTTAACAATTGGTTTCTGATCAATCATCATCAGAACAGGTTGGTACAACCGACATAATTAGCATTTTATATATGTTCGGTTCTAAGGGAAAGTCTGTCATACGGCAATCTAATCATGCCGGCTGTCTTTCGTTGTCTAATGCAGATAAAGAGTGCAATAGGTCTGAAGCAGGCAACAGTAATTCAACTAGCGGAGCATCCATAAAATCAAACTGCAGGAAATCGTTAATTCCCAGCTGAAATATCATTGTGGTCAAATCGGTACGCTAAATTTTTGGAACCAGCATCGGAAGCGTTTTACGTTCCATTCTAGTTTTTGAGATGAAGACTTTTTGCTCAACAAATCCTGGATTAACAACATAATAAATACCATCGACTGTGAGCGATGTTTTCGTTATGTCCGTTCGTAGTGTGACAGCAACTTGAATAACAGACGACTGAAATGAACAAAATTGAATAAACATTGAAATACGACAAAAATTAAATACTCACTTCGTTCGTTCGTTGGATATGCCGTAGTTTCGGGGTAGTTTAAAGGCCGGCCGAAATCTTCCGATCAAGTAGGACGTCATAACTGCTGGTAGAAGTAGATTTTACGATTGAAATATTTCAAAGTCTCGGAGTTGCTAATTGTGACTCTGATCGATTTTAGAAGTCAATTGTGCTCCAGTGTCTGCTGACGGAAATAGTTTGACGATGGTCTAGCTCAGTGGTGGCCACGGTACAAGCATATTGCGGGCTAAATCAGATCTCCCCAATAGATCCGCGGCCCTAAATGACTTCTGACATTAATAAATTCAACCTATAGTGTCCGTCCGCCATCTATCAAACCAGTTCGCGGGCCGCAAAGGCCAAATTCAAGAGCCGCAGTTTGGCCATCACTGGTCTAGCTGGTGTTACATAGGATGTCATTTTGAATTATTCGACTGAAGGTACCGAAAGTGTAATCCTCAATTCCCGACACGAATCAGCCATCGTTGGCAGTTCCAGAACCTGCTTTTTGTTTGTACGTGTGGCAGGATGTTCGAACTGGTTTGTCTGATCATCTAGATGCTACGCTTGTTCCGCACCTGCCACTCTACGGTCAGGAAAAATATGTACTAACTTTTGATTCCTGTCGGTCTACTATATTGCCGCTTTCCTCTGTCGAAACGTATTTACTTCTGTTTTTTTTGCTGAAATATCCAGTAAAACACTGTACCTGGAAAACAACATATTAGCCTCAACCGTTTGAAACAGTCCTAATCGAGTTCATTGCTGGTCCTAAAAAGAGTTATTATGGTGTATTTGAAGATAATAAAAGATGATTTTTCTATTTCTTTACCTAAAGCACAAATGGTGCTTCCTGTAGTCCGTACGGCATGGAGTTATGATGACGGCGATTAAAACTTTGGATTGATTCTTTTTTTTTCACTGGCCTAATAAAATAAAAAGTTTCACTGGCCTGTGGATTCCGATATAAAACATCTGTTGGTGAGCAAACCGTGATCATTGTATTGTATTTACGACGAATCAAGAAGATCTATGACGTGGATCTTGGACCCGGCAACAATACCGTTCGCACAATAGAGGCTAAATGTTGTGATTGCTGGATGGTGTTGGCTCATTCCTAGTTTTTGTAAAGAGCTGCAATCCGGTTATGTTCGATATTTCGGAAGCAAGTAACAGATGCAAATTTTCTTAAAAATATGTTGCGGAAAATATAAAGAAAAAGAAAATATTGTACCCAACAAATATTTTTGTTATATAACAACTTATCAGGCGTTTGCTACTCGGTATTAGCTATACAATGGTTTTAATAAGGTATACTATTAAACAAAAATGTTTGTTAGGTATACAGAAAAATGAATTTTGTCTGTTCTGCATGTGCCTTATAGACTAGGAAACTACTAAACCGATCGGAGTGAAAATTTGTATGCGGTTTTTAGGGCCAGGGAAGGTTCTTATTGTACTAGCTAGTGCTGCTAATGAAAATACGTCTGTGCCGCCCAGTTGTAAAGTTTGTACTTCCCAGTATGTATATTAAATAGCATATCCAAGAATCTATGTTTACTAGATCAACGGATAATAGAGTTTATAAATATTTTACTATACTACACAGGGTGGCTCCCATACAAATAAAACCCAAATTTTACATATCTCGAGAACCAATCAAGCAAATTGAACCAAATTTTGGATGAGGTGGGGTTTTCCCTTCTCTGGAAGGGGTTGTACTCACACAAATAAAGCGGATATTTTTGCAAAACTCAAAAACTAATTGAACTCGAGAAAAATTCTTCTATAAACATTAGTCAATATCAAGATCACTAAAAACTGCTTATATACACTAGATGATTCAGGGCGAGACGGCCGCAGGTCGCGAGTACTGCCGGCGGAAGCGCTGACCACTACGAGGGGGGCAGTCCCCAGAGAAAACACCTCTGTCTAGGTTTATTTGTTTTCCTAGGTCTACTGCCCTCTATTACTTTCCTTCAGTTGGGTCCGAACGAGCGACGGCGGGTAAGTGAGGATCGCACCCGCGAAATAGTACTTTTCGCTAAAAGGGTTTTCGCGAAATGGTATTCCGCTAACACTATATTCCGCATTATGGTCAACTGAGAATTGGTTTTCCGCGAAAATTCGGCGAAATGTTATATAATCACGGTGAATATTTAAATACTATTAGCTTTATTTTATCTGCCGTAATAATAATGGTGGGAGCAGCCACGTAGCCAGGGGGGCCTGGCGGCCTTGGCCCATCCCCCGAAATATTTTGGCTCACATTTTTATCGCGGCACTGCAAGAGATCTGTCGCAAAGGCGAGAAGGTGTGGAGGATCCGTGGCGGTAAAGCCAAATTTTTCCAGAGCGGTGGAGCGATCGACGAGCTGGGAACGGGCTTCGTAGTACCGTGGACTCCCGTTCGTTTGACCGTTTTTAATCTGAACACTTCTTAATTTGAACCCCGCTGGTTTGCACGATGTGCAAATTAAAAATGGTTCAAATGTCATTCTCAACGTGGCATCATTTGCCTCCGCAGACATTGTACATAAACGCGATTTGTTTGTACTGATCTAGCGTGTTTAATCCTAGTTTAATCAGTTTCACATTTTGTTTCCCAACGATAACGATAGAAATCCGATCGGAGAATAACATATTCGCTGCTTGCAACTACCAACTAAACGAGACTAAATCAAACCACCAAAACAATAACAAAGAGCAGGGCGACCAGTTCATACAAGTTTCAGCATATTTAGGGTTGCTAGTTGTTCAAATTAAAAACGAACTCCGTTAGTTTGCATGAGGAATCGTTCAAACGAACGGGGGTCCACTGTATTGGGAAAAATGCAGGATCACGTAATGGACTGGAAAGCGATCAACGAGAGGATGTGTGTGTTGAGGATAAAAGGCCGTTTCTTCAACTACACCATCATAAACGAGCATTGTCCATACGAAGGTAGACCCGACGACGAGAAGGAAGCGTTCTATGTGCAGCTGCAGGCAACGTACGACAGCTGCACACGACAGGACATCAAGATCGTCATCGGCGATATGAACGCCCAGGTCGGCAGGGAAGCAATGTATAGACCGGTGATCGGGTCCCATAGCCTGCACACCGATACGAACGACAACGGCCAGCGATGCATGATCACCAGCGATGGTGATCAGAAGCACTTTCTTTTCCCACAAAGATATCCAAAAAGCCACCTGGAGATCACCTGACCAATGAACTTCGAACCAAATCGACCATATTCACATCGAGGGCCGGTTTTTCTCGAATATCACCAACGTAAACTCCCTACGGGGTACGGATACCGACTCGGACAATTACCTAATAGCAGTACACGTGCGCTTAAAGCTAGATGCTTCGACCCTCGAAAACGGGTGGCCGTCAACGGGGTCGCAACCTCGGCGCTAGGAGTGGAAACCTCGAGCGGAACCAAAAAAGTGGTCTCTAGGAAACTCCGGTAATATACGTGGGAAAGGCGAGACCACACGAAGCCAGCTCCCCCTCGATCCAAAGTGTGTTCGGCTACTGGTAGTAAGAAAACTACTGCCTCCATGAGGCCAAACCTCCGGTAATTCCGTCTCTCCTAAATGCCAGTGAGCGGAAAAATCACAAAAATACAGTGCAGATAAACCTTCCACTTGCGAAAGCTGTTTCGGGCGTAATTTTCAGGAGGTTTATCGAACACGGTGTGGACCTGGCCCTGGGGTGACATTGCGATTCTCGTTTCGAGTGATTTTGGTTCGTTTCGACCACGTTAAATGAATGGGCGAAACGAACTAAAATCACTCGAAACGAAAATCGCAATACCACCCCTGATTCAAGAGCCCTGGGTCTACAAAGGAAGAATACAAGGTATTCAAACAAGAACATGTAAGTTCTTCTATGATGACAAATATGATCCTCCGAGAGCTGCTGTCTTGGCCAACGCAAACATTAATTGTTTGCCCATTACAGAGTTCATCAAACGAGACATAGTGGCGATCAGAGTTGAGGTATCAATCGCCAAGGGAAATCCGATATTATCGTAGCATCGCCCCATTTTCCTGGAGACGTTCCTAAGGTTGCAACTCAAGAGGTTGCGGCGTTCGTCAAATTCTGCATAGAAGTCAACAAAGACTGTATTATCGGCTGCGATGCCAACGCTATCGCATTTTGTGGGGAAGCACCGACCAGGGGTGTGAAATTGTCAAAATTTTGCGGACTAAACATCCATGAATTCCGACAATTTGGAACCAGCCAGCGTATCGAAAATAACAGCTAATAATAGTTAAATTATAACTAAAAGGCTACGTTTAACTGCTTTCTAATTAATTTCAGTTGTTTTAAAACGAATCAACCTTTAAGTAGGTCCCAGCACCAAAGGTATTAAAACCAATGAGTGGGACATGGACAATGTATCTGATTTGACAGCCACACCACCTCGTTGGCACCGACATCAACAATCGAGATGAGTGCCTTTTAGAATTTCTTTCGTTAAACAATATCGACATTGCTAATAAAAACAATGAACCTACATTCATGAATGCTATGAGGCAGGAAGTCTTGGGCCTGATCTTGTGAGAAGCTAAGAGGCAAAAGGTTTCGAATTTGTGGGTTTTGCTGATGATTTGGTCATCATGGTTCTTTGAAAATTCGACGACGTGATATCGGATAGAATGCAGAGGGCCTTGGTGTAGTAAAGAAGGCCTGGGCATCAATCCCTCTATAACAACAATTGTTTGTGTTGTTTCACTAGGAAGAAGAAACTGAAATTACAATCTCTACAGCTTAAGGAAGAAATTAAATGTAGAGTCTCGTCTCAGGAGTAATCCTATACGCTAAACTATCTTGGCACGCACACTTAGATTTAATAATTAGCAAGGCAGACTGCCTTATGGGTATGTTCTAGACTGGTAGGAAAAAAATGGGTCCTCAAACCAAAAATGGTGATGTGGGTCTTTACCGCCGTTGTGAGACCTAAGATAGCTTATGCCTCGTAGGTATGGTGGCCAAAAACTAATAAAAGCCACAGCTATTGAAAATTTGAACAAACTTCAACGATTATCATGCATGGCCGTAACTGGAGCAATGAAAAGCACACTTTCAAATGTTCTAGAAGCTATCCTCCACTTACTACCCCTGAACCAACATGTTCAGTTAGAGGCTAAGAAAAGTGTCCTAACACTTAAACGATTGAAGACAATACTCGACGGAGATAAAACCGGTCACTTGAGTATCCTGAATCTTCTACCTGTTTGTCGGTCCAGCTGCGGAAATGAATAGTGATTGGATGGAAGCTAGAACCAACTATGACATCCCATACACATTAAACGAACCCTCACGTTCGGTATGAGTTGGGGAGGGACCTAGCCTCCACAGTGGTTCAATCAAGTTCTATACCGACAGGTCAAAAATGGAAGTCAAAATGGGTGCTGGAGTGTACGGTCCCAGAACAAGAATATCTGTAGCTATGGGAGACTGGCCCACAGTCGTCCAGGCAGCGATAACAGCTATAATAGAATATAGGGTCAGGTGGAGCAAGACGGGTCACCTAAGGAAAGTACCCGATGCGTTTTTCTACGAATTCAATTTTAAGCAGCTTATCATTTATTTAGATAAATCACTAATAATATAAATCCAAAAATAACCAAAATAAATAAAACGAAACAAAATAAAAGTTATATCAGACAAAAAGTGAAATGTCGGAAAACTACCCTTTTGCCGCATTAACTGTTTTGTGGATAAAATATATATGGACAAACATAGAGTGCCACACAAGTCTTTTTCAGTCTAACCCATCTTGCCCCTGTTGAGCTGGTAGAACAAAATACATGTTTATTTAAAACGAAAACTTTGTAGTATATAACAAACTAGCTGACCCGACAAACTTCCCCCATTGCTTAGCCTGATAAAATAAAGCGGATAGCATTTAGATATTCGCCATCATTGCAAACCATTTAGCCGAATACCATTTTGCGGAACACCAATTCTCGGTTGACTATAACGCGGAATATAGAGTTTCGCAAAATACTATTCCGCGAAAAACCTTACGCGGGATGTACCATTTCACGGAAAATCTTTTCGTAGAAAGTACCATTTCGCAGGGGTGACCCAACTGAAGGAAAGTAATAGAGGTCAGTAGATCTAGGAAAATAAATAAACCTAGATAGAGGTAATCTCTACGGGGGGCTGCCCCTCACAGTGGCCGGCGCTTCCGACTGCAGGTCGCCGGCAACACTCGCGGCGTGTGGCCGTCGCACGCTGAATTATCTAATGTTACTATTGATAGTTTTTGGTGGTTAATCAATAACAAGATTAATGTTTTATGAAAGAATCTAAAATTGCTCGAATTCGATTAGTTTTTGAGTTACGCAAAAATTTCTGTTTTATTTGTATGAGAGTCCTTATCCCCCTACCACAGGGGTGAGGGGTCTCAAACCCTCTGTTGGAGACGTGGACATCCCTACATCGGAGACGTTGACATTCGTAACATCGTTACGGCCAAGCTCTCTGGTCACAGTGACAGCTGTCATCAGTTGATGCTAGCCAGTGCTGACAACAGGACGTTCCTGTTCCGTTTTACCGCGAAAATGAGACTCGCACAATTGTACCTCGTTATTGTTCAATAAAGTTAAGTTTTAATTTGTTTAATGTACGGGTCGTGTTTTAATATATTCATATCGGTCACCTCCGAACGCGAACCGTAACAGTGGCGACGCGAACGTAACACCATCATTAAAAGAATGCTGGCTCCAAAACCCCCCCACATGCCAAATTTGGTTCCATTTGCTTGATTACTTCTCGAGTTATAAGGAAATTTGTATTTCATTTGCATGGGAGCCCCCCCCCCCCTCCTAAAAACCGAGAGGGGTTCAATTTCATCATAGAAAAAATTCATGCCTCCAAAAACACCCACATGCCAAATATGGTTCCATTTGATTAACTAGTTCTCGAGTTATAAGGAAATTTGTATTTCATTTGTATAGGAGCCCCCTCTTCTGAAGCGGGGAAAGGTTTCAATTCATCATAGAAAACATTCTTGTCTCCAAAAACACCCATATGTCATATTTTGTTCCACTTGCTTGATTAGTTCACGAGTTACGAGGAAATTTGTGTTTCATTGGTATGGGAGCGACACTAAAAGCCTTTAAAGTTTTTAAGTGCTCCTCAAAAATTGTCTGGGATTGCAATTGCTTCTTACGGCAACTAAGCCAAGTGAACTCGGTAAAATTGTACTAGGTTCCTGGTCATTGCGCTATAGAGTGGAATGAACTTGCAGACGAACCAGCCAGATGTGGATCTAACCCTCCATTCACGGTTCCAAATCCATTTCGCTGCATCCCTGACTGTGTGCTGAAAAGTGAGCTGACACAACGGGAGAGCCGAACAGGCATGGCCAATTGGATGGCCGTACAATCCCTCAAACAATAAAAAAAATTATAACGCCGTGTATTAGGGTTACTCAAAAGTTGACATCAAGAAATCTCAGCACGCTTACCGGTCTTGTGACAGGACATTGTGCGAGTAAATACCATCTTCGGAATCTCGGTTTCGTACAAGATAACATTTGTCGCTTGTGTAATACCGAGCGTGATACCTCGGAACACTTGCTCTACAATTGTGGAGCACTAATAGGACGTAGAGTGCAGTATCCCAAAAATGGTCTACCAGAGCCAAGGGAGATCTGCTTTGCGTCGCCGATCAAGGTAACAACGTTCAAAAACCAAGTCATCCCTGATTGGTACCTGTCTCGCTCCAGCTACGAGCCTATTACTTACTTAACAAGTGATAGGTAAGCTTGAAGCGTACAGTAAAAGAAATAAACGGGGCATAGCACAATAGTTCAAAATAATGGACGCAGTGGTAAGAGTACTCAACAGAAGAGGGAGTTTCATAACGCAATTCTTGACAGTTATTCAAGATCAGTGTTATCGCTCAGAAGTACGAAAAATCGAGCAGATATAGTATAATGGGGACATGGCAATCGTTCGCATTATTCCAATTTTTCTCGGTGACGGTAATTGCGGCTTTTAAAAGTAGAGAGTGTTGGTTATTGGGTTATTAGGTTAGGTTACATGCTATACATGAAACTAAAACTGGCGGTTGCTGAAGGACTCAACAAACCACCTACTCATGGAAGAGAAATTAATGTATCTAAAGTAATTGCTCAGATTGAGTAATTTTTATAAAAGAGAATTTGAAATCAAAGCATATTAATAGCTAATACAATAAAAACATTAAATGCATACCTGTCTGCAAGATTCTTGTGTTTCGCAACTTTTGATGCAATTTGCAATCTATGTTCAGTAATGATTCTCTGCTCAATCGCTTGCGATAGTGCTTTTCCACTCGCGCCTCCACATATTGCGATCTCTCTAAGGCCTAACTCAAGAGCATGTTTGTCGCTTAAGGATTACTCGATCTGTATAAAACATTTCAATTAAATTATGACTATTAAATTTTCAACCGTTACTCACCAGGTCATTGACTAATTCACAAGGGTATATTTTACGCTCAAGGATTGCAATTGGCAATCGTAAAGCCATAGCTTAGCCAGTACATTTCCTAAAAAAATCAGAGGGTTGTGTACAAGACACGACCGCATATATAGGTGACGCAGGACTACGTAAGTGTCTTTCTAGTGATAGTAGCATGCATTCATGCTTGTAATCATTCGATTCTTCATGTATACATGCTATATGCAACATATATACATGCTACATGCGTTGTATATAACATTTATCAAAGTAGTAACATTGCATACGTTCAATTCTCAAAAGATTGTGCATTTGAAAACAATTTAACAAAATCAAGAACACAAACTATTGCTTTCCTGCTACCTTACTGAAATTAAAGATTGTTTTTATTACCCATGGTTCCCCACGTTGAAGGGATTTTACCAATTCAATCCTATTTTATCAACAGCACATCTTTTCAATACACTTCTAATGGAACGGCACGCATGCGTATTCATACAGAGTCGTATTATAACCGAACACTACAACAGCTGTAGTACATTTTTCCAACACAGATATCAAATTCGCCAAGGTTTAATCGTCTTGCAGTAAAGAATTTGCGATCTGTTGGGACAATGAACTTGTGTCATTTTTCCTGGCACACTTCCCTAACACAGACATCAAATTGGACTAGGTTTAATCGCGTTCGTAAGAAATTTGTTGATGCGAGGGGGCCTTGTCACTCTTTCTGGCATACTTCCCAAACAAGGACATCAAAATGGTCTAGGTTTAACCGCGGTGTTAAGAAATCTTGTTGAAATGAGGAGACTTTGTCACTTGTTTTGGCTTACTTCCCAAGCACAGATATCAGATTGGTATAGGTTTAGATCATCGTAAAGAATCTTCCAACCAATCACAAAGCGAGAATTCTGGTAAAACATAGGTTCATTATTTTAAATTTTTCAATAGTTCAACATCAAGAATCCATACTTTTCTTCATTTGGGTCAATTCTTAGAAGATTTTCCGATCGATTGGTGTAAGAATATTGCAAAATCGATCGGAAAACCGCTGAGCTATTAGCGCTCAAAACCTTTCATTTTTCGTGACGCTCGCATTTTTCGATTTTTTGGAATGACACCCTGTCTCAAAACTTGCCGTAAGACGTAGTCCTACGTCAAAAGTTATTTATCACAATTTGCTCCTAGTAGTTTGCGTCTCATGTGTAGTAATCCAAATATACCTGACGAATATTAAAGAAAAGATAATACCAATAATTCATACAATCAAAAAATATCGAATACTACCTATAGATGATGGTCTGCATGCAGATAGGATATATAAATTGCCTTTATTACAGTTCCAAATATACGTTTCCAACAGTCTATCCCGCAGCTCCCTCGCCGCAGTCAAGTTAAATGGAAATATTTGGACATCATTTCGCGTTTTATCCAAAAACACTTCACGGACACGTCTAAACCACCGATTGAACTGTTTAGAGCGGAAGTCCAGCACCATCCGCAATTAAAAAAATAAAACAGACAAGCTATAAATAACACCGATTACACCATAACAGTTTAGCAGTTTGTTTTTGTTAGTACACTACACAGTAAAATAATTCAACCTGTTTTCACGTACACAGAAAATAATTTAATACAATTTGTCACTTAAAGATTAGATTAGATTAGATTTTTTTATTATTTGTTTTGCACTAACAAACTGTTCATAATATCAAAAAAATTTTAATAAAAACAAAAAAACTCAACTAAGCACATCACTCGTGACTCAAATTTTTCGTAATGGCGGTGCGGTTTCAAATGACAGAAAGAAAAAGGGCAAAATAAACATAAAATTGTCATCAAGAAACGCGTTTCCATAGTCGGTTGAAAAGCACTAAACTTATACTGTTACGATAACCCATAAAAATGTTAAAACTACCATGATATTCTTACAGTTAGTAAGTTACCAATTTTATGGTCCTGTTGACAATTCAATATTGTTATATCAAGCTGCAAAAATATTGTCATTAGAAGTATGAGAGAAAAGTCAATTTAACCACGGAAATAGTCAGCGATTTGCTTGTTGTCATAGTAGTTTTAACCACGAAACTTCTCAAGTTGACAATAATCATGGTAAGCGCTACAATATTGCAATATAGTTAAGATGACCATGCATACATGTTTCGCATTACCATGGTTTTTTTCTCAGTGTAGTAAATAAGATTTCTAACCCGCTGCAGAAAATTTAATGTTCGCAATATTCATTTTACTGAGATTTAAACAAAAAATGTTTTGATTTGTATATCCATCCAGCGAAAAATTGTAACTGATCATCATTTTCCTAGTTCGGACAGCTAAATGTAGGAGTCGCATGGGCTTCATTAGTTTTGCGTTTATTCGCCTATTGAAATGTTGCTCTTGAATTGTAACTGATCATCATTTTCCTAGTACGGACAGCCAAATGTAGGAGTCGCATGGGCTTCATTAGTTTTGCGTTTATTCGCCTATTGCGCTCTTCGCACTCAATTTGCTGACAAATAGATTTTATGCATGCAACCTTGCATGCAATCAAGCATCAAAAACATTCCCCCAAGAAGACTGGCATCTCTTTCTCGCTCTGCATACAAATGTCGAGAAACATTTGAAAAGGGTTGGCTTATCCGCCCTTAGTCTTAGAAGACAATTAACACTTTAAAAGCTTACCAGAAATTAGACGAAAAATATCGCGGGCGGATAACAATGTTGTTCATGCTGCTTATTGAACAATCATGTCCGAGCATTTTGAAAAAATTCTTTTTTGTTTTACTACTTGTAGGAAAGCGATATAACGACATTTCTTTGAGACATCTTGATACCGTTTTGACGAAAAAAATTTCGCTTGCAATTTGGAATGTTGCACTTCATTGTATTCATGAAAATACATACTAGAAATAATGTTCTAAGCATAAACATAAAAACTGTAAGAAAAAAAAGACAAATCTTGCGTATCCAACGATTTTTTTTAAAAATTAACTAATTTTCCATACAAAATGCTCGAAATCTCAGAACTAGTGTAGATGTGTTAGTGCAAAGTGTATATGACAGCTCGCATTGTCATATACCTGGTATATATCAATTTACTTTGGGCTTATCCGCCCTTTTCTAATGTTGGTCGACATTTTCCTATAAGGTTTTGCACGGGCGAGCATAACCTCACTTCTTTGACGTCTATCAGTGGTTTGTTTACATGGGCTTGGAACATGGGTTAACATGTTGAAACTGAATATTGCTTAAAGCCTTAAAGGCAAGTCAGAAAAGCACAAAAACTGCCATTCCGAGTAGTTTGGAGGGCGACACTGCTGGATAATACGCTTTTAAAACGTTTAATTCCAATTTATGCATATCGCGTTCGCCTAACAAATTGTAAACAAACCACGAGTAGATGTCAAATGGATGAATTGCGTTCATTCTGGTTCATTCGTGACGTCACCTTGCAAAACCTTATTGCTGCTCCAAAGCAATGAGGTTTAAAAAGGTGTGGCAGATGAAGACATTAGATGGTATTAGTAGCGAAAAATCAGAAAACGCGTCAAACTACAAAAAAAAACCGTGTCAGACAATGGGGTTTGTTTTTGGAATTTGACGTCACGCTTCATCGTGATTGATCGATTTTCGATTCCACCCACACCATGATGAAATTTCTTCATTGCACTAACACCACTTAACCAACATTGCCACACCTGTATATATCACATTGGCTCCAAAGTATTTTAAAAGAGAGGTAAAGTATTCGCGGTTATTTTCATGTATTGGTGAGAAAAAAAAACAAGGAAGATTACAAGGAAAATTGTATTGCGATTATTATCTAAAATTTTTCTTTCGTCGGTTTAGTTGTGCGCCTAACAGTTGCGCGCAGCTCTGTTCTGGTTGCTCGCAGTCAAAGTATCTCTTTTACACTCTTACGAAATCTCGTAAGAAACTGTCAACGCAAGAGTGATGAGAAAAACAACAATATTTCTCTCTCGCTCATCAGCTGAATGCTAGGGTAGCTTGCTTCGTGTTTATCCGTTCAAACATGGACAAATTTTTCACAAACGCAATCAGCATTTAAATTTTATCATTTTCGGTTAACGTAAGACATTGTAACTGTGTTGTTTGTAAGTCTGTACGTAATAGGACAAAACAAATGTTATCTAAGCAAAGAATAAGAGCATAAACATAAAAAACTTACACGTGCTTACACTGTCAATAATATATGATTTACCTTTGCGCACAACTATATTAAACTGGAAAACGAAATATTTTCTCGGGAAGCACAATACCATCCAAAGTGCGATATCGCTCATAAAAGTGCTATTTTGCATTAAATCGTTTCGGTATCTTCAGCGCACTTTTTCGTTATCTTCCAAGCAATAAGTGCGCCGAAGACACCGAAACGATTTAATGCAAAATAGCACTTTTATGAGCGATATCGCACTTTGGATGGTACAATTTTGCATGCAAATGACAATAGTTACGAAGTTTATGATGGGTTCCATGCACCCCATCGGCAGGCAACCATGTTTTCGCCGCCAACATCTCGTGTGTGCGAAAATGAGATAGCATATCAGCACTGCGTTTCACTCAACTACCAGTAGTCTGATTTGGGCCCGCTGTCAAATTTTGAGCCCAGGACATGCTGTCGCTGACGTTCACTGCAGCTCGATATAGAGATGTCGATGGGGTGGTTCCATGCAAACTTCAATTATTTGCAGTTTTAGACCACCAATTTTTTCAGTCACCAAATCTCTCCTTCTCTTCACACGTTCCGGATATCGAATGCTCGGTATAGCGTATAGCCTAAAATATTGATGTTTTTGTTAAGGCATTTTAAAATATGTATATAATTTTGCATACCTCCAGCTCGAAGACGCCGATGTGATCCCTGATCGACAACTACAAAGCAATCCGGTGAACAGTGCCGAGAACAAATAATAAAAATTATGCGTGTCCGTAGTAACTTTTTGTCCCAAAAACTTCAACCATTTGATCTTCAATTCTTTTTTGGTCGGAAATCGATGAAAAGAAATCTTCTGCAGATCGTTTATTCCTTGGAATTATTTTGCTACGGCACATTGGAACATGGCACTTCGACATGTTGCTAAAAGTAAACAACGAGAGGTAAATATTCAGCAAAAAAAAATAACGAATATACTTACAATATAACGAACAAGACCTCCGCTATCCAGCTTTCCACGAGCGATAATGGCGGATATTGAGCACAAGTGGGCACAATCTTTTGACATCCCTTGGAGAAGCGTCGAGTTCGCCCTGACGGAGTTACTATGGATACATTCATGATTGTTTGTTCCCAGATAACACAAAATCGTAATAGAAAGTTTACATTAAATCGTTTTTATGTCAATTTCACATTGGAATTCTATAATGATTAGAGTATGTCAAATCGAAGTGAACAATAAGTTGTTTTGCAGTCGTGCGTGTCGTCATATACAATTCCTGACTGTGAATTATAATGCAGTATAGACGATTGCAATATTTAATTATATCTTAATCATATATTCAGGAGTATTTAGTTGCGTGTTATAAAAACTGCGCAAAATAGAATTACAAAAAATTGTCAAAATTTTCGCACGTATATCGCCTCCAATTTGGTACATATATGTTCTTATCTGTCGTGAAATATACACTGAGAAAACTTTTCGTATAGTTTCTATGTGTTTCACACATATATTTTTTCCATGTGCCCAGTAAATGAACTTTATGTGCCAAACAGTTACCATTTATTTATTTTTAAAATTTACCTTTAAAATTTGCACATGTGTTCTGGGCGGATTGTGTTTATATGAGGCACATAATAATCATAAGGATTTTCATATGGAAATTTTCCATTAGTTATGTGCGGATTATTTTGAGTGTAACTTTTTCGTTCAGATATGATTTTGTATCCAGATTCCAGCTTTCCACGAGCGATAATGGCGGTGATTGAGCACAAGTGGGCACAATCTTTTGACATTCATTGGAGGAGCGTCGAGTTCACCCTGACGGAGTTACTATGGAAACATCCATGATTGTTTGTTGTTCGACTGTAAAAATGTAAACATCTTTAAGTTTTGCAGATCAGCGGAAGAGGAACATAATTGAACGGAAGCAAACTTTTGTGGTTTGTGGCCATAATTTCCTGAAAGCACCGGCTCAAAAAATCCCCTTTAGTATTGTGCGAATTGAATACTCGCGTGCACTCAGACAAACATTAACTTTATATTGGTCGAGCCGTAGCCAAGTTAGGGTTGCCAAGAGGCCGGTTTTTGGCCGGCCCGACCGGTTTTTCACCTGCAAAGCCGGTGGCCGGTCAATCCTGCAAAAAGGCCGGTTTTCTGACATATGAAGCCGGATTGGCACTTTTTGCCGGATTTGTTAAATTTTCTGATAAATTTATTAGCAATTCTGAGTAGTGGATCATTGAAGATAGCCAGTTTTGCAGTGACAATACTTTGCTTCTGACGGTAATTAAATTGTCCACCAGCACCAGAAGCAACTAGTTGTTCCGGCGACTACCCAAATAATATGACAATAACGCACATTACACATTCCAGGCAAATCCTCTAATAATATGCTGCGACAACCCCCCCCCCCCCCGCATTTTTTTAAGGCAGGACCGAGCGGCCGGTTTTTGTAATTTTGAGACTTGGCAACCCTAAGCCAAGTTGGCCAGCATCTCGGTCTGATAAGAAACTTTCTGTTGCGCATTTGGACGTTATTCCCGAAGTATGCGCAAACTACGAAGCCACAATCCATAAAACTTCTTATCTGTTCAATTATTCATCGTACACGAAAAGGTGGAAAATTAGCAATATGTTTCGCTTCATGTGCGAAAACTAAACAATGTTTATATTTTTACACTTGAACAACAAACAATCATGGATGTTACCATGGTAACTCCTTCAGGACGAACCTGATGCTCCTCCAATGAATGTCGGAAGATTGTGCCCACTTGTGCTCAATATCCGCCATTATCGCTCGTGGAAAGCTGGATTGAAAGCACTAGTAATTTTGTAAATTTGGAAAGCTGGATATCTCAGTTGCAATCGAGATATACAAACCAAATGGTTTACTGGGTTGTTTGAGTGTAAAAATGTAAACATTGTTTAATTTTGCAGATCAGCTGAAGTGGAACATAACTAAACGGATTTAAACTTTTATAATGGTTTCGGCCATATTTTGCTGAAGCCACTGGCTCAGAATACTTTTTCACAATCGTGCGAATTGAACATTCGAAACATTACACATTAACGCAAACGTTAACTTCATATTGGTCGAGCCGTTGTCAAGTTTGCTCTCGAACAGCGTCTTGACTTGATAAGAAACTTTCCGTTGCGTATTTGGACATTCTCCCTGAAATTTGCGAAAACTGCAAAGCCACAATCCATAAAACTTGTTGTCCGTTCAATTATGCTCCTCTTTAGCTGAACTGTAAAATTGAACAATGTTTACATTTTTACATTCGAACAACAAACAATCATGAATGTATCCATAGTAACTCCGTCAGGGCGAACTCGACGCTCCTCCAATGAATGTCAAAAGATTGTGCCCACTTGTGCTCAATATCCGCCATTATCGCTCGTGGAAAGCTGGATAATATGTTACTAGCTGACCCGACAATCTTAATTGCCACAAATTAAACTGTGTTGTACACAAATCGTGAATCTCGGATGACCATTGTAACAATATCGAGTCTCGCTCTGAATCATCTAGTGTTACTATTGATAGTTTTTGGTGGTCTTGTTATTGACTAATGTTTTATGGAATAGTCTAAAATGAGAGTTTTATGGAAGAGTCTAAAATAGAGTCTATACTGCGACCAGTATAGTTGATCTATTGTAATATCGCCCGGGTGTTTGCTCTATGGCCTGCACTGCATTTCTTTTTGCTATAATCGCTATTGAGTGAGCGATATGCTTATTAAATTGTATGCGTGCTTGTGTGTATTGGGGTTTACCCTTCCTTCAAAGCTTGATCTACTTTACCCACTTATTCCTCGCTGCCAGCACAATCCCATATTATAGCCGTCCCTGGCGAGGACTCATTCGTACCTCTGACCAGTACACTTAACTATAGTAGGGACATTTGCACTGTCAGGAGGCTTCTGTGGGTAAATATATCGAATTCAGCATGAAGGAAGGGTATATGGAGGGGCCTGAGAATAAACCCATGCTAAAGTCACTTGACATCGAATGGCTTGATTCTACTAAAATTCGAACCCACGACCACTTGCTTGTCGAAGCAGACTTGGTAACCTTTCGGCTATGGAGCCCCCCAAGCCATCATAAAAAATCCTGTCTTCAAGCCAAATTTGGTTCCATTTGCTTGATTAGTTCTCGAGTTAAGCGGGGTACGCTGCTGAAAAGTAATGGGTAAAAAGATAGGACAAGAAATGCTCAAGAAATCGATTTCGTTTACGATTTCTTAAGCAGTACGCACTTCATAAGAAATATTATTTCACGTTCAGATGGCGCAGTTTTACATGCAGGTGAATTAAACCGTCACTTTTCCGTACGGAATAATATCCGGCGTAATTATTACCACAAGAAAAAATGACAGGTGGTTGCTTGCATTGGAGTTGTCAAAATTTCTTCGGTAAATAGCAAGATTTTTTCTTGAGCTGTTTTCTTTTCAGCAGCGTACCCCGCTTTATGAGGAAATTTGTATTCCATTTGTATGGGAGCCACCTGCCCGCCCCCCTCCCAAAGTGGGGAATCTATTTCATCATAGAAAAATTTCTTGCCTCCAAAAACCATTTGTTCCATTTGCTTGATTAGTTCTCGAGTTATGAGGAAATTTGTATTTCATTTCTGTGGGAGCCCCCCCTCTTGAAGGGGCATGGGTCATAATACCCCTCCTAAAGAGGGGGGTCTCAATTCACCATAGAAGAAATTCTTGCTCCAGAAACATCCACATGCCAAATTTAGTTCCTTTTGATAGATTAGTTCACGAGTCATGAGGAAATTTGTATTTCATTTTTATAGGAGCCCCCCCTCCCTCCTAAAGTGGGGATCGGTCCAAATTCACCATAAAAAAAATCTTGCCTCCAAAAACCTTCAAATGCCAAATTTGGTTCCATTTGTTTGATTAGTTCTCGAGTTATGAGGAAATTTGTATTTCATTTGTATGGGAACCCCCACTCTCAAAGGGGCAGGGGTTATAATTCCCTTCCTAAAGAGGGGAGAGGTCTCCATTGACCTTAGAAAAAATTCTTGTCTCCAAAAGCACCCACATGCCAAATTTTGTTCCACTTGCTTGATTAGTTCTCGAGTTATGCAGAAAGAAAAACCTTGGAAAAACCGCATTGCTTACATTTGGGATGACATGTCGCCACTCTGTATATAGTCGCTCAAGAAGTCGTGTGTATACATAATAATAATAATAATAATAATAATAATAATAATAATTAGAGTGACTATATACAGAGTGGCGACATGTCATCCCAAAAGTATGCAATGCGTATTTGCTTTCTCTTTCCTGCATACGCGTTAGATTGGCCGTCTGCTTGATTCGAATGACACTAACAGATAATTCTAGATAGAATTAACAAAAGGGCGAATGTCGCAAATGTAAACAAAACGAGTGAGAGTTACTTTTTGCAGGACCAGCATAGGAAAATCCTAGGGGTTTCCAGTAAGGCGTATAAGTGTATAGTAATCAGAAATTACTTTTGTAATCATTTACGAATTAATTAGGTAATCAATGGTAATCCACCCCATCGACATCTCTATAACGAGCTGCAGTAAACGTCAGCGACAACATGTCGTGGGGCTCAAAATTTGACAGCGGGCCCAAATCAGACTGCTGGTAGTTGAGTGAAACGCGGTGCTGACATCACAGAACAGAAGTGGAAGTTAAAATCAAAACTCGTAACTCTAACCTTTTACAGATACTAGCGAACCTGGCGGTGGAAAGTGGCTTTTTACACGGAAAATTTGCTACACAGTTTTCCAACTTTAGACTAGCTGACCCAAATCAAAGTTGCCAGAACTATTCTTTGAAATTCTTGTACGGATGTACGGAAATGGCAAAAAGGTGTTAATAATCTTTATGCTCAAGCGACCTAACCAACAAAAACTCAATCATGCACGTATCAATTTAGTTATATAGAAGTGAATAATTTTCTAGGAATCTCAAAAACAGTGCATTGGTAACAATAATTTACATTTGTCTAACATAAAATTTCACTTTTCGGGCGAGAAACAGCTGATGCCGCTACAAAAGTTAAGTTTGCTGCTACGGAAATATCGTATTAATCGTTCTTATACAAGCACACTAGCCGCACACTAGCATAAAAGTGATCCAGATGTGTTGACTTCACCTATTTTGTTCGAAAACGTCAAAGTTGCAACCGTGTGATCAAAATTAGGTGTTTTTTCATCTCTCAAACATGCTAATGTAGTTACCGCTAGCCGCAGGTGATCAATAATAAAAATCAAAATCTATACCAACGCGACTTTTCATTTTACTCCTGTTTTATACGTTACACCAGTTACGCATATCGTTGGAAGTTTAGCATAGAGATTGCTGACAAGAATATTACGCACACTTCGCCGCGTATACGTATACGCGATTTGCTTGCATCTGGAGTTTTTTTTTCGTTGCAAAGTGTTTCCCAATGCATACAAACCACCAATACAGTCGCACATCAACAATTCTTACATAAAATTTGTTTAAGATCACATGCCGCATGTTGAATTCGATTCTCGTCTCGATGATACATTTTGAAAATTCATAACACTTTTCTTTCTGGCATCCTTGCCAACTCGTCTAAATGCTCCAGTCTCGTCACTAGGGACTGGTGAGGCTGTCCAATTCTACATATTGTCCGTATAGCATTTATCAGTTTTGGTTTTGTTACCCACTTGCTGGTTGGAAGTATTAAACAGGAAGCAATTAAACACTGTATTTTTATTACAATTCAAGTAGTCGAACCAACTGAATCTGTCAGTTCACTCAGTCAAACCAAAACAAAAACAAAAGTTGGGTATTTTAATCCCCCCGTATCTCGTCTAATCTGCCTGGACAGTGGGTAAAGTGATGAAATATGTAGTTATGAATTCTTTTTTTACGATATTCCTAATTTAAAAAGTTTTTGTATAGTTGTCTTCTGTAAGTTATTTCAATTTATTGCTTCTTATAAATTCAAATGATTTACTTCCGTTGTACAATGCATGTCGTTTGATTCCCCAATTAATTTGTATTATCGGTCCATCTAAACGAAAGCATAATCATAAACAACCCAAATTTTGAGCTTGCTCTTTTTCATCCATTTTCAATCCGAACTTCATTTTCTTTGCCTCGCTTGAAAGTTATGACCCAAAACTGACACCCAAGGTAAATTTCGGAGTATTTTGTTGACTAATGGCCGCTTCAGCGTCGGCTGCGGAACATCAACCACTTGTCTCCGGGGACATTTTTGTATTTTGAGATAATTCATTTTGCGGCACATCAAATCACATCGGCTTGGCAAAATAACACTAATGGAACTACCCGGTACTTGGGGGCAATTTTGAATTTTAGGATGATTCATCTTGCGGAACGTCAAATCACATCACCTTGATACCATAAGACTATATTGAAAGTATAATAAAGACATTTTGAAGGCAAATGGTCACATAAGCATCGGTTCTGGGAATATCCGGTACCTGGTTCGGCGGACATTTTTGACGTAGGACTACGTCTTACGGCTAGTTTTGAGATAGGGTGTCATTCCAAAAAATCAAAAAATGCGAGCGTCACGAAAAATGAAAGGTTTTGAGCGCTAATAGCTCAGCGGTTTTCCGATCGATTTGAAATATTCTTACACCAATCGATCGGAAAATCTTCTAAGAATTAACTCAGATGAAGAAAAAAATGGATTCCTCATGTTGAACTATTGAAAAATTGAAAATAAAGAACCTATGTTTTACCAGAATTCTCGCTTTGTGATTGGTTGGAAGATTCTTTACGATGATCTAACCTATACCAATTTGATATCTGTGCTTGGGAAGTAAGCCAAAACAAGTGACAAAGCTTCCTCGTTTCAACAAGATTTCTTAACACCGCGGTTTAACCTAGACCATTTTGATGTCCTTGCTTGGGAAGTAGGCCAGAGAGAGTGACAAAGCCCCCTCCTGCCAACAGATTTCTTACGAACGCGATTAAACCTAGTCCAATCTGATGTCTGTGTTAGGGAAGTGTGCCAGAAAAAATGACATAAGTTTGTTGTCCCAACAGATTGCAAATTCTTTACTGCGTGACGATTAAACCTCGGTGAATTTGATATATCTGTTGGAAAAATATGCTACAGCTGTAGTGTTCGGTTATAATACAGCTCTGTATGAATACGCATGCTTGCCGTTTCATTAGAAGTGTAGTGATAAGATGTGCTGTTGATAAAATAGGATTGAATTGGTAAAATCCTTTCAAAGTGGGGAACCATGGATAATAAAAACAATCCTTAATGTCAGTAAGGTAGCAGGAAAGTAATAGTTTGTGTTCTTGATTTAGTTGAATTGTTTTCAAATGCACAATCTTTTGAGAATTGAACGTATGCAGTGTTACTACTTTGATAAATGTTACATACAACGTATGTAGCATGTATATATGTTGCATATAGCATGTATACATGAAGAATCGAATGATTACAAGCATGAATACATGCTACTATCACTACAAAGAGACTTACGTAGTCCTGCGTCACCTATATATGCGGTCGTGTCTTGTACACAACCCCTCTGATTTTTTTTGTGCTTTTCTGTTAGGCTCAGGCTTCATGCGGAACATCGAATCACATCGCTTTGATAAAATGAAATTGATGGAAGTACAATGGTGTCAAATAGCCACTCCAGTGTCAGTCGCATAAAATCCGGTACCCGGATTTAGTGGCCCATTGATGATTTAAGGGTACATACGGTATTTAATTTATAATGAACCGTAAAACGGCATGATTCAGCACAAAGCAAAGCAAAGCCATGGGTATAAACGTCGTCTTGAGAACTTGACCCTTCTTTATCGACAGACTTCACAGCCGGTTATTAGAGTACAGGGTAATTACGGGGCTAGTGCAACGATCCTACAAACTCTATAGCAGCACTTCCAAGCCAAGATTCGAATATACGACGACTGGCTCGTTAGGTTAGCATCATAAGATGGTTTTTATTCCAATGGTAATGGTTGCTTCTAGAACGCATTATTAGTTTGATATATGTATTGTAGTTTTCAGAGCCATACGATTTTGTTTCGATTTGGTTCCAAAATGTCTCCATTGTACTTCCATCAATGTCTTTTGATCAAAGCGATATGATTTGATGTGCCTTATCCCAAAATCCAAAGAATTCCCCTGAATCAGGTACTGGATGTTCCAGATCCGATAGTGATGTGGTCATTTGCTTTCAAAATGTCTTTATTATACTTTCAATAGTCTCATTTTATCAAGATGATGTGATTTGATGTGCCGTAAGATGAATTATCCTAAAATGTAAACAATGTGTCGCTAATCAGGTACCAGATGTTCTTCCGGCACCGATGTTGAAGTGGCCATATTGGTCCAAAATGTCTCCATTACTTCTATTAGTCTTATTTCATCAAGCTGATGTGATTCGAAGTCTGCGGTACATCAATTGATGCCATTGATTAATGATGAATGAGTTATTTCAAAATACAAAACGAAATTCGAATTAAAATGAGAATGAGAGCAAGCTCAAATTTTTTTTTAATGCATTAGGAAGGTTAAGAGGTTATACTATACACAGTTGAGAGGACTAAACCTTTTAACTGATTAACGTGGAAATTTGAATACATGTTACGGCAACAGACTAAAAAAAATAATTTTAACCTTCGATTAATCTCTAGAAAATATTTCCAGAAAACTTGTTAAATCAACAAATCGAAAATATACCTTGTTCAAAAGTTTCAAGTAGATCGGTTTAGGTTTTTTCGAGAAATCATGCTTATCGACTTTGGTAACACAGTTTTGAGAAACTCGCTTTCGCGATTTGCGCTCTGAAACGAAACGATCAGACAAAAAAGCGCACAATTTTTTCTCTTGAGAATATTGTTCAGTATTTTTGTAAAGAATCTGTTCCAATCTGTTTAGGATAAAATTAACGTATTTCCAAATATTCCTGTGTAGAATTGCTGTCCATTTTTTACAAGACTTCGATTTAAGTCATTTTGATTAAAAATCAAATGATTTCTTATTTTAGTTTTGAAATAATCTCAAGAGATGTTCAAACGGGTTCAAAGCTGGACTAAGGGCTGATGTTTTGATAATGCTAAGACAATTGTATTTATGGTATCGACCGCTTACAATGTATATTTAGATTGTTTAACCTCATCATCCCGGTACAATATGAATGTACCATACAACTATAAGTTTACTTTAATATGTTATCACAGAACAGAAGTGGAAGTGGAAATCCAAACACGTACATGCTACTTTCTACAGATACTAGCGAACCTGGCGGTAGCGAGTCACTTTTATCCATGAAAACACACGAACGTATACGAATGCACACAAAAGCATGTGAAAGCTGCTATGCGATTGGCAGCGAGCGCTCTGTTTATATTGCTGTTATTCGCTTCTATACGAAACCTTCCCAAAAGAAAAATAAAAACAAAAAAAGACTTTGTTACCAGTTTTGATCGCCAAATCGTTAGGACTTCCACTTCTGTTCTGGGATGTTCTTCTTGTTGACTTTTTCGGTGAGAAAAAGTTTATTTCAGTTTCGCTTAAGGTTGTTCAGATAATCGAATTTACACTTAGTTCTATCCAAAAATATATAAACTTGTTACCTCAGAGCTTTTCATAAAATTTATTGCGGTCGAATCCATTGAATCTAAATTGGTTTGTGTAAAAAGCCAAAACCATGGATTTATACCGTCTCTAGACATTACCCTTCTTTATCGACAGACTTCGCAGCCGGCTGTTAGAATACAGGAATATTACGGGGCCAGTGCAACGATCCTACTGACTCTAACTAGCAAGCCCCGCCAAGACGAGATGGCTTGTTAGACCAGCATCGTACCTCGAAGCTAACTAGGCGATGCTAACTGGTTTGTGTATGTGACATAAAATTGGTTTGTGTGTGTGACGCCTATGCTTGTATATGCATATGTACATGCGTGTATACATATATACGTAAACATAATGACAAATATATTTTGTTCTTGTCGAACTGAGTCGAATGAGCCATTATGGCTCGAAGAAGCTGGATACATAAATGCATATCATAATAGTTCGTAATATTTGGATAGCATTTTTGACATTTCCTAAATACATCGCACGTTTTCTTTCCGCACGTTCCTTTAGTTTTAGTGTGAACGTGCGGAAAGAAAACGTGCGATGTAATTAGGAAATGTCAAAAATTCTGTCCAAATATTACGAACACACTAACACAGATTATACGGTTCGCCATTACGGATCGTAAAAAGCTGGATAAAATTATTGAAAAATATTCTTCTTTACGCAGAAAATGCACACTTATGTTAAACAAATAATATTTCATTCAGATTTTCAGGTTTATATACCCAGCGATAGGATGCTTCTTGAAAACTGCTATCCAAAATAACAGCATACTCTGTGAAAAAAAAATCAATCAATCCGGCAAGAGCACAACTCACGTGACTTGTGCTCTATTGTGATAATAGAAACGATATTTAGATAAAATCATGCATTTTCCATTTTGGACTTATGGCCAACATTTTGCATCAAATACTCCTATGTGCGAAGTAAAGCTGAAATATTTAGACGAGTCGAGGAATTTCGTTTAGACGAGATTTTGAATGACAAGTGCACTCAAAACAAGAAGTCGTCAAAGTTCTTACTTATTGGTAGAGTTTTAGACCAGAGCGTAGATGCCAGGTTTTGCTCGAACGATTGTTCGAACTTCCACTTCTGTTCTGTGCTGACATGCTATATCTAGAGTGACTATATACAGAGTGGCGACAAGTCATCCCAAATGTATGCAATGCGGTTAATCCAAGGTTTTTCTTTCTCTTTCCTGCATATGCGTTGGATAAGTCGTCTGCTCGATTGGAATGACACTGACAGATAATTATCATTCCAATTTTGACATTGTCGCCACTCTGTATATAGTCACTCTAGCTATATCATTTTCGCACACACGACACACGAGATGTTGGCAGCAGGGATACCAGACTTGCAGATTTGTCTGCAAATTCCAGATTTTTGGAATCGTCTTGCAGATCATTATAAATTTGTAGTTTTCATGACTTTTATTGTTTTGGTGCAGATTTTTGTTCGAAGCTCTTTAAACTTTCACAGACTTCCTTAAAAAGTGTGCAGATTTTCGCAGATTATTTTCAAACCAGAAAATTCGAGTAGCCTGAAAACTGCTCGATTTTTTCGGTTTTCGAGCAGTTCCAGACATTTTTTTAGAAAATATGGCATCTCTGGTTGGCAGCGAAAACATGGTTGCCTGCCGATGGGGTGTGGTAATCAGTAGAGTAATCAATGATAATCTTTAGAGTGACTATATACAGAGTGGCGACAATGTCAAAATTGGAATAATTATCTGTCAGTGTCATTCCAATCGAGCAGACGACCTATCCAACGCGTATGCAGGAAAGAGAAAGAAAAACCTTGGAAAAACCGCATTGCATACATTTGGGATGAGTGGGTCGCCACTCTGTATATAGTCACTCTAATAATCTTAAGTAATCATTGGTAATCATGATTAATTTATAGTAATCACAAGAGATTGATTACTGATAATCAGAGGTAATCAGTAAAGTAATCAAATGTAACTTTTTTAGAAGGTGCGTTAGTAATCATTGCTGTTGGAAACCGCTTGGGCAAATCAACCCACACTCGGTTTGTTTACGCTTGCGACATTCGCCCTTTTGTTAATTCTATTTTCAATTGTCATTCCAAGTTTGACATTATCGCCACTCTATAATATAGTAACTCTAATCTTGGGCAGTGTTTTTTAATTTCGAGTAGTTTCTAACTTTTCTTTTAAAAAATCTGGCTTCTCTGTACCAGAGTATTCTGCTCAATTCATCCGCTCCGCGCTCTGCAGTCCGCTTCGCATTGCCTTTTAATTACTTGAAAATTTTCGTTTTTTCTGTTGCTTTTCTAAACTGTGTACTGTGAATGTGGAAGATACTGTACCAAAAATGCAAAATCTCAATCAATCAGTACTTGAATATAGGGATTTTTTGGTATCTACGCAACAAGTAGACATGAAGCTCATGATACGAGAGCTCCCTGAAAAAGACTACTCTGCAGATAAAAAGTTTGTGGAATTATTGACATCACAACAATTGGAAACTTTTCAAACTTTACAACCTGCTGAATTGGACAATTTAAAATTCATCCAGTCATCGCATTTAGCAAAAACAGCAATAAAAAACTTCGCAAAAGCCCAACAGCAAAATAAAGAATTGGAATACGATTGCAGCAGATTCCACGGTAAAATAAACATTAAATTTCAGTGAATATTAAATAATAAATCTTATTTATTCCAGCGCGAATGAGACAATGTGAACTGGACATCTTTATGGAGGCCCAGATAGCCGAAGAGCTTCAGATTTGTTTATTAGACATTGGTTACAACTTGAATATTATCAACACTAAAATAGATAAAATAAATAAATATTAAAAATTATTTCACTTGCACCAAGTGAATAAAAATAAATTATTTTCGAACTGTTGTGCATTGCAAGAAAATAATTCTACCGTGTACCCCGTTGGTATGACCTTTAATCTGAACCAGGGATGGTTCGATCACTTTGACTCAATTTTGATTCATTTGACACTACCGTCTCAGCCGAGTAAAATTTGACAAAGTTATGTATGAGACATTTTTAGAACTCGTTATTTACAATTTTGCTGAATAAAGTGTTGCTGTAACTTTTGTAGTTACGGCGCTACAATGCTAGTACCTCTTTAGTAACTAAAAACAACCGATCAAGCATCACATGTTAAAGTTGACCGGTAAATTAAAAAAAAAAAGCAAAAAATCTTAATGCGTTTCCTCTTGCTCCGGAGCTTTGGCAATGTAGCTCATATGCAACTCCAGCACTCAAAATAGACTGTGGGTTCTTTCTCAGCCAGCAGTCACCATACTTCCATAGGCCACATTCTTGATTCTTATACAATAAAATAAGCTGAAATCACACGGACTGTCAGCAGCCATCAACGGCAACGAAACGTCAGTGATGGTCATATGCACATGTATTTTACACGGGAACGACACTTCCTATTCCAATAACCTGTTGGCGGACCTTATTCGACCGACTGTCAATAGTATAATCAATATATATAGAATGCCAGTGTCGCTGCAGTGCGCGTGGTAAACATCATACATATTCAGATAATGTATTTACATTATATATGCATATGTGTGTGTCTGAGATTCATCAAAAGGGGAATCTCATTGTCAAACTTTGACAACCAGTTTAAATTTTCGAATATGGCTGCCAAGTAGGGTAGATGCTCCAGTAATGGAGGGATTATGTCGGGGGATGTGTGTAAAGACAATTTGAACGCTCAATTTATCAGTTTCCAATTGAACTACCTGATAATATGGTGCACCATAGTGTTGGCTTTAAATACATACCAAAATTATACCATTCTGCTGGTTAATATATCTAAAATATTGCTTTTCCTGACATTAGTATGTGCTCCTAAAGTTGTGGTAATGTTCCTATAATAGTGGAAAATTTGCCTATAATAGTGGAATGTTGTTTACCGCCTTAGCAACGCTTGCAATGAGCATGGCAGCAGGTGGATAACAACGTAGGCTTGTTAAAATGCTATGGATTGTTACGAATTTCTTAAGCAATTGCACTCTATTGGACTGCTGAAAAGGAATTTGTAATTTTTGCACCAACATCTTGAATTTTAACTGTGTATCTTAGATAAAACTGTTAACAAATATATATTTAACAATAGAAAACGGAAATTATCTCGAAATCCGCCAAAATTATGATATATTTCGAGTTTCCACCACTACTGGTACTACCACAACTACTGGAGCATCTACCCTAATGTGATTGTAAACTTCGCTTGCTTCAGATTTCTGAAAAAATCGGTGCAAACAGGTGCAGTTTTGGGATTCAATCATCCGGACGAAAAGAAAATTAGCGTTCAAAAACATTTCACTGGCATGAAAACACAGCGATGAGCGCACTGATGACAGCACAGCACCAACCAGCGCACAGATAAAGAACAGATAAATAACAATGAGCAACTTTGACAATGAAGCTCCCGATTCACAGACTTGATACAGATTGTTAGCATCATGTTCATGTTTACCACAATGAGTCCTGTAGAAAAACAGCGACACTGGCATTCTATATATACCCGATAAAAAATCCCCCCTACTTTTCCTCCGATTTAGTCGGTTCGCGTCGGCTGAATCACCCGATTTTGGACCCGACGAATCGGCCGATTGTTGCAACGACGCTTATGGGAGTTTAACAGGGCGATCTACCGATTCGTCGGTATGTTTAATCGATCGACTAAAACCGACTAAATTGGCTGTTTAGTCGGGTGATGAAATAGAGGTGTCTGATGGAACCAAACGAAATAGGTTGATTAATCGGGAGATAAAATTTGTCAATATACCGACGAAATAGGTGGATTAATTGGTGTATGTAGTTAACTTGCCTACCAAAGCCGATCAAATTGGTGGAGGAATCAGATGACGAAATACGTAAATCATACGAAATAGGTGGATTAATCGATGGAGAAAATTTTGTAACCTACACTCTTAAATGATTCTACCTGTAAATAGGTCGGATTTAGTTAAAGCTAGGTTGAAACTACTCAAAATGCCCTTAAAGTGTACAAACTCAAACTTTGGGTAAAAATTTCAACCAATTTTGGCTACTTGCTACCGATAATTGAATTATTCTCTATGACAAATAACGTAATTTTAAGTTCCTTCTACCAATTTTTTGGTTGAAAAACTACTCAAAATCTGAGTTTGTACACTTTAAGGGCATTTTGAGTAGTTTCAACCTAACTTTAACTAAATCCGACCAATTTACAGGTAGAATCATTTAAGCGTGTACGGAACCAGAAGAAATAGGTCGATTATTCGGAACATAAAATTTATCAATACAGACAAAATAGATGGATCAATTTGAGCATTATATTGAAGTCTATAGAACCAAACCTAATTCTAATAAAACTGCTCCTAATAATGCCCTGAAAGTGGCCCTCTTCAACAACTCCTCCTGCCTCAGGAACAGAGATGTCCACCGTGCGGGATCGCTCGACCAGTTTAAAAGCGACTTTCGACTTCTGAGAATTGGCGACCAGCGGCCCAAGACCGAGTTGAACGGAGAAGACTGCTTGAAATAGCACGAGCGACGTCGGCGCGATGACAATCTGTAACAATCAGAAGGTAATTAATTGGAATCGAAAAAAGCTGTTCATTGAAGAAATTTTTCTCTTCTTCGGAACATACACGAACACTTATATTGACTCCTATAGTTTAATTTCACTAACCTGCTTATCCTTCATGAATTTCCTTCGATCAATTTCCTTCGCAGAACCAATCCGTTCCCATTATGACAAACGAGATGAGCTTGTCGCAGAACCTTTTCGATTCCATGCCTCATTGACGGCGGCGCAGATCCGGACGGAGTTCCTTTAAGAAAGATATAAACCGAGTCAAGAGCAGCTTGTTACTGGACCTAACCTCCATCTCCGTTGTCTGGCTCCACAATCCGATAGGAAAAAATAGTCGCACGATAATTTTCAGTGCGAAATTCCAACTAAAATAGCGATAATAAGTTACAAATTCAATGCAGCTGTTTTTTATGTAATGGATACTTACCTAGCTACTCAAATAAAGAACAAGTAAATTAGAAGTAAACTGGCCTTGTTCAAAAATCAATCAGACTTAGCTGTCAAAAGATCCTTCTGTACAGAGTAAACCGATCATCATCTGATTTAATCGTTACCCGACGGTAACAGATTAAATATACCAAAGCGTCGGGTGACGGAGACAATCACGAAGTCGGTTGATTAATAGGTTGATTTCTTCGGCATCCTATTTCGTCGGTAGATGCGTAAAACAGCATCTGTCAAAATTTTCTATTGGGCATTGATTCTACTCTGTCAATGCATGCTGAGCTGAAGTCGGGCCGGTCAGATTTGATTCTGGCAACAAGTTGTTCAGTATTGCGAATAAATTTATTCAAAAATCTAGTAGAAAGATGAAATAAAAAATAAATTAAAAAAATACGACAAAAATTTCCATGTCGGAAAACCGGGCTTTTTGCCGGATTGATCGACCACCGAGGTCAGTGTGATACCGGTCGGTGATACCAGCCAATTCGAGTAATTCGAATTTCGAGCATTTTTTTCTAATATTGATGTAAAAGTTCAAGTTGCAGATATTTTGTAAATCTGGCATCTCTGCACCAACGATAGCATAAAGCACTCGCACACGGTACGGTACCAACCGGTTTTTACGAAAATCTGGAAAACGAGAATAAAAATGTCTATTGAAAAATCTGGCTGCCATTTGGTCTAATGGAAGACAACGTTTGAAAAACATCTTATTTTGTCTGATTAGGTATCAAAAAGTCTGGAAAATCCACACAAATCTGGAAGGTTGGCAACGCTGCTCGCACTCAGTACTGAAATGAAAACTGAACTGACAGTCACAGTAATCCTAATTAGTAGCAATACCCTGATCTGTTTCTTTTATCATTCGGTCTTTCAGAAAGACTCTTTCTATATATTTTTTCGTATTATCACTTCGTTCATAATGTACAATTTTTTACAAAAAATTACTAGAACATGGAGTGGGAGAATCTCTTACGGATTAGTCGATAAGAGATGTGTAAATAATTTGAGTAGCTGTATTTTGTGATATACTGTATTGTCATCTTTACAGCATTATGCGACACCAGCAACAAGCAATGTGGAACCGGCTTCAAGAAAAGAAAAAGTGAGCAAAGCCATGAAAGCATACCTGGAACGTGCCAAATCTCACAATGAGTTTATGAATATACAAAACCAAGAATTCAAACTGGGAAAGCGGCATCTCGCTAATATGATGGGAGAGGATCCGGAAACCTTTACTCAGGACAATATAGATGTAAAATGATTAAAATAGTTGCATAATATTAGAAGAGCTAATAATTAGATATATTTTCATAGGAAGCAATACGGTATCTTTTTCCTTCTGGCTTGTACGAAAAAAAAGCTCGGCCAATCATGAAACCACCAGAAGAAGTTATCCCTCAGCGAAAGGCCGCAGAATTCGATGAGACAGGTAGACCATTTCATAGTATGTTCTACACGGCACGACCTAACTACAACAAATTATTGTTTGTAAGTATTACCGTCTCATTATTTCGTTTTTAAATCGTACAAAGTCGTTCCTTGTATTAAGCAGCTTGCTTTTTCTTATGTTGCTCGTTGAGGACATTTGTAAATAATTGTCGGCACTCTCAAAATTATTCATATACATACGCAATTTTATAATGTGATTTATGCCGGTAGGTGGTAAGAATTATTAGTAGACGCAAGTGGGATTTTGCTCGAGTCTGTCTGACGTCAGACAGAAAATTGATTTTCACGGATTTTCAAGCTTTATTGTAATAGCGAATTCATATATTCACTTGGCTCACTCGAACCTCAAATTTATGAAAGCTACACGCAGTTTGACACATAAACCGTAATGCTGGACTGTTTTACAGCGAATTCAGAAATGTTCAGCCGGTTAGCACTCAGTTTTAATCGAATAGCTCCTAAATCGTTCAAAAACTAACCGAGATTTCATTCCGGTTAAACCTTAAACTGTCTAGCATTACGGTTTACAGGTTGATCATTCAAACTGCACGAATTGTTCATAAATTACGAGTGACTTCGTTTCCTTGTCAGTCTTTGTCCTAGTCCTAATTTCTGCTTTTTTAGATCCCCCCTCCCCCCTCAGACCGATTGTGTCACAAAACTCATCCCCCCTCCCTTTGGATGTCACACAAACTCAAAATAAAAATGAAAAGCGTGTTGAAAGTAAAAAGTGGTTTATAAAACTTGCTTAACATTTTAAGAGTTAATGTATGATTAAAAAAATATAGAAAATAACAATTAGGCTTATGCAAATTTGAAAATAAGTTTATGTCCTGGTCTCAAAATATTGTTGAAGGGGGGGGCAAGAAAAAAATAATATCAAACCTTAAACCTTAAACTAAACAAAAGAGTAGAAACCAGTGTTTATTTTTGCATATTATTGAAAATTAGAAACAAGAATTTTGGACAGTACTTAAATTTTTCGTTCAAACCGAACCAACCACCAAATTTTTTTACCCAAGCACATAAAGTTAGCATCCAGCTGAAGATAAACCAGTTTGATAATAGTGAAGTACCACAGTATCACCTTAGAGAGCCACAAACGTATAACTTGACCTACATTTGAATATTCTAATCATAATTTTTTTTTAATTATTTATTAAGTGAGACGTAAAACCTAATTACATTTGGTAATTACATTAATTGTCAAATTCTAGTACAAATTTCAGAGCATTTAAATCAATATCGTTAGAAGCAGAATTTATAGAGTTTATGTAATTGATGAATAATCTCATGATTCTAAATTTTATGTTTCTCCGGTGCTCTTTCAGGACTGGTTGCAATAATTTGTTGAAAGTTACACGTTGTCTTGTTCCAGTTGCTGCGATGTGTTGATGAAGTACGATCCAAGGGTTAGCGACTGTAGAACAGGTGCTGAATTTGTGTGAGAGATCTTCAGTTTGACTCCCACAATGTTGGCAAGTACTGGTACTGATGATGTTCATCCTGTGAAGTAGTTGTCCGTGTGCAGTTTTGTGGTTCACTAATAAGTAGTACCAGCTTCTTTCAGTCGACTGCAATTCCCGTGCATTGACGTTCCGCCAAATTTGTCTCCAGTTTGAGTGGGGGTTTTCTAGCATAACTTTTGGATGTTCGATTTGCAGAAGGAAAAAATCATGTATGTTTGAAGCTGCTGAGCTATTTTTCAGGTTATTTGGAAGGTATGCACTTTCTTGACATACTATTTTGAGACAGGGACAATTTGTCGGTATTTGTCGTAGATCTGGGGGATTTGCTATATGCTCAATAAAATTGTTATAGAAAGGTATGCTGTCAAGTTCTTTCAAATGACGGTTAATGAGCAGTGCTTTACATTTGAAGAAAGGTAGATGAAGTTTAAGTCCACCTTTGTCTTTATGAAGAGCAAGCTGATGCATCGGTAATCGTGTTATTTGCCCATTCCATATGAATGTTCGCATTAACGCTGTTGCTTTAGCTATATGATGATTGTAAGGACACAGGATCGATGCAATAGGGCAGAAACACCGGTTTTAGCCATAGTACCCGTTTTGGCCATACTTGAGTTTAACTGTTAATTGTGAAATTATATGGTCAATAGCACAATTTTAAACTAAACTAAATCAAATTTTTGATATTTCTCCACATAATTTGCCTAAAAACTAATGCATGAGAATTAATATCCTATCAGGAAAGCAGAAAAAATTGACCTCTACTAAATTCCCACATAAGCTATTGTCAGCATAGTATAAAGGCAATTTTCAATACATAATAACTTTTATCCAAAATTATTTATTTTTCATTGGTTTTCTCATCTGGTATAATGGGTTATTTCTCAAATCATATCGATCATTTAATAAACGTAAAATAGTCTTTTTTCTTAAAAAAAAGATGTTTAATCATAGGAGGCCAAAAGCATCCACTGTTCCGCTTTTGGCCATATGTCAAACCGATTTCAAGTTTCACGTGCTCGTTTTCGCCATACGTTATTTAGTTCTGAAATTTTGATTGTGGTTCATCAACAATTTTTCCGTTTTTACCACTGGAAGATAGTAAGTACTATATTGATTGATTTATGAATAAGGTGACTGATCATTGGATATTTTTGTTGAAGATTTCATACGATTCGATAGCGTCACCCAAAAACATTGCCTGTCAGGCATATAATGAAAGTACACTTCAGTCCTGTATACAGGATACATCAACAACTTCTGTATACGCGGCATGCAAAAAATACGGTATTCCGAGGTCTACAATTCGATACCGCATGAGTGGAAAATGGCAGAAATACACAACCCAGGGTCCCGGAACGGTACTTTCCCAAACGGAAGAGGAAAATATTGATGGCTGGCTCATTGAAATGAAACGACGCGGTTTTCCAGTACAGCGCCGTACTTTGTTGTACAAAGTGAAGGATTTTCTAAATGAAAACCCCCGTGATACTTCATTCAAAAACAATTGTCCTGGTAAATTCCACATTGTGTAAAATATTCACATTTTTTGTTAACATTCGTATACGTTAGGCAGGAAATGGTTCTCATGTTTCATGAACCGTCATTCACAACTGTCAATTCGGACTCCTGAAGCTGTGACATCAGCTAGTGCCCGAGTTAGCGAAGCTGACATAAGAAAATGGTTCGAGGAAGTTTCCAGGTGGATGGACTTAGAAGGTACCACAAATATAATGTCTGACGCGTGTATTTAACGGCGACGAAACGTCGTTTTATCTTCACCCAAAGAGTCACGAAGTCATTGCGTAAAAAGGTTTCCGTAACGTTTACGAGGTAGAGCAAGCGAGTGGTAAACAGAACATAACCGTTATGTTTTTATTTAGTGCTTCCGGCCAAGTCGTAGACCCGTTGATTATACTCCCAGGACAGCGTATTAGGAAAGAAGTTGCTCAAGCCTTTCCCTCTACATGGGGACTTGGTCAAAGCGAACGCGGCTGGAAGTTAAATTTTTACATGCGTTTTACAGAATTGTGGGTTAAACAATTAAATATAATTTCGACTAAGCTTCACTGAAAAGAGAAAAATAACTGTTGTTTTGATCTTTTATCTAGAAAACCAATTTGTAAGTCTTGCGAAAGTAATGAGGGCGTTAAAGAAAGGGTTAAATATCCGGTTGCAATACTGGTACGATGCAATTTTGTATTAAAAAGATAACTAATTCAGTAAAATAGATTACCCGGTACATTTATCATGTTTTGCGACACTTTTTCTGTAGGGTGGCCAAAATAGGAACACAGAGTGGCGAATGCTAGAACAATATGGCCAAAATAGGAACCCACCAGAGATTTTTCATTCGATAAAAATTAAAGCAAAAAAGTATATTTTCCTCACATCAACTAATACAGTATGAAGATTATAGCGGAAATTACCTATTGATGATATTAAACATATTTACTTTAGTCGGTTTTGATGGAACATGATCGATAACGGGGAATGTTGGACAAACTATGGCCAAAACTGATGCTTTTACCCTATACCACATTTTTTATGTAATCATTACGTTTAGCAGAATCACTTTTTGATGTATGTGGTATGTGGTATTAATGTGGTATAGGGTAAAAGCACCAGTTTTGGCCATAGTTTGTCCAACATTCCCCGTTATCGATCATGTTCCATTAAAACCGACTAAAGTAAATATGTTTAATATCATCAATAGGTAATTTCCGCTATAATCTTCATACTGTATTAGTTGATGTGAGGAAAATATACTTTTTTGCTTTAATTTTTATCGAATGAAAAATCTCTGGTGGGTTCCTATTTTGGCCATATTGTTCTAGCATTCGCCACTCTGTGTTCCTATTTTGGCCACCCTACAGAAAAAGTGTCGCAAAACATGATAAATGTACCGGGTAATCTATTTTACTGAATTAGTTAACTTTTTAATACAAAATTGCATCGTACCAGTATTGCAACCGGATATTTAATCCTTTCTTTAACGCCCTCATTACTTTCGCAAGACTTACAAATTGGTTTTCTAGATAAAAGATCAAAACAACAGTTATTTTTCTCTTTTCAGTGAAGCTTAGTCGAAATTATATTTAATTGTTTAACCCACAATTCTGTAAAACGTATGTAAAAATTTAACTTCCAGCCGCGTTCGCTTTGACCAAGTCCCCATGTAGAGGGAAAGGCTTGAGCAACTTCTTTCCTAATACGCTGTCCTGGGAGTATAATCAACGGGTCTACGACTTGGCCGGAAGCACTAAATAAAAACATAACGGTTATGTTCTGTTTACCACTCGCTTGCTCTACCTCGTAAACGTTACGGAAACCTTTTTACGCAATGACTTCGTGACTCTTTGGGTGAAGATAAAACGACGTTTCGTCGCCGTTAAATACACGCGTCAGACATTATATTTGTGGTACCTTCTAAGTCCATCCACCTGGAAACTTCCTCGAACCATTTTCTTATGTCAGCTTCGCTAACTCGGGCACTAGCTGATGTCACAGCTTCAGGAGTCCGAATTGACAGTTGTGAATGACGGTTCATGAAACATGAGAACCATTTCCTGCCTAACGTATACGAATGTTAACAAAAAATGTGAATATTTTACACAATGTGGAATTTACCAGGACAATTGTTTTTGAATGAAGTATCACGGGGGTTTTCATTTAGAAAATCCTTCACTTTGTACAACAAAGTACGGCGCTGTACTGGAAAACCGCGTCGTTTCATTTCAATGAGCCAGCCATCAATATTTTCCTCTTCCGTTTGGGAAAGTACCGTTCCGGGACCCTGGGTTGTGTATTTCTGCCATTTTCCACTCATGCGGTATCGAATTGTAGACCTCGGAATACCGTATTTTTTGCATGCCGCGTATACAGAAGTTGTTGATGTATCCTGTATACAGGACTGAAATGTACTTTCATTATATGCCTGACAGGCAATGTTTTTGGGTGACGCTATCGAATCGTATGAAATCTTCAACAAAAATATCCAATGATCAGTCACCTTATTCATAAATCAATCAATATAGTACTTACTATCTTCCAGTGGTAAAAACGGAAAAATTGTTGATGAACCACAATCAAAATTTCAGAACTAAATAACGTATGGCGAAAACGAGCACGTGAAACTTGAAGTCGGTTTGACATATGGCCAAAAGCGGAACAGTGGATGCTTTTGGCCTCCTATGATTAAACATCTTTTTTTTAAGAAAAAAGACTATGTTCCGTGATCGTCGTAGGGGGGCCGGTTACCAACGGGACTGTGATATTATTCTGCAATGACGAACAAGTGTTGCGATAGGCATACCACCGCCAGCGGCGGTGGCTGCGAACGGACTGAACTCAAGACTCACTTTTATTATCCTATTTATACATATTTCGACAGCTTATTGTTACTATATCTAGCCAAAACAACAATGAGACAAAGCGCTATTGTTGTTCTGCTAGATGTGAAGGTCAACGCGGTCATATTGCGGCTTTGTGCCGCAACATACTCCCGCACCAAAACCGAAGGTTTTACACTGCGATATACAAAACGAGAATGATTCTAGGTCTTAGCAGTAAGGCAAAAAATTTAACTGGTGAGTTGTAGTTGAAATCTCGTAGACTGACTATCACTTGAACTGGCGCAGAGCGGCCGGAATAACGTAACTGGACCGTGTGTCCCTACAGAATGGCACGGAGTGGCCGGAATAACGTATCTGGACTTGGTGTCCTCCCAACATGGAGCCGAGTGGCTGGATCATCAAAAACGAATTGGCGCTGGATGGCCGGATTATCACAATTGGACCTGGCGTCCTCACAAATTGGCGCTGATTGGCCGGATTATAACAACTGGACCTGGCGTCCTCACAAATTGGCGCTTGGTGGCCGGATTATAACAACTGGACCTGGTGTCCTCACAAATTGGCGCTTGGTGGCCGGATTTTATCACACATGAATTTTTCTACGATGTACCGATGAAACGAAATGGATGAACGACAAGTGTCAGCCAGTTAGCTTCCTTCTGGCAGACGACCCAGACGAAACTTCTAACCGCAACCAAGCACTTGCTGATAAGAATACACCCTCGGATGCTGCAAGCTTCGGTGCTGTACAGCCCTCCTACTACTAGCTGAATTCAAAAGCGGGGATTCAGAAGCTGAATGTATTTTACTAAGCGGCTGTGATTCGCCCACACCGGCATAGCTCCGCTCGGGGATTTGTTGCTAAGCGGCTGCGAAGTCACCCACACCGGCCTAGCTGAAGCGTAGTGAATTAAATCCTATTTCGACTATCGATATACCGTACTTCCTCTGGAACGACGAGCACAGCAAGGTTCAGCAGCATTATCCCACTACGTGGATGCCAAATGTAATACACTCTCGTAGCAATGCAGCAACACGGTCGATGGATTTGATGTCCCGTTAGTAAACTGTTACTGTTCAAGTCACTATCCCACTACCGAAAATATCACGAGTTACTGTGGACCGATAACACGATCGATAAAACTGAAGTCCCGTTGGTAAAACGTTGTCAGTGCCAGGACAAATCCTGGTCACGGCACCAATGTTCCGTGATCGTCGTAGGGGGGCCGGTTACCAACGGGACTGTGATATTATTCTGCAATGACGAACAAGTGTTGCGATAGGCATACCACCGCCAGCGGCGGTGGCTGCGAACGGACTGAACTCAAGACTCACTTTTATTATCCTATTTATACATATTTCGACAGCTTATTGTTACTATATCTAGCCAGAACAACAATGAGACAAAGCGCTATTGTTGTTCTGCTAGATGTGAAGGTCAACGCGGTCATATTGCGGCTTTGTGCCGCAACAGACTATTTTACGTTTATTAAATGATCGATATGATTTGAGAAATAACCCATTATACCAGATGTGAAAACCAATGAAAAATAAATAATTTTGGATAAAAGTTATTATGTATTGAAAATTGCCTTTATACTATGCTGACAATAGCTTATGTGGGAATTTAGTAGAGGTCAATTTTTTCTGCTTTCCTGATAGGATATTAATTCTCATGCATTAGTTTTTAGGCAAATTATGTGGAGAAATATCAAAAATTTGATTTAGTTTAGTTTAAAATTGTGCTATTGACCATATAATTTCACAATTAACAGTTAAATTCAAGTATGGCCAAAACGGGTACTATGGCTAAAACCGGTGTTTCTGCCCTATTTAATTTTCGCATTTTGTGGATCCATATGATACGTGCTATTTTAGAGATGAGACCGTTCCAGTTTTCATTGATCATTTTTCGAAGCGAATTAGTATATATCACTCCAAGTATTTTCACTTTTTCACTAGTCGATACCCACGGTAAGATAATTTTATTTCGATCAGTGACATATCCTACATCAAGCGAAGAGGTCTTCTGTAAGTTTAGCTTAGCTCCTGAGCATCTTTCAAAGCTCTGGAATAGCTGTTTAACTCCCTCGGCTTTCTGCTGGTGTGTTGTAATTATTGTGATATCGTCGGCATACACTCCCAAGTAACAATATTAGTTTTTTGATAATCTTTATACTATTGTTACGACCATATTCTTAAATCTTCTTTTAAGTCTCGTAAACATGAAAGGCTATAACAAACCAATGAAAAGCCTTACTTAGAACCAAAGAGGACCATGTTACAGGATAGAGTTAGAACCAAACTTTAAAATCATCTACAGACTTCTAAGTTTTACAGCACAATATCCTATCGGAGTTTTAAGGCGGTTATTGCGATTTTAATGAGAGCTGTATTCAAAAGCAAGAATGTGAGTTTTACTGTATTCTTTTAGCGGTTTTAATGACCAAATTTATAAAATTGATAAAAACCTCTTCAGTTATCATTGCTATAAAACCATGTTAATGCCTAGTGCCCTCTTTTCAGATGGTTTTTAAAGCAATTTTTAGAATAACAATAATACTTCTGTAGACCAAGTTATATGTAGCCTCTGTATTTTACAGGAGGTTTTTACAAACATTTTAAGAGTAGTGTTAAGCGTGAGTAGTTTTATTACGCTCCGCTGGAAGCAGTTATAATGTGAATTGGATTTGTTGTTGCTTAACAGCAGCTGTCAGAAACTGATGCAGCTCTTCGATTTATTTAACAAAGCTATGGAACATATAGTACCAACCAGCCTAAATCAGCCAGCCTGCTTTGTTAACTTGAAAGTATGTGGCCGTACAAAGGAAAGTTCTAGACTTACTGTCAAATAAAAAAGATCTGTTTGAATAAATTGAAAATTTTCAACATCTTCCGTAATTACACGTCATAAACGCATTAAAATTTATCGTAAATATTGGGCTGATAGGATGATAAAATGAGCGCGCCTTCAAAATAGTGCACTTTAAGGAAGCCAGTTTTTAAAAACAAAATATATGAATCCGATTAGTCTTTTCCAATTACTAGCAAAATCATTCTAGTTCCATTGTGTAACATAGAAACGCATTGCTAATGTTTTTATCTCGGCAATTTTTGCTTTATCCTAATGAAATAGCTTGAATTGTTGTTTTAGAGCTAAGAAAAATTCCAAAATGTCAACATGGCTCAGCAAAAATACAGGGTTTCCATGATAAATTCTGTTTACTCTTCATAACAGCAGGAAAAATCTATTTGGTCAGGGAATTACCGCTTCAAAAACATTACAAAACTAACAGATTTAATGCGGTTTGACAGTAACCACAATAAGATTAGAGCGGTTTAATAAAAGATGTTGTATAGCCAGCAAGTTTTATAGTGGTTGTAGAAACAACCGCAATAGAACTTTTGTTTTTTTTTCTGATTCTTCCAGACTGCAGTTGTTTCACACGGTTCAAAATAGCTTTATGCAATCCATCAAAGCAGTTTTTCGCTTCATAAAAGTGGTTGCAACAGTTTTATAATAAATATAAGATGGATTTTCGGCAAAAATGGTTTTACGATTACTGTGACGAATCCAAATAAAACATTTATTGCTGTTGCTTAAAAAAATACTGTTAAACCAGTTAACTATGCAACGTCTCTCATCAAACTTGCCTTAGTGTTAGTACTCCCATGAGAAGGCATAGCAATAAACGTCTCAATACAAGCTTAATCTCATAGTGGTTGCTTGTCAAGCCGCAACAAATCTATCAGTTTTAAAGTGCTCTTGAAAAGGTAATACCCTTACCAAGCATATTTTTTGCAGTTATTAAGAAGAGTGTATAGAGATTATCACCGAAAGCCTATTTTTAGGCTAGGCTATATTGACATTCTGTCATTTTTGTTAGATTTGAAACAAAAATGCTAGCTATTGCATCAATGCAGAACGAGAGCAGCAAAAATGAAGTTGATATCGATGTGTTTTCATGTTGCAGAATGCAGCTAAAATAATGTTACAGGATATTACGATTACCTAATCGAATTTATTTGCGTTGTTTAAACAACAACTGGCTAGTTAAACATATTTAGCATAGTTTCATATCTTATAGTTTTGGAGAGCGGAACGAAAAGCTAGATCAGTTTATTGTGGCTGCTGTCAAGCATCGAAAAATCTTGTTGACTTTATTGCAGCTTTCAGTCAGTGTGATGAAGCTACTTGCACTTAACATTACTCTTATAGAGTTGGATAAAATATATACTCCTGTAGAATATAGAGGTTACATCCAAATCGGTTTAAAGCAGCATTATACTGCCCATAAACGCATAACAGTCCCATATGACTTTTCACCATTTTTGAGATAAGCTTGGGAATCATCTTTAAATTACCTATTCTTTCAATATTTCAAACAAAAAAGCTATGTTTGTTTCTAAAATGTTGAAAAAAATATTAAACTATGTCAGTCCCATATTACAAATAAACGCATAACAGTCACAGTAGTGAAAATATACGAATAAGCATTTGATTTTGGAAATTCTTGAACCGATTTGACTGCAACAACTACCAAACGAAAGATTTTATGGCCTACAAGAACACTATTGAAGAAAATTTGGAGCGGATACACGGTTCCGAAGCTATAGTCGGAACAAGTTCCGGAATATATGGAACTTGAATCACCTTGAATCACAATATTTCCATTATACGACACCTCTAAGTACTCGAATTTGCAAAACTAGACCATTGGTAGTTGTATAAAGTGTTCAAGACGTCATTGACTATATCTAACCACATATCCGGAAATGCTCCGGATACCCCTACAGGGATCAGTTTCTGAATAGAACTAAAATACAACATGTGACATTTCTAAGTACGCGAAAGTGCAAAACTAGCTCAGAATAGTTCATTTGTCGTCATATAATATGTCCAGGATCACATTGGTCACACTCGGACACGTTCTGGGAGTGTTCCTGACACAGGAAAGCGACCACTTTCTGAGTTGAACAAAACCTCTTATGCGACCCCACGATAACAAATTACAAATAAAAGCAGAAAATGCTAGGAACCGGAAGTTTATCTTCAGAGTTATCCTTACTCTCGTCAAATTTCAAATAGTTCAGTACAGACATTTGAAACAGTTGAATTAAACGTGCACGTGAATTATCAAAACAACAACCACACGTGGTCGTGAAAATACTCCACCGGCAGTCACCGGCTCACCGGCAATGCAAGGATCAGGGCATGCTGTGAGTGTGACTGTTATGCGTTTATTCTTGCTTATTCAAGCACAAATAAACGCATACCAGTAACTTCGGTAGTTTTTAAGTTTTGGAACAAATTGTAGGTCACTTGTGAACAAATTGCTTGTAAAAGTATTCTATAATGTACATTCAAGAAATATTATGATGATTTGGACGATTTGTTTCCGAAATTTACTTAATATTTAAGAAAAAAATGTAGCGGTTTCAAATGCGTTTTTCGCCGCTGCACGTTTTTGCATATGTGACTGTCTTTCATTTATGGGCAGTATAGTTTGCCTGAAAATTGTTTTGAAAATTTTCTGAAGAGCACTAGGCATTAAAATGGTTTTATATATGTTATTAGGCAGATGCTTTTTATTTGGTCATAAAAACCGTTCAAAGAATACAATAAAAATCAAATTGCTGCTTTGAAATATATAGTTCTCATTCAAGTCGAAACAACCGCTATAAAACTACGATAGGATATTGTGCAGTAAACCTTAGACATCTGTAGATGATTTTAAAGCTTGGTTCCAACTCTCTCGTCTATCGTTGCCCTCTCTGGTTCTAAGTAAGGCTATTCATTGATTTGTTATTACTTTTCATGTTTACGAGCTTTAAAAGAAAATTTAAGAGAATGGTCGTAAAAACAGTATTGAGATTATCAAAAAGCTAATATTGCTGCTTGAGATAAACCAATAATTGCTTTAACATTGACTCAAACTGATAATCAAAAGGCTAAGAGTCTTTTAATACGTATTTAGGACATAGTTGAATCCTTTGTTGGGGGTTTTCATTTGGTTTTAATGAATGAGTTTTATTTGACACTCATATATCCCTATCAAACTTAATTGTACTTTATTCGTCATTTTAGCCTATTGAAAATGTTTTAAAAGGTCGTCTCAAACCATTTCAGGACATCTTAAAGATGAATTTGTTTAATGCAGTATGGTGCTTTATAAAAACAAATTAGCTTTAGTACTACCACCATAAAACTCTTATAAAATATGCCTACGGCTTTATAGCACAGAAATTGTTACTTGGGCTACTACGAGATCATCCGTTCCATTGCATATGCTCTCTATCTTGGTGATAAGTGGTTGTAGATAGATGGCAAATAAGTGCATAGCTAGTGAATCGCGTTGAGCCCTTGACGAACCGATTTTCGAATGGAAAATTCCGCAGAGAGGTGTCCGTTAATAAGAACACGAGAGCGGGAGCATTCGCCAAGCTTCGACAGTAACCGGACTAGATCAGGCTTGAAACCAAGAGAGATCATTGTTTTGAGCAAGAATTTTCTATCAACACGATCGAAAGCGCTCGAGAGATCAAAGGAGATCAATTTTCCACATCGCTTTTTGTTACCCAGGCAAGCGATCCGATCTTTGATGGCAAGGGTTGCCTGAAAGATATTTTTGTCACCGTTGGAACATTTTTGCGAGCAGCTGAGGACGTTGTGGTTTTTAATAATCTGGTCGATTCTATTTTTGAGGATCCGAGCAAGGATTTTATAATCGAAATTTAGTAATGAAATCGGTCGAAAGGAGCTGATTGTGTTCCCAGTGTTCTTTTTCTTAACGAGCACAATTATACCGTTTAAGAAGTCTGCCGGCAAGTCTCCTTGTTTAGCTTCGTTCAGGATTAAATTTAACTCGCGGTGGATTATGTCGAAGGTGCGTATATAAAATTCCTTAGGAAGGCCATCTGGACCCGGTGACTTGCGGGATGAGCTAAATTTGATCGCCTTATAAATTTCGTCTGTCGATATGTCATCCGTTGAAGAATTGTTAGCTACACTGTCTGGTGGGATAATCGTATTGCAATCAAAAGTTTGATTCTCGTGCGTCTCTTCTTCAGCGTACAGGTTTGTAAAGTAATTGGAGATGTATTCCTGGATGTCTGTTGAGTCTTCAAGCGGGATGCCTTCGTCGTTCACGATGCTCTCGATTACAGTACGTTTTCTCTTTCGCTCCCCAAGTTGAAAAGTTGACAGAGGTTCTCCGGCAATATGAGATTCATTTATACGAATAAAAAGTTTAGTGAAATCTCGCTGTAGCAATAGCATCTAACTTTTGATGCGGTTGATTGATGTCGTTAGTGCGGGATTTTGGTAATAAGCTTGGTAACAGTTGTGGAGTTGTACGTATAAGTGCTGTTGTTTGCGGTTGAAATCGTCATACATTTCTTTTGATTTCCACCGAAAGAAAGACCTTATTTTTCCTTTGGCGAAGTTTATCCACCATTGTATCCATGAGGCATACGCACGGCGCTGTCGTGTCCAGTAGGTCCATTTGTGTTGAAATTCTTCTATTGTTTCATCGGTTAGAATGTACGGACGTAGCGACCAAAATCCCTTTCCTTGCCCTCGACCTTGATTAGGTAGACAAATTCTTACGGTTAGAGCTTGATGATCTGTGAAAGAACATGCATGGGTATGTGCAGTGCGTAGTTGCTGCCGGAGGTTCGCATTTACATATATGCGATCGATGCGAGAGGCTGAATTGTGAGTTATGTACGTATAGTCTACTCGGTTTCCGTGCAGGGCTTCCCAAGAGTCAATTAATTGCAACTGCTGCACCGTGTTTTTCAGAGCAAGACTAAAGTTTTGTTCTCCTGTCGCGTCCTTTGCATTGATAATAGAGTTGAAATCTCCGCTTAATATGACGAATTCAGTTTGATGACGTAAGTAGTATGCTAGCGTGGTGTTGAAGAAAAGCTCTCGTTGTGAGCGCATCTGACTGCCTGATGGTGCATACACATTCACTAAGGTGATAGATCCGGGAAGTCTAACTGCTGTCAGACGAGTATCGATGCTTCTTTCAATATTGGAGAACTTTATATGACTTTTTAGAGCAATTGCGGTGCCCCTGCGAGAGTGGTCAACGTTGGAAATAATATTGTATCCAGGAATTGAGATCATCCCGCTCTCAACCTCTTGTAGGAAGATTATATCCAGCTCGTGATTGCGTACAAAGTTTTGTAGCGCATTAATTTTGTTTTGGTTTGATATTGTATTTATGTTAATAGTTGCAATATTAAAGCTTTGAAAATCCATTTTTAATTTAATTATTATGTGTGAGATCTAGTTTAGTCTTCTTAGAACGTGTACGATGGAATCGTTTACCTTCGAGGTTTATTGATGTGGAGGAGTTATCAGTGGTCGTGCCGTTGTCTTCGCTATCTAGAGCAGAGGTCGTGTATGGTGTCTTGAAGATTATTGCCTCATTGCTATCTGCAATGGCAACTTTTTTTTTCAGTGGAGGTAACAACTTGGAGTTTGACGCTGTTTGTATGGGGGAGTCCGTGTGATCGGGATTTAAAGATACGGTGGTACTTGTGTTCTGGCATTCAAGGTCAGCATTGTCAGCTATGATAGATGTATCAGTGTCCTGATATTCGTTGTCTGTATCCATGTGTAGATTTTTCTTTTGCACTGGTGATTGTGGAACTGTTTGTCGGTCTGAGAGATCGCTGGTACTCGGTAAATCACCCTTCACTGCACCGGCGTACGATGGTTTTGTGGTCTTTGGTTTCAACCTGGTGTTAACACTTATTTTTTGTGCCAGGAGCTTTTTATTTTGGGTACATGGTATGCCGTTATGTATATACTCACTACAGTGGCGGCATGTTTGTTGTTGGCCTATGTATTTAACGAGAGTAGTTTTTCCGGCGATGGTAATATATGACTTGATTGGGTACTTCAGAATCATATTAACTTCTCGCTTACCGGATGCTAAACCTGCCAATTCGTATTTATCCTCCCAGGGTAATTCGCGGATGGATAAAACATCCCCGAATTTGGACATAACGGTCCTGATATGATTGTCCGTGATGTATTCGGAAAGGTCAGTTAGAACAACTTTTGTGGCTCCGTCTTCCATCCGAAGCTTGATAGTAAATTTCTTCCCGGCAATTTCTATACCATGTTTGTCGTGGTGTTGCTTAACCGTATCTGTAGCAGTGGCGAGATCTACACATTTCACAAACACACACCAAAAGTAGTGGTTTATCTGCAGTCTCACAATTTTTTCTTTGGTGAGACCAAGGTTGTTTGTAACAAAATGATGGATTTCCTCAATGCGTGGCTTCTTTGGAAGGTCCGCGAAATCAATTCGGAATGTGTTTGCGCGGCGTAACGTCGAACTCATCTTGCTAGCGAACGTACTTACTTACTTAGGTGGCTTGCCGTCCTAAGACAGAGCCTGTTGAACAAAATTTCTCCATGTAACTCGGTTGAGGGCTACCGCTCTCCAATTCCTCGGACACCGAGTACTCTCCGCCAGATCTCGCTCCACCTGGTCTAACCATCTTGCTCGCTGCGCTCCTGGTCGTCTGGTTCCTACCGGATTTGAGGCGAACACCATCTTTGCAGGGCAGTTGTCCGGCATTCTTGCAACATGCCCTACCCATCGCATCCGTCCAGCTTTAGCTAGCGAACGTAAGACGAGCTTAATCGCGTCTTATTACATGCGAGATGAGTTCGTACAATTTCTAATAGTATATCCACAGATAAATCTTTAACCCCTCTAAGGTCTACATCATTTTTAGCACCGCAAAATTCACTAAAATGGCCATAACTTTTTTATCTTTTAATATTTTTTCACCAAATTTGGGAATTTTGCCGAAAATATTTTCTATTTTCATAATATCTATAGATAACGGCCATATGCCATATGGTCCCGGAGTTATTCCGGAGTTCCTTGGGGGACCGAGATATGGCAATTTTAGATAAAGTTGCCAAATATCTAAAATTTGTTTGAAATCTTTAGATTTTTGTAAACATATCATCTACTGTGGATATATCAGTTACTTTGCTGCAGTTATGAGCCATGGTGCGCACCATCCGGATCCGGGGGGACACTATGAATCTGGAACCGGTTCCCGTAACGGGACATTTCAGCATCAGTAAAGCATGTCGTGTCGCATATCAAAAAACATCAGCATTCGATAAAATAGCGATTGGTGATCATCTCATGTCTCTCAGAGGCCGTATGACCGGTTCCGGGTCCGGGGAGGGTTTCTTTTCTGATTCAAGCACGGAACGGATTTCGGAGGAACTTTTCCCGGACCTGGAATCGGCCATATGGCCTCTGAAAGACATGAGATGATCACCAATCGCTATTTTATCGAATGCTGATGTTTTTTGATATGCGACACGACATAGTTTACTATTGCTGAAATGTCCCTTTATGGGAACCGGTTCCGGATTCATAGTGTCCCCCCGGATCCGGATGGCGCGCACCATGGCTCATAACTGCGGCAAAGTAACTGATATGTCCACAGTCGATGATATGTTTTCAAAAATCAACAGATTTCAAACAAATTTTGGCATCTTTAATTCTTTCTGGCATAGATGGTTCGATCACCTTGACTTATTTTTTTGACTAAATTCGCAACACTCTCAAATCGTTCAGCAAGATTGATAACTAAACGATGAACGTATCAGAAAAGTTCGGAAGAGTACGCACTGCGCATAGGAAAACCTTTAAAGCAAAACAAAGCCTAGGTGCTACATTCCGTTATCGAAACTTGACCTTCTGTTTCTATACGACAGACTTCGCAGCCAGCTGTTAGAGTACAGGACAATTTCAGGGCCAGTTACTACGATCCTATTGATTCTAACAGCCTCTCCCAGCCGAGGTTCGGGAATCCCTATCTAGCTCCGGGAGATAGGAAATCCTGATCTAGCTCAAAAAAGCAAAATAACTTTGATTTGATTTGATGTTATGGTAGGGCCACCACTGATTATGATAATCATAACAATCATACCCAGGTAACCAATAAGCATTTCCAATGCAATTTTAAAGCAAGCCAATAAGCATTTAAGTTGCCTTAAATGCTACTTAAATGCTATTTTGGCAAAATATGCGGCTACTTTACGGCTAGCCCTCTTATAGTGCTGACAATGCTTATTTGCAACTAGTTACCAACAAGAAGAATTTAAATAGAATTTTGGATGCCAATTTACAACAGTTATGCAGTCAAAAAGCTGATAAACAACAACCTGCAGTATAAAACGCCAAGGATACTAATAAACAACTGATTTACTGCTTATTTTAATGCTTATTGGTTACCTGGGTAGTCAGAAAATTTCAAGTTTCGAACAGTTCAGTGATATCCTTTCTGCATGCATCCAGCGCATGGTAGAAAACTGCATCTTTGAGTTTTACGCCCCTAACATCCAAAATTAGGGTGAGTACTTGGATACTACGGAATAAAATGACCAATTTGGAGCCACAAAAGCACCGATAGTTGATATTCCGGAGTGTCTAAAGTCGTATTTCTATGTTTATATTAGTGTTCGACATCGGAACGAAAATTGAAGTCCGGGGTCCGGTCCGGTCCGGTCCGGTAAAAAATCGGAACGAACTTTTTAGGTCCGATTTCGTTCCGGTCCGATTTAGCTCTGTTCCGGTTCCGGTCCGATTCCGGTCCGGAAGTCCGAAATTGTCCGGATGCAAAATTTACCAATTTCAAAAAAGTAGGTAAATGTCAAAGGCAAAGCTTTGAATGTGTGGAACCTGTAATCTGGAACTTCTAAACGCTATCCGGCCTCTTTAAACGGATTATATAAAAAATTGCGGCACCATTAACTGGTGCTTGGTAGCTTACCCGTCATGAAAAATTCCTAAACTAAGCTATTTTCTGTTTGACCTACCCTTTTTTCGAAAATTTAAGCGCATTCCAAAATGGCAGGGCTTGTTCGTTCACTTTGACTCAATTTTGATTCATTTGACAGTACCGTCTCAGCCGAGCAAAATTTGATAAAGTTGTGTATGGAACATTTGTAGAACTAGTTGTTATCTTCAATTTTGCTGAATAAAGTTTTGCTGTATCTGTTGTAGTTACGATGCTACAATGCTAGTACGTCATTAGTAACTAAATGAGCATTCATTTAGTCACTAATAAGTTACTAGCATTGTATCACCGTAAATACAAAAGATACAGTAAAACTTTATTCAGCAAAACTGTAGATAATAACTGGTTCTACAAATGTCCCATATATAACTTTGTCAAATTTCGCTCGACTGAGACGGTACTGTCAAATGAATCAACATTGAGTCAAAGTGAACGAACAAGCCCTGCAAAATGGTGCACATTCAGACATAAAAGTAAGTTTTTTAATAAAAAAAATTGTCTTTCACCGCCTCTAAAAATTCAAAAAATGCAATACCGATGCTAAACCGATGGGTCAAAAAGAAGATAATTTTATCCGCTTTATATAAAACTGACCCGACAAACTTCGTATTGCCACAAATTAAACTGTGTTGTAGGGGTACGGGGGGTAAGCCCGGCACCCTAAGGGAAATGATAATTTTGTCAGATCTGAGATCAAATATTGCTAATATTTCTGCATAGAATCCGTGTTTATTCTGTTTTCAGTAAGTTATGAGACTATCAGTGCTTTTGATCGGCTATTTTACAAAATGCAGTAATTTTTTGAAACAGCCAAAAAATGGTGTTCATCAAGCAGTGCGGGTGAAACCGGCACCCCATGGGAGTAAGACCGGCACCTAATTTTGTCAATCAATTTACTCGACAACTACTGAACCGATTTGTAAGCGGTCACTACCAAATGAAAAGTGATAATCTTCAATATTGTTACTGAATTTGGTTGAAATCGATTAACGAGCCTCGAAGATATGGGCAGAATACGGAATACGAAACCGTGAACATAAATATGAGAATGGAAGCAATTTAAAATTAACTAAACCCATCATGTGCCACCTTGAATCACACCAGAATTTAATGACAAGCACAATGAAAGTCAAGTCATGGATCTAGAAATTTAAGAGGACATAAACGACTAAATTTTTTGAAAAAATCGTAAATTTTTTATTTCAAATTTTGATTCTGCAGTCTTTTTCGCTTATTTTGATACTAATTTTGTAATGATCCGACCACGGGAAGTGGCCGAAAAACGATCGAACAAAACGCCGCTCCTGTAAAACCACGATTTTCAAACTTTATGTACCTTTTTCTCAGAAATTACATAACGTATTGGAACAAACTTTTTTTTTGTTTTGTTGGTAGAAGCTCGGCAAAAACTTTTATAACTGAATTAGTTACGAAAATAATTATGTTTAATGGAAAATGAATGGTTGCGTGGCAAATTTTTTTTTTTTTCAATAAAAAATATTCGAGATCAGCCGTTTTGTTAGTTAAGCTGGAATTGCTCATATCAGGGATGGCACCTCCTCAGAAGGAAAAAAGAGAAGAGAAAAATTCAAACTGTGCTCAGTCTTCAACGCGATTTATTCTGCTCCGTTTCATTTTAACTGTGCTCTTTCTTGCTGAACGCAGTTGTATGAGCAACCGCACACTGTGCTACTCATTGAGGAGAATGTTAATACACTTTGAATACGTTGAAGCGATACGCTGACGTATGACAGCTACGGGTAGTTTTAACATGGGTAGTGCGTTGAGAAAAAACGACGATTGTCAGTAGCGGTCATTGCCATCAGAAAAAAACTACAAGGTATACAGCCCTAAGGGTTGTACGAAATGGTGACGTAGGACTGTGTCATATAATACTCATTATAAATGCCGTTGCTTTCGCCACCAATAGCCGTCGATGGTAAATACTGACCGTCCGTCAGTGCGATTGTGCGATGAATGAGCAGACGGCGAACCATTTTATAGTCACTGGCACTGCCGCTGCTGCTTGTAAGCTAGTGTAGGTGGTGGAGGAAACCATATCGGCTGCTGCTGCTTAAATGATTGTCCGACACTGATTGAGCAAGCTATCGAACAATTTCGCATGTCTGCGATGGGGATAATGCAAAATGTAATGTTAAGTGCATCGTGTGGGATTCACGTTGGCCATTGCCCTCTGATTCCGCTTGTCTTTGGGACCGGTGTTGCCGTCAATAGCCATCGATGTTGCCGATTGGATTGGAAAAGGGGTGTGGCTTACAAAGTGGTCTCAAGGTTATCATTTGGATCCAAATCCTTTGGTGTATCTAATTGTCGTCCGTGCCTGTGAAGCTAGGCGATAACAAGGGAAATGTATGGAAAAATTCGACCTTGAATCTTTACACACATTTTCACTATTTAGCGTATAAAAAATTATTATTAGAATTATACTATAAAATTGCTGGACATTTTATCTATCCAACGACATATTAACTGTTATGTTTCGTTCAGTAGTATAGTAGCTATTAGCGTTTGAAATATTTCATTCAAACGTTACACTTCTATTTCTCGTTTTTACAAAGTGCTACCCAGTCCCAGTATAGTAAACAAAGACGTAGTCCTACGTCAATATTAATCCATTAATGCAGTTGAATCATGATTCTTACATTTAGTATATTCAGTTGAGTTTGGCTGCCCGTGAACGCAACTGCATCATATGGTTAGGCATGTCACAACGGCAACAGTGCGAAAAATGTTATTTAGATAGGGCAACATTTGAATTCCCATACATTTGCTTCTTGACGCGTACCAACAGGAAAGTCCCATTATAAACAAAGGCAATTCTCCGCTAAGATTCAAAATATAACGACTTTTGATTGTCTTGACGCCTGTGAGTCTATAGTTGCTGTACGCGCACCGGTTATTTTGTTTCCACGTTTACTGCTGTAGCTACCGAGAGGACCGGGAGCAAAACCGAAAGTTGCTCATTTAAAGAGCGCATTAAGAAATTTTTCTGCACGTCAGTTTTTCTCATCGTGTTTAGTCTGTTTCCCATTGTGTGGATTTACTTCTCATTACTGAAAGCAGTTCTGCTCATTGTGTTGAACAAAAAAAGTTGCACTTTTTGCACAATGAGTGAGGAAATAACAAGCCTGGCTCATATAGTGCACTTACACCCCTTTCCTTCCAAGTGAAAACCAACTTTTATTTTGCAGGTTTTTTTCAAGTTTCTAAAAAAGTAACTAAACGGTAAAATTTTGACGTGAGTTTTCTAGCATGCATAAAACCATGCTCAAAGTATCGTTTCCTACCATTATCTCAATTTTGTCACTTACACCCCTTTCCTTCTAGCCCCCTCAATTATGAGCATTTTTCAAAATTATCATATAAAGTGGGCCAAAGGTTCTCAGAATTTCATGAAATTTTGCATGCGAGCATAGTTTATGAACTTTTTAATGAAAATTAATTCAAATTCGCAAATTTTATTTATTAGAAAAATTCAGATCAAATTTTCCAGTTTTCTCGGACATCACTTGTTTCAAAAGTTGATAACTCTTGAACAATTTGTTTTATGAAATTGCAAAAAAATTCTCAGCCGCTTAGCAAAAATACCAGTTAGAGAAAGGTTATCTCAAAATTTTTCTTGGTGGTGGAAAACTCCTGTAGAAAAACAAAATCGCTGCAGTAAAGTTTTTGACAATAACAGATAATGAATTATCAAATAAGCAAAAAATATTTCAAAATTTCCTAAGACTTAGAACATGGGCTTTCCAACATTTCCTTAGAACTTTGCACCGTTATAGAAAATTATGTGGAAAACTTGTTCCAACTAATATTTTTCCTGGATTACTGAGAAAATTTTATTGCATTTCATAAAAAAATTGTTCTATAATGCTTGGTTTAAAAGCTTTAAAATTTCGATATAAGGTCATTACAAATATTTTTTAAAGTTTTTGTCCTTCGATACTGGGCGACTGAAAGGGGAGGGGAGGCGAAAAAAAAACAAAGAGATTTTTATAATCACGCAAAATAAATTAAGATTTTTAGTTAAAAATTTAGAATTTCGACTTGAAATTTAATCGTGAATCTCGAATCTATTCTTGCTTTTAATTATTTATACGTTATTATTTTCCATGCAAAAACCTTCCAAAATAGATTGAAAATCGAAAGAATTTTTTTTTTGCCGATTTTTGAAAATTACATTATTTGTACTTCTACTTTTGTGTCGTGCTAGAAGCGTCAACACTCCGTAAACTCTTTTTTCGGTTTCTTAAGGCTGTGAAACCCACAAATAACAGATTTTATACAAAAAAATTTTTACTCAAGTTTAACTATTTTTTTTGCCCCCCGATTTTTAGAGCAAATTTTGAAGGGCGGGTGGACAAAAACAATTTGCAATGGCCTAAGCGATGTTCGAAAAAATTCGTTCGGAAAATTTGTAGTGGAGTTTTCTGGGAAATAGGATAATATATTGTTTTCATTAAAAAGTACATTATCTACGCTCGTTAGCAAAATTTCATGAAAATCTGATACTCTTCCGCCCAAAGGTACACGATAATTTTGAAAAATCCGTTGAAACGCGCATAAGCGTGAAAATCGGTTACCTATGGCATTACCGAGAAGATGAAGTGCCATACTTACATAACTTTTAATATGAATTCTTTGAAATTAAATTTTAAGGGATCGAAAGGTACGAGCCGATGCTGTGAAGCGTTCGATTTCAAGACCCACATGTATTTGCTAATTTTCCAAAATTAAATCGATTGACTGGACTTGTTTGGTAGCCTTAAGCAGAAAGTGGATTATTGCTAGCGAAATAGGGTTTATCATAACTTCTACCCAAACAAAGTATATGGTGACTGGTAGAGAGCGTGGTAGTCCTTCGGGTGTAGGAACTGCGGTGGTGATAGCTGGAGATACTTTTGAAGTGGTCAACGAATTTGTTTACCTTGGTACGTTAGTGACATGTGACAACGAGCCGATTGAGCCGTGAAGTAAAAAGGCGGATAGCGGCTGCCAACAGAGTTTTCTACGGATTACGTAGCCAGCTGAGGTCCAGTAACCTACAACTCCGTACAAAACTAGCGCTTTATAAGACGTAAATTCTCCCGGTGGCACTGTACGGCAACGAAGCGTGCACGTTGAAAGAGAGTGATCGACAAGCTCTTGGCGTTTTTGAGCGTAAGATCCTGCGATCAATTCTTGGCGGCGTATTAGACGAGGAAGTGTTGCACAAACGCATGAATCACGAAATATACCATGTATACAAAGATGCGGATATTGTGAAGCGATTAAAACACGGAAGGCTTCAATGAGTGGGCCTCGTAGCAAGGATGCCGGATGAGAAACCAGCGAAAGCAATATTTAGCAGAGAACCCGTTAGAGGCCGACGGTCTCGAGGCAGACCCCGTACCCGTTGGATGAGCGTCGTTGACGAGGATGCTAGAGCAGCGGGTGTTAGGGGCGACTGGAGAGAGACAGGCCAAGATCCGGCATGGATTCGATAAACGGATTGTCGCCGAAGTAAAGTAAAGCAAAGTAAAACCTAGCTGCTAACTAGGTACCGTTCTGATTCAAACTGCGAACACCTGAGCCATGCTGAAACTTTCTTCAAAGTAAAATGTTCGAAACTTTTGTTAATGCTATCAGAGATGAGGTCCTAGACCTCACTCTGTGAAGCACTTCTATAGCTGAGAAGGTCAAAAACTGGCATGTATCTGACGAACCAAGTTTATCAGACCACAGGCACATCGTTTTTGATATTGAGGCGAAATCTCTCAGGAGAGAACAATACGGAAATCCGAAGAAAACCAACTGGAGTTCATTCAGAGAATATCTGGGAAACCCTCGGAATTCCTGTCATATTAATATACGCACACCAGCTGAGCTGGACACTGCAGCCAATGACCTACAAAGTAGGATTATTGATGCTTATACTGCAAACTGTCCGTTAATCATAGTCTACCATGACGTGCCCTGGGGGAATGAATCGCTCAGCAACCTTCTTCGGGAGGCTAGGCGTTTATTCAACAGGGCTAAGATCACGTCTAATTGGGAGGCCTACAGGGCATCTCTCATAAAATACAACGCAGAGCTTCGCAAAGCCAAAAGAAAGTCCAGAGTCAAGTTTTGCGAAAGCATCCAGACTCTGCCTGTGGCGGTGCGACTCCAAAAAGCGTTAGCCAAAGACCATAATAATGGCCTAGGGCAATTGTAAAAAGAAGATGGTAGTCTCACTGTTACTACTAGGGAAACGTTGGAGATTCTTATGAACACGCATTTCCCTGGTTCGACAGTGCGATAGTTTCCACTGCGGTCAGTTTTACTGTCAAAAGTGTACCGGACTTTTCCGGACTTTCAACGGAATTCCTGGTCCGGTCCGGTTCCGGAACGCTTCGTTCCGGTTCCGGTCCGATAAAACATCGGACTCTAAAATTTCGTTCCGATCGGACTTCGGACCGGACATCGGACCGGACTTTCCGGACTTTACCCGGTCCGATGTCGATCACTAGTTTATATATGACGGGAAAAAATAATCCCACTGCAATTCGGAATATCTCCGTCAAAAACGGTACCGAGTTTCATTAATATATTGTTTGATTGATTTTTGTCTCAATCTAATTCGGTTCTTATAAAATATGATGAATTGAAATGGAACAAAATTTAAAATAAGTGGAGCCAAAAGTCTTATTGCAAGCATCTCAATTTTCGACGTCGGAAACTTAAAGGTTAAGTACAATAGTCACCTGTGACTTGCAGCAGGAACCAGAAAGCTTAGTTGGTGAAAAAAGTTGATCAAGACTTACAAGATAATTGCTTTAACTTTGCACATAGTGGATAATTTAGAGTTGTAAACTCGTTGAACTGTAAAAAACCTGCTTATCACTAAAGAATGTAACATTATGATAACACTTTATTTTTTCGCCCCTTCACATTTCGAAAATTTTTGAAGGGGGGGGGGGGGGCGACATAAACTTTTTTTCAAATTTGTATAAGCCTTGATAGAAAATAATATCTGCGAACAAGGGCTCTAACAACATTCAATTGTTACAAATCAATGAAGAAATGAAGCTTTAGTTTCAAGCATGGCTCCGCTTCAAAACAAGCTTCAATCTTCAATCGCCGGCGAAGCAGGTTCCACTACATCGTGACGATAGCTTTTAGAGTTCATTGTACTTTTCTATCTTTAGTAAAAAGCTAGAAACTTTGATTGCAAATGAACTGAAATTGATGTGTAAATTGATCCTTCGATGTAACACGTGGTCTATCTAGTTAACCCTCTAACGGGCAACATCGTAAAAACGATGCGATCAAGCTAAAGACTGTTTTATCATGAAAGTACACTCAAAAGAACCTTAAGTTCTGATTTTCATGCAAAAATAATTATCTGGTGGAGCGCCAGGTTAGAAAAAGTCCAATTTCTCTTTTTCGTTGTTCATGTCTAACGCTCTACTCAGGTATTTTTTTAATTCAAATACATTGCAAAATTGATATAAAGCATGAAATTTCCTCATAGAAAAATTTTAAGGTCAATCATTGCGTTCTAGATGTGCTTTTTCATCAAAAGTAAAAAAGGAAATATACGTGCATTAATTATTTTCGAAATTTTTCGGAATTTTTGTTTTTGAAAAATGATAACTTTTGAATGCATAGTCAGAATCTTGTGATATTAATATCAAAATGTCAAGAAATCTGTTCTGAACACATTTTGCATATTGTCAATTTAAAACAAATTTTGTATGCGGCTCTGGAGCTCCAAAAGCGAAGGCCGTCTACAGACGGCCTTACCCGTTAGAGGGTTAACATTGACAAATTGTGCCTGACTTTCAAGCGCCGTCAGCTGGAACAATAAGTTCAAAAATCGAAATAAATCAATGAGTGATGAATGCCTGAGAAACATATTTTTGCTCCCTTTTGATGAAAATGCAATTTTTTTCGACGGATGTCACATTTGCCTAGATCCCCTCCCCCCCTTTGTCACAACCTATCACAAAATTGATACCCCTCCCCCCATAAGCAATGGACGTTATTATTGAATGATCCCCTATCGCAAATCATCCCATCCTCTGATCTGATAGTGATGATGGATTCAGGTGACTCGCGTTCCGATAAATAGGTCTGCCAGTTTCATTGGATTTTAGAGTAACATCTGATCCATCGCGTCCGATTACGATCAGTTCTTCTGGACTGAAATTTGAAACTAGTTTGTTTTCTTTTGTTGCGCGCTTGGCTAGTACTATTTCCCATTTTTCAAAATCAATTGGTTTCGCATGACGACCATGATTAGAGTACTCGGCTCCCTTTAGCTTGTGTTCCCAATCTTTATCTTACTCTTCGTTCATTTTTACTCCGATATGTGGTAAAGTCGACGTAAAAATCTGTCAAACATCAACCCTGAAGGTGCTACCCCAGTAGTTAATGAGGTGTTGAATTCTACATTCGCAGATCCCATTTCCAGTAGCTGCAGCCGTTTTTTAATCGATCTGTTCGCCCTTTTCACCTTGCCGCACCATGGCGCAAAGGTGGCCAAAAGTCAAAAATCCAATTTCAAGTTTTTGCCATTATTATATTTTTATCATTTTCTAGAATAGTTTAGGAGGTTAACCTGAAAATTTTAGCCAGTTTGAAGCTAAAATGAATTTTGACAAATGTCTTTATATTTTTTAACCGATTTTTTACACTTGCGACAAAGTCGCGAAATTTCACCTACCCCGGGCAGTTGCCAAAGAGGGATTAGGCTCGGTGGATCTGCACATTTTTTTACATAGCATTATCCTCTGGGGTATATCTGTCGTCTTGACCGAGGAACTGACGTACAATTGCACAGGTGCTAAGTATCGCTAATTTCTGCAACGCAGCCAGCTCACGATCTAACCTCAGCACCTTTAGGTCTTCCAGCAATACTTTTGGAACCACTCCGGTTGCGGAAAGCACTATTGGAACTATTCCTGGGACCTCTTCTAATCTCCACAACTCACAATTTTGTGACTGTGTGTTGACTCCAAATTACGACTCAGTGGAATGGCGACGTCAATGATGGATACTATTTGTCTACCCTTGTCGTAAACCATAATGTCCGGCCGGTTGTGGTGAATAAAAAGGTCCGTCAGAACGGTGCGGTCCTAATACAGCTTGAAACGGTCGTTTTTACCTTTGTTATATTATAACAAAGGTTTAGGAATTGGTCGAAAAACACGAAATTGATCCGAGGCCCGGAGGGCCGAGCCACATATACCAATCGACAGGGTTCGACGAACTGAGCAATGTCTGTGTGTGTGTGTGTGTATGTGTGTATGTATGTGCGGAGCGCAACTTTTCTATCGCCTGTTTCTCGGAGATGGCTGAACCGATTTGTTCGCTATTACTTTTGTTTGAAAGGTATTATTGCCTAGTATATCACTATTGAATTGTTTCGAGGTCCGACATTTCGTTTAAAAGTTATAAGTAAAAAAGTAAAAATTACGTGACACGATTTTCTCCGTACCCAAATGACCGATTTCAACGATCTTGGTATCGAATGAAAGCTCTTGTTAACACTAAACAAACAATCAGTTTAAAAGTTATGCTTAAAAAACCTGTTTTGACAAGGTAATAATTATCGCCTGTTTCTTAGAAATGACTAAAGCGATTTAGACGCTATTAGTCTCATTTGACAGGTAACATAACCTAATAGATCACTATTGATTTGTTTTTTGATTGGACGTTTAATTTGAGAGTTATGATCAATTGAATACAACACATTAAAATTTACAATAATTTATAACGATTTCATCTAAGATGATTTATCTAGTTTGAATTATTTTGGCATCAAATTAGAGATTTTAATGCTACAAATATATCTGCAAAATTTCAGAAGAATCGGTTTTGCCGATCAAAAGATATTAACCCTCCAACACTCGCGCCGACTTTTGTAATTCGGTTACTCGTGCGCACAATGGTCCAAAGCCAAAAAGACATGCGCATTAGAATTTTGACTGGGAAAACTTGGTTTTAGGTGTATGGAACCTTCGGAAGAATTTCTTGAAATTGAAAGTTCTATCGTCTGGTGCAATTTAAATTTTGATTAATCCCCCTATAAGTGAAATAAAAAAATTATTTTTCTTCAGTTTCAATATAACACATTGATGTGTTCTGCAAAGTTTTAGAACATATTATTACAAGAAATTTTGTTGAATACAGTAACCTTCTATCTATTAAGCGAAGAGAGAAAAATCTTATTCATTGTATATGAATTTGTAAGATCAGTTTTTTCTATTTTAGCTCTTTTTGTAATTGTTGCATTCCTTTTTCATGTATTACAAAATTGTATAAATAGTAAAAATACACAACTTTGATTAATATAGTATACCTCTATGTTTGTTTGTTTAGGTACTGTAGAACTTTGATTAAAAAAAGCCTTAATGTTGACCCCGAATGACTCGACTACCAACAGATACATTTTAAACATTTTATATTTGCTAATTATGCTGCTGCATACAGACACCATTTTTACATATGAAGAAACGAGAGAAACTTCCAGGGCCAATCGCGGTACAACTCACATGCTGATTGCTTCGTTTCTGTGATGTCAGTTTATGCTGATCTATTTGCCCAACAATTTAAAGTATTAATGCATAATTATGACATTTTGCTCATAACAAGGTAATTGAAGAACATACGTTAGTTAAGCAGAGATTTGTAACTTTATAACAATATGGCATTCAAAAACCTACACGTGTTGTACAAAATGCAACAGCGTGAGTAATCGAAGGTTAATAGATATTGATGAAATTTATTCAAGAAAACTTTATTGATGTCAATCAAAAATAATGGCGTTACAGAAATTTATGCGTAGTTCAAAAACCTATGAACTAGACTTTTACTACGCAATGTATATGTTAAAGAATAATATTTCCTCTTATAACTTGCTTTTACTTGCACTTACTCAAATTAGAAACAACCAGCTTACCCTTACTCAGTAATTTCATGAAAAAAGGATCCATCAAAATTTATAGGTGCTGCTATTTTGTTCAAATTTTGTAAACTTATTAAATTTCCAAAAATTTAATGAAAACCAACGCACCACGCAACGATAACCGAAGACGTGTCGATTTCTATCTCAAATAGCAAGTAAGACCGTATAACAAAGGTTCCTTTCACCACTAGGTGGATTAAATCGGGTTTTAAGAAGAGATCTGGGGTGACATTGCGCATCTCGTTTCGAGTGATTTTGGTTCGTTTCGACCACGTTAAACAAATGGGCGTCTCGAACCAAAATCACTCGAAACGAGAATCGCAATGTCACCCCTGGTTTGCAGCGGAATTTTTTTATTTTATTTTATTTTTTTTACGAGTAGGGAAATCTGCTGTGCACCTTAGAAGATACGGTACTATCAGACACCTAAGAAAACAACTCCGGGTGTGGGGTTCGGTATCCCGATCCCCTAATGGGACGTGAGGATCCAGAACACTAAAACCCTACTCGAGTCTCCAGCCCCAATCCTTGCTAAAACCACCTTATCGGTATTACTTCAGGGAGGGGCTATTGTGCATAACGCACTCTCTTAGATAACTACTGGACTGTGGTAGTTAGGCTGTTTATTCGCCGTTGATCGGTTATCCAGCGGTTTTGTAGCTCAAGTACAATCTGGGCTGCAGCCGCATTGACCGCTACCCAAACGTCCGAGCTGGAACACATCTTTTGGACTAAGTTATCCGGAGTAGTGTCCTGTCCGCTCAGAACCATCATGCCATCATGTTGCTTCTCGCGCCCGCGAATCGAGGGCATATGAGAAAGCATGTTTTGCAGTTTCCTTAACATCCATGCATTCAGGACACACGGGGGACTCCGCATGCCCAAACTTGTGCAGATACTGTCTAAAACAACCATGCCCTGACAGAATCTGTGTCAGGTGGAAGTTGACTTCGCCGTGGCGCCTGTTGACCCACCCGGATAGTTCCGGGATAAGTCGATGTGTCCACCGGCCTTTTGTGGAATCAGACCATGCCCGCTGCCATGTGTTCATCGAGGCCGATCTTGTGGTACTCCGTATGCCTCAAGTTCCACGTTGGTGGTAGCACTCTACGTCATCGCTGATGATGACGCCAATAGGCATCATACCCGCTAAGACGCAGATTGCGTCTTGTGAAACTGTGCGATACGCACTCGTCACTCTCAAGCACATGAGACGATAGTTAACGAGTGACAACTAAAATTTTAGAATTTTTTTTTCGCGAGCTGTCAAAAAAAGACTAAGATACATGAAGAAGATCTGATTTACCGAAATAAAAGATACATTGTCCATTGTTGAAAAAAAATAGTATACATTTGAATACGGTCCGTAATCGGCTGTTCGGCGAAGCTTCCGTTTGATGTTAGAACAGGAGCGTTGTACGGCCGTCATGTCAACTTTGCGAATGCATCTCTTGATATTACCAATCAACTATTTGCAATTCGTGGCTCTCCAGTTATTTTTGTACACCAAGGAAATCAAAATCTCGAAGAAATCTTTGATTGGGCACACTGAGACATTTGTCGGGCCGTGGTTTTTGGGTACAAATGGCATCGAATGGGTATTCAGGAAAGATTGTGCTTTTTGGCGTAATGCGATGATGCTCTATCCAGCCAAAACACGCATTGTACATCTGCAAGATGTTTTTGTAGAAACAAGATCAAAATTTTCTTAAAACATTCGTCTGGTGCACATCTTAATTGATAGCCAAACCATAGGGCTTGTTGTTGAAGGCACGAGAAAGAAAATGATGTCCTTCTGCATCCATAATTTTGTCTGGTCTTCCACTATTTTGCTTGCGAATAGCTGTTGGGCATCTTAGCCTATGGTAAACAGTCGAAGCTGCAACATATTCACTTATTAAATGTTGTACCGTATACATTTTGCCGAGATTTCTGTGGCAGTTCGTAGAAGTGTGCAACGCGCTCGTGGAATGCTTCTTGTTTTGAAGCCATTTTAAAAAAAAACTTGGCAAGCATAAACAAAACAAAAAATACTGACAGAAAGAGGAGAGAAAGAGCTAACCTATACACACTCTCATTTCTCCCTGAGTTCGTTTGTTGAGTATAGGTGCCTCGAAAAAATTCCAAAATTTTAGTTGTCACCCGTTACTTTCCAGCTTACCTAGGTAGCTTCTGGTTCCTAACGCCGATGACCACACCGGCCCGCCATACCTAAGTATGTTAAGGTGTAGCTGCGTCATCACAAATCTGCAAAGCTATAAAATGATGGCTTTCCCAAAACGTCAACTAAATGCATCAAAATTAAACCAGAACATACATATTTATTTTTCCCATCTTCCACTCACCTCCACTACCTCTCATTTTTTAACTTTCCTGTCACCTAACTACTCGACTCTATTTTCTATCACTGAACATTTTCTTCGGCGTCATGGCACTCTTCCCACTTTCTTATAGACTATTCTTACTTGCTCTTCACTCTGCCATCTCTTATCCGCCGCCACTTAGCATAACTCGCTGACGTATGCAATGGTCGTCACCATGCAACGTCGCCAAGCCAAATCTTCCACGAGTCGCCGTGCACCAATCGGCTGTTGAAGAAGTCCAATGTCGCCCCGGTCTAGTGCCGCACCGAATCAATATCGCACAGCGCTGTCTCGACACAACCTTGCGTCGGTTATGTGGTAGTTGAGAAAATGTCCGACCGATGATCTTGACCATCGACTCTCCAGCACCTTGCCGGCAGTATCGAGCAGACTTATCGGCCTATATGACAATGGGACACCCGGAGGTTTTCCCGGTTTCGGCAATAGGACCAGGTTCTGTCGCTTCCATCTGTCCGGAAAGTGACCATTTTTCAAGCATGTACTCATTACTGCCCCGAATAATTCAGAAGCCTCCAAAATAGCCGCTTTAATGGCTAAATTCGGGATTCCGTCTGGTCCCGGTGCTTTGCTCACCTTTAAGGATTTAGCGATCTCAATAAGTTCCTCGTTCGTGACCGTCGCTTCCTTTCGGCCTCTAAACCGCTGTCCACGTTACTTTGGATGTTCGGCATGGAGGCCGACCTTACGCTATGGTCTGAGATACTGGAACGTCGGCCGTGGGACCACGCAGCGGCCCGAGGCCACGGCCTTGGTTCGTGGCGAGGAAAGAGGCCCTCGATGATTCGCTCCGGCATCTCTGGTGATCGCTCTGCGGGCGCCATCACGCCCTTGGCTCGTATTGGCACATAACCTTTCAAAGCAGGCTCGTTTACTAGCTTTTATCTCACTTTTAAGCCCTGCGCGTGCAGCAACAAGTGCTACTCGACATTCAGCCCTGCCTTCGTCCGAACGAGCTCTTTGCATAATTCGCCTCGCACGAAGGCACGCTCCGCGGAGTTGCGCAATTTCATCTGTCCACCAGTAAGCCGGCAACTTCCCATACCTAGGTCGATCTTTCCTAGGCATGGTGGCGTCACACGCTCGCGACAGTACCTCAACCAAATGATCAGCGTTCGGATCGAGCATACTGCGATCACCCCACTCTCTCCGGATCACTTCCACAAACACTTCGGGATCGAAGTATGATGTCTTCCATCCACGGGTGGTTGGAGTGTCGGCTCTACCCGCCACTTGCCGCGGGTCCGACACCATAGCGGACTGCCTGATGGTCACTGTGAATGTAGCCACTGTCTACCCTCCAGTCCCCTATCAGACCAGGACTGCCGAATGTCAGGTCGATGATAGACTCCGCACCATTCCTACTGAAGGTACTTATGGTGCCGATGTTGACCAGATCTATTTTGAGCTTTGCTAGAGCCTCAAGCAGAATCCGACCCCTATGGTTCATGCGACGACTTACCCACTCTACCGCCCAAGCGTTAAAGTCGCCCGCCACAACCACCGGCCTTAGACCAGTCAGCACAACTGACACACGGTCCACCATCTGCGTAAACTGCTCGATATACCATCTCGGCAGAGCGTTGCAGCTGCAGTAGAACACTCCACCCACTTTGGCCACCGCAAATCTCTCGTCTGCGGTTGACACAACCTCTTGAACCGGGAACCTCCATGTCGCCCATATAGCCGCCGTCCCGGACCTTTCCGAGACCCAGTTGCCGTTTCCGGCAGGGACGCGATATGGGTCCGAGATGATGGCAATGTCCGTTGCCGACTCGGAAACTGCTTGGTGTAGCAGCTGCTGAGCCGTGCTGCAGTGGTTCAGGTTGAGTTGTGTCACTTGCACTATGATCATGGCTTGGTCGCCGGCACACCAGCCGGGCACCTTGGACCTCCCATTACGTGCTTTGCGCCCCGTTTACCGGTACAGACCAAGCACTTAGGCAGCTCCGCGCAGTCTCTTGCTTTATGGCCAGCACTACCACATCTCCTGCACAATTGACTCCTATTTGGCCCCTTGTAGTTCCTGACCTTATGCTCGTGCTCGAAGCACCGGAAGCAAGCTTCCGACTGCTTGAGCACGCTCAGTGGGCATACCGACCACCCCCCTTTTAGCCAAGCAGCTTTCAGGGCTTCGTTTCCGTTCGCCAGCGGGAGTCGTATGGTGGCTACCTGGTTTCCGACAGGTCTCCTACGCAGACGAACCGCCTTGGTTGCCACCACAACTCCACTTTGCTCTTTGAGAGCCTGTACGACCTCGCACACATCGGTGATCTCATCCAGGTTTTTAAGCTGGAGAGTCATTTCTGGTGTGAGAGTACGTACCTGCGCTCCTTCCCCGAGCACTGCTTCCGCAACTGACTTGTATGCGGAACTCTTCTTGGTGGCGTCCTTCTTTAACTCGAGGATTATTTCGACAGTGCGTGAGTGGCGGATGCTCCGCACGTCCTGGGTGCGGACCCTGAGTAGGGCTTGACAAATGTCTGAAGTTGAACATGTTGAAGAATGATATTTTGTTCTTCCATACAAAATGTATAGGAAACTCAACACCAATATTCACTGATCAAGAAAGTGTGGTGGGAAATGTCAGAAAACGATCAAGTTAACACTAGATATACCAAACCAGTCATTTTGACTGGTCGTGCAATTTGAACTCAAAATTCTTGCAACATATTACATTTGCTTTCAGAAATAATGTCATGACTTTGGTAGCTATGAGTAAAGAGAACGTTTTATATACCTTATGTTACTTTATACAGATTAAAAACAAATATATTTTTATGTTATTGACATTTATTCCGGTACCAGTCAGAAAGACCAAACAACTCGTATATCTAGTGTTAAATGCACCTTATAGGAAATTTTCTCTACTTTTCGAAAAACTAGGTTGCTTTCTACGCTTTGCTGCGCTAAGGAAGAAATATTGATTTTTTGGAGGGTACCTATATTAGAAGTGATTAGAAGTGATTGAAGGAATGATTTTCTCTTCCATAGGAGGAATGAAATCTGTATGAAAAGAGTCTTTCCAACAAAAACTTAAAAAGGTTAGTGTTATGCATCAATTGACTTCTCCGATAAACCGATTATTTTGTGAATTCATACATGATGTATGTGTGTATATGTGTGATGATTATATATACATACTAGCTGACCCGACAAACTTCGTATTGCCACAAATTAATCTGTGTTGTACATAAATCATGAATCTCCGATGATCTTTGTCACAATCTCGAGTTTTGCAAGTTTCTGAGGAGTTCAACCTTAGATGATTTATTTTGGCAGTTACGTAACTATGAAAGCATCCCAGGTAACCAATAAGCATCACAAATGCTATTCAAATATAGGCCAATAAGCATTTAAGTCGCCTTAAATGCTACTTAAATGCTATTTTGGCAAAATATACGGCTACTTTACTTCCTTATAGTGCTGACAATGCTAATTTACAGCTAATTACCGACACGAAGAATTTGAATACAATTTTGGATGCCAATTTACAACACCTATGCAGTCAAAAAGCTAACATACAATAACGTGCAGTATAAAATGCCAGATACGCTGATTTGCTGTTTACGTTAAAGCTTATTAGTTACCTGGAATGGGTAGTTTAATATACAAATTTGCAATTTTTCCTCACAGTAAAGTAGAAAACAACTCCACTGTCCCCTCATTGCAAAGCCAGAAAGCGGATAGTAATATTCGCCATGATTGTACAACATTACGCCGAATATCATTTTGCGAAAAACCTTAAGCGGAATGTACCATTTCACGGAAAAATTCTTTTTCGAAAGTACCATTTCGCGATCCTCTTCTTATTCGCTGTCGCTCGTTCCAAGAAACCCAGGCAGACCTAGGAAAATAAATAAACCTAGACAGTAGTGATTTCTGCGGGGAGTTGCCTCCACACAGTGGGCGGCGCTTCCGACGGCGGGTCGCCGGCAACACTCGCGGCCGTCTCGTCCTGAATGATCTAGTGTTACTACACTCAAGTACTTTTTTACACGGTTCGTTTTTTCGAATATTGAGAACGGGGCTATTTAGGGACCATTCATTTATTTCTCAATACGTTTGGGAGAGGCCCGACATTCGTCACGTATTTTGTAAATGGTCCCTACTAAATTGCACCGTTCTTGAATAATCGAAAAAAACAAACCGTGTAAAAAAAAGACTCGAGTGTACAGATAGTTTTTGTGGTCTTGTTATTGATTAATGTTTTATGGAAGAGTCTCGAATTTCTCGAGTTCGATTAGTTTTTGAGTTTCGCAAAAATTTCTGTTTTATTTGTATGAGAGTCCATATTCCCCTACCACAGGGGTGAGACGTCTCTAACTATCATAAAATAAATTCAAGACTCCAAAATCTCCTACATGCTAAATTAGGTTCCATTGGCTTGATTAGTACTCAAATTATAAGGAAATTTGTATTTCATTTGTATGTTAGCCCCCCCTCTTAAAAGGGGAAGGTGTCATAATTCACCATAGAAAAAAATTCTGCCATCTAAAACTCCCACATGCCAAATTTGGTTCCATCTGCTTGATTAGTTCTCGAGATAAGAGGAAATTTGCATTTCATTTGTATGGAAGCCCACCCTCTTAAAGGGGAGATGGGTCATAACTCGCTTTCTAAAGAGGAGAGGGGTCTCAATTCACCATAGAAAAAAACTTGCCTCCAAAAACACCCACATGCCAAATATGGTTTCATTTGCTTGATTAGTTCTCGAATTATCAGGAAATTTGTATTTCATTTGTGTAGAAGCCCCCTCTTAAAGTGGGGAGAGGTCCCAATTCATCATAGAAAAAATTCTTGCCTCCAAAAACACCTACATGCCAAATTTGGTTCCATTTGCTTGATTAGTTCTCGAGTTATGAGGAAATTTGTTTTTCATTTGTATAGGAGCCCTCCTAAAGTGGGGAGGGGTCCTAATTCACCAAAATATTTTTGCCTCCAAAAACCTCCACATGCCAAATGAAGACTGGGAACACTGTCTAAAGAAGAAAGTGCATTTCAGATTCGCGCAAATTAATTATTGAAAACTTGCGTTATTAGCACGTAATAAATCGGTGTAATACTTTAGAATTGTGAAATATATAATGCCGCGGGTGAATATTATGAAATCTGTCAGTGAGCACCAGTAATTTGATCACAACGAGCAAAATATGTTTACGTTGCCTTCGCTGCTGTGCCGGGGGGGGGGGGGGGGGGGGGGACAGAAGAAAATGAAACGAATAGTGCAGAAAAATGACAAGATGTGCGGCCGAAAATATTAGTGGTTGATGCAGGGAAACGAGACGGAAAGATGGTGAACAACGGCAATCGGGCGAAGTTTGGTTTCTGTTTACTTGCTCTTTCATTCTTACTTTGAGCTAAAGATGACAATACAGCCGCAATGCAGTACGGTAAAGTGTTGCTATGTGACCTGGAGAATATTTCATTCGACAGACGAAGATAAGTATTCTGTTTTCACTTGTGTATTGCCACCGCGACTCATTTTGGTACAAATCTTTCGCACCAACTATTGTCAATAGTTGTTGATATATTGTTTGTAACTTTGTTGGCAAATTATCGGTGGTAATACCACCATTACCATTCCCATAGATATCGATAAAATTAACTTAAATGTCAATATTTGTCGATATGTAGTGTGGTCGATATTTTTCGTCAAATTACGAGAATACTAGAGTAGCTAGCGCTAAAAGATGTGCAATGCACGAGTGAAAAAAAAAATATTGATATTATCGATCCTTTTAATTATTATTGTTCTCAATTTTAAATATATTACACTAAATACGCGCCAGAATAATGAAAATTATTCTGGAAGTGTGGATACATAAAAAGTATTCATGCGGGGCTTATTGTTTATGAAGGAGACCTCGGAATGTGCGTGTATATCCATGCATTCTAGAAATGGGTCGCTGGATGAACAATAGAGCTTTCACCTTCCGTCTCCAGGACTAAAATTATTTGCATTCATAACAGAAACAAACTTTCTAGCTAATAGATGCAAGTAATTTTTTTACATAAAAGCGCTGCCGGTCAGCGGGCGATGGATTGTATCACATACACACACACACACACACACACACACAAAAACCTCCACATGCCAAATTTGTTTCTATGTGCTTGATTAGTTCTCGAGTTATAAGGAAATTTGTATTTAATTTGCATAGAAGCCCCCCCTCTTAAAGTGGGGAGAGGTCCCAATTCATTATAGAAAAAATTCTTGCCTCCAAAAACACCTACATGCCAAATTTGGTTCCATTTGCTTGATTAGTTCTCGAGTTATGAGGAAATTTGTATTTCGTTTGTATAGGAGCCCCTCCTCCTAAAGTGGGGAGGGGTCCCAATTCATAGAAAAAATTTTTGTTTCCAAAAACACCCACATGCTAAATTTTGTTCTATTTGTTTGATTAGTTCTCGAGTTATGAAGAAATTTGTATTTCATTTGTACAGGAGCCCCTCCGCTTAAAGTGGGGAGGGGTCCTAATTCACCATAGAAAATTTTCTTGCCCTCGAAAACCTTCACATGCCAAATTTGGTTCCATTTGCTTGATTAATTCTCGAGTTATGTGGAAATTTGTATGGAAGCCCCCCCCCCCCCCCCTTTTAAATGGGAGAGGAGTGATAATTCCCCTTGTAAAGAGGGGAGGGGTCTTAATTTACCATAGAATAAATTCTTGTCACCGAAAACACCCACATGCCAAATTTTGTTCTATTTGCTTGATTAGTTCTCGAGTTATGCAGAAATTTGTGTTTCATTTGTATGGGAGCCCCCCCTCTTAGTGGCGGGAGGGGTCTCTAACCATCACTAAAACCTTTCCTGGCCCCAAAAACCTCTACATGCAAACATGCACATCACGCCGATTGGTTCAGTAGTTTTCGATTCTATAAGGAACATACGGATAGACAGACAGACAGACAGAAATCCTTTTATATAGGTCTAGATTGAGCAATTCAATGAAAAATTCCTATTTAAAAATGCTCCGGATTTGTTCAAATTTTTTGTAGTTGTTTTTTTTCGGAAAATTTTAGACTTTTTATTTGGCACTTAGGGTGTCTTTTAAGGGTGGTCCTAAAAATCATCATTTTTGACAAATTTTCTTTCTTTGAAAATTTGTAACTATTGAACTACTGAACTGATTTGAATCTATTTTTATATAACGAAGGTATTTTGCGATGGCGCTTCGAAGAACTAATGCTATAGTTTAAATAGCTTAGTGAATTTCGCAAAGCAAGGGCACTCAGATTTTTGATTCTTTTTTACTTTACTGATGATTGTTAATGGCTAGTGAAATAATAAGTCTGGTACCTTCCAGTCGGGATTCGAGCATGCAACCGATAGACATTGTAAATGTGCATAAAGCAAATCTCGAGGGGAGGAGGGAGATGAGAATAGTATTAAATATATAATCCAAAATTAATTTACATTTTTAATTGCATATGTATTGTCAAATAAAAAAAAGCGTTTTTCTTCAATTTTAAAATTTATTATTTTTTGAACCAAAATTACAAAATTGAAATTGGTGACTTATAATTCACTAAAGTTTTTGGCAATGTAGTTTTTTTATGCTTTGTGAACCACCCTAATGCATCATGATACAAGTGTTTTATGCTTTCAACGGCAAATACAAAATGTTCCATCTCAAAATAAAAACAACAATAAAAGAAGTAAAATCGAAATTATTTTTTAAATTTTGTGAACCATCCTAATATCCTAATAATACCTATCATTTTTTTTTATTTTTAATCCCAAATTTGAAATCAGTGACCCAAAATTAGTTAAAGACGTTATTTTCAAGCGATTTGAAGTAACGTTTGACTTTTGGCCAAGCTTTGTATGGAGGACCGCTATTGTAGGTCGTTTGCTTGCAGCAATCTCTTTACGTAGAACTAGTCCCGCAATTGTCCTGTACTCTAATAGCTGGTTGCGAAGTCTATCGTATAAAAATAGACAGTCGAGTTTCGATAACGGAATGTAGTCCAAATATTACATTGATTACTTTTTACTATTGCTATTACTTTTATTACTTTCTTGATTTTTTTTTTTGTTAGATTATAGTCACTTTAACCAGCTTGGGTCATTCGTGACTTCTGCGGGGTTGGGATTTTGAACCCAGGTTCTCGGCGTGAGAGGCGTGAATGCTAACCACTACGCCGGGACTGACCTCACTTTTTTGATTGTAATTGTTGCTTCGTCTTGAAATGTATGGGGTGCATTTTACAATTGGTATTTATTACATGGTACCTAATGTCTATTTTAGTCAAATAAAAGTGTAGAAAAATATCTTGCATAGCTTTCACTTATATTTTATCTTTTCTCTTCTTTCAAGGATATTGTCGAAAATATCAACAGTTTATGTGCGTTTGAGGACCGCATGGTACGAAAACAACTGACTCCAGATTCATCTCAAAAATTGTGTGTTAATTTATTAAATCATTTATAGTCGATTTTGATAACATTTTCATTTCAGGGAAACTTCTGGTTTTGAGTGGTTGTCTAAAGCTGCCTTGGAAAAACATTTGCTAGAAATTCTCTCCGATACTGAATATGAAAACTTTGTCCGTGCAATGACGCGTCTTTGTCAGCTTCCTTATTCATTCAGAGAGAAATCGTTTATAAATCAGTTTCGTAAACCTCTGCTAATAAAAGCTAATTCAGATGAAATTCCAAAGCCACAGTTTGATGAAAGTGGAAAAAGCTATATCACGATTTATGGTAAATATGACACGAAAACATTTTTTTGGTGAATGTCATTTTTAAATCTATTCGTAGAATGTAAGCGAAAATCGGCCCGAGCGGATGTTACAGCAATCGTTCCTGGAACAGGTTCTATAACAATCAATGGAAAGGATATCACATACTTTGAAGTAGTTCAGGCAAGGGAACAGGTAAGTGGTGAGAAGTTATTTAAAGTTTCACGCAGCAAAACGCATGTTTAAATTTTATACCATGAGGTGCCTCAATTACCGTCCGGTTTATTCTTGGCGCCTATTATTATGCAGTTGGTGCTAATTATATAATTTCATAAAAATTTATTAATATGTAAAAATAAAAATAAAAATGATTTAATAATGTATATTCTCGAAAACAATGTTTGAACATTGTTTTCCTCAATATCAATCTAGCTGTCGTGCCCGTAGCCTTCCATTTCAGCGGCACGTTGAAAACTTGACTTTATTCGGCAAGTATATCCAACAGACTGACCCTTCAATTAAGAAACTTGTTGATTTAGCTTTATTGTGGCTTATTTTAAGGGACAAAATGTTTTTTATAACCAAGTGGCGGAAATATATACATGGCGAAAACATATTCGTTACCCTATTTGCCGGTGTATCGATACGTCAGAGTCGATAAGAAAAGATTGCGTGTTCTGGGCAATGATTTGCGATCTCAGTACTGCACAATTTCGATTACCCGACCATCGAGGAAATATTCTAGGATTTTATTGCAAAGTATCGTTGTTACATACAAGGAAGTGAGGATGACGTATTGCTAACACATTCACCAAATGTGGGTAGTATTGGTTGAGTCCCTGTTGTGTTTTTTCGTAAATCTAACCAATGGAATAAAATCAAACAATCCTCAGTTGCACATTATATTGTTGGCAGGTGGAAGTGAGGTTGCGTGGAAGAATAAATGTTAGACTATATAGATGAGTTATTCGAATAAGGTGAGTGTGCTGTGGGACCCTTCCAATGACGGAGTTATTTCTCAACTATTGCACGGAGAATGGGAAGAGTGCCCTCCCATGGGTAGGTGGTTTGTCGCGCACTTCGGCATGTGTACATATATGTGTAGTATGTAGTATAGTATTGCATAATTTAGCTTTATGTGTAGCATGTGTCTCGTAAAGCGGAATGGAGCGAAATCGAACGGATTTGATTTTAAATTCAATCCGTTTGGGCCGAAGCACCGGGAGGGCTTACTCAGTTCCCTAGATGAATTGCTGGTATGCACAGAAATTTCTCTAGAAAACTGAAACCAAATCCTACCCACCATTCATGAGATTTTGACTTACTCATGAAAATTAAAAATTATCGCTAGTTAGAACGAACGAGTGTTCAAAAATGATGTGATGTCTTTATTTGCGTAATCGAGACATTTTCTATGAGATTGCCATAGAATTTGTGGCTGTTATGCGATTATGGACAGCACAGCACTGAAAAATATACACACACGTACACATGTGTATGCATGTATGAGTGTGCATGGGTGTATAGGTACGAATGAATATATGTTTGAGTGTTCTATGATGAGTCGGAAATTCTTCTTATACCTATGCTGCCAAACTACAATTATTAATGGGCAGGAAGTTATAGTCAGTAGCTGTGTTTCCTGTGTCAGTTTCTTATGTTATTACTACTATTACTAATATTGCTATCGTTGCTGTTACTGTCACCTCTATTGTATTGTTTTGGATGTAATTAATTATAATTATTTTTTTCTTATTTCCCTCCTTTATTAGAATGATTTGCATGTTTTGTGACTAACCGCGTTAACGGTATTCAACTAACAACATAAAATTATCATGCTGATGATGCTGATGAGCCTCTGTCGGAGAGTCCATCAAGTCGAACGGTGGCAACTCACCGGCGGCCTGCTCCTCTCCATTCTTGCGGCTGTCGTCGCGGTCGGGCTTAGTGGATCTCTCGAAAAGTTTTATAGCCTCGATATATATTTTGTTCTGTCCATTGCCCAATGCTGGCAGACATCAACTGAAATTCCATTTCTAACTAAATCTTTTTAGAGTTAAAACTTCTTCAAGTAAAAACAGGTATTCGATTCTCTGGCTGATTCAAGCGACAGCGAAGGGCTGTCCTCAATATACCATCATTCCCACTTCCTAAAATGGGGTCATAGTACATAATATATGGCCATGGTATGAGGATTTTTTTTCGATTCAATACCATCCTCACAGAATTATCAACGTCGTTAACATCTTATTAAGTCTTGCTTCAGTGCACTATGGGGGATTTCCATACGAGCAGGCGGACAAAAATATTTTCGAATTTTTTCTAGGATTGTTGATGTTTTTCTAGTTGATATGATTAAAATATGTTGTTAGAGTACATTTGCAAACATTTCACGAACATATTTTGAAAAGGGTTTAACTGTTTGCCTTTGTCATATGTGAAAAACTAATATGGATCCTTCCATCTCAAACGTACACAAGGTTTGGATTCGACCATCAGCGATTTCAACCAAAGTTGGCAATGCCAACTTGGCATAATTGTTCATTCCGACCCCACAACCAATTTCCCTAAGTTTTACACCGATTGATCAATTCTCCTAGCAGTGGTGCAGCAGTGCTTCATTTTTTACAGATTTTCAAAAAAAGTCATTTTTCGGGTTTAAATATCTATGAAACAGTTTGATGTGAAGACATGCCAATATACTTTTTCTATGGGTTTTTGGCCGCGCAATCGAATGATGTTATCAGTTTTTATCTAATTTGTCAACATCATACATTTTTTTGCAATTTAAAACGAAAAATGCGAAGAGTCATTCTAGTTCTTACGTTAGCACGACTACGTCATTGAAGGATCTCAAAACATCCCCAATTTTATTTTGCAATAAATATGGTTAAAATGTTCGCCAGAAAATTCTACATAAGAATCACTTAACTAGAAAAAAACAATATTGGTAGTTTGGGAGATATGGCGTTTTGAATATCTGGGGCATGCGTAATTCTATTTGAATTGTTAGTAAAAGTATTTTAAACACGTTTACCTGAAGCTTCCGGACATTTTTATGACTAAATAATGTATTTTAATGAAAAAGATGCATTTTCAACATAGAATCAACATGATAAATTTTGATGTTCTGGATACTTTTGTATATATTTAAATAAAAGTAATAATTTCGTACAAGTTTTTATAGTTTCATTATTTAATTGTTCTAGCTATTTGTGCAATCTGATGCATTGTTATGTCGACTAGTGTGGTTATTCTTTTCTAAGATTATTCGAAACTTCGAAGTAATTTCGAAACTTGAAAATGGCTTTATTAACATTTCATTGCACTACGGGAAAAACAAGCCTAAAAACGAACGAAATTCAGAAACTGCCTGCCAATTGATATTTTTAACAATATTTCAACTTAATGAAGTTTATCAGGTCACTTAAGTTATTCATTCGTCCCTTATAAGCTTTGTAAGATTTACCGAAATTGGTCCATAAGTTCAGCAGATCTAGAACATATCTTGAAATAGGCCATAGGTCTAAAAATTCAGCCCACTCAATATGTATCGCAATTTAAAATTTTCGAAGACGTTTCTTCGATGAACTTAGCAGAAGGGGCGCATGTTTTTTTCATAGTTCCAATAACGTCGTAAGGAGGAAATCTCGATGGTGAAATGGTGAAAATAGTGTGTGTGTGTGTGTGTGTGTGTGTGTGTGTGTGTGTGTGTGTGTGTGTATGTGTGTGTGTGTGTGTGTGTGTGTGTGTGTGTGTGTGTGTGTGTGTGTGTGTGTATGTGTGTGTGTGTGTGTGTATGTGTGTGTGTGTATGTGTGTGTGTGTGTGTGTGTGTGTGTGTGTGTGTGTGTGTGTGTGTGTGTGTGTGTGTGTGTGTGTGTGTGTGTGTGTGTGTGTATTCGTGTTTGTTATTCGCTGGAAATATATTTAGTCTTGAAATCTCCCATAGTGACTAGAAATTTTCAAAACACTATATTTCGCAGAGTGGCGCATGGTGGCACGTAATTCTTTAATAAGTTGATAGTATATACCTAAGATTTGAACCAGAAGGAGGAATTAACCTGGAGATATCTGGAGAAAAAAAGTTCTCGACTGACAAAGCAGAAAATTATCTTATTTTTTCATATTTTTCTTCTTCTCATGCTTTTTATCGCTATTATTTTTACTCTAGCCATCTAAACCATTTATTTTTCGGAAAGCTCGTTTCATTACCTTTCTAACGATATATGATACATAAGTTTAAAATTTGGAAATAGTACTCAAAAATTGATTTGAAACTAAACGTGTTTTAATGGCAAAATACGTATATATCATATCGTTTTTCAACTTTGACAGCCTCTATATCAGAAAAAAAACAGACTAGAGACTTGCTATTTTGGATTTTTCTTAATTGAAGTGTTTGCTATCAATAGAAAATTTCATTACGCGGATTAGTGAAAGTCAGTTTTCTGATTTTTGTCCGCCTGATATCTCATAGTGCAGTGTCGGCTTGCACTTAAGACTTAACACGGCATATATACATATCTCCAAGTGAAGTTCTTCTTGATCCACCTCATCCCTTCTTAGTTACAGAATCATTTCAATTGACCACGGTCTGAAGAGCATACCGACAAATCGGTTGACTACCGCTACAAATATGCAATTAATGCCACCGGGAATAATACGAGCGAGTACCAGTCCCCATTATATCACATCTGCTCTATTTTTCGGAAGTTCAAGTAGTTTTTCGATAGTTCTGAGCGATAATATTGCTCTTGAATAATATTCCGCACAAAATATTCGAAAATTTACGCCAACTGCTACAATACTGCAAAGATGGTAGATAAAGAGGCGGCTGTGGCTTTTAATGAGCATAGGTTGTTGAACAGCGCTGGGTCAATCGTGATGACATGGGTATTTGGGAGATGAGTAGCGTCCATCCTAGCGAGTAGTTAGTCGGTAGTAGCATAGGTGATGGACAGACATAGAATTCTCGTTATATTACTAACTCGAAAATTGCGATCAACATGTACAATATTTTCTTTTCTTTTCTTTCTCTGCCTGATCTCTATTGCTTCTTCTCACGGCAACAATGTTGTCGTGAGGGGAGGCAAGAGATCAGCCACAGATGACTGCACTGGTGACAACGATGGAGAGGACGGCCGGCGTGGAGCCTGCTTTAGGCTTAATTAAGATCGACTACGAACAAGACGAGGAAACAAACAAAGGAAGGAGAAAACAAGATAAGTAAGAGAAGGAGAAAGTAAGATAAGCGTTATCCGCAAGGATTCTTTTATCATTATCACAACCACCTTATCTCAGCCCTGGACAGACTTGGCTCTAACTGCCCCACCTCGTGCTGCAAACAGAAACAGAAACAGAAACTATTGCACGGAAAATGGGAAAATGCGCATTATGCTTTTAAGCTGCTTTTGGAGATTGGATTGTCGAGAATCAGCGTGGAAGACTGATGGGGTCACTACCCGAGCAAGGATTGACAACAAAAGTATATCAAAATTATTACATATTCTGCTGTTGATATCAACTAGAAAACATGTTTTGTTACCAACTCAAAATGGCACTTATGATGATGATGATGACCTGCTCGGGTAGCTATCGGTAGTTGTGGAATGTAGAGTATATGTCATTTCGTTGAAGCTGTTTTGAAAGAAGTTTGTCCAGAATCGGTTAGGGGTCCGTTCTGACCAGTACGTCTAGCTACCCAATCATCATTTTTGTTTAAGAGAAGCTTCCCGAGCAGGGTTTTAGAGCAAATTGAAAACAAAATTTGATATCTTGATGTAACAGATTTTGAATACTCGGTGTGATTTCATTTTGGTCGACTTAGCGGTTAAAATATCAAAATTGATTGCAAAAATTCCACGCCGTGAAATTAAATTGAATACTACTTTTGCTATCAAAAATATCAAACGGAATACTAATCTTGCTGTCACTCAATATTAATAGGAAAACAGAATTAGTTATCATTTTACTATCATATCATCATCATTTTGCTATCATCATATAATTTGAACCAACCATTTTACTAGAAAAAAATTTAAGTGAAAATAGATTAATTTAAATATTGAAGGTTTATTTACATCATATATAGAATCTGCCAACACATTTTTTTTTCAATAAAAATGAAAGCAAAATGATAGCAAAGTCTGATACATCATAAGTGCCATTTTGAGTTGGTAACAAAACATGTTTTCTAGTTGATATCAACAGCAGAATATGTAATAATTTTGATATACTTTTGTTGTCAATCCTTGCTCGGGTTATTCATCTATTGTATAGCTAAAACCGATGGAACAAGCGTTTGATGAGCTGCTATACAACAAAAATGTTCCTTGGGTAAGTAAGTGATATTACGCTTTCGAGTTGCACAGTGCGACTTTAGAGATTGTTATAAGAGAAAAGGATCCAATAGAATAATAATGGAGGAAAAAAATCCTGAACAATTTAGCTTTAACAAGAGCTTTCATTTGATTCTAAGATCGTTGAAATCGGTCATGTAGTTCCGGAGAAACCTATGTCACGTAGTTTTCACATTTTTGCTTATAACTTTTAAACCAAACGTCGTATCACGAAACAACTCAATAGTGGTGATCTACTAGATAATAATACCTTTCAAACAAAAGTAATAGCGAACAATTCGGTTTAGCCATCTCTGAGAAACAGGCGATAGAAAAAATCATTACATACACACACACACACACACACACATACACACACACACACACACGCACACACACACATACACACACATACACACACACATACACACACATACACACACATACACACACACGCACACACACACACACACAGACATTGCTCAAATCGTCGAACCCTATCGATTGGTATGTGACTTGGCCCTCCGGGCCTCGGATCAATTTCGTTTTTTTCGACTAATTTTTAAACCTTTGTTATAGTATAACAAAGGTAAAAATAGAGTTTTATCTACAAAAAAATCCGTCAGGTGATCTCCGAATCATTCTCGGAAAAAAATTATTACCCTCTTAGATGCATTGAATTGTAACCCTATCCTCCTAACCTCCGTTTTAGTCTGGCGTAGATTGTCTTCGCCGTCTCAAGGTTTCTAGTATATCGAGCTAGTCTGCGTGTGGTAGGAGTTGGCTACTCTTGCTGAAGGCCGTACCCCTCGTTTCAATGCCTGCTCGCCGGATCACACCTTCAATAGCGATATTGATTAATATACAGGACAGTCCAACCCCTTGCCGCAACCCTCTGCGCGTTTTCTCACTCGAAACTGTAATGCGCATGGCATTTTTGTTTGGGTCCACTGTGCACTGAAAGCGAAAATATATTAAAACCTGAGAGAGAGGAGCCAACTGGGAATGTCTCATGACTCGTTTTCCGAGATTTCCTGCAGCCTAAAATGTAGAGCCCACAGACAATTAATATTACGAAAAAGATTTTTGTCTTACATCCCACACATTATTTCTTTCGACCGTCTGCCCACACACACACACACACACACACACACACACACACACACACACACACACACACACACACACACACACACACACACACACACACACACACACACACACACACACATACACACACACATACGCACACGCGCGCACACACACACACACACACACACACAAACCCAAATCTAGGTGGACAAGTTATTACGCTAAAACCTTTAGTCCTAGGTATATAGCATGTTCGGAGTAAATTTGTTATTTCAACTTCCGCATATTTTGGTGTATATGACATTAGGGGGACCAACAGAGTAAGCGTGAGCGAAACTTTTTTATGGCTTAAGTTAGCTGAATAAAATGTTCAGCAAAGTTAAAGAACATTAAATTTTAAGTAACTTTGTTAAAGGAATGAAAGTTCTATCTCTTATGGTTGATGGGCTGGAGCTATTTGAAGTTTTTGGGTCGGGGCGGACCTAAAAAATCCGTTGTTTCTTTATATCATATCTTATTTCTTACAAATCATGCCTTCTGAGCACTTTCACACGCCTGGAAAACGCACATTTTGTTTGAAGAAACCAAGTCGCCCATCTCCTTCGGTTCTCAAGCTACAGACATTTTTTCTAAAAAAAATACGGTTTTTTCAAATGTCAATAACGTAAAAACTGCTCAAAAGCAGCAAATCAAATTTTGTATATATGTTTAGTAATATATTGGCCTCCGAAATTAATTGAGATCACATCGGTCCAGGTCGGCCCTTTTTGCTAGACCGTATTGAATATTGAAGTAAAAATTACCATTTTACTTACCAAAATTACAATTTTTACGTAAAATTAAAAAAATTAAAAAAGCGAAAATAAGTCTAAATGATTGTATTTATCTTAATCAAGTATAATTAATAATGGTATAACTTCTCAGGGCGATTTCAGTTTCTTGAAAACTGGAATACCTACAATGTTTGCTAGTAACAAATCAGTGCTGTAGCATACTCACTAAATCAATAGTTGTTATCTCTCGAAAACTTTCGTCTATTTCTTTCTCTAACTTGCCTATACAGTGGACCCCCGTTCGTTTGAACGATTCCTCATGCAAACTAACGGGGTTACTTTTTAATTTGAACAACTGGCCACCATAAATATGCTGAAACTCGTATGAACTGGCCGCCCTGCTCTTTGTTATTGTTTTGGTGGTTTGATTCAGTTGGCAGTGGCAAGCAGCGAATATTTCATTCTTCGATCGAATTTCTATCGTAATTTTTGGGAAACGGAATGTGAAATTGATTAAACATGCTAGATCAGTACCAACAAATCGTGTTTATGTGCATTGTCTACATAAGCAAATGATGCCATGTTGAGAATGACATTTCAACCATTTTTAATTTGCACATCGTGCAAACCAACTGGGTTCAAATTAAAAAGTGTTCAGATTAAAAACGGTCAAACGAATGGGAGTCCATGGTATATCTTGCTAATTGTAATTGCTTGCTGTGCCTCTTCTGACATCATCCCAATCGGTAATATCAGAGAAACAGCCTTGGAATCAGCTACAGTGGAGCCATGCATCAAAATTTTGTGCCTTGACGACCGAAGGGTCCACTGTTAGTTACGAAGTACTTCGTTCGTTGGGCTATCTTTAAGTGGGCTACGTTTTAATCGGGCTCCCGTTAATTGGGCTATAGCCCATCTAAAACGAAGTCAAACGTCATTTCTGACAGTGTATTTTTTCTTCCGTGAGGCCCTTGAATGCATTATTTCAAATGCAGAAAATAATTTATATAGAAAATATTAAAGTAATTAAATGGAACACAGTTGCATCATGTCGTTATCTGATCATTTTTAAACTTGACCGTCTCATTCATTAGCATCATGGGAAAACAGTTAAAAATGTCAATATATGTCGATATGGTCGTATGAAATACTACTTTTTACTTGTTACAAAATCTAGAAATAAATTTCAACAGCGAAAAGATAAAGTTTCACTTTAACTCCGTGTTTAATCAGGATATATATTTTTATAAACCTTTCTGCGACGATTTCGACAAAAATAATCGATGTATCCCTCGGTTTCGACAGCTCAGCTCAATTAACTAAGTGGGCTAAGAGCTTAGTACAATTAGCGAAAGTTGACTGTACTTAGGTTTCGAGTGTAATTCTCATTTTTTAACAATTTTCAACCAATCTAGTACAAAAGTTTCAATATTTGAAGACCACGTGTCAGTAGCAGCCCGGTTTCAACTAGAATTACTGTTATATTTTTAAATGCATAGAAAATAAAATTTTCAAAACGTTTAGCTAACTAGTGTCTCCGGCAACCGAATCATGCAAAGCTCATGTGTTAAAATGCATTAGTATCGCCGTAAAAAGCGGAAGAGAGGAGACACGAAGAGAATCTCTCATTGGCGCATAGGTCTATTTGAAAAATTTGAAAATTTGAAACCCGAAAAATGTAAAAAAATCCGCGTTAATTCAAAAAATGTTGTAAAAACCGCGTAATTCAAAAATCGTCGTAAAAAACCGCATCAATTCAAAAATAACCTAAAAAGCTATTGTTGCGGCACAAAGCCGCAATATGACCGCGTTGACCTTCACATCTAGCAGAACAACAATCAGTGTACTCGGTCGAAGATGAGACAAAGCGCTATTGTTGTTCTGGCTAGATAGTGACAATAAGCTTTTATCGAACGATGTACCTATAAATAGGCCAATAAACGTGAGTCTTGAGTTCAGTCCGTTCGCAGCCACCGCCGCTGGCGGTGGTGTGCAAAGCGCAACACTTTCGTCACATATTTGCATGGTGAATATCACAGTCCCGTTGGTAACCGGCCCCCCTTACGACGATCACGGAACATTGGTGCCGTGACCAGGATTTGTCCTGGCACTGACAACATTGGTGCCGTGACCAGGATTTGCCCTGGCACAGACAACGTTTTACCAACGGGACTTCAGTTTTATCGTTCGTGCTATCGGTTCGCAGCAACACGTGATATTTTCGACGCTGAATTAGTGTTTTCAGCAACATAATTTTACTCGCGGGACATCAAGTTCGTCTACCGTGTTGCTGGCTAGCTGCTAGAGGTGAAACATTTGGTGTGCGGTAGTGCGGTGTGCAATCGTTATCGGACATTTACGCTTCAGCTATGCCGGTGTGGGTGACTTCGCAGCCGCTTAGCAATCAATTCCCCCAGCGGAGCTATGCCGGTGTGGGCGAATCACAGCCGCTTAGCAAGATACATTCAGCTCCTGAGTCCCCGGTTCTTGGATTCAGCGTAGTAGTAGGAGGGCTGTACAGCACCGAAGCTTGCAGCGTCCGAGAATGTATTAATTCCTGGAAGTGGTCAGTTTGCGATTCGAGAAATTCGTCTGGGAATGCAGGCCTAGGACTACGCATAGTCAGGCTTGGATTGCGCCGCTGTGACCAGCGAGCAATTACCGTCCGCGTCGTTCGCCAGAAGCAGAATTCAACTAACCCACTGACATCATCGTTCATCCGTTCCGTCTAGATGTGATCATCTGTTCCTCCGCACGCCATAGTGAAAAACCGTTGGTTTTGGTGGTGGAGTATGTTGCGGCAGAAAGCCGCATTGTAATCCATCGCAGTTAGCGTCTATTGTCCAGCCGAAGCTAGTCACAAAACGCTATTGTCCGTTCAACTGAACGTGATGCACAAAGGCTATTATTCTGACCATGTAATAAATCTATTTACCGCAAGTGTATAAAAGGCGAATAATAAATAGCAATCAATACAGTGCACTAGCAACCACCGCTGTTGGCGGATGGTTGCCGTAAGATAAATCTAGCGTTTTATTTTAGTGTGAAGACGTCCAGTCCCGTTGGTAATCGGCCCCCCTAACGACGATACGATAAAATCCAAAAGTCGTCGAAAAAGTTGCTCGAATTTAAAAAATCTTTTGAAAACCCGTGTTAATTCGAAAAATTATGAAATGAGAATTGAGTGTTGTTATACATGTGTTGAATAATAGCTTGTTGTCAGTGGTGGTCACCGCTAATCGAAAACTTAGGTCACTAAAGGCCCGCGCAAAATTAGTATTTTATGGTAGCGTCGGCGTAGATTTGACAGATAATCTGTCAAATTGTATGGGAGAACTGTCAGATTAACGCAAACGTAACCCGCACGCAAACGCAAACGTATCAATTCTGCGCGGGCCTTAACCGCTTATCCGCTAACCGAAAAAGATAGCGTGCTAATCCCTAAACGCTAATTGATAAATTTCAGACTAGCGAAAGTTTCGAAATCTGAATTACCCACAAATTACCATATGTTTCATTAAACATATACCATGTAGCGTAAATGTACCGCCAATAGCAGCAACCCTAATGTGTATAGAAATAATATGACAGCGTTATTAATTGATTTGCAGCAGTTATGAAGAAAACAGTCAAGCAATTACACTCAATACTTTGTTCGTACTCTGCCCATGGATCATAGTTGACGTAAAAGCCAAAATGATCAAAATGTACTTTTCCGGTCCAACGCATTCTTAACTATATAATATAAGTGCCCAATGCTCTGACAACATTTGTTTGTTCGAAAATGTTCGAGAAATTTGGGAAAATAGAGCTACTCTGCATAGTAGACGTAACTCCCCGCATAATTATCTAGCATAGTAACCTGTTTTTCACGGGCTTTACGCCAAGCTATGAGAATAAACAGTATGTAACAATAACCGAGAAATGAATCACGAAACCCCATCGGCTCTCATTTGACTAATAAGCTCTACTAAATTGATAGATTGAAAAAGTATACAGTTAAAATTATATGGCCTTAAAAATTTTTCCCGATTAAAATGCGTTTTCTCAACAATGATAGTGTTGGTCTTTATGTCAACTATGCGTCCATGGGCAGTACTGGCAGCTGCAGCCCGGAGTGAAGGAGTTGGACAATGTGAGGTACCTCGTGTCCACCGAATATATTCCATTCGGCACATCATCATCTCCCTTCTGGAGATAGGTTAGGTGCAGCAGAAGATGCCCTCAGCCTCCCGCACCTAGGGAGGTCAGAGTCAATTGCTGAAGAAGTATCTCGCCAAAATGAACATTTGTATGTGGATGCCTCAGTCGAGATCGGCCATATCTGAGCAGCACACGGTAAAAAATCGTCACGCTTAATTGAAGTGCTTTTGCACTTGATTCAGTCTGACACTTTGCACTATAAATCAAAGTGATTTACCTTTGATTTTCAGGTGATTCTCAATTTGTAATGAAAACATCTTTGATTGAAAACAATTCAATAGAAATCACCATCGAATTATAATGCATTTCAATAGAATTATCACTACTGTCTTTGCCCATTGAAATCTAAATTGTTCACATTTCACAAGTGTCAAAAATGTACATGTCAGCAAAAAATTTTCACTAACTCGTGGCAGCAGAGTAAAATTATGTATTTTAAGTGACAGAAATATTGAATAGAATCGCTTATATGCTCTTCAGGGTGAGTATACAAGGAACTGTAACTGTGATTAAAATTTATAAATTAGCATTTAGTTTTAAGGTCCCGGAGCTGATTCCAAGTACCGGACAATAGCAAACAGTCCGCCAACCATGCCAACCACTATGAAGATTGGCTATTATTTACCATTCGGAAATGTGTTTGCGGATAGTGCCGTGCAACTGATGGTGCTTCTTCATTATATACATTACATGGTATTTATGTGAGGCATTTCATTACATATGTAATTAAAGAAATTATAATAAATAACATAATTTTAATTGATTTGATTACCTGTCCAGTTTCAAACCACAGCACGTGAACAAAAATGTATAAAAACATTGCAATTGAAGTGATTTCTTGTTGATGTCATCATGTTTTGTATTGATTCATTTCAAGGGATCTGTATTTCGTATTGAACTGTGTGGCAAGTAGTGCGAATTCAATGGTAAATCACTTTTCTTCAACGTGATTTTTTTTACCGTGCAGGCAATCACGGTTGAAGGTGCTGGTGAACAACATCTTTGCGGCGAATGATGACGAGACCTACTTGATGTTGGATGGCAACGAGTAGCAAAGCACTGGGTACATTATGTCCTACCACCCCCATTTTACGCGATTGTGTCAAATATATCTCCCACACCAAGTTCCATAGAAGGTCCTTCTATAAGTATTTTATATGACTCGCTCATCTTGCTATTACTTAAGATCATAAAAAACAATATAAACTTTTATAAGAGTGGTATTTGCTGGGGGTGCGTAATGAAGCTTCTTGTCCACGGGCAAATTGTAACTTGTTCTACTCCCTGGTTCTTGGAACGAGATTAGTGATGCAAGTAGTAAGAAACAAAAACACACACACCTTCACTTTGTGCTGAACTTTGCTTTACCGACCATGAAGCTTCAAGTCAAGGCTAGTTACAAAAACGGTATTTTCTCAAGGTACGACTGGGAAATTGGCGACGAATGGTTCAAGATCGAGCTGAATGGAGAAGAATGCTTGAAACAGTACGAGCCACGCCGGCGACGACTTGTTCAAGATGCGAACGAAGCCTCTTGTCCAATGGCAAATTATAACTAGTCTCTGCACTTTGAGAAGTAGTGAAAAGTATAGGAAAACTCTCCGCTGTGGTTACCATTCTTTAAAATGTAAGATATACGATGATCTTCAACTTCCAGTAAGAATTTGACTAGAAATTATGAGAGGATTTTTTTATTAGAGTGGTTTTAACTCTGAGGGCCGTTCACCAAGATGATGAGAGGTTGAATATACCACACGCAAAATAATCCACACGTTCTTTCCACGTGAGAAATCACGTAAATTTCCCTACAGGGAGCTACGTGACTTTCAGTTGAACCTTATTGGAAAATACAATAACATCTATCTGATTTCCACGTAAATGCACGCACACAAATGCAAACTACGTGAATAGTACGGGAAAAGTTGGATGGAAAATATTCACATAACTTTTCCCGTAATTTCGACGTGAAAATTATTTTGAGTGCAGTTATTGGAAATTTCAGCGAATTAAGTGGTTTCGAAAAGATCGGTATGCCCGATGGAAATATTTTGCTGTGTTATAATTGAATGTTTAGATGGAGGGATGTAAAATGGAAATATAAAGCGGTAGGTACGTAAGGAGAGAGATTGGTATTAGTAAGAGAGATAGGCTACATAAAAAATCACAGATAACTATTATTTTCTATGACTACGGTATAATAAAAAGGCTATGTCATTCGGATTAAGTTTTTGAAATTTAAAGATAATGTATGATTTTATAAATAACACAATTTATTCTCAATATGCTGGGACACAAGTTTTTTTTATTTAAGTAAAATTTTGGATATTTTGTCTACCAACACTTGGTTATATTTGAGAACTGTCTTTAATTCAAATAGCTCTTTAGAAAGTTCATCTAATTTTTCGGAGCTTTCGTCGATTTTATTTGTCAATGTGCATAGACTAGCGGTTTCAAAACCATAATCTGACTCTAATATACGTTCCATTGGCTGATTACCGTTGGTTTGATAATTATTAGAAGCAGAGGTGAAATTTTGAAAGCGATATTTATCCGTAGTATGTAGATTGCTCGTTGTAGTAGTTGGTTGTTTCTTCAACTTTGCCACTTCGTAAGCTGCCATCATTATCGTTCTTGGAAGCCGCTTTTCTTCTGGATTCAATGGTTTTACACTTAATATAACTCGATATGCTTGAGGAGATACTAACGCAGTGTAGTGCAGGAGGCTGCGTAACCAATTAGGTAGCCAACCGTTGAACAAGGCTGATTCTATGTAGGATATTAGTTTGGTTTGTCCTACCAACTTCGATAGAGTTGCAGTTTTTTTCAACGCCTGTATATCATCAACAGCAATGCCAACTAAAAGATTCATTAGTATAACTGTGACAAACAACAGGAATAACACGAAGGTAACCTGGGCACTTAATTCGAGCATAAACGGCGGATCTTTACCATCGGGATCATTGATTAATAATTCTAAGTCTAATTCTCCTACCATCATTACTAAAACTGTGATGAAGCCCATGAAAGGATTTTCAAATGATGATGATGATGGAAAAATCACGCAGAAACTTATTGTAAAGCCAACCAACATGCAAGAATAAGCTATAAACAATTTGGCGAATTCTACTTGCACTTTAGTGTACATGGCTACGTACGCCCCGAATACAGGCAATTGTCCAATCATGACCATTAGGTGTGTCCAACCCAACAGGACCGCAAACGCTCCGATGTGGTTTTGCCAGGTGTATGTCCTTTTCGTATAAATGTAAGAAATAACAAATACGCTGACTATTATAAACCATTCTGTAACATTTTCCATCTGTGTGATATAACGCCGAACAGATGAATAACCTGTCATCCCGTATAATTTGCGACAAATTTCTACGAAGGTTATAGCAACTAATACCATCCACTGCATTTCCATTACGAATGGGTTGTTCCGTAGCATGTTACCTAAAATTGATTGTTTCTGACATAGCTCTTGTTCTTGGATAGTTTCCTCCATATCCTTGCTACCGTTGTAACAATTATGGGCTAGCGCGGTTAGCACATATAATGTGAGGAATAGGATAAATATAAAACAAAAAAGCAAACGAGCAATATAATATTTGCGAATTTTTCCCCATTTGATGTAAAGGAATGCAGAGCATAGTGGGTGTTGTAGAATTTCCTTCTGTCCTTCGTCTACTAGAGTATTTAAATAACCAATTTCTCTGGGATAACAATGCTGTAAAATGCTTCGAAAATCGAGTTCTAACACTACTTCCTTATCAGATGGATCTTGTGAGTGAATCAATGTCATTGCATCATCAAATTTCCTACCAATCATGGCTAATGAAGACGGTGTCTTTCTAGTTATCACATTTAGGGCAGTAGTACCTTTTTTCGATTTGGTCGTGACATCTGCGTCGTTATAGATTAAAATTTCAACACAATGAGCGAGACCGTCTAATGCGGCCAAATGCAGTGGTGTGAAACCAAATACATCCTTACGATTTATGTCTGATCCCCAGCAAATTAGTGTCTCAATAATGTCGAAGGCAGCGTCAGACTTTCCTATAGCAGTATGAAGTGGTGTACGCAAGTCAAAGTCTTCTGCATTGGGATCGGCATTTCCAACACGCAAAAGTAATTCAACGCATTCCAAACTCGTTGTTCTTGCAGCCAAGTGTAATGGTGTAAAACCACGATGATTCTTCAATTTCGCATTGGCCCCTCTCGATAGCAACAGACCAACACATTCTACATTCCCTTCATCTGCAGCTAAATGAAGAGCAGTGGATTCTTTTTCTCGAATACCGATCCGTATGTTTGTATCTGCTGTTGGAGTATCAAGCAGAATTTTCAAACATTCTACGTGTCCTAAATCTGCCGCCAAATGGATAGCATTCATGCCGCTTGGTTTCAAGGAATTAACATCCATTCCTTCGGAGATGAAAAGCTTCACACAATCAATAGAGTTTGATCTAACGGCACAGTGTAATAATGATTCTTCGCAATTTTGCTTCTTGGTGTCAACATTGAGTCCTGCCCCCTTGGAAATCAGAAAACGAGCGATCTCTACTGAATTCCCGAACGCGGCACAGTGTAGAGGTGTAAATGCCCTTGGTTGCAAATTCACATCAATTCCTTTGTACGTTAGAAAACTTGAGCAATTTAAGCATCCGCTAAACGAACTCAAATGGAGAGCAGTGAATCCATTGCTATCGAAAAATAGGAGCTCTGCTCCCGAATCCAGTAAACCGTCCAGTAAATCCCAACGTTTTAGAAAAGCCGCAAACAAGAAACTAAAATTCTTCTCTGCTTTTGTGGCACCTTCAAACATTTCTTTCAAATTAGAAGCAACTATATTGCCTTGAGCAATATTTTCCAGTAGCATTAATCGGCCTGAAGAGAGTCTCATTTGTTCCATGAGAGATGTTCGAATTGTTTCAGTCGACACTTCGAAGCCGAATTCCGCATTTGATTCCTCATAGTTATCGAACATATTTGGAGCACTTTCGGCTGGAGGTGAAGGTCCAATTTTCATGTATTCGAAATCTTCAGCCAGTACCGCTTCCGGATCATTACGCCAGTGAACGGTCACATCAGGTGTTAAAGAAAACCTGCAGGTTACTATTTATTGTTTAGTATATACATGAAAATTTAAAAAAATAAACCTTGGTTTAAGCGCGATCGAAACATGTTGATTTTTTAGTTTGGTGGTTTTAGTACTCCAGGTGCGTTTGGGCTTAGCTGACCCTTCTTTATATCCAAAATTCTCCATGATCTTCTGCCAACTGCTGAGAAGACGAAGTTCACATATCTACTGAACATCGTTATCACTGTTATATTCAATTTATTATTCCACACCGAGAGTAACCGCAAGCACCAGATAATAGAAGATATGTGGTGGATCATCAACACACACAAAAATCGCATAGGATGCAATAAAACTGATTTCAATGATAAATGAAGAAGATAAGAAACATGACGAGATACACATCTGATCTGCGTTTGACGAAGCGAAGCATCTTATGTCGTGAATTAGGGATTCAGTAATTGTTTTGAAAGATAAAAGTCTGTATAGTACAGGATTTTTGATTTATTGGGCTTATGTGATTTTGTTCAAAAATCCAGTGAAGATAATAATCTCACCTTCGCTAAGTCTATATTTTTGGCCAAATATCAAGAATTTTTCAGTTTGCCTGAATCTACATTTTTCTTATAAATAAACATCTTACAAATTGCATATATTTTATGTCACATAGTAGGAGGGGTAAATTTTACATGAAACTCAGTGGATCTCTTCGTAAATATTTGCTTGCGATCAAAACAAAGTTTCTTGAAATCGATGGCAATGGCAATATAGTTTTAAGATTTTTACATTTAATGAGGGTTTCAAGTTCAACCTTGTACAATCAGTAATTGTACAATTGTACAGTCCACAATCATGGACCACACACAGTTAATCTACCGACTAATTCGTGAATATAGTACTACTGACTGATAAATTTATTACTCATAAGTGAAGTTCAAAGCTTATACTCATAAGTTGTACTAATAATTTGTTCAATCATCAAGTGATATTTAAACGGAAATTAGCAGCTAAAGCTAAAATAAAATGACCCACAAATTTATGTGACCGATGATTGTGGACTGACTGTATGCGACTGTATCACCATTAACCCCATGAAAACCATTTTATTACTATGTATTTAAAAGTTATTACTTTTTATGTCTTTTGGCAGTCATCATAGAATATTTTCAATTTATTTACATCACCTCTTGGGTTTATACAAAGCAATCTCTGTCAAAAAGTTACCGAAATATGCGTAATTGCAATTTTGGTGTTAAAAGTTTCAGTCAAACTAGAATAAGCTTCATTTTTTCCGAAGGTTATAAAGCCCTATTTTTTGATTTCAAGTGCTTCAAGTATTGATTTGAAGTGATACCATCTTTACACTTTGAGACATCACTAACGGTAGTGTCATTTTGTTTCCAATGTATAATTTTAGTAGATCTCATATAATTTCATTGTTGTATCGAAATTGAATTCTAAATTGAAGAAAAACTCTACTACTAAACTTATCTTTTGAAATTTTTAGTCGTTTATGAACCTATGAACGAAAACAATATTTATTTTCCAAATCGCAAAAAATATTTTCCCATATTTCATGAAGCAGGAGGTCTAAGACCAATTTTCAATGCAAAATTTTCTCAGTTTGCGGATGAAAGTTACGGAGTTGAGCTAGCTAGCATAGGTTTTGTTCGAGAGCTAATTTAAGGCAAACAGGACCAAAAACTAAAGTAACTCTGTAATAATTGAGATTTGAATGCGTAGAAAGATTGTTTTCGTCAAATGTGGTCCTCTATCACCCCCTGAAATATCAGCACTAAGCTACCCAACACCCTGTATACACGGAATACACCGTTTACGCAACATAGCAAGCGCTACGTGAACATTCCTATTATAAGGAAAAAGTTTGTACAGATCGTGACAAAGTATTTGTCGCTTACAAGTAGTGATACCGACAAATCTGAATCTGATCGCTCCCATGTTCTTAATGATCGCCAGAAGCGATTTTTTCCATCCCTGGTTGGGAGTACCGACAAGATTTTCGAGAACCGGTATTTTGATACTGGAGGCGCTAGTACCAGGAGTACCGGAAAGAGTTACTAAAAATCAAAAATGTTTTTTATAGAATTTAGCTACTGCTGTTAAACAGAACTGTGTAATATTAATAAGACGCTCTATTCATTAACAAAATAAATGTAGCTTCTTGAAAGCAGTTTCCAGTCTTTCAAACGCTTCTTGTAAGCAGGGTTGGCACGATCACTTTGACTCAGTTAACATTCATTTGACAGTACCGTCTCAGCCAAGCAAAATTTGACATAGTTTTATATAAGACATGTGTAGAATTAGTTATTATCTAAAATTTTGCTGAATAAAATTTTTTCTGTATCTTTTGTAATTATGGTGCTACAATGCTAGTAACTCGTTAATGACTAAATGAGCGTTCACTTAGTCACTAAAGAGGTACTAGCATTGTAGCACCGTAAATACAAAAGATACAGCAATACTTTTTCAGAAAAGTTTTAGATAATAACTAGTTCTTCATTCGTCCCAGATATAACTTTTTCAAATTCTGCATGACTGAGACGGTACTGTCAAATGAATGTGAATTGAGTCAAAATGATTGTGCCATCCCTGCTTGTAAGTCTCTGATAGTATGTTCTTCAGAACGCGCAGCGATTCTGTTTATCTTGTCTAAGGTATCGAAACTGTTATTTTAAGGTCTAATTTCCGTTTCGGGAACAGGAAGAAATCGCACGGTACTAAATCTGGCGAATACGGTTGTTGATCAATGACGTTGGTCAAGTTTTTGTCCATAATGTCGTGTACGAGGTGTGATGTGTGCGCTGATGCATTTTCGTGATGCAGAAACACATCCTTAACTGTCTCTTGACATTCCTTGAATTGCATCTACCAATCGAAAGTTCTACATACAATGCACATACATTTTTTGACGTAGGACTACGTCTTTGTTTACTATACTGGGACTGGGTAGCACTTTGTGAAAACGAGAATAGAAGTGTAACGTTTGAATGAAAGATTTCAAATGCTAATAACTACTAAACTACTGAACGAAACTGAACAATTTATATGTCGTTGGATAGATAAAATGACCAGCAATTTTATAGGTGGTAAGAAAGCAATTTTAAGGAGGGTGTAAGAGGGGAGGATCCCATACAAGTGATATACAAATTTCTTCATAACTCGAGAACTAATCTAGCAAATGGAACCAAATTTGGCATGTGGGGTTTTTTGGATGCATGCATTTATTTTTTTATGATGATCTGAGACCCCTCACCCCTGTGGTAAGGACTCTCATACAAATAATACAGAAATTGGTCATTCATTATCATTTCAATCTTTATGATGCACACAAGTGATTTTTAAAAGAAATCTCTATGTCTCAAAGGTTGCAGGCGTTGTACTTATGAACCCCCGTCCACGTAGTTTCAAAGCCACCATTGCATTAAATGTAGAATTGATTCTGAATATTTCGCTCTTCTTTTTCAAACATTCCCTTAAACAATGGCACTCACAGATTCTTATAAGCATACATATGCCAGAAATGCAGTTTATATTAGTCTTTGGTCTAATGATCTGATATAATCCTACGTCACCCTTTCGTACAACCCTTAGGGCTGTATACCTTGTAGTTTTTCGAATGCTTTTTGCAATATTTCAAAGGTTTTTGCTGCGTTTATTTCATATGAAATACAAATATGTAATGCAAACTCTTTGATCTGTTAAATTAGTCATCGTAAAAATTTCCGCTAAGTAAAAAGTAACAGAACAAGCTGCTCGGTATTATAAACATAAATGATGCGATTGTCTTCTTAACTGACAAAAATGTCAAAGCATGTGAATCGATAGGTTCAATATTATGGATTAATCATGAAACTTTTTGACAGCAGGGCTATTGCTGAAATATGACTTCAAAATGCACAGAACATTCCATGGGAGGACGAATCTTGGAAATAAAATTGATAGCGTCCGCAAATACTCGCTCGGAATCTGCCGATTTCGGACGAACGGTACCCAGGACTGTTGAAAGGCATAGCCTAATATTTGCCCTTCAATCCTTCAGTTTCGAAAGAACGGGATTTATTTCGCTGACCTTGTTTTTAGAATCTAGGCGCAGATAATCGAATATGGTTGAAATTGGAGCTACCTTGAACTGCTGTTTTGAATCTTGCACGACCAGTCAAAATGACTGATCTGATAAAATTAGTGTTAAGTCATATTTTTTTTTGTTTTTAGTTCGTGCAGCTTAGTGTGTCTATAATGAGAACATAATTATTTGGATTGGTTGAAAAATCCTATAGTCATATAAATGGCAAATCCTGATCATCTGAGTTTTAACTTACAGTCAGAACTCAAAACAACATTTACAAAGTCTTCTCCAAGCGTCCAACAACAAAACAATAAGATTGTTCCAATAAGATGTTCAGTTTCCGAGAAGAAGGTACATGAAGTTTGAAAAACATGATTTTACAATAACGGTGTCTTATTGCAATAAGTTTTTTTCCATGTGTCACTGCCCAGGTAACCAATAAGCATTACCAATGCTATTTACATGCAAGCCAATAAGCATTTAAGTCACCTTAATTGCCACTTAAATGCTACCTTTGCAAAATATACAGCTACTTTACAGCTAACCCTCTTATAATCCTGACAATGCTTGTTACCAGCTGATTGCCGACAAGAATCAAAAAAGAATTTTGCATGCTAATTTACAACAGCTACGCAGTCAAAAAGCTAATATACAACAGCGTGCTCTATAAAACGCCAGATATGCTAATAAATGATTGATTTACTGCTTATGGTAATGTTTATTGGTTACCTGGGTGGTGTACATGATTTTTTCCGTCTACTTCTCGTGGTCTGATCGTTACAAAATTAATATCAAAATTAGCAGAAAAGTATGTAGAATGGACATTTGAAATAAAAAAAACTATCAGATTACTGCGCCGACAACGAGATGCACCTCGTGTTGCTAGGTAGGGTATGTTGCTGCTTCGTCGTAATTGCCTATTCCCGTCCTATCCAACACAAATTAATTAAAATATCAGCATTTTTATGGCACACAATACAAAACTAGTTATTCCCTAATATTTTAGTTTGTTGTCTATTACACGCGATCAATCAGAGTGAGCTGAGATCTATTTAAATGCTTTTTATCATTAAAGAAGTCCCACCAGCCAAATTTCCTACGTTTCTTCGTGCGACGAAGAAAAAAATGTCGACTAATCGTTTCAATTTCCGTCATTCATAAATGAAAATAACTCACGCAAGGCATTTTCATTATTCTAGAGCAAGGAAAACTTGCCTGACCTACAGAAATTTTGCAGAATAACATTTGTCATGCCGTCCTACACAAATACATGCGCGTTAGCTTCGTGTTGTGCGTTAGCATTGTTGTGATTTGTAGTTCGGACGATGAAAAATTTTGATGGACGGATTTTAAAACGAACCGACGAATTTAAGAAATGAAGTCAGTTGCGTAATTTCAATAATATGCTTTAATAATCGCTTTTCAGTGATTTCAAAGTTCATGGATCGGAAGGTGTTTTAGTTTTAGTCAAATCAGCACAAGGACTTTTGGAGCATTCATTAAATTCATCCAACAAATGATAAAATTTAGAATGGCTTTACTTACTACGACGAATTAGAATTAGAAGTAAACCCTACTCTGTCTTGGTGATACACTTGAATATTCGGCCAAAAACCTATTTTGAAAAACCATCTTGCCTCGTAACATGGCTCACTTAAAGCAGGAATGCGATTTTTGGGCGCCTGTCCACTGGAAAAATTGGAGTGGAAAGTTTATGCAGCATGGCATTATCTCGTTTTTGACAATGGTTCTAGTGATTATGCTGATAAGTTAGTTAAACGAATACGAGCAAGACGAGCTACAAAAAATTGCTAATGATCCTGTTTACGTTGCTTCATCAATTGAAACTAGTGCGTAAAATAATAATCCCTGTTTTCAAACTGGCAATTCCCGGTTTCAATAGGCGATCAACAGTACCCGTTGATATTACACCTGGGTCGACTGAACTGAGCACCCTAAAGGTTGCATGAGTTTCAGTTTTACATAAAATACGTGGTATTTTTTGCAAAGAAAAATATTTTGAGCAAATGAATAATATTCCAGACTCCAGCGAACTAAATTGATAATAAGACTAGGTATAAATTGGTCCTTTAATTATTACTTAATTTTAATAGCTGTATTGTTGGTAAAAGTTTTCTCTCAGTTTATTGTCAAATAAAGGCTCAATCAACCAAATGTAATGAAGCATCCCCAGGTGAGTTTTATTATGTAGAATTATAATTAGAGTCTTTATGTGAGGGGTTTTCACAATGCGCATAGCCTGAATTTAAAAAAAAATTTGAAAAAAATATAAGTAAGGCCATTACAAATATTTAAAAAAGTTTTTGTCCCTCCGGTGTTGGGCCACTGAGCGGGAGGGGGCGAAAAAAACAAAGAGAATTATTTATTCGAGCAAAAAAAAAGATTTAGGCTTTTTACTTAAAGTTTAAAGCAAATCTATTCTTGCTTTTAATAAATACGTTGTTATTTGTCATGCAAAATTCTACGAACAAAAAGACAAAAACGAAAGAAAAATTTTTTGGCCGAGTTTCGGAAATTCCACTGTTTGAACTTCCATTTCTATTTCGTGCTAGAAGTGTTAACTCAATTCGTACGTTCATTTTTCGAGTTTTTCGGGCTGTAGAGCCCGCAGACAATTGATTTTATAAAACAATTTAACTCATATCCTACAAATTATTTTTTTGCTCCCCGATTTTTCAAGCCAATTTCTAAGGGGGGGGGGGGGGGGGGTGACAAAAACTTTTAAAATGATTTGCAATGGCCTAATTTACAGTTTTTAAAAGTCACTCTGAGATGGAGCACCATTCATGAACAGATTTCGTAGAAATTTCATGAGTTTTTCAAACCAGAGATTTTGCACGTAACCTGAATGAGTTTACATGAACAATGACATAACATGACATAACAATAACATGAATTTTCAATATAAATAACAATCCTTTTTGTGATCTAACTACCTATGTATATAAAAATAAATTTCTGCATAACTCGAGAACTAATCAAACAAATGGAATCAAATTTGGCATACGTGGGGTTTGGAGACAGGATTTTTAGTAGCCTGCTAACTTTCGCTAGATGTACGATAGAAGTCTCCCCAAGCAGTGCTTGTAGTTCGTGATTCATACGCCTCCGCCACTCTCCGCTTTCAGTTTGTACTCCGCCAAATATCGTCCGCAGCACTTTCCGCTCGAATACGGCAAGGGCGCGTATGACCTCCGTGAGCAGCGTCACGGCTTCAAGTCCATAAAGAACTACCGGTCTAATAAGGGTTTTGTACAACGTTAGCTTCGTGCGGTGGCGTATGCTTCTTGATCGAAGGGTTTTACAAAGGGCAAAGTAGGCCCGATTTTATGATACCTAAACCTAAATAAAAGGTTATAAAAAAGGTTCCTTTTACCAATAGGTGAACTAAATCAGTTTTTTTAATCGTCATGTATAACGGGTCATACAATATTTGGATGTTAAAAGAAGAGGTAAGAAAAAAATAAAATGCAGGAGTCTGAGAATAGTGGCCATTTTTTAAATTATCGTACTAAATCATAACAATTTTTTTTTTCGTATTTGTCAATTCTCAATTTTTTAGTGACAAAAATTTCAAGATGGCATATACAGTAATGACCCGATTTTGTCACCCCCATGATGAATTTAGGGGTGACAAAAACGGGTCGGTGACTTTTGTCACCAGGTATTTTTTCAATTTTTATTTTTTTGCAAATAATTTAGAACGAACTACATATTTTACATCCTGATCGTATTTAGTACATTTCGCACTCCCTTCTACCTCTCTGTGAACATTTGTCACCTTTTCACAGCACAAGTCCCAAAGGTAGCACGCGTTTTTTCAATTGCGCCGAAATGATTGATTATACTGGTTGACTATGTTAAGAGAAATTTCCCAGCGTAAAAAGCTCTTATGGTATAAACGATTCTTTAATTCATCCCCCTTAAAGTAAATAAAAAAATTATTTTTAAGCAGTAAGAGATAGAGCAAAACAATGTTCTACAAAATTTTAGCGAAGTTTATTATAAAGAACTTTGCCAAAGAAAGCAATCGCTTGGTTATTATTATATAGTGCATTGTGTTAAAGGTTAATTGTCAACCTTTCAAGATATTCCAAAAATAACACAGCTAATAAAGATATATTAGCAAGTACTAGTAACTGTGAAGTGACGTATTTAATATACTTTTAAAATGATGATGGTAATTAAAATAAGTTTTGCAAGTAACATATTTTGTCATAAAAGTAATTTGCAAGTAACATATCTTGTTATTAAAGCGAAATGTGTCATTCTTAGTGGTGGAATCTATATAGCTGATTCATAACTCAATGTACTACTTGTAGGGTATGTTGCTACATCGTCGAAATTGCCTATTCCCGTCCTATCCAACACAAATTATTAAAAATATCAGCATTTTTATGACACACTATGCAAAACTAGTTATTCCCTAATATTTTAGTTAGTTGTCTATCATACGCGATCAATCAAAGTGAGCTGAGATCTATTTAAATGCTTTTTATCATTAAAGAAGTCCTACCAGCCAAATTTCCTACATTTTTTTGTGCGACGAAGAAGACAATGTCGACTAATCGTTCTAATTTCCGTCATTCATAAATGAAAATAACTCACGCAAGGCATTGTCGTTATTCTAGAGCAAGGAAAACTTGCCTAACCTGCATAAATGTTGTAGAATAACATTTGTCATGCCGTCCTGCACAAATACATGCGCGTTAGCTTCGTAAACATTGTTGTGATTTTTAGTTCGGACGATGAAAAATTTTGATGGACGGATTTTAAAACGGTACGACGAATTTTAGCAATAAAGTCAATTGCGTAATTTCAATAATATGCTTTAATAGTCGCTTTTCAGTGATTTTAAAGTTCACGGATCGGAAGGTAAGTGTGTTTTAGCCAAATCAGCACAAGAACTTTTGGCGTATTCATTAAATCCATCCAGCAAATGATGAAAATTAGAATGGCTTTACTTATTACGACGGGAATTAGAAAAAGACCGTATCTGAATCTGTTACAAACTTGAATTTGCTTCCTAATTAGTTTATTTTCGATTTGTAACATAATATGTTAAAAATATCAAAATGTGTTATAAAACAGATATAATCTTGTTATAGCCTCCTGATCGGGTACAGTCAAATTTCGTTAATTGGGCTAAGCTTATCACCGATTTTCACAAAAACTTTCATTAGTTGGGCTGTGCTGTGATAGGCAACAGTTCAATTGATGTTAATGTCATCGATTGACTTTATTAGATCAGCCCGATTAAGAAAAGTTTTTCTCAAAATCGACGATAACCTTAGTGCAATTAACGAAATTGGACTGTATACATAATAAAAGCAATAACATATGAAATCTAAGCGTGACAAATCGGAGAGTGACAAAATCGGAGAGTGACAAAATCGGGTTACCACTGTATAACAAAAACTTGACGAAAAATTTTGTTGCTATGATTCAAATAGAATGACATTGCACAAAATTATGCATAGCTTAATATTTCCGAAAACCTGTAAACTAGATCTGTAACAAACTATTTTCTTTTACAACTTACTTTATTGTATTTATTCATTTCAATTGTACTTCACTTGTACTCAATCAGCAATTCCGTGAAAAAAGATGTATCAAAATTCAAAAGTATTCAGGTTTTGTTCAAAATTTTGTGAAATAATTCCTTTTAAAAAAAACCCGATTTAATCCACCTAGTGGTGAAAGGAACCTTTGTTATACGATCTTATTTGCTATTTGAGATAGAACTCGACACGTCTTCGGAACATAATTCATCTATTGGTTATCATTACATAGTGCGTTGGTTTACATAAAATTTTTGAAAATTGAAAAAGTTTATAAAATTTGAACAAAATAGGAAATAGTTACAAATCGTTGTTTAACTAATGTATATTCTTCCACTAACTTATTGTGAGCAAAATGTCATAATTATTTAATGCATTAATAATTTAAATTGTTGGGAAAACGAATGCAGCAAAACTATCAGCCAATGTGAAATGTTTAAAATGTATCCGTCTGCTGGTCGAGTACTTCAGAGTCAAAATTAGGGTATTCTTTATAATCAAAGTTCTACAGTTCCTAAACAAGCAAACATACAGGTATACTATTTTCAGCAAAGTTGTGTATTTTTACCATTTGTACAATTTTGTAGTACATGAAATAGTCCTGCAACAATTACAAAAAGTGCAAAAATAAAAAAAACTGATTTTACAAATTCATATACAATAAATAAGGTTTTTCTATCTTCACTGCAGAGATAGAAGGTTACGGTCTTTAGCAAAATTTTTTGTCATAATATGCTCTATAACTTTGCAAAACACATCAATGTGTTATATTGACACTGAAAAAAAAATTTTTATTTCACTTTTAGGGGGATTAATCAAAATTTAAATCCCACCAGACGATAGAGCTTTCAATTTCTAGAAACTCTTCCAAAGGTTCGATAAACCTAAAACCAAGTTTTCCTACTCAAAACTCTAGTGCACACGTTTTCGTCGGTTTGGGGCTATTTTGCGCGCGAGTAACTGTGTTACAAAAGTTGGCGCGAGTGTTCGAGGGTTAATATCTTTTGATCGGTAGAACCAATTCTTATGAAATTTTGCATATATATTCGTAGTGTGAAAACCTCTCGTTTGATATTAAAATAATTGAAATAATGTAAATTATCTTGGTTAAAATCATTATAAATTATTGTTAATTTTGGTGTGGTGTATACGGTTACTCATAACTTTCAAATTAAACGTCCAATCAAAAAATCATTCAATAGTGATCTATTAGGATATGTTATCTTTCAAATGAGACTAATAGCGCATAAATCGGTTTGGCCATTTCTAAGAAACAGGCGATAATTATTACCTTGTCAAAACAGGTTTTTTAAGCATAACTTTTAAACTACTTGTTTGTTTTCAAATAAAAATTCCTGTAAAATTTAGCTTTAATAAGGGCTTTCATTTGATACTAAGATCGTTGAAATCGGTCATGTAGTTCCGGAGAAACCCGTGTCACGTATTTTTCACATTTTTGCTTATAACTTTTAAACGAAACGTCGTATCACGAAACAACTCAATAGTGATCTACTAGACAATAACACCTTTCAAACAAAAGTAATAGCGAACGATTCGGTTCAGCCGTCTCTGAGAAACAGGCGATAGAAAAAATCATTACATACATACACACACACACACACACAGACATTGCTCAAATCGTCGAACCCTATCGATTGGTATATGTAACTTGGCCCTCCGGGCCTCGGATCAATTTCGTGTTTTTCGACCAATTTTTAAACCTTTGTTATAGTATAACAAAGGTAAAACTTAGACCCGTTTTTTTCATTTAGCGCTAAGGTTGTCTATCTTTTTTCATAACTTTTGTAGCACTGAACTGAAGAACTAAGCATTTTCATGATTTGATACTAAGTGTAAGATTATTCGTCGTCTGGATGCAGGATGACAGTGCGACGAAAATAGTCCTCTTCAACAACCCCACCGGCACCAGGAACAGGGGGCCCAACGTGCACGATGGCTCGACCAGGTCGAAAGCGATTTGCTACGACTAGGAAATTGGCGACGAGTGGCCCAAGACCGAGTTGAATGGAGACGAGCGCTTGAAACAGCACAAGCCACCCCGGCTCTATGCTGAAGAAGAAGAAGAAGGTATCATAAAATTCATCAAAGATGGACCCTACTCTGGAAAGTAGAAAAACCGATTTTTTTTTTGGATCTTCGGGAAGCTCATACCTTTTCAGAAATGTTGTGCCAAAAGGATTTTTCAATTTCTGATCTAGTTGAAAATTCACAGCAATAGTTTTTGCTTAAGAAGAAAAGATGCTTGAAAAAATAAAATTATGTTTTCTTTTTCTTTTTTCAATGACTGTGTTTCGTTAACAAAGCTGAAAAGTTATAATAGTTTTTACGAAGCTTCTACCAACTATTTGTTTAGCAGACGAGAGTCGGGATGGCTCTTGCTGTATCAAGAATTCCTCTCCATTGTACTCGATCCTGGGATACTCGTCGTCAATTCGTTGCGCATCTCGACACACGCAACTCGGCTTCAACCTGGACAAGCAATCTAGCAAGTTGAGCCCCTCTCTTCCTGGTGCCGGTGGGGTTCTTGAAGAGAACGGATTTCACTGCACGGTCGTCCGGCATCCTTGCGACGTGGCCGGCCCACCGTAGTCTCTCAACTTTCGCCAGGTGTACGATGGGAATCTTTCCATGCCGTGCCTGTAGCTCATGGTTCATACGCTTCCGCCACTCTCCGCTTTCCGTTTGTACTTCGCCAAAAATAGTCCGCAGTACCTTTCGTTCAAATACGGCCAGTGCATGTATGTCCTCTGTAAGCAAGGTTACTGTCTCAAGTCCGTAGAAGACTACCGGTCTGATTTGTCTGGCGTTTTGTACATCGTCAGCTTTGTGCGGCGGCGCGTGCTCCAAGATCGAAGTATCTTGTGGAGGGAAAAGTAGGCTCGATTTTCAGCTTGAATCCGTCGTTGGATCTCCTTACTCGTACTATTATCGGCGGTGACCAGAGATCCCAAATACACAAACTCATCAACCACTTTCAGTTTATCACCATCAATAGTCACTGTCCGTGGGAGGCAAACGTTGCTTTCTTTGGAGCCTCTTCCTACCATTTATTTGGTTTTCGACGCATTGATTTGTAACCCTATGCTCCTAGCCTCCGTTTTTAGTCTGGCGTAGATTGCCTCCGCCGTCCCAAGATTTCTAGTAATGATGTAGAGGGCGTCTGCGAAGGGTAGGTGTTGGCTACTCTTGTTGAAGATCGTTCCTCTCGTTTCGATACCTGCTCGCCGGATCACACCTTCAATAACGATATTGAATAACATACAGGACAGTCCATCCCCTGGCCGCAACCCTCTGCACGATTCGAAAGGTCTCGAGAGTGCCCCTGAAACGCGCACGTAGCACATCACTCGCTCCAGAGTAGCTTTGATCAGCCGCGTCAGTTTGTCGGGAAAACCGTACTCGTGCATTATCTGACATAGCTGTTCTCGTTCAACTGTATGGTATGCTGCCCTGAAATCCACGAATATATGATGCGTGGGCACGTTGTATTTTCGACATTTCTGGAGCATTTGTCGGAAAGTAAAAATTTGATCCGTAGTAGCACGGGCCCCCATAAAGCCCGCCTGATACTACCCTCTTGCTATTGAGGATAGACGACGCAAAAAAATCTGCTTCTACCATCAAAACAAAAAAATATTTGTTTAAATCTGTTGTGTAGTTTCTGAGAAAAAGGTACATAAAGTTTGAAAATCGTGTTCTTACGAAATTAGTATCAAAATAAGCGGAAAAGACTGCAGAATCAGAATCTGGAATAATCTAAAAAATATGTTTTTTTCTAATTTTTTGGTCGTTTAAGGGGACTTAAACGCGTTTTTCTCGTTTAATCTGCTGGTGGTACGTGTACATATCTCAAGATCTGGTGGACCGATTTGACTGAATTTTTTTACAGCATGTAAAAATGAATTATCAAAATTGTTACTTAACCGTTTTCCGACACCTCAATACTTCAATTTTTTATGAGCTTTTATGAGGCGACTTTTAATGAAAAACCAGCTTCTTTTTTTTTTTAATGATGGCCGCCATTTTGGTAATTTTTCGAATTTTCAAAAACCGCGACGTAACAATTTAGGTTTGACCTAAAGTTTCAAAATTATCATTGAAAACCTTTCTCCGATACTCGGTTGGTTCTCGGAACGTACCGCCAGCAAGGTACTCTATTCTAGAGAATATCCACGCGCCCAGCTGCCAACAGCATCATAATAATCACTAATTTTGCATCCAAAAAATTCAAAACACATCTTCATATATACCTAAACCAATAATCAAAATACCCCAACACTTAACTTTAATTCCCGGCGTCCCGTGAACATGTTAAGATATAGTCAACGTTATCCTAGTTAGTAGGTAAATATATTTTATTGATCTATCTTTTGAAATCTAATTCTAGTGTGATTTGAGGTCTTCCATGATTTGTTTGGCTCAGGTCGCAATTCGGTCATTTCAAAACTCCTAAAATGATCACCAACAGATATAAAAAACAATAGCTACTAAAATTTACGTACGTTTTGGAAGTGTTATTGAAGATTTTTTGTATTTTATATAAGTAATCTGCCCTTCAAAACTCTAAAAGGGCGTAACTTAAAAATTTGCCAACGATTTTTTTTAAATTTTGCTCAGAGGTGTAGGAAGGCTATACAAATAAACTGGCATTTACCGTATTAATATCTTGCTTGATGTATTTTCGTTTGATAGTTCTTTGTGGCAAGAGTATACCCAATTTAATGCAATGAAACAATATATCCCTTGAATATTTTTAGCATGTGTTTAGTTTGTCTTTGGCGGGATTATCTCGGACAAATTTTTGATAAATAGAAAAGGTTCCTTGTTCAAGCAACAAAATATTTCGATAATTCTTATAAAATATGGGATGAAAATGTTATTTTATATTACAATATTATAATAATATTTTTATTGTGGCATACCGTCGCTTACATGGCTGCAGCTATAATAAACAATTCTGCTCTGAGCTCTCGCAAAAAATGAAATGCATGTTTAGTTTTAAATCGGTAAATGGCGAGTTAAAATCTTCTGCTAACGAACCTCAACAATATATTACACGCATAAAAATTTTAGCATTTCATAGCGTGATATTTTCGTAAAGCAGTTTATCTTTATAGATATCATATGACTGCAGTTTTAGATGAGGAAGGTGCGAAAATATTTTTATTATGTCCAAAGCAAACACACGAGAATAAAGTCGCAGTCGAATGAAAGCGCGAACTGCTTCAGTTTCTAGCGAAAACTCGTAGCCAAAATCGGCTTTTTAGTTGCACTCTAATTATTTATTTCCTATATCTCTCAGTGATATAGAGATAATAATGAAATCCTCTTGAAATTCGTATGGTGTTAAAAATTCAAATTCAGTGCAGATTTATCTAGAATTGATACTGTTGACAATATTGATTATTCCTTATTCGAACATGAACATGCGTCAAATATCTGGATGTGCCTGTTGTCTTGTGATGTTAATATCTATTTGTTTCGTTGGTTTAAGTATCTTGGCATCTACAGTGCATTATTAACAAGTTGCACAAGTCGCTTAAAATCGAAATGTTTTAAAGGATGTAAATCCATAAGCCCTCAATTGTTTTTTTGTTGTTGACATTTTTCATACACGTACAGAAGAATTATCGCTTTGAGATGTCTTAAAGTTTTTGTTTAGTAAAATACTGGAATAATTAAATCGATTGCAATTTTGGTTGCCAGAACAAGAATTTTTGACGATAGAAGATATAAAGCGCCGCTCATCTACAGTACAGCGCTTACTCTTGTATATGTGCGCTTATGCTCTGCTGGAATGATCGTGTGCGAAGTGGAACTTGTCGCACAAGATTATCACGGTTTCAAAATTGAGACAGTCAGCGCAGTACCGCTTAGTTTATCTGTGTTTCTCGAGCTGTTAATATGCTTGGTCGCGTGTTGGGTGCCGAATCGGTCATCTTTTAAGGCCTTACTCATCTACTGCACATCTTTATCGCCGTAATAATTTGGCTATTGTAATCTTCAAATGATGACCCCAGCTTGAGATGATTATCAGTATTTTGTGCTAATATTGCTGTACACCCTCGAAAATCGTTGTTCAGAACAGTAAGAATCGCACGGCAAAATAGTTATTGCAAACCGAAAGAGATAAAATGTGTTTTTCAGTTACTGAAGATATACGTGAATTAAAACGTGATTTGTTGATTGATGCATCTGCGCGTAAATTTCAATTTAGAGGAAGTGCTTCCTTTGTCCAATTAATTTGTAGAGGTTGCTTTGTGAATATGCAGCTAGCGTTGGAATAGGCCTGATTAGCTTTTTAAAGTCATCAGATAAAGTTCAAGTTTGGCGCGTTAGATTATGTGATGTTTATCCACAATAAAAGGGGTTTTCATACCCAGCGGAGTAAAGTGGCAGTAAGAATTTTATACACTTTATGTTTGCAGAAATATTTTGAATGTACAAGTACTTTAATTGAATCGTTGAATTGTGATTGATTTTTGTACTGCAAAAGCAGTTTCTATATTCTTTACTCTGCGTGCATACATTTCTATCAAGTGTTAGACAAAGTTTTAAAATAAATTACAAAGGTATTACAATAGGCGCAGAAGTTAATAGGGATTATAGAGCCCGTTATCATTTTGTGCGTCATGATTATGAATGAAAACATTTATTTTCATTGTTCTCTCTGAAGCGAGTGTGAGAATATGCTCGAAAATAAGAATCAATTTTATAGCCAGTTACGTTACCTGTATAAATACTCTTCAGGCCCAACCCCGCAGAAGTCACGAATGACATAAGCTGTTAAAGTGACTATAATCTAACAAAAAAATCTATGATTGTGAATTTTAAATTTTCATATTGCCAAACTTAGTGAGTAACCGTAATATTTCAAAGCTTTGAACAACTCAGTTTTGAAAGTTGATTAGGTAAGGAAAATCATTTATTTTGACTAATTTCTTAGAATAGACCTATTAATAATATTATTTGCGCTAGATTTGGCGCGGTTAAAGTTTTTAATTATACCTTTTGAATCTAAAATGTGCAAGGATGTGACACACCATTGTTTCTTGTTGTTTGGAGATTTGAAACCACATTTTACATTTTACATTTAGAAACCAAGACAAGCTATATTCATCATTTCTTTGATATGGTTAGTTTTTTGTTGAGATATCAGCGACACCGCTTTAAGGAAAAAATCATTTTCCTTGTCGATGATACAGTCAAGTATCAGTTGAATTTCAAACAGTCTAATATGTGGCAACAGTCAATCCTTTATAACCGTACTAATCCATGAATTCTAATGTACATAGTAACGTATCATTTGACAAATATGACAACATGTGGTTATCAACCTAATCAAACATCTCGATCGAGAGAAAGTCTTGCATCTGTGGTTCCGAAGTTACCAAAAAGAAACTTTCACTTGTCCTGGGTGATGTCATCCAGATTCAAATGAATTGTGTCGATGGATTTGCTTTCAAACGCCAACAGACAGTTGAGATGAGGTTCGCCTCAATATTGCAGCATTGAAATTTCGACTATCTGCTAAAGGGAAAGAGAACCAAATTACAGTAGCGTGACTCATCTTCCAAACGAGATTTCTTATACTTGTTGTGAATTCCCCTGATTGTGACTATTTTGGTGGTATTTTGGACCCAACTACCTGATAGATTTTTCTTCTTGATATATTCATCACATCACCAGCTATATATTATCGAAAGTTATCGTCGTGTTGCCTATGTTCTTTCGAATGTAATGTTGGCGAAAGACCATGTTAACAGTGACGAAGAAAAAAGGAACGTTGACTAATTCGCGCCGCACACTCAACCAAATCGATTGATCCACTTATATCCTCAGTTGTTCTCCAACAGAAAAAATCGGGCTTAATAATACAAAGTAAGAATAGGAACGGTTAAACCAAACCTGTCTTTTTATATCGTACTCCGCAGAAACTGTGCAAAGTAGTGTGATGTTGAAAAAAAAGAAAAAGACTTTGAGACCAGAACAGCGAAATCAATGTATTTGAAGATAAAGTATCTTTGGCAGACGCTGGCGTAGTTGTATATCATAAACTATGCAGAACTTCGGCTACAAAGAAGGTTCAACTAAGTCAAAACTACAACGACCGACCCGTTCAACCAGTGTGGTTGAGAACGGTATTCCGCCGTTAATGATGACTTCGAAGTGAGTTTTTTTTTAATTACATCATGATGCTAGAAGAGATCGAGATGGAGTGTTGGTTAATCTCAGATGATGGTCTTATGAGGGTGAAAAGAGTTAGATTTTATTAAACGAAACCGCAGATCGGATAAAGTGATCCGCTTTTAACCAGTATTTACCTGACAAACAGGACTCAAACAAGGTGTTTGTGTGCGCTTCTGTCTGTTTTGTCTTTGATTCTTGCCAATTGCAGAAATAAAGAAATACCCTTACGTCATTTGCGTGGTGTAGGTGAAATTAATGACTAATAAAAATTATTAATTTTCGGCAATTTGAGCCAGTGAAAATTTCGCTTTTGTCTTTTATTTAAAAAAAAAATCTTCGAAGAAAAGATTATTAGTTACATTTATTTTCTTTAAATATTTTTATAATATTTTGTTTCTCAAACAGAACGTAGCTTTCACTGTCATAGTTAACAGGAAAATAATAACTTTAAAATATCAAATTGAAAGGAAACTCTAACCAGCAGTCTAATTTCAAAACCTGTACAAATACTCTCTGAACTAATATCAAACAAAAAATCATTAATTGCAATATGCAATTTGCGATTTGCCAAGCATCTGTCTCTTATCTCGATCTCTTCATTTAGTTTGTTACACAATGTTAAATATGTGCGATTTTTATTTAGACTCAAGACCCTGTCAGTTGGCGCTAATGTCCGCTGGCGAAATGATCCGGAAGCATTGGCTGGTGGCCCTGTTCCTGGTGCTGACTTCGAATACATGCAGGTTGGACCATCTCCCCCGGCTGAAGGTGCACCCAATTTGTACGATAGCTTCGAGGAGCCAAGTCCGGACGCCACGACGTGCATTTGTAGTGAAACCATAAGAAGTTCGCTCATGGAACAGCTGCGCATTTCATCTGGACGAACAATTTTGTTAGAGGATATTGATACTGGTATTACTAAGGATTGCAACGTTCGCGACACCTACAGAGACGCTTCGAGTGCAGAAAAAAATATCAGCTTCCTATGGGCCGCCTATCTTAATCGTGTAGATCTGTTAGAGGGACTAATTGATTGTGGATCTGAACTAATGTACTACGACAGCAATGGCCTTACAGCTCTGCATTTAAGTGCATTTAGCGGTGGTATAGACTGCACAAATTTTCTCATTAAAAAAGGCGTAGAAGTTAACGTACAACCTAAATGTTTTACACCGCTGCATTGTGCTGCCCTTGGAAATTCTGTTGAGACGGCTAAAATTTTGATAAACAACGGTGCAAACTTGAACATTTCTACTAATAAACAAAACAGTGAAGAGTCACTGTTGCACTGCGCTGTGCGTTCAAATGCCTTAGAATGTGTAAAGATGTTTATTTCAGAGGGCGTAGATGTAAATATGTCGGATAAAAACGGCAGCAATTCGATTCATTTAGCAGCAGACCTAGGTCATACTCAGTGTTTACAAGCTCTGTTGGACAGTCCAAATGCAGACCCCAACATGAGAGTACAATCTCGAGATAAAGAGACTACTGCACTTCATTTGGCTGCCGATGAGGGCTATCTGGAATGTGTTACAATACTTTTATCGAAAGGTGCTGATGTTAAAGCTAAAAATTATCGCGGATTCACAGCATTGCATCTAGCCGCGCGAGCCGCTAGTGTAGAATGTGTTGAAGTTTTGCTAAGAATGGGGAATGCTGATTCCAATGCTGAAGATGCTGACCACCGAACTCCTTTACATGCTGGTGTCACTAAATCGGATACTGCTTTTGAAATACTTGAGATATTGATCTCTTGGGGTGCTAATGTAAATCACAAGGATGTGTACGGTTTCACTGCGCTACATTTGGCTGCATTAGATGGGTTAGCACATTGTGTTGAAATGTTACTGTTTCATGGTGCTGACGTTACCACCAAGTCTAAAAAGGGTACATCCGCTTTGAATGTAATTATGAGGAAAACACCTGCGTCACTTGCTATGATTAATCATAAACTGGATGCAGCAATCACGCTAACTCATTCGCAAGATTCCTCCAATCGCGAAGTAGAGCTTGAACTTGATTTCAGAAGTATTCTCCAACATTGCCATCCAAGGGAAATCAGTTATTTAAACACCTTTGTTGATGAGGGACAAAAAGAGATCTTACAGCACCCACTCTGTTCAGCATTCCTCTACATCAAGTGGGGTAAAATCAGGAAATACTATATAGCACGTTTGTTGTTCTGTTTTACATTTGTGCTTTTTCTAACATTATACGTTTTAACAGCACTTGCCCATAATTGCTATAATGGCAGTAAAGATATGAAAGAAACCATACAAGAACAGGAGCTATGTCAAAAACAGTCCATTTTAGGGGACATGTTGAGAAATAATCCATTTGTAATGGAAATGCAATGGATGGTGCTAGTCGCTATAACTATCGTTGAGATATGCCGGAAAATATACGGAATGACCGGATATACATCTTTTCGACGATATGTCACACAGGCAGAAAATGCTATTGAATGGTTCATTATTGTGAGCGTTTTTGTTATCTCCTACATCTACACAAAACGTACCTATACCTGGCAAAATCACATAGGTGCATTCGCGGTTCTGCTTGGTTGGACAAATCTAATGTTAATGATCGGTCAGTTGCCTGTATTCGGAGCATATGTCGCTATGTACCGAAAAGTACAGGTTGAATTCGCTAAACTTTTTATGGCTTACTCTTGCATGTTAATTGGATTCACAATCAGTTTTTGTGTAATTTTTCCGTCTTCGTCATCGTTTGCCAATCCATTCATGGGTTTTATAACAGTGCTGGTAATGATGACTGGAGAGCAAGACTTAGAATTGTTGATCAACGACCCAGATGGGAAAGATCCACCCTTTTTGCTTGAAATTAGTGCGCAAATAACATTTGTATTGTTCCTTTTGTTTGTAACGGTTATCTTAATGAACCTTTTGATTGGAATTGCTGTTCATGACATTCAAGGTCTGAAGAAGACGGCAGGTTTGTCCAAGTTAGTTCGCCAAACTAAACTAATCTCATATATTGAATCCGCGCTATTTAACGGATGGTTGCCTAATTGGCTGCGAAGTTTATTGCATTATACAGCGTTAGTATCACCACAAGCATATCGAGTTGTGCTTAGCGTTAAGCCTCTTAATCCTGGTGAAAAGCGACTTCCTAGGGATATCATGATGGCGGCATATGAGGTAGCAAAACTTAGAAAACACCTTGGTCATACCGTATCCAACCGTAATTCAAACGTAACATTTTTCAATTTAAAAAATAAGCTTGAACCAACAAGTACGAGTGCAATGACAATGGACCGTTCAGGTGATTCCGATTGCGGATTTGAAACGGCTAGTATTTGCACGTTAACTACAAAAATCGACGAGAATGCGGAAAAAATTGATTTGCTAAAAAACGAAATTCGTGATTTAAAAGCAATGCTATTACAGAATCAGCACGTGTTAGAACAATTGTTAGACATACTGACGGTGAACAATCAACAAGCACCGAACCGCAGCGGAAAAAGTGTTAATAAAAATCATGAATAGAGCGTTTCTGGGTTAGCGAAATGAACGGCACGGAAACTGTAAGCCACGTTGATAAAGTTGATAAAGTGAGTGAAGTTTTGAACGTATAGGAATACTGTTGAATATGGATGCAAATTATTTATGATAATTTTAATAGCACAATCTACAATTGCGGTGCTATGCAAGTTTACCAGTCCAATAGTGACAAAAAATATAATCTAGAAAAGCTAGTTAATGTTGTAGTTTTGGTAGCAAGAGCAGAATATAACTCTTTGAATGCAATCAGTCGCAGGTTTGTTTGCATATAAACCGCAGTATAAAAATCATGCAAATCTTTCTTGAACCCGTTTAAATATTTAGTTGATATATTCAATTCTTTTGCACGATTTTAATTAGCAATTGAAGAAGATTTTATAAAATTTTTATTGATAAAATTAAAGTCCTCATTGCTGAAATAATTTTGCGTTATCGTTTGTATAAAAACGTTTATATATAACCGGCTAAACTGGAAGCTTGAATCTCGTCGCATTTTCGGATTTAAAATATTAACCAAAAGTGGTCGTCGTAACTCATGTTTTATTACAAAAAATTGAAGATGCTTTTTAATTGTCAGACCATAGCACAATCGACAACTAAAATTAACAGTATAGGATAAGCCAGGGGAATACTACAGTTTTCCACGAATGTAGCACATACCTATATTTCTGAGTTTACAAAATGATTCAACTTAAGAAAATATATTCGATATATACTATTGATTCTATTGAGATAGCAATTTTGTATACAATACAATTATATACTAATTATATATGAATATAAATATTATGTTTCTTATATCTTCAAATAATTTAAAGTTATAAATTATCTCAAAAGCATTATTTTTCATTTTGTACTTAAATATTTAAAAATAATCGCTTGTAAAATTAAAAATAATTCGTTATAGTTAGAGGTATTTTGCAAATTGGGTGATTCATCTATCTTGAATAGTGCATTACGCGTACTCTATTTTGGACTTGTACGGCAATAGTAAATAGTGTCCAATAGTGTGGCGTACTTTATGCGTAACGCACTGCCAAAAATAGGTAGATCACACTATGTATTTGAAAGAATTATACAAAACGTTGACGTAAGAGTCTGATCAATTATTAAATCGACTTATTGAAAATTGTGGTTCTTTATTTTTTTTTAATTGCGGTGCTTAAATTATTTCTTGATTTTATTTGGTGCATTAACGGTTCAATTTTGCCTTCCAATCCACCACGCATCATGAGTTAAACTTCAGCAATAATGATTAGGCTAATTTTGAAGCATCTAGTTATAGTGCTTTACCTTATGCTTTTTTACTGAAGTTGACTTCCTTTGTCAGTTTTGCCATTGGCATTATTTCGTTCAAAAAACTTAGCAATTGAGATGAGGAAATCTTTTTATGTACACCTAAAATATGTACGCGATATATATTACTCGTCGTTTCAAACTAGCATTAGACAGTTGGTTTACATGACTCTCATTGCGGGTTTGTTAAATAGGGAAATCATGGAAAAATTCCTATTTATGTAAATTTAAACAATACAACAATTGCACAATGGTTACAGCTTGTGAGTTACAGCCGTATTTTAAAATATGTAAACAAACAAATGATACAATTCGCACAAATGAAGATCCGTTGTATTTTTATGCTAATCTCTAGTTGTTTTCTGATTCTAAGGTTAGCTAAAAACTCGTATGGATGATTATGTTACACTTACACATAACATTTCGTACATGTTACTGTGTAGGATGTTTATGTTACACATCTCGCGCGACTGATTGCAACAATTTTTAATAGTCATCTTAGTAATAGTTTTACTCTTGCTGCTGAATAGTTGGAATAGTGGCTTACGAAATGTTAATCTGACCATAAAAATTTGTGATATATGTGATGTTCTAGAAAAATGTTCTAGTTTTTCTTACAACCTTAGAGACATATGGTCGACACTGATCATATTACCAACTAGAACTATACAGATATGTACCTTATTGTTATGAATGCTATTCAATAAATTTTTATTGTATGAAATAAACTAGTCTATTTGTTTTATTTAGTTATACTACCATCTGATCACATATGTTGTATGCTTTGTTTCGCTTGTAAAATAATAAACTTTATTGCAGAATTTGAGAATTTAGGAATTAGGAAGCTTGGTCATCATTTTCTGTCATAAATAGGGTAAAGAAGTAAAGTAAGCCGCTTCAATTTTCCTAATTTTATGGATGGATTTTAACGAATAATTCAAAAGTTCTTATACTGATTTGACTCACATACTCTCGTTTTGATCTGTGCACTTTAATTTTATAAAAAAGCGATTATTATAAGCAATTTATTAAAATTACGTCGCTCACGTTATCTTTTAAATTCGTTGTACCGTTTTTAAATCCTTCCATCAAAAATCAGAAATTCTTCAGCACAAAAAGTGACATGTTGAAATCGAATCCGGTTCAATCTGCGGATCTGCCAGTTTGGTAAACAGGAACGAATTATGAAGTTAGTAAGTTCTTCTAAGCTGCTTCTATGAACCTCCTCCAATCTAATTTTCCGCTCTTTCTCCTCCACGTCTTATCCCGTCCCGGGAATACCATAAAACACCTATGCTTCATTACTTTCTTCTACCACTTGAATTTTCGATTTGGATTTAAAAAGGCTGTCGTTATAAACAATTATTCGGATGTCTGACGTATTAATAAGTCAACACAAAAAAATTAAGTTAGTCTACTTGTTTTTGTTTTGTATTTTTTCATAATTCAGGTGATACATTCTCAACTCTTCCACTATTTAACATATTTCACAGTAACACACAGTAACGTGTTTTACTGCATTGCATTGGATTACATAGCTTGAGTAAGCGGAGTGTGGGTAGTAAATAGGCTTCATTTTAATCTTCTAGCTATTGCTGTAAGAATACAGCATCGAATGATCAGATATATCTTATTGTGTTGGAATACCATCCCCACCGTAGCATGAGAACTTTTAACTATCATATAACGTCCCTGCATTAAACGACTATCAAATGAGTGGTGTGACAAGGTACCGTTTTAAACTAAAGCTTTCTGAATGCATCATGTAAAAAAAATACCTAAACCGAGTTGCTCCATGTAAAACGTGAAAATGAGTTTGACCGAAAAAAGAAGATCACGCAGTAATGCGGATTGAACTACATATTTCACAACACATTTCGTATACTGAGAAATAATTATTGGCATGTGCAATCTTTTTGTTTCAAACTAATATAATTGAACGTGTTGTGGTTATGGATTGTCGCTTAATAGTGTTACTTTCGGTAGTCGGTATGCCTTTTACCGTATAGCTGAGTCATATTGGTCTATCCACAATCCATAATTTTATATAACCCATCCAGATAAAAAATGAACCCATACGAAGTTGGGGTGGAAAATTTAGGGCAAGTTCAGTGATATTTTTGCGCCTATATTAATGTGTAATAATATTTTACTGGAATAAACAGATTCATTGAAAATCAAAATTGGTTGATAGCAAAATAGTTAGAGTATGTTGCTACATCGTCGTAATTGTCTATTCCCGTCCTATCCAACAAAAATTATTAAAAATATCAGCATTTTTATGACACACAATGCAAAACTAGTTATTCCCTAATATTTTAGTTAGTTGTCTAATATACGCGCTCAATCAAAGTGAGCTCAGATCTATTTAAATGCTTTTTATCATTAAAGAAGTCCTACCAGCCAAATTTCCTACGTTTTTTCGTGCGACGAAGAAAACAATGTCGACTAATCGTTTTAATTTCCGTTATTCATAAATGAAAATAACTCACGCAACGCATTGTCGTTATCCTACAGCCAGGAAACCTTGCCTGACCTGCAGAAATTTTGTAGAATAACATTTCTCATGCCGTCACAAATACATGCGCGTTAGCTTCGTAAACATTGTTGTGATTTTTAGTTCGGACGATGAAAAATTTTGATGGACGGATTTTAAAACGGTACGACGAATTTTAGAAATAAAGTCAGTTGCGTGATTTCAATAATATGCTTTAATAATCGCTTTTCAGTGATTTCAAAGCTCACGAATTGGAAGGTAAGTGTGTTTTAATTAAATCAGCACAGGAACTTTTGGAGTATTCATTAAATCCATCCAACAAATGATAAAAATTAGAATGGCTTTACTTATTGTGACGGGAATTAGAAAAAAACCCTACTTCTTCATAAATTTGTAAATAGATAATTCTATAGACAAAAGTATATTACAGAATCGTATATAAATGGTCATCATAACATGACATCAATATTTCGTGTTAATGGGGAAACACCGTCTTAGACTGGTACAGTCAACAACAACGTTTTGGACAACTCTCGAAACACTCCCGAACTTCACCATTTCGAGAAATTTTTGGCCATTATAAGACGAAACCTTCGTGAAAAACCAAAAGTGATCGCGATCGCGCCTAAAGTGACTTGAATGGAAAAATTTGTAGTTAAAGGTATTCATTTCTAGGACTATTTCATACGCTAATAACATCATGACATCATGCCTTTCATCCGAAATGTCAAAATCAGTTTGGTGATACATCGTTTTTGCGTTCAAAGCTCGATAAGGAGAGACCATTAGAGTTCATAGGGTCGTAGCATTAGCCCCGCGATTGTCCTGTACAGTACAGTTGGTTACAAAATCTTTCGAACAAAATAGCAGAAGGTTGAATTCCGTCGGAATGTAACGCCAAGCCTTTGCTTTCATAGAGCTGAAACGGGAGACGTAAATGATTTTAGTTAATAGATGTAAGCTATTTCTCAAGAATGTTAAAAATGACTTCCAGTAAAGGTAATTGTAGTGATGAAAATGAAAAACTAAATTGCCTATTTCATGGAATTTATTAAGCATCTGGGGAATTTCAAAATTATTGTCAAGCGTGGACCAAAGGGTCTCAGAATTTCTTAAAATTTCGAATAAGAGCATACCCAGGTAACCAATAATATGCCAAAATATTAGCTGCTATATAGCTAATTACTATCATATTTATGAAATATCTGGAAATGTTGAGAATAAATCTTTAACACAATACAATGTGTTATTGTTGATGTATTTTATCATCATTATAGTGATGCTGAGAGCAAGTGATTCATTATAAGACTACCGCGATATCATACCAACAGGAATGGCAAACTTAAACTATTATTATTACCATTTCAACACTCCGTGCATTTATTTACCAAAAGAGTTATATCACGATGTCGCTTCAATTAGATTTAACAAATATTTCATTGCTACTTAATAGTAGGGTTCCCAAGTGGCCGGTTTTTGGCCGGCCCGAACGGTTTTTTACTTGCAAAGCCAGTGGCCCGTCAATCCGACAAAAAGGCCGGTTTTCCGACATGTAAAACCGGATTTGTACTTTTTGGTCGATTTGCTAAATTTTCTGATAAATTTATTAGCAATCCTGAGCAGTGCACTATGGTCCAGAAAGCCAAATTAGGTGGGAAAAATTGTTTACTGAGTAGTCGTTGATTTTAGGCTATTCACGTGTTAGCAACAAAATCTTGATTTAGGATGTCGCTTTTTTGGCATGAGCTATTTTAGGGTGACCCTTAAATTAACCAAGATCCACAAATTATCTTCAAAACGAAACAAGATGGAGCAATATTCACTTCAGCAATTTTATAGCTTGAAGTATTTTGAGTAATATTGCAGAAGACGAAATCCCTCTATCTTGAAACCGTTTCTATATTAGGGCGATTTTCCTGAGTCAAGTTAGGGTGACTCTGCTATTTTGCGATTTTTCTCCATAACTTTTTTATTTTGCATTTCTCGAAAAACGCTTCTTCAGATGACTTTTGAAGCTCAATAAGATGCAACTTTGGTGGTAAAAGAAACTGGCTATCTGTTTTACTTCTACACTTATATTAAATTTTGTGATAAAAATAGGCCGTTTTCAAATATTAGTACCTTATATATTATACTAGCTGACCCGACAAACTTCGTATTGCCACAAATTAACCTGTGTTGTACATAAATCATGAATCTCGGATGATCTTTGTCACTATCTCGAGTTTTGCAAGCCCCCCAGTGGGCGGCGCTTCCGACGGCGGGTTACCGGCAACACTCGCGACCGGCTCGTCCTGAATGATCTAGTGTTACTATAGATAGTTTTTGTGGTCTTGTTATTGATTAATGTTTTATGGAAGAGTCTCGAATTTCTCGAGTTGGATTAGTTTTTGAGTTTCGCAAAAATTTCTGTTTTATTTGTATGAGAGTTCATATCCCCCTACCACAGGGGTGAGAGGTCTCTAACTATCATAAAATAAATTCAAGACTCAAAAATCTCCTACATGCTAAATTTGGTTCCATTTGCTTGATTAGTACTCAAATTATAAGGAAATTTGTATTTCATTTGTATGGGAGCCCACCCTCTTAAAAGGGAAAGGGGTCGTAATACACCACAGAAAAAAAATTCTGCCATCTAAAACTCTCACATGCCAAATTTGGTTCCATTTGCTTGATTAGTTCTAAAGTTATGAGCAAATTTGTATTTCGTTTGAATGGGAGCCCCCCCTCCTAAAAAGGTAAGAAGTCCTAATTCATAATGGGAAAAATGGTTGCCTCCAAAAACACCCACATGCCAAATATGGTTCCATTTGCTTGATTGGTTCTCGAATTATGAGGAAATTTGTATTTCATTTGTGTAGAAGCCCCCCCTCTTGAAGTGTGGAAGGATCCTAATTCACCGTAGAAAATATTTTTGCCTCCAAAAACCTCCACATGCCGAATTTGGTTCTATTTGCTTGATTAGTTCTCGAGTTATGGGGAAATTTGTATTTCATTTGTATTGGAGCCCCCCCTCCTAATGTGGGAAGAGGTCCTAATTCATCACAGAAAAAATTCTTGCCTCCAAAAACACCTACACGCCAAATTTGGTTCCATTTGCTGGATTAGTTCTCGAGTTATGAGGAAATTTGTATTTCGTTTGTATAGGACCCCCCTCCTAAAGTGGGGAGGGGTCCCAATTCATCATTGAAAAAAAAATTGTCTCCAAAAACACACATATGCCAAATTTGGTTCAATTCGCTTGATTAGTTCTCGAGTTATGAGGAAATTTGTATTTCATTTGTACAGGAGCCCCTCCTCTTAAAGTGGGGAGGGGTCCTAATTCACCATAGAAAATTTTCTTGCTCTCGAAAACCTTCACATGCCAAATTTGGTTGCATTTGCTTGATTAGTTCTCGAGTTATGAGGAAATTTGAATGGAAGCCCCCCCTCTTAAAGGGGAGAGGAGTTATAATTCCTCTTATAAAGAGGGGAGGGGTCTCAATTCACCATAGAATAAATTCTTGTCACCAAAAAAAAACACCCACATGCCAAATGTTGTTCTATTTGCTTGATTAGTTCTCGAGTTAGGAGGAAATTTGTATTTCATTTGTACAGGAGCCCCCCCTCTTAGAGTGGGGAGGGGTCCTAATTCACTGTAGAAAATTTTCCTGCCCTCGAAAACCTTCACATGCCAAATTTGGTTCCATTTGCTTGATTAGTTCTCGAGTTATGAGGAAATTTGTATGGAAGCCCCCTCTCTTAAAGGGGAGAGGAGTTACAATTCCCCTTATAAAGAGGGAGGGGTCTCAATTTGCCATAGAATAAATTCTTGTCACCTAAAACACCTACATGCCAAATTTGGTTCCATTTGCTGGATTAGCTCTCGAGTTATAAGGAAATTTGTATTTCGTTTGTATAGGAGCCCCCCCCCCACTTAAAGTGGGGAGGGGTCCCAATTCATCATAGAAAAAAATTTTGTCTCCAAAAACACACACATGCCAAATTTGGTTCCATTTGCTTGATTAGTTCTCGAGTTATGAGGAAATTTGTATGGAAACCCCCCCTCTTAAAGGGGAGAGGAGTTATAATTCCCCTTATAAAGAGGGGAGGGGACTCAAATTACCCTAGAATAAATTCTTGTCACCGAAAACACCCACATGCCAAATTTGGTTCTATTTGCTTGATTAGTTCTCGAGTTATGCAGAAATTTGTGTTTCATTTGTATGGGAGCCCCCCCTCTTAGTGGGGGGAGGGGTCTCTAACCATCACTAAAACCTTTCCTGTCCCCAAAAACCTCTACATGCAAATTTTCACGCCGATTGGTTCAGTAGTTTTTGATTCTATAAGGAACACAGGACAGACAGACAGACAGACAGACAGAAATCCTTCTTTATAGGTATAGAAGATAAGTATTTTTTAACATTGTGCATAACTATGATCATTGCGTTATTTTTTTATAAATGTCTGTTGAATATTACGTCATTATTCACAAACGGCCCATAATATTTGAGAGCGAAATAATTTAACGTCAAACTGATAGTATTTTATATGGCAGAAAACATCATCGTTAGCACCAACGCTAAGATTGTCCTAGAAAATTAACAAATTTATGATCGAAAATCTTTGCAATCATCAAATTACACAGCATAATTAGAAAGAATAATTAATTTTAGTCACGTTTTAGACAAAAAGAGTGATTGCATGCATTGCTTTCCTTAGAAAAATGCGATGCAATAATGCGCAGATTTAGGCACATATTTTTTATTCATGTTCCAAATTCTGCGCAGTAATGTATCCTACGAAGAAATCGCGAAAGAATACGCAACTTCACCCAAATGGCTGAGGTATAGAGGCATGAAAATTCAAGTAGAATCTTTAACTTGCATTTATTGGAATCCTGTGCTGTGTCTCGGGGTCCGAACATACGAGCGCCAATTCATGAAACCATGTCTTCTATTTTTTTTAATGTCCAACCTCATGGGGCTGTCAGAGCGTGAGGAAGTGATTTCTATATGAAAACACAATTATTAGTAAAAAGTGTCTAAAGTGTACTGTTCAGTATGCAGAAACCCCAAATCAATTCGTCTTTCACGTTATCGAGAATAAAATATTTAAAATGAGGCAATCAAAATGATAACAATATTCCTTTGCCGCCCGGACAGCACAAGAAGACCGAATCATAGATTTAATTATGGTAATGGCTAATGCCGGATTTTTTGGTGTGCTTTCAGCGTCTAAAGGCATAAACAGCATGTCAGGAGTATTTATTTTCACTTTTTGGGTGCGCAGAATTAGGAGCAAACATGCGCAGAATCAGGAACATGGACAAGAGAGTGCGCAGAATTAGGCACCGTGGATAAGTTTACAAAACAAAAAATATACTCAATTGTTGGTCGACTTATAATTCCCATATTTTTTACCAGATATTATAGACCGTAGCACTACACGTTGCTGCTATCCGCGTTGTTAATTTAAATCTGGAATACTTAGAATAGCGGCAGAATCATAAAAATGTCTTAACTGCGCAGAATATGGTACGTTCACGGTATTTTTTCCACCTAATTTGGCTTTCTGGACCACAGTGCAGTGGAACATTGAAGATAGCCAGTTTTGCAGTGACAATACGTTGCTTCTAGCGATAATATACACTCTTATGTGATTCTACCTGTAAATAGGTCAGATTTAGCTAAAACTTGGTTGAAACTACTCAAAATGCCCTTAAAGTGTACAAACTGAAATTTTGAGTAAAAATTTCAACCAATTTTGGCTTCTTGCTACCGATATTTGAATTACTCTCTGCGACAAATAACGCCCTTTATTTTGCTCCACTACCCTTTGCCGAACACTCGCCGTTGCCTACGGCCGGCTCGCCCTGAATCATCTAGGAAACGCTTGCTACTAACCTGGTAAAAAGGTCCCATATCTTATGATAAGTATAACTCATACAGTCACCCCAGTATTATGGGCCACCCAATATTATGGGCCAGTCTATACTTTACGTTAGTTTTATACGTAACAAATTAATATTTAACTATCGAGTATGAGTTCAATAGATAGCAGCAACATTCTGCTGCATGGTTGACAGCAATACACTCAGTTTCAATGCGTTAATTTTCTTAATTTTCCGATAGTTGTCAGTTGGCTCCAATCGACTTTCGATTTGTTGTTATTTTTGCGGTTGTTATAAAAAGTCGGTTGTGAATTATAAGCTGAATAACGGCGTAAATTTGTGTGTCTGAGCGTAAAATGGATAGAAATCGAGGGAATAGGTATGTATTCATGGAATTACGGTAAACCACCTAGAAAAATGCATTTTCCGCTTTAATATACGAAATTAAACAATGGCCCATAATACTGGGAGCAAAATTGGTTTTTCCCAGTATTATGGGTCAAGCATATAGATCAACAGTATTCGCTGTTTTTGACTATAATTGTATTTTTTTTCTCAATAAAACTAAAAAACATGCAAGGAAAATCAATATACTCTTGATCTAGCAAGACAAACCGAAAAAATTCGGGAAGTTGCAAAGGATCACAATCTACCGTGAAGTAAAGTTCCGCGTTATTTTTGGAAACCACCCAAAACTAATAAGCCAGGACCAAATACTTTTCTTATTCTTGAACTTACTTACTTTACTTAGTTAGCTTGCCGTTCTAAGACAAAGCCTGATGAACAAAGTTTTGCCTTTCTACTATATAAATATATAGTATAAAGGTATAGAAATCACTAGGAAAACCGGAAATGGAAAGAAGGTCCTGCGGGCCGAATGTCATATACCATTCGACTCAGTTTTGAAAACTGAGCATTTTCTGTGTGTGTGTATGTATGTGTGTGTGTGTGTGTGTGTGTGTGTGTGTGTGTGTGTGTGTGTGTGTGTGTGTGTGTGTGTGTGTGTGTGTGTGTGTGTGTGTGTGTGTGTGTGTGTGTGTGTGTGTGTGTGTGTGTGTGTGTGTATGTGACGCTTTTAATCTCACTCACTTTTCTCGGAGATGGCTGGACCGATTTTAATGTTCTTAGTGTCAAATGAAAGGTCTAGGTGTCCCATTGGTCGCTATTGAATTTCATACTGATCGGACTTTTAGTTCAAAAGTTATGTATAAAAATACGAAAAATATGGGACTTCATTATCTCATAGGTCCCTTAACCGATTTGAACAAAGTTGATTGCATATGAAAGAGGAGCCTTGCAAACCCTTAACTTCCAAATTTCATGATGATTGGACTTGTAGTTTGAAAGTTACATAAAGAAATGTGAAAAAATAGTATTTAAAACATATTTTTGTAACATATAAGCATTAATTCAATGAAAAACATCACACATTTTATTATTATTTGAAAATTACTGCTGAGATCTATCAAACAAAACCGAGTTATTGAAAATCGGACGGTTCATTCAAAAGTTATTCAAACTTTAACACTTAAGCACCGTATATTAAACCGTTAAAACGTGTGAAATCAAAACATATCAATCAAATGTTGATTGTATTCAATGTGTGTAATGCATGTATGTATGTATGTATGTATGTATGTATGTATGTATGTATGTATGTATGTATGTATGTATGTATGTATGTATGTATGTATGTATGTATGTATGTATGTATGTATGTATGTATGTATGTATGTATGTATGTATGTATGTATGTATGTATGTATGTATGTATGTATGTATGTATGTATGTATGTATGTATGTATGTATGTATGTATGTATGTATGTATGTATGTATGTATGTATGTATGTATGTATGTATGTATGTATGTATGTATGTACGTATGTATGTATGTATGTATGTATGTATGTATGTATGTATGTATGTATGTATGTATGTATGTATGTATGTATGTATGTATGTATGTATGTATGTATGTATGTATGTATGTATGTATGTATGTATGTATGTATGTATGTATGTATGTATGTATGTATGTATGTATGTATGTATGTATGTATGTATGTATGTATGTATGTATGTATGTATGTATGTATGTATGTATGTATGCATGTGTGTATGTATGTGTGTATGTATGTATATGTGTGTTTGTGATGACGATTTGCAATTTTGAAATTTGCATTGAAATTCAAGGAGAGTGTGAAACATGTCAATTGTCTGAAGTTTTCGAAGCCTCTTAGTGGAATGTGGAATACGAACTCTGAAATTAAAGAAAAGAAAAAACTTTTTCCGACTAAATTCCAATATTTAAAATTTATTCGCGACAGATATGTATACACTTCGAAATAAGACACTGATGATGCCTGCACGTTGTAGGCGAACTATGCATCTGTCGCAAATAATATTAAATACAGTAGGATTTCGAATTTGGCAACAAATGCGTGTCGCCTATGTTGCTAAAATCGAAACCGTGCCAAAATCGAGACCCTTTTTGATATGACAAAATTGAATGTAAATGCATTGGAAATTAACTAAATGTTATTAATCAACGATTGCAACCTTTTTCACAAAATCCGCCAAGACCTATCCATGCGGTGTAAGTAAGTTTTTGGTGACCTACGGTAAGACATAGTCCTACGGAAATAAAAATATTATTGTTCGAAATATTCTATGATCGCAAACTTTTTTTCATGAACACACTTAGGACAATATTTTTTCGTCATTTAAAGTAATGCGGAAACTGACTGATATTTAAGCATACTTTTGGAAGTAAAATATTTTATGTTGCCAAAAACGGATACTTTTGTTGCCAAAATCGAACCATGCCAAAGCCGAACCATGCCAAATTCGAAATCCCACTGTAGTGGGATTCAATCGGAAAAAGAATTTTCTTATCTTTAATTTCAGATTTCGATTGTCATTTTCTTCACTATGCTGTAACTCGCAATTAGACAAGAAAAGCAAAAAGCGAAGAAAAGCAGTTAATTTAAGCATTTAGATATAGTGGTGTATAGGATTTAATATACTAATGGATTGATTTTTCCAGATAAACTTATATAAATTGCAAACAATTTTTGCGCATCAATAGATGCTGTTTCCAATCAATAAATACTAGAGCTTTTTTTTTTTGTATGGACTCATCACTGCGACCATTATGGTTAGATCTATTGTGATATCGCCCGGGTGTTTGTTGTATAACCCGCACTGCATTTATTTTGGCTATAGTCGCTATTGAGTGAGCGATATGCTTATTGAATTTTTTTTTTTATGCGTGCTTGTGTGTAATTGGGTACCCTTCTTTCAATACTTTACTCTACTTTACCCACCTCGTTCCACATGACAGCGCACAGTCCCCAATTATAGTCATCCCTGGCGTAGCAAGCAAACCAGTGCATTTTTACTATAAGGGTCTCATTTTTGCACTGTCAATAGGCCATATCGGGATAATATAAAACTCAGCATGTAGGAAGGGCGATGAGGGGCCTGAGAATAAACCCATGCTAAAGTCACTTTGACATCGAATAGCCTGATTCTACTAAGATTCGAATCCATGACCATTTGCTTGTCAAAGCAGACTCGGTAACCTTGCGGCTACAGAGCCCCTCTCGAGCTACTAGAGCTTAGAAATTTTATATAAAAATAGGAGCAAAACATTGTACGGTAGTAATTTTGTACGATTTGTTTTCGTTAGTGACACTTTAAAAGACAGAAATCTAATGTCATGCATCATATTTCAATAAATAAATCGAATTGACAAGCACTGGAAATCACATCGATCATATTTACCATTCTCAAGCATGTTTATGGCACAGCTTTAGCGCTATTCGACCTCATCTTTTCATTTATATATATTTATATATATTCATTCATTCAAGTCTACAAAAATTATCTTTTGTGTTCATGTTTCTATAAATCACGTAAATGTTATAATATGTTCATCAAGTAACATAAATGACGCTTACAAGTATTTCTGCACCCAAGGAAAGAAAATATAATTATTGTACGCAATACGTTGTGAATTTGACTGGCAAATAAGAATTTTGAGAAATACAGAACGGATATTTCAAAATATAGTCAAGTTAATTAGAGATGTTCCTGAGAAATTAAATAGTGATTATTGTGGCAGTAGAAAGGCTAGGTCACGCCGCTAGGTGGATTAATTCGGGTTTTTCCAATGCACTCGGTTGCAGGCCAACGCTCTCCAATTTCTCAGATTCGCTCCACCTAGTCAAACCATCTTGCTCGCTGCACCCCTGGTCGTCTTATTCCTACCGAATGTGAGGCAAATACTTTGCAGTGTAGTTGTTTGTACACTTGGTTTGTCATGTGCTATCCTGGAGAAAATCACCTTGATGAAGCCCTCTGCGTGATTCGAATGAACTTGACAATCTACTCGAAATCCGGACGCAGCACTGAATACCTACCATCCATCATAGATTGAATCAGTTTAATGAGCTTCCTGAAGAAGAAGCTAAAATTGATTCTAATCTCAACTCACTCAGACAGTTGCTGGGTACAGTACAAGATCCAACAAGATCAATAAATCGCGAGAACTACACACACACTCACACACACACACACACACACACACACACACACACACACACACACACACACACACACACACACACACACACACACACACACACACACACACACACACACACACACACACACACACACACACACAACACACACACACACACAACACACACACACACACACACACACACAACACACACACACACACAACACACACACACACACACACACACACACACAACACACACACACACACACACACACACAACACCCACACACACACACACACACACACACACACACACACACACAACACCCACACACACATACACACACACAACACCCACACACCCACACAGGCACGTGCGCTCACTTTTCTCTAAATAAAACCAATTTTGTTTTATTGACCCATAATACTGGGAGCATTGACCCACAATTCTGACCAGGTTTAAAAGTGGCCCATAATACTGGGAATGGAACATGCTTACATATTGTTGTTTTGCAAAAAAGTGTGTGATTTTGGAATAAGTTTGCTTACTGAACATCAACTTATGATATATTTGTAACCAATTAAGTTATACATAAACTGTAAATTATTTAAGTCTGTGTTTCTACCAATAATTTTGTAGCATCATCATGCTTAACTGGCCCATAATACTGGGATGACTGTATCTCGCGTAACCAAAATCAAAAATTCAAAAATTGATGAGCTCAAAAATCAGCTAACTCTAGCCAAGTCATTGAAATCTTACAGTGTAATAACGACAAAGCAGAAATAATTTGTTACGAAATTGAATTGATATCAATTTAATTTTTATTATTGGTGACAAATAATATTAAAGTTATAGTAAGTAATTTGTAAACACCGCTTGTGTGAGTGTGAAGCCAAAAAAGCGCTTTCGCCGCTTTTTATTTTATAAAAAAAGCAAAGCCTTGGATTTATACCGTCTTTAGACATTATCCTTCTTTATAGACAGACTTCGCAGCTGGCTGTTAGAATACAGGAAAATTACGGGGCCAGTGCAACGATCCTACTGACTTTATCTAGCAAGCACCGACTAGCCGAGGTTCGAAAATACGACGACTGGCTTGTTAGACCAGCCGTACCTCGAAGCTAACTGGGCGGCTTTATTTTATAACGGTAACTTGATGCGAGGACTAGGGAAAAATAACTAGAGGTCAACTAGATCTAGGAAAACGAATAGCCCCAGACAGATGTGATTTCTTCGGGGGCCCCTGTGTTCTAGTGTTACATTCGGGCTAGAGAGATATTTGGGCTAGTGTGACATTCGGGCTAGTGTTACATTCGGGCTACTCTTACATTCAGGCTTGTGACATTCGGCATACTGTTACATTCGGGATGTGGTATTCGGGCTAGTGTTATAAAACCGTTTCATTATATTCGAATACACATTTTCATTTGTCTTAATTTTGTTATTCTGATGTACAAGTCCAAAAATAGAATAAATTCAATTTTAGCTTATTTTCATAAAATATTTAATTCTGTTCATTGTTTTTCTATCAAATCAGTATTACAAGTAGAGCTCAAAAACATTTTATACAGAAAAAAGACTTTTGTGACACTTCGAAAATTTCTTTTCATGTAATGAAGCAATTTTATTGGGTGTAAATTTGGGTTCGGAATACTTTCAAGTGATAGTTTTCCTACGTCAATTAAAATAAACGTGAAAAACTATGCAAACACTTTTTCGGCTACAAAAATATATTCAAGAATGTTTACTTCAAGGCACGAACCAGCTTTTTTTAATCAAATTATCGTAACGATCGTAACGCTTTTTCTATCTTGATCCTAAGTTATCATGGTTGATTGGATTCCGATTTTGTATCTGCTAGACTATTTATCTACCGAGTGTGATTAATATGCAAACAAGATTAATCGTAAACAAGTCGGTTCGATGACCGCGACAGTGTAAAACACAACAGCCAGACGACCTACTTTTACGTAAATAGGCAATGATTGGATCGTTACATATTTATAATGAATAAAAAATACATTGTGGGAGAATTTAAAGTACAATCACTGACTTCGTCAAGGATCAAGTTAGATATTTTATTGATCATTTGACCATGACAACATCGTAATACTGATGCCCCTTTGATTGCTAAGGTGAAAACAACTTTTTGCTTTTCTTATACGAAAGGCATGTACTTTTTAAAAATTTACACGTGTGGATTGATTTTTCTTTCCATTTTCAATATTAAAGTAGAAGTATTGATCGTCCTGAATGTTTAAATGTAGAAATGAATACCGTCAAACGTAACTTGCAACAATTTTCAACTTTAAGTGCAAGTAAAAACTTTTGTGCAACGCATTTGAGGACATTCAATTACTACGAAGTTGTTAGGTCTAGGATAGAATAATTTTACATATTGAGGAAAAAGATGTGGTCAATATTGACTGTTGTAGAAATTTTAAACTAGTTTGTTGCATGTTACTCCTTCAACGGGGTAATGAATTTACAAGAATCGGAATCAGGTCGCAATTTGAAGGCATTAGCGTTGAATACTTGGATCTATCCCAGAATAAAACTAGAACAATTTCCCAGCTTGAACATACGTCATCACGAACAACCGGCCTTATTCTGTATTCTGACGGATCAGTTTGCTAAACGAAAGTAGATGGTATTCTTTATTCCGTCAACAAAATCAAATGGGCTCGTTGGAAAAAAGTCGAACGAAATTAAGAGACGTTGGAATTGGAATACGGAAGGAGGGTGAATACATATTTTGAATTTATTCTGACATCATCCATGCGTGTTTGCTTGATTCCGCATTTATATTTTATCACGACTGGTCATTCTTTTTAAACTATTTTTTTCTTTTTCTAGGTTCTTTTTCCTCTTATTTTTACAGAAATGATGGGCAAAGTTGACATTGTGGCAAATGTGGAAGATGGTGGCTTTTCCGGGCAGGCGGGTGCTATTCGCTGGGGTATTTCAATGGCCCTTCGAAGTTTTGTCGATTCCGAAATGATTGATCGCATGAGAATTGGTAAGTAATATGGTTTGTTATCACAGACTGAGCCACGCAAAGATTAATCAAGATCAACATAGTACACTCTTTTTTCACTATTTTTCGCAAAATCGTTACTCTGAAACCACTGCTTTTTCTAGAACGTATTTATTGGATTATAAAGTGTAGCCACAGCACTCATGCGCCTTTTGCACGTTCTTTAGATGCACCTTCTTTTAGTTATACTTCGGCACAATAGTGCAACTAAAAAGCAGTTATCTGTGAAACTACACGTGGTGTGCCAGGCGGTTGTACCAAACAACAATGTAGCACTGCCGGATAAAGACTTCATAGGTCATATGACAATGTTAGATAGACTTTTTATCAAAAGTTTTAACCTGCACAGTCGTGTGGGATAGTGCCTAAAGGAATAAATAGGTCCTGGCTATAGCATTTTAACTTATACATGCTAACCGTTACGTCTTGATAGTGCGGCTGTTTGTCGGTGAATTATTTTACACATGAAAAGCATAAACGTAACATTATAATGATTGTAAAAAAATCGTACGGTCCCAAATATTGCGCTTTACTAAAAATTACATGTTTTTCCAGCTGGCCTGTTACAACGTGACTACCGAAGACGAGAACGTAAAAAACCTGGTCAGAAAGGTGCTCGTGCAAAGTATACCTGGAAAAAACGATAGACAAATTGATATCCTGTTCTAAGTAAGTCGATAGCAATAAATTATATTATCGTAGCTCCGATTTCATTTACTCAAAGTATCCGAACACTCAGTTGCCTTTGCCCATAAATAGAATACGCACGGAGTGCAAATAAATAGCCAGACCAATAGACGAAAAGTCAAGAGAAGTTGACATTTGCACTTGTTCGACTTTTTAAAAGTGATTCTACTGACAGTAAATTTTCGCAGGATATTAATTCCTAAAATGCAAAATGGCATATTACATATTGTTTCTTTCTATTTCATAGATCGCCTAGTGTGGCTTAAAATCATTCTAACCTATTTCAATTAAAACTATCTGATTATTGTAATTAAAGCTGTTTATTCACTATCAATATATGGATTTACTAGAGGACCCGGCGCGCGTTGCTACGCCATTCTAAAAAGGGGGTAAATGCATAATCCTGAAGATTTGTTTAACTGTAATTTTGCAACCAACAACTTTCTTTTTGACAACCCAAGATATTTCTGAATCATGCCGCAAATTTCTAATCCAACGCATCAGCATTTGTGACTCGAGCAGCAAGTCCAACATAACAATTTGGGTTTTATTACCAACCCTTAAAATGGTAATGTTGGCAAAATCGTAATAAAATATCAGTGCAGTCAATCCAACTGCATCAGTTGAAAACTGGTCAGAAACCATAAACTTAGTGTAATCTCAACATTATTTTCTTCATATTTTCATTTCAACAATGTATTTTCTCTGCCTTTTCTTTTGTTTTTAAAATAAGTGTTATATTATCTTACTTTTATTTAATTTGACCCATTATCTAGGCTTCACCGATTTATTCTTAACAATTTTGTTCCAAATTTATCTTATATTTTAATGTAGACGGCAACACTCGCGAGTTCGATTACTTTACGAATATTGCAAAAAATTCTGTTTAATTTGTATGATAGCCCTCCCCCCTTCTAGAGGGGAGAGGAATCTCAATACGCTATAGAAAAAAAATTTGCCTCCAGTAACCCCTAAATTCATTTGCTTGATTAATGGTCGAGATATGGGGAAATTTGTGTTTTATTTGTATTGGAGCCCCCCTCTTAGAAGAATGAGGTTTCTCAATCTACCATAGAAAAAAACCTCCAAAAACCTTCACATGCCAAATTTGGTTCCATTTGATTGATTAGTTCCCGAATTATAGAGAAATTAGTGTTTCATTTGTATGGGAGCCCCCCTTCTAGAGGGAGAGGGGTCTCAAGCAACCATAGAAAAAAATCCTGTCTCTAGAAACCCGCACATGCCCAATTTGGTTCCATTTGCTTGATTAATTCTCAAGTTAAGAGGAAATTTTGGTTTTATTTGTATAGGAGCCCCCCCCTATTAGAGGAAGGAGGGTTCTCAATCTAGCATAGAAAAAATTTCTGCCTCCAAAAATCTTCACATGCTAAATTTGGTTCCATTTGCTTGATCAGCTCCCGAGTTATAAAGAAATTTGTATTTCATTTGTATGGGAGCCCCCCCCCCTTCTAGAGGGGGAGAGGTCTCAAATAACCAAAGAAAAAAATCTTGTCTCTTGAAACCCCCACATGCCAAATTTGGTTCCATTTGCTTGATTAATAGTCGAGTTATGCGGAAATTTTTGTTTTATTTGTATGGGAGCCCCTCCTCTTAAAGGAAGCAAGGGTCTCAAACCACCATAGAAAAAAAATCTGCCTCTAAAAACCTTTACGTGCCAAATTTGGTTCCATTTGCTCCATTAGTTTCCGAGTTATGCAGAAATTTGTGTTTCATTTGTATGGGAGCCCCCCTTTCTAATGGGGGGAGGGGCCTCAAACCATGCTAACAACATTCCTCACATCATACGCAATGTGTATGCCAAGTTTCATCAAAATCCGTCGAGTGGTTTGCGAGTCTATACCGAACACACGAACAGCATTTCATTTTTATATATATAAGATAGATTAGAGTAAAGCGGGGCAAGTGCGACGTTTAAAGTTGTCTTCAAATTTCATGAAATATAAAGAAGCCCAACAATATATAGAGCAGGGAGGGGCAAAAGTGCGATGGGGGAAAAAGTGCAATTCAATGATTTATCAGTGCAGATTCAGAGTAAATTAACTACATTGGCATGGATTGGTGACAACTTTGATAGCTTGAGTCTATCGTAAACATTTGTTGTTTACGAAACATTGTTGTTGAATTATGTGCAAATGATATTTTTTGAGCGATTTTGATGTAATGTTTCATTATACGGCAAATACGAAATCAATAGGAAGTTATTACTTGTTGAAAAATTGTAGCAGTGTTTTGTATTACTCAGATATCTCTCTTGAAAATGCGGTGAGAAGAATTTACAAAATATATTTCGGTTTTCCGTAATTTGATGAAATCCCGTTAAGCGTCTAGCGGGGCAAAAATGCGATTCCGAGAAGTTTAATCTAACTCGTGTTAGATGACGACACGACGACAGTCAGCCCTTGGGACTTACAAGGTACTGCGCGTGACGCTGTTCGTCTGTCAGCGTGTTAGCCGCGATTCTCAACGCGGGTGTTCGGGGAACGGCTCCGTTCCTATGGAATAGAACAACCATCGGTGGTTTCTAAAGTAGACGAAGGAAGAGGCACAATTTGTGTCTAAAAATAACTCAACCTGCCAAGTGTTGTTAGAGCTGGTAGCAGACTTAATAAAATAGTTGTGGAGTCTCTCTTTTGTCCTGCACATCTCTGGTTCAAAGGATCATTACCACCGGCGAGCCACATGTCCTTGTTGGAGAAGTGAGTTCGAATCCGGCTGTAATGCTCCGATTACAGCTTGGTTCGATCCATGGAATCCCCCAGCTTGGATAAAAGATTGCGCTACACAACTTCTTAAGTGTTGCTTCACATGGCCCAGCATCTTCCACTCTTTCCTCTTCACGCCTGGTTTCAATCTGTTAGATTCTATCAGGTATCAGGTATCAGCATCTTTGACTCGAGCAGCACGTTCTTCACATCATGTGGAAGATTTGTGCCTTAACTATCTTGCCCGTGTCATCCTTTACCTGATGAGGACGGGAAGGGAAACAGGAGGAATATGAAGGGGTGGATGAAGGAAATTCTATCGACTCTTTGTTTCATTATTTTCTTCTTCCGTTCCCTCTCTAAATTGTAAAATCTACCGTCATAAAAACGTAATTAAATACAGTTTCAGGTACTATATTACAGATACTAGAAATGGAAGATCTGCCGAAAACTGTGCTCTACAGATGCTGGCCGAAGGAAAATAGTGTATTCGCTGGTGAAACAAAAAAAACGTTTGGTAAAGTTTCGATTTGATTGATGAAGGCTGCAGTACGCCAGTGGAAAATGGGAAAGGTTTTCACGGTTGAAAATCTCGATAATAAAGAGAAAAAAAATGGGAAAGGTGCAAATTAAGAATATTCCTTCTCAAAACACATCGCAGATTGAAGATATTTTGGTTTTGTCAGCTACTGCTGTACAAATTTCATGGATTCGAACTTCGCACTTTGCCCCGCGTTATTCGCACTTTTACCCCGCTGATGGGGCAAAGATCATGTTTATGACAATGTAGTCGGCCGTATTTCCTCTGTGCAACACGGATTCTTGAAGAAGAAATCAGTTGTAACAAACCTGTGTGAGTGCAGCTCAATGGTTACGGACTGCATATCGAAAGGTTTTCAAGTGGACTGCCTACATACCGATATGAACAAAGCGTTTGATACCGTTAGCATTAATAGCATCTTGGAGGCAGTTGAAGAATTGGGCGTTCGAGGTCCATTGTACAGCTGGATGATATCGTATCTGAAGGATAGAGTACAATTTGTTAAAATTCGTTGCAACAAATTTTGCTCATTTACCGTACATTTTGGAGTACAACAAGGTAGTCACTTAGAACCGTTGCTGTTTGTGATTCTAATGAACAAATTGGCTGATGATGTCACCCACGTAAGAATTCTAATTTATGCAGATGATATAAAAATCTTCTTTTCTATCAAGTCCTTGGAAGATTGCCTGAAATTGCAGCTAGTTCTAGGCCGCGTTGGAAGGTACTGCGAAAACCGTGGATTAAAAGTAAATGCAGACAACTGCTCAGTAATGACATTCACCAGAAAAGATAACCTGGTCATATTTGATTACGGGTACCGAAATAAAGTAGTGCCGCGCACAGAATATGTTCATGACCTGCGTGTAACATTCGACTCTCCTCCTTCAATAGACACATTGATTATGTAGTCAAAGAAAGCTTGAAACTGTTCTCGCTCGTTAGAAGATTTGCCCGTGACCTCAAATATCCTTATGCTATATAAGCAGCCACGTTTACCAGTACCACAACGAAGTGGGTGTTCATCCCTTCCGGGAATCCCCATTTGGGGTGCGCCTGGGAGTACATGGTACGGTCCATCAAAACCGCGATGTGCGTTGCCTTTAAGAAGCACAACAAGTTGGACAACGAGGCGCTGGGTACCCTAGTTGTGGAAGCAGAAGGACTGGTAAACTTTCGCCCGCTAACGTATCTGCCAATCGCGTCCGAGGAGACTGAAGCGTTGACGCCAAACCACTCTATACTGGACAGTTCAAGCGGAGCTCGCCAGCCAGTAACAGAGCCCAAAGACACCGTAGCCGCACTAAGATCATCCTAGGAGCAGATACAGTTTCGTCTAGTTACCTTTTAGAGACGATGGGCGCGAGAGTACATGCCCCTTCTGACTAAACGTACGAAATGGTTTGCAGATGTGAAACCAGTAGCCGAAGGTGACCAGGTATTAATTGTGGATGAGTCCACCCGAAAAACTGGGAACGTGAGGGGCCCTCGAATCAGGAAACGACGGGAAGATTTGGTAGGCAATTGTACAAACTGCGAGGGGATTGGTTCGCAGGTCCGTGGCAAAATTGGCAGTCTTGGAAGTAACAGACGGAAGTGAATTTTTCCATCAATGGGTATGAGCGATCCGTAAACTGTGTACAGCAATCGGGGCCTGCCACAAAAGACGATCATTAAGACTGTCGCAGTGGCCTTTTAACCCAATGCCCTTCTGGCATACAAAAAATAACAGACGGAAGTAAAACTAAACCTTAAGCCCCATACACAATACATACGGATTTTACAACGTTGCGGCAATTTGACAGTTTTTACATGGGTTTTCTGTCAAATTTCCGCAACGTAGTAAAATCCGTTTGCACTGTGTCTGGTCTTTAGGGTCAGTATTACAGAGGGAAGGATGTTGGTTATGGCTGCACTGGCACGGCGGTATGCATACAACTACCTTTCGGTTTATGTACGGCCATACATAAAAGTCCAGGGGATTAAGATCCGGGGAGCTGGGAGGCCACAAGGTCTTATCGAGAAAATCAGTCAAATTCTGCCGACACCACGCTTGGACGATATTCGCCATGTGGGCCGGTGCGTCGTCCTGTTGAAAGACGTAATAATCTTTCCCGTAGAGGCCACGAAGTGCTGAGGCCACAACTTTCTCCAGAACCTCGGTCTTATAGTACGCGGCGTTCATTTTCACGTTTTTCTTGATAAACACCAGTGGAAGCTTCCCATGCTTGGATACGGCCCCCCACACCATCACCGACGCGGCGCTCTGGAACCGCAGGATGTTTATGTGGGACGGGGGATGCTGGCCGACGTCGGCGCCCACAGCTGTTCATTTTGGACACTACGAGACCTAGCTTGGCATGATCCAGTGAATTTGCCCCCGTATCCCGACCGCTGCCGCCTTCTTGGCATTGACACACTTCAACGACGCAGAAAGATCGAGCAAGCGATGTTTGTAGCTGAGGTGATTAATGGTGAAGTCGACAGCCCGAGAATTCTATCGCAGCTGAACTTCCGTGCCGTGCAACGTACCCTTCGATCTACTGGTCTGCTCCAGCTCAGCTTCCATCGAACGGCGTTTGGATTTAACGAACCGTTGGCCTCCAGCGTGCGTACCTTTTGCAGAGTGGAGGATTTGTTCGACTTTGGCGTGCCGTCTCACAATTTTTTGCAAAAAATATTATTGTGTAGCTTTTAGAATATTAGACATTGTGCTGCTATACTTTCATTAAGACATACAGTCAGATGAATTTTAAATTAATAAACAAATAAATTAATAAATTAATAAACATTGTGCGGCTGTTGCAAGATGAAGAGTTTCTCATCAGAAAACACGAACTCCTGACCAGCGTATCAGTTTTGCTCTGTCCAGCCTCTTCTTCGTTGTAGCCATTCCAGGTCCTTCGCCATGATGGTGTGGGCAGTCCTGATCGACACATCAAGGTCAACAGCGCTCTTCCGGATCGGGCGGTTCTAGATGAAATTCCGCTTCACTCCGTGAGATTTCAACCGGCGAAATATGTCGCCGGGTCGCTCACCTCTCGCAAACAACTTTACTACGACGTTGCGATACTCCTTTATCGCGCGCGGTAAACAAATAACAAATGACATCAAGTCGACACCTTTGCACGTCGAATAGTGTATATATATAGTGTATAAGCTAAAGCTGATACCAATACCAATACACAGAATGCACATGATACGCACTTACACAACGATGAAAAGTTGTATTCGGACTTATTGAACACCCTGTAAGGAATAATGCTATGTTATCTAAAAGAGAGTCTTAACCTAAATTTATTTCTCTACGATCAGCGCATTGTGCAACAAACACCAAAAATTTGATTTTCACGATTTGTAATTTCTAAGGAAAACCGATTTATGTAATTTATCTGAAAATCAATACAATGAAAATTATCTAAAATTTGATTCAAATTGCAGCTTAAAGCTGCACTGCCCAGGTAACCAATAAGCATTAGTATAAGCAGTAAATCAATCGTTTATTAGCATCCCTGGTGTATTATACTGCAGGTTACTGTTTATCAGCCTTTTGACTGCATAACTGTTGTAAATTGGCATCCTATTCTATTTAAATTCTTCTTGTCGGTAACTAGCTGCAAATAAGCATTGTCAGCACTATAAGAGCAGTAGCTAGCAGTAAAGTACCCAAGTAACACAATTGGTTTTAAATAAGAATTGATAACAGATGTAAAACAAAGCTAATTGCTGACTTTTCGTTTTCACATACTCATTTAAAACCAATTTCCGACTGAAAAAGCGCAAGAAACGAGCTAAAATTTAACATGTTTGTGAAATATTTCAAAGTGACGCCTATGCGTTGCATGGCTTTTGTATTGTACTACCAACAGAAAAGCGCAAATAACTGTTGAAGGGATTTTTTCTGACATTTCCGAGGAGTTATGTAAATATTTATAAGTAAAATAATGTCAGACATTTTTCGCAAGATAAAATGGCTAAAGTATATTTCGGTAACGCGATTACTAGACACAACACTTATGGTTCTTACAAAAAACATAAATACCTTATCCGCTAACCGGTTTCGGGTATGAAACGGGTAGCGGAAAGGGAAAGGATCCAGAAAGCTGCTGAATTAAACGGGTACGACAAAAAGTTTGTGGATAAAATAATCCGCAAACATCTCCGCAAAAAACAGCGCCATGATACCACTACACTACAGCCTGAAAGAGAAGAAGTACAAAGAATCAGCTTGCCGTTCTACCCGAAAGTAACAAACCACATTAGAAAGGTACTTAAGCGGCATGGTTTCCATGTGGTCCACAAAAGCGGCAATGCCTTACAGGAACTTTTGAATAATCAAAAGGACAAGGTTCCGCCCGACGAACGCTCAGGTATTTATGAAATTCCGTGCCAGGATTGCCCAGCGGTGTACATCGGGCAAACGCGGAGGAAATTCAAAATTCGCCTAAAGGAACATAGAAAGGCAGTGGAGAATGAACGGCCCAACGACTCCAGTGTAGCCCAGCACTCAATCTGCTCCAAACACAATATCAATTAGGGAAACGCAAAGCTGCTCAAAAACGTGAGAAAGTCTTCTCATTTGACTGCGTGGGAGTCGATGTACATCTGTACGGAGGACCGTCCCCTGATGAATGAGGATGACGCTCTCATCACCTCACCGCTCTTTCAACTGACGAAGTTGAAACTGTAATAAACAGCAGATTACTACTTTGTATCCAGTCGACCACCGCTCTGATGATGGGTAGCATCATACCCGAAACCGGTTAGCGGATAAGGTATTTATGTTTTTTGTAAGAACCATAAGTGTTGTGTCTAGTAATCGCGTTATTTAGTGTTCTTACGTTGCACATAAAATCAATATATATATTTATATTTCGGTAATTCATCAATCACTCAAAGCAACATTGTAGCCTACACATAATCCAAACTAAAGTGCGATTTTAAATTTATCGTGAACTTTGCCATTCTACTTCCGAAAAATTGATGCGCTCAAGATTTACTTTTATAAGCAAAAGTTGAGTGGAATCGAAATAAATATCATTTCGTGACAATCTCACAAAACATGCTCATCTCTTTGAAAACGTGTGGGATATTTGTCGACCAACATTTGAAAGGGACGGATAACCCAACTGTCAAACAGAACGAGTGAGAGTTATTTTTGCTGGAGCAGCATAGGAAAATGAACTCTCACTCGTTCTGTTTGACAGTTGGCTTATCCGCCCCTTTCAAATCTAGATAGAATTAACAAAAGGGCGAATGTCGCAAATGTAAACAAAACGAGTGAGAGTTACTTTTTGCTGGACCAGCATAGGAAAATCAATCCTCACTCGGTTTGTTTACGCTTGCGACATTCGCCCTTTTGTTAATTCTATCTTCAAATGTTAGTCGACATTTCATATTAATTATGGTATATGCCCCTTTTATACTTAAAATCATTTTACGACACAAAAATATTGATCTATTTCATTATATTTTGGGGCAGTCATTGGCCATGTTTATATTGGGTGCTTTGCCCAAAGTTAAACGCGGTCTAAAGGAAACACCGCGCTTGAAGCAAACACCGCGCTAGAACTGTTGCCAGAATGCTGTAAACAGGCATGTTGTTCACCTAACTGGGTCGTCAAAAGTATAGTTACTATATATATAGTTCGGCGGATAGAAAATCGGGAGCCAAATAAACGTCAAAAGCGGAGCCAAAAGCTTTTCAAAATCCAAAATGCAGGGATAATGTTAAAAAAACACACTTTATTTTCATAGAACTAGTCATTTTCAACACCCGCCAGTGATTATTTTTCGTAAAAACCTGCACATTTCACCATAATTTCAAATTAAATTTCATAAATCAGGGATGCCAATTCGCCTGGTTTTCTATCCGCCGAACTATATATATAGTAACTATAGTCAAAAGTAACTAAAACTTTATGATTTCTGTGTGATTTCTTCCAATAATATCAAAATCGACCCGGCAACTATGAAAGAGCATTTCATTTTTGAGTTTCGCGGTGGATAATTTTCAATGAAACTCACAATACAAGATTGGGTACAAATGAGCACACCGATAGCCGAAAAATTCGAAACCAATGAAAAGTTGTACTACAGTGGACCCCCGTTCGTTTGAACGATTCCTCATGCAAACTAACGGGGTTGGTTTTAATTTGAACAACTGGTAACCCTAAATATGCTGGAACTTGTGTGAACTGGCTACCCTGCTCTTTGTTATTGTTTTGGTGGTTTGATTCAGCTAGCAGTTGCAAGCAGCGAATATTTCATTCTGCGATCGGATTTCTACCATAACCGTTGGGAAAACGCAATGTGATACAGATTAAACACGCTAGATCAGTACAAACAAACCGTGTTTATGTGCATTGTCCGCATTCACGCTCAACCTCGGCTACTCAAAATTGAGTAAAGAACTACTCAGTTTCGGAAAAACCGTGGGTACGCAATAATGAGTAAAGGTGCTGTCACTCAAAAATGAGTAGCCATACATTTTCTCCAAAATGAGTAGTTTTTGCTCAGTTTTTTTTACTTGGATAAATGGGTGGAAACTACTCATTTTTGAGTAACCGGGCATTTTGTCAAAACAGAGTAGTTTCTACTCAGTTTAATTAACTAGATTAATGAGTGGAAACTACTCATTTTATTGAGAGGAATGGTTAGAAACTACTCATTTCGAATATGATTTTATGATTGTGAATTTTATGATGTATTCTTCTGAATATTTATTTGTAATTAATAAAAAAAAACAATTGTAACGACGTATAATGATACGAAACCCTTATCAGACCGGTATTCTGTTATGGACTTGAAACTGTGACGCTGCTTACCAAGGGCCTAAGCACCCTTGCCGTGTTCGAGCGAAATGTGCTGCGGACAATATTCGGCGAAGCACAAACTGAAAGCGAGTGGGGGAAAGAGTGGGGGAGGCGTATGAATCATGATGTGCTTCAGACACTGCTTGAATAGGTTCCCATCGTACATCTCGCGAAAGTCGGTAGGCTGCGGTGGGCAGGACGTCGTAAAGATGCCGGACGACAGTGCGACAAAAACAGTTCTCTTCAACAACCCCACCGGCATCGGGAAACAGGAAGGCTCGAGGTGCGAGATGGTTCGACCAGGTCGAAAGTGATTTGCGATTTTTGAGACGTCTGGCAAATTGGTGACGAGTGGCCCAGGATCGAGTTGAATGGAGGCGACTGCTTGAAACAGCACGAGCCACCCCGGCTCTATGCTGCTGACAACGATGACGACGATGACTGGTGTTGTTACAACAAAATGTGACGATTTCACAAGGGTAAACTGTATTTGATGCAATTCTGCTGTATAAATTTGATCAAATTCGCCTCGATGATAAATACTATAATTATTGCAGCTTACTTCATCCAGTGCTAAATGTTTGAAGAGGGTATCTTCCAACTTGGGAAACGATCATTTTAGAACGATCATTTTTGCGAGCTTCCGTTGCTCCTCGGATGTTGAGTATCTATAAAAACATAAAATAAATGAACAAATAAATGATATAACATGTTAAATTTACTCTAATATTATTCTTTTCCATTCCGAAAATTCGAACTATATTGCTGATTGCAAGAAAAATTGTCCGAAGTGCACAATCCCTCATAAACGTTATATTGTACATTAAATCGTTTCGGTATCTTCGGTGCACTTTTGACGTAGGACTACGTCTTACGGAAAGGTTTGGAATAGGGTGTCATTTCAAAAAATCTTTCTCGAAAAGTGGTATGGTTTTGAACGCTAAAGGCCCAGACACAATGCATACGGATTTCACTACGTTGCGGCAATTTGACAGTTTTTCCATGGGTTTTCTGTCAAATATCCGCAACGTAGTAAAATCCGTATGCATTGTGTTTGGGCCTTAATAGTTCAGCGGTTTCCCGATCGATTTCCAATATTCTTACACCAATCGATCGGAAAATCTTCTAAGAATTGACCCAAATGAGGAAAAGTGTGAATTCTTGATGTTGAACTATTGAAAAATTGAAAATAATGAACCTATGTTTAACCAGAATTCTCGCTTCGTGATTACTTACTTATTTAGGTGGCTTGTCGTCCTAAGACAAACCCTATTGAACAAAGTTTCTCCATGTAACTCGGTTGAGGGCTATCGCTCTCCCATTCCTCGGACACCGAGTACTCTCCGCCAGATCTCGCTCCACCTGGTCTAACCATCTTCCTCGCTGCACTCCTGGTCGTCTTGTTCCTACCGGATTTGAGGCGAGCACCATCTTTGCAGGGTAGTTGTCCGGCATTCTTGCAACATGCCCTGCCCGTCGTATCCGTCCAGCTTTAGTCGGTTCATAACACCTTGTAGCGCTATGTTGAACAGCAGGCATGAAAGACCATCACCTTGACGAAGCCCTCTGTGTGATTCGAATGAACTTGACAATCCAATTTATCAGTTCCCACAAATCTGTTCGCAATTGGTGATAGTCGGCGGAAAATGATTCAGGACAGCACTTTATAGGCGGCATTGAGAACAGTGATCGCTCGATAGTTCTCACAGTCCAACTTGTCGCTCTTTTTATAGATCGGGTTCTTTTTCCAGAGCGGTGGAGCAGCCAACGAGCTGGGAACGGGCTTTGTAGTGTTGGGCAAAATGCAGGATCGCGTAATGGACTGGAAAGCGATCAACGGGAGGATGTGCGTATTAAGGATAAAAGGTTGTTTCTTCAACTACACCATCATAAACGCAAGGAGCGAAAAAACTCCAGTTGTTTCAATCAAAATGATGGCTGCTTTAAGCTTCAATAAAATATTTTTATAACAACCTGAAAATATTGTTTCAAAACGAAATTCTATTTGAATCAAGAAAATAACAATTTTGAATTAAAAGTAAAGTATTTTCAAATTTGAATTTAAAATTGATATAACAATAAATATTTTCATTTCAAACATTCCAGTTTGAAACCACATGAAGTTCCTGTTTGTGCGTAAAACAACCATAAATATGGTTGAAACTACATGAACATGGGATATGAACGCCCAGGTCGGCAGGGAAGCAATGTATAGACCGGTGACCGGGCTCCATAGCCTGCACACCAACATGAACGATAACAACCAGCGATGCATCAGCTTTGCAGCTTCCCGAGGCTTGGTGGTCAGAAGCACTTTCTTTCCCCACAGTCAGAAGCACTTTCTTTCCGCCACAAAGCCAGTTGGAGATCACTTGATCAACGAACTTCGAACCAAATCAACCATATTCTCATAGTGTGCTCTAACATCACCAACTTACGAGGTGCGTATATCGACTCGGACCACTACCTAGTAGCAGTACATGTGCGTTCAAAACTATCGACGGTTTATACCTTGCGACAAAGCCTCCTCGGTTATATATTCGGCAGTTAAACAACCCACCAGTTGCCGAAAACTACGCGCGTGTACTGAATGAAGCTCTGTCTTCCTCTGTGAAGCTAGATGCTTCGACCCTCGAAAACGGATGGAGTATGATTCGCTCGGCCGTCAACGAGGCCGCAAGCGCGGTGCTAGGAAGAGAAACCTCGAGTGCATGAAGTGATTGGCTTGACAGAGAATGCCAACATGCGATAGAGGGAGAAAAAGAGCTTGGAAAAACTATCTAAGCATATCCACGAGTGAGAATTTGGTCAAGTACCGACGAGCGCGGAATGAGTTGACCACGACCATGAGGAGGAAAAAGCGCCAGAAGGAGGACAGAGATCGTGAGGAGCTGGAACAACCATTCCGGGCTAATGACACGTGCTGGCCTGGCAAAGGTGAACATGTGCATTCCATAACTTCTGTTCACCAACTCCTCTCCCTACCTCCACGTGGTGCCGGCTGGGGTTCGCAACCTCGGTTGTCGTACGCTAACAGGGAAGGGGTCACAGTGGCTCCCACCCACCTTAAGATGGCAGCCCCGTCAGTGGGATAAGGACCTTAGGTTTACAGCCTACTGTACCAGCAAACAAAAAGTTAATGAAAATGGAAGAAGAAATTTATCTGAATTATTGACAACGACCTTTAGCGTGAAAACACGGACAGGAATCGGAACATGGAATATACTGACCCTTGCCCAGCAGGGCAAGCTGGCCGCCTGAAGCTTGAAATCCTGGGGCTGAGCGAGGTCCGCTGGCCGGGTACTGGCGAACACAAGACATCATCCGGGAAAGTCTTGCTTTATTCTGGTATACGAGGTGAAATTGCTACTCGAGAAAGAGGAGGAGTCCTACTGAGCCCAAGGGCACATGCAGCCCTGATGCACTGAGAATCGTTGAACAAAAGAATAATCGTTGCCAGATTTAGAACACGGGTTAGGAACCTTACAGCAATCCAGTGCTATGCGCCAACAGATGATGCCGACCTGCAGGAGAAAGAGAGTTTCTACAGCCAGCTGAACAGTGTGGTTGAGAAAATCCCAAAAGGGGACATCCAATTCCACATGGGCGACTTCAATGCGAAGATTGGCTCAAACAATGCGGATCTTGAACGTGTAATGGGACGCCATGGCCTAGGCGGAACAAGAGAGCCTGGACTAACTCCCTAGCCGAACAAGGTGAAACCGACGCCGCCAATGGTGATATCCGTTTGTTGTACGATATTTCTTGCCGCCTTAGTGGTACCAGGATGAATACGACATCATTTGCTTATGCAGACAATGCACATACGCACGGGTTGTTTGTACTAACCTAGCGTGTTTATTTTGTTTCACATTCCGTTTTCCCAACGATTATGACCGAAATCCGATCGAAGAATGAAATAGTCACTGCTTGCAAGTGCGAACTAAATCAAACCACCAAAACAATAACAAAGAGCAGGGCGGCCAATTCCTACAAGTTTTAACATATTTAGGGTTGCCAGTTGTTCAAATTAAAAACTAACCCCGTTAGTTTGCATGAGCAATTTTTCAAACGAACGGGGGTCCACTGTAGCAGTAGCAAGAGAATTCGTAGGGCAGTATCAGGCGGGCTTTATGGGGGCCCGTGCTACTACGGATCAAATTTTTACTCCCCGACAAATCCTACAGAAACTTCGGGGAAAACGTCCAAATACGCAACTAAAAGTTTCTTATCGAACCGAGACGCTGTTCAAGAGCAAATATGACCACGGCTCGACCAATATGAAGTTAATGTTAGCCACTAAGTGCACTGGAGTGTTAAATTCGTACGATTATAAAAAATATTTTGAGCGGGTGATTTCAGAAATTTATGACCACAAAAGTTTGAATTCGTTCAATTATGTTCCTCTTCAGCTGATCGGCAAAACTAAACAATGTTTACATTTTTACACTCGAACAGCATGGATGTTTCCATAGTAACTCCATCAGAGCAAACCCGACGTACCTGCTATGAATGTATGTCAAAAGACTGTGCCCACTTGTGCCCAATACCCGCCAGTATCGCTCGTGGAAAGCTGGATAGAGGACAGTAGACCTAGAAAAATAAATAAATCTACACAGATTTCTGTTGAGGGCTGCATCCTCATCCTCGCAGTGGCCTGCGGCTGTCTCACTCTTAATCATCTAGTGTTACTAAAGGTAGTTTTTGGTGGTATTGTTATTGACTAATGTCTTATGGAGTCTTAAATTTCTCGAATTGGATTAGTTTCTGAGTTACGCAAAAAACCTGTTTTATTTGTATGAGAGCCCCCTCTTCCAGAAGGGGAGTGGTCTCAAACCACCATAGAAAAGTCTTGCCTCCAAATGTTCGCATATGCCAAATATGGTTCTATTTGCTTGATTAGTTCTTGAGTTATGTGGAAATTTGTGTTGCATTTGTATGGGAGCCCCCCTCTTAAAAGGGTAGGGGTCTTAATTCACCATAGAAAAAATTCTTGCCTCCAAAAACACTCACATGTAAAATTTGGTTCCATTTACTAGGTTAGTTCGCGATTTATGAGGAAATTTGTATTTTATTTGTACCCCTCTTAAAGGGAGAGGGGTCTCAATTCACCAATGAAATAATCATGTCTCGTTAAACCCTCACGTTCCAAACTTGGTTCCATTTACTTGATTAGTTCTCAAGATATGACGGAATTTGTATTAGGTCCCCTCCCCCTCCTAAAGAGGGGAGTGGTCTCAAGTCATCATACCAACAATTCTTGCCCGCAAAAACCCCCACATGTCAAAATTGATTCAATTTGCTTGATTAGTTCTCGAGATATGCGGAAATTTCTATTTCATTTGTATGGGAGCTCCCCCTCCTAAGGAATGGCCGGGGGGTCCTAATTCATCATAGAAAAAAATTGCCTCCAAAAACCCTCACATGCCAAATTTGGTTGGAAGTATTTTTGCTTATAAAAGTTATGTGATACTCCGGACCATTGGGGATGAACTTATGGCATTAACCACAGTTAGGCTACAATAGGCCAAGGCTTAAGCAGCTTATTTCCCACTCTCAAAATAGAAAGAAACACTATCTACCTAACTACTAAAGATATGTTGACTGGACATGGATTATTTGCTTAGATGAATAACAATGATCATAATTATAAGGAATAATAAAATGTTGGTATAAATGCAAATAGATAGGAATAGGAAAAGCAAATAGATAACAGGTGAAGTTGAAAACGATCTCACCGGTATTTAATTCTTCGTCATTAATCTGCCGTCATCCGAGGCCGTGAATATGTCCTGCACAACATTATCACCAGCAGCTTCGTCGACAGGTTTCCCACCGTGATCTGTAGGTTGTCTGCAATAGCGGATTCCATAAGAGAAGCTGATACAGCAGCCAATGACGAAAGCCTCTTCGATGCTAATTGGCCTAACGATTTTCGTGCATAACTGGAAGGGCGTGATGAGGCTCCGTAACTAAGTACAACAGGTCGGAAAAAAATCAGGATTCTGAGACTGTCGAGTGGCATCCGCTGTTGGCAATGGAAACAATTTCCACTTCAATAATTATTCCTTATTATTACGTAAATACTTGATCAGTACCTTTTTCCGTATCGGCTACCGCTGGCACAGTCGTAAAAAATACACAATTGCACTCGACTTGCCTAAATTTTTCCATTTTTGCACAAAAAACATAAACACACGAAAAACCACAGCGAACCAGCTACAAATTTTTGCGAAAAAAAACTGATAGCGGAAAAATCAATTTTGAGTAGTTTTTGCACAGTGACAACATTCAATTCTACTCATTTTTTGACAGCTCCATACAACGGTTTAATAATGAGTAGTTTCAACTCAGACACTGAGTAGCCCTGTCTAAGCGTGTTAGCAAATGATGTCATATTGAGAATGACATTTGAACCATTTTTAGTTTGCACGTCGTGCAAACCAACGGGGTTCAAATTAAAAAGTGTTCAGATTAAAAACGGTCAAACGAAGGGGGGTCCACGGTATATGAATTTTGTTTTGCGTTAACTTATAATTGATTCACAATTAATTTTTACTTGTGAAAGAACTTAAATTGCGCTCAAAAAATACTCGGAAAACTCATAAATTGGAGCATTGAAGCTCAATAAAATATTGCAATCTTGCGAAAATGTGTCAAAGTTATTGATCTGCGCTGCACTCATCGTCATCACTTCACCCGCTGTTCAATGCCGGCAATTCGCAACTACGAAGTTGCTGATATTTGTTTGATTTTTGTGTGACACAAAAAGAGAAGGAAGTATTCCCAAGCAACCAAAAGTTCGAATTTCACTTAAGGAACGAACTTGGAAGTTCATATTTAGTTCAAATTTAGATCCGCCGAACTTTCTTGCTGAACAACCATACAGTATATTTGTAAACCGAACTTCATTCTCAATAAAGTTCCGATAATATCTGCAGCAACATAAAAGTTCAACATGCAGCTTGAAAGTGCTTCGAGTTCAAGTCCCCCGAGGTTTGGTTCGTGGTGTGTGGTAAGTTACAATAAATTAATATTTATAAAAAGCAGTCGATTTGATTAGTCTTCTTATGATCTTTCATTAAATAAAATAATTGATATTGGTTATCACTGTTAACCGAAATTAAATGCCTTAGTTTAAATGGGAAATGTCATGAATCTACAAAACAGGAAGAAGTGGGAAAATTCCCCCAATCTTTTAATTTTAAGATTATCCTTTTTGAGCTGAATAGTGTTCTATATAACGTCCTAAGTGAACTTTTTGCGAACTTTCTAGTTCTTTTAGAAGTTGCTTTGTATTCCCTTTGAAGTTTAATCATCAAATACGAACTTGAAAGTACGGTTAATTATTTAAAAATTAAGCTGAATAGAGTTCTAATCATGATCATTTCGTTGCTGATTAAGCCAAAAAATGCTTTTTTATCGGAACTTTTGGTTACTTGGGTTATTGCTTTTGTTTTCACGCAAGTTTTGATAATTCGGCATGGGTTTTCGTGTGAGTGCGAACAGGCTTAAAAATCTTTTTTACTTTCGTAGTCGCGAATACTCAGTTGTAAATGATCGACAAAAGCTTAGCTGTACAACCGAAATACAACTTTAACCTGTCATTCTGGCTGAAAACATTGGCGTTTGAAATAAAACATTTTTATAACATCTTGTTTTCCATTAAACTTATTTATGATTCAAATGCGACTGTTTTCTGAATATTTTTCTAAAAAACATGTTGCAAGTGTTACTTGGGTAGCCGCATATTTTGCATAAATAGCATTTAAGGCAACTTAAATGCTTATCGGCTTGTATTTAAATTGCATTGGGCATGCTTATTGGTTACCTGGGTTCCATCACAAGAATTTTGCGTACTGCTCGCAAAAAATCAGTCCTCGCACGTGTTTCGCAGCTTGGAACAATCAACAAAAGGGCGAATGTCGTAAACGTAAACAAACAGGTAACTTATTGGTTATTGGTATTACCAATGCTATTTATACACTAGGCAATAAGCATTTAAGTCAACTTAATTGTTACTTAAATGCTACTTTGGCAAAATATGCGGCTACTTTACTGCTAACCGTCTTATAATGCTGACAATGCTTGTGGAAGTGACAATGCTTGTAGCAGGTTAGTTGAACTGATTTTATGTTTTTGTGATGATTTCCCGAGTCTATGGAAGCATGTTGGTACACTGAAGAAGGGAAGGGAAGGGTAATATTCGGTGCCATACTGACTGCCTTAAATGTATTCTGACGACCTTGTCGTTAATTGCAATATAGGTTACTGTGTTGCAATCATCAGCAGAGCGATCGAGCATACATACAGCTGTAAAAGTTACACGTTACAGATATGGATGGAGGTGTAAGAAACAATTGTTTCAAGGGGGTGGGGGGATCGTGAAAATGGCGTTTTTGGCGTAACGAAATATTTGACCGGCTCCAAAGTCGATTGTTTAATATTGGGAGTTTTGCCCAAAATTGAACGCGGTTTAAAGGAAACACCGCGTACTAAAACTGCTGCCAGAATGTTGTAAACAAACATGTTGTTCACATAACTATGTTTGATCTTGAGTACAGAGGGTACAGAGACTATAGATTACGGAGGCGCCAAGACACTCAAAAACCGGTAAATTTTGAACGAAAGCGGAGAATTACCTTTATTTATAATGGTACTCTCCGTTTTGTTTAAAAATTTAGCGGATTTTGATTGTCTCGGCGCCTCTGTAATCTATAGTCTCTGTAATCTTGAGGCACCAGCGGGATGCGATGGCGCCATGTTTATGGCGTCTGTATCTCCTATAGAGACGATAGACTACAGAGCCGGTAAGGTACTTAAAAATCGCTAAATTTTGAATCAAAACGGAGAGTTCCGTTTTTTGTGATGGTACTCTCCGGTTTGATTGAAAATATAGCAATTTTTGTGTTCCTTGTCGGCTCTGTAATAAGTCACCGTATACGTTCCACTCGACAAACCATGACAGCGCAAAATTGTATGTCAGACGGGCCCTTTTTCTGAAAAAGTGCCATAGTCGACTGTTAAACACCTTTCGTTAAAGTACGGTAAGGTTCCCTCTGTGCGGCACCCTACACTCTTAAATGATTCTACCCGTAAATAGGTCGGATTTAGCTAAAGGTAGGTTGAAACCAAGGTTGAAACTACTCAGGCTGTGAACCATTTCGCGAAACCTGTGGCATATCTCATTGGCTCTCAGACCAATTCTAGATAGAATTAACAAAAGGGCGAATGTCGCGAATGTAAACAAAAGGAATGAGAGTTATTTTTTGCTGGACTACTGTGTTACCTGACTCACTGCGCATAGCGTTGTATTCGCGGTATCGTGTTGGTTCGAAAGGTTTCGAAAAATATCGCCCTTATCGAAAATATCGTTGATTTTGATCACTAAAAATAACGTACTTAAACGTTATATTGCAAGTGCTAGTAGTACGCAATAATTGTATTGTGAAACTGAATTGTTATTTATACAACTTTTTACAAGTTAAATGCAATAACAAAAGCACAACTTATAAAAAATCGGTTGTTATCGATATTAGCTGCATATGCGTTATAAACGAATAAAACGCATGATGACGTTTTATTTCAATAACACGCATATTCGCAGTGAGTCAGGTAAAACAGTAGCATAGGAAAAACAACCCTCACTCGGTTTGTTTACGCTTGCGACATTCGCCCTTTTGTTAATTCTATCTTCAATTTTGGCTACTTGCTACCGATAATTGAATTATTCTCTGTGACTAAAAACGCACTTTAAAGTTCCTACTACCAATTTTTTGGTTGAAAAACTACTCAAAATCTGAGTTTGTACATGTTAAGGGCATTTTGAATAGTTTTAACCAAGTTTTAGCTATAAATTCAACCAATTTACGGGTAAGCTCATTTAAGAGTATACGTCATCGGTAGATGCGTAAAACAGCAGCTGTTAAAGTTTTCTATTGGGGTTCGTTTCGACGTTTCTTAAGTTTCTGACAGCCAGTTTTTTTACACTTCTGCCAATCTATTACCTTGCTAATGTGTAAAGTTTATTGGCAGTCACATCGAGTGGATTTTTATGTGACTATCATTTTCTGACAAAAAGATTGGAATAAAAGTGTATTTTTTATCATTCCATATCTGTAAAATTTACAAACTTGTGTGTCCACATTTATATCTTTTGAATTAATAGAATTATTTTCCGTGGCAAGTGTGATTATATAGTGTATTATTGATCATCGATCGGTTTGGCAGTTCTGCGCGGACGGGTGTAATGGCTGGACAAACTATCAACGACAGGCTATTGGCAGCTCGGCATAGTCTGGCTGGACAGGGCCTAGCAAAATCGGTTTGCAAGGCGACTACCGAAGAAATGATAGGACCGAAGAAAAAACATTTGGATTGTAAGTCCATGTCTCTATACCTACTTAAAACTTCCAAAGAATGTTATGTTACAATGAAATATCTATGTTTTAAACGGCCTTGGCAGCAAATTTTTTTAGGGTCTATGATTGTCATTGATTATTTCTTTTTTTCTATTGATCTATCTACTGAAACTTTTGTGTTCGATTAGTTAATCAAGTGTAAAATAATGTCAGGCTACATAGTAGTTATGATTGGAAACGCCCAGTATATTTTCAATTTTGGTGCTCTTTGATTCCACTTGCATACGTGTATTCACTTTTTATTATTTTGACTTGCATCGATTGTGCTAGGTTGTATTGAAAAGCTAAAAAAATGAGTACAATCAATTCGCCTAAAAGTAGAATCGTGAGGCCGGTGTTTGAATATACAATAAAACCAATGTATTTTATTTCTGACTGCAGTGATATTTTCCGATATTTTCATACAAATTATGTATTATACAACAGCATTTTTTGGAAAATGGCAATATTTTGCCGGTGCCATAGCGCCATGGTTTTTCATAGCGCCATGGTTTTGCATTCGTATGAGAAAGGATTTCCGCTAAAACCTTACTTTTCACAGTGATAACATTATCTTTGTATATGCCAAGAGAGTAATGTTTCACCATATGATTTTGAGCGTGGAGATAAAAATATGCCTTTTGTAGAACATAAATCAAACAATGTCTTATCTATTTGTTAGTTTAGTTATTCGATATTGTTTTTTAGGTGGGCAATAGAGTTTATTCTGCGAGGCGAGTGACACGAGAAATGGCATTCATAGTTACTTCGGGGTTTATGTCGCGAAAGTCCGTCTAAAAATTTCAATATCATTGGATTCGACTCGAATAACGTTAAACAAAATGCGAGGGGCAGCAAATTCATATTTGCCGTGTCACTTCATTCGCCTCACAGAATAAGGCCGGGGTAGCTACTTGAAATTTTGAGCTGTGATTCAAAAAACTTCCAATTTTTTGAAAAAGTTGAATAGCTAGTACATACGACTCAACGAATATATACATAGATTCTTGTAAGCGATAGATAAAAGAATATGACGATTTAATAGTTTTAAATTTTTGATAAAGTGGAATATTCAATGACAATAGCACCAACATGTCAAAAATGCAATCACTCTACCCTACTTCTAACCTACTTACCATAATTAATATTAAAATACAAATACATAATTAAAATGCGTAAATAAAATAAAACAGACATGGCTGGCACTAGCCATAAAGTAATGAACAATATACTGGAACTAGATATTCATATCGTTAGTACTTATAGGTTAAATAAATTTATAATTGTATATTATATGGATATGTTCTATTTGCAGATTTAGTCCATTGCACCAACGAGCCAAACGTTTCGATTCCGCATTTGGCTAACTTACTGGTAGAGCGGTCACAAAATGCAAATTGGGTTGTTGTTTACAAAGCGCTTATCACAACTCATCATATGCTGGCATATGGCAACGAGGTACACAGTGCGTTATTCAATATCAAATATCTCATCACTCATAATTCGTTTTAATTTTCAGAGGTTTATACAGTACTTAGCATCGAGTAACTCTTCTTTTCAACTAAACAATTTCTTAGACAAAGGCGGAGTACAAGGTATTCCAAAAACAAAACAAATGTAGAATGTATAGGTATATATAGTGCTTTTTCCAAGTAGGTAACATTTGGTCCTGATTTAATAACCGCGCGATCGCCATACATACCTAATAGTCCTCTACACTTTAAAATCCCAAAATGCATCACCACAAATGCATTATTATTAATGGTTGACGATAGATTCTTCACAGACCTTACATTTACAATCACTTTTCAAAAATTGCGAGTGTACTCAAAAAAATATTGAAAAGGTTCAGCAATATCACGCAATATTTAATGTTTTTATTGTTCTCAATAATGGAAAAGCACAATATATATTATTTAATACCAAATTATATAATCTGGTTGTATACACATACACAAACCATAGCTTATTTTTTCTTTTGCTTATAACACTTATGTTTCAAGTTAACCCTTCTACTAATCTATATCTTACATATTTCCCTTTATTCCCTAAGGTGCTGTTGGAGCTAGAATGGGTAAGTTCTTACATACAATAACACTACTAATAAATACTAACGGATTATTATGCTCAGTACGAAACGTAAAAAAAATAATAGCAAATTGTTATTTAGCGTTTTACTTAAATTCAAATATGAATAAGTATAAGTATAAGAAAAGAAGGTAACTGTTTAATCCTACTCAATATTTAGGTTCTTCCACAACTACCAGTATTTATTGAAATATTTTCTTCTAATAGTCATATTAAATTGTCGCAGAAAGTCTACACCTAATCATATACAATTTTTAATATTTTTGAATAATGAAGTAAAATCAATAACAATAGAGATTGATTTACTTGACACTTAGGATTCAAATACGCGTTATTGATTTCTGGAATTTCAAGAGCAATTCATAGAACTGTTTTTACTTCCGCTGAACCTCCGCTGAAATGTACAGCCCCACTTGATCACCAATCTTTCGAGACCCTTTGGGCATCAGGTTTGCAATTTGTTGTTTTTGTTATTGGTACGTATTTATCTTTAGTATTAATCTTTAGTCGCGATTTATCTTTATCCACGAGCTCTCGCACAATAGAATGCTGAATTTCAAATATTTTTAGCCTTTGTTTTAAGCCGGTCATTGATTGCTTACGCCGCTCTAAAGTTTATAGTAATAATGTTAAGGCTGTTCACAAAACCTGGGAGTTAGCTCCTTTGGATGTAGTATGTAGTTCATTCCTCTCGTTCCGATGCCCTATCCGGAATGTCCGAAAAATCGTTCTCGTGCCTAGCTGTTCGTGCTCAACTGCATCAAAAAAAAAAAAAAACTGCGAACAAGGGCTCTAACAACATTCAACTGAAAATTGTTACAAATCAATGAAGAAATGAAGCTTTGGTTTCAATTGAAGTAGCACGGCTCCGCTTCAAAACAAGCTTCAATCTGCGTCGGTGAACCAGGTTTCACTACATCGTGACGATAGCTTTTAGAGTTCATCGTACTGTTCTATCCAATATTTAGAAAAAAGCTAGAAACTTTGTTTGCAAATGAACTGCAATTGATTTACATATATCCTTCAATGTAACGCGTGGTCTATCTAATTAACAATGACAAATTGTGCCTGACTTTCAAGCGTCATCAGCTGGAACAATAAGTTCGAAAATCGAAATAAATCGATGAGTGATGAATGACTGAGAAACATATTTTTGCTGCCTTTTGATGAAAATGCAATTTTTTTCGACGGATGTCACATTTACCTAGACCCCCTCTCCCCCTTTGTCACAACCTGTCCCGAAATTGACACCCCTCTCCCCCTTATAAGCAATGGACGTCATTATTGAATGATCCCTTCCTATAGCAAGTACGTTGATAGTCCTGACGATTTTTGTTGCTTCGCGCCGGGCGGTCCCTTCCGACAACGCTATAGGTGAACAAAAGCTTCATTCGACAAGTAGTTGGCGCCGCGGTAAAAATGATGATATTTTTATTTCGAGCTGTCAAAACACATAGAAAACTAAAATCATAAGAAGCGAATTTGAATTTTTTTTAAAAATGCGCGCTTTGGAATCAATCAAATGTTATGGTTGGGTAGAAAATAACATATATACTTACTATAATTTTTATTTGCCTGCATTTTATTTAAAACCATTTATAATTTTATTACATAATAAATACTAAACAATAAGGACATTGATTCAACATGCCTTGTATGAAATATTGTTATAATTTTGCTTAAAATCATTGAAATTACCTTAAACAATATATAGAACACTTTCATGAATATATCTGGATCTAAATTTTTCGGTCCGGAACCTATAAACATAACCACACACACCTAAACTAAATCCGGATCTCAATTTACTTGTCCTAAGTACACATTTCATTTGCAACCACCAGTGCGCTAGCTGGTAAATAAGATTTCTAACCCGCTGCAGAAAATTCAATGTTCGCAATATTCATTTTGCTGAGATTTAAATGAAAAATGTTTTGATTTGTATATCCGTCCAGCGAAAATTTGTAACTGGTCATCATTTTCCTAGTTCGTACAGCCAAATGTAGGAGTCGCATGGGCTTCATTAGTTTTGCGTTTATTCGCCTATTAGTCGTTGGATTTCCCACCACATTTGCGATCACATTTCTTTCCATTTCCTGTTTTGTTGTCTCTTTTACGAGATTGGTTCACAGTTCTATGAAGACTTATACACTGCCGTGAATCGCAAACAGTCCCATTTATATACGAAACTCCATAGAAAATGGGACTGTTATGCGATTCACGGCAGTAACATGTCATTAGTGCTGGTGCATTTGCTCCCCTCACATTGTGGAAAACTTATGTCGCGCTCGTCGACAGTTGGCCAAATAACCTCTCGTAGATATTTTTAGAAGCTCCTTTTTCCTCTCTGTTGCATGCATTTCGTGCACATGGGATTTGTGTATCTATCACCACGGTTGCGGCCTCATTAACGACCAAGCGTATTCTGCCCTGTCCGTCTGCCAGGATTAAAGCGTCTAGCTTCAGTGAGGAAGTTAGAGCTTTATCCAGCAGGCGCGCGTAGTTTCTCGGTCACTTAAGATAGATGGAATGGAAAGATAAAATGTCTTGTAGGTTTGATGCGAAAATTTGCAACGAAGAATGAAAAATTATTGGTTGATGCTTTTGATATCAGATGGCTACAGAGAAACTGAACGATCGTGTTTCCATGCACCACCGCTCGTATAACCTTCTTTAAGGTGAAACGGTACTGAATCCCAACATAGCCGGATCGATGGCACCTGTATCCTCACATGGGTCCCATCAATCCGGCCATGTTGGGATTCGGTACCGTTTCACCTTGAACTGAACATTGTCAATGTGATTAGGAGAGTCATTTGAATGCGTTCACGTTAAAACAATTATCTAACGTTTACGTCACAGCAGCTTTGGCAATATAGCTCATATACAACTTACCTATCTTCTGCATCCAAAATAGACTATTTTAGTTGGAATTACCGAAAAATCTTCCTTTTTCTACAATTAGGACATTCGCGCACATTTGATAGGCTTCAAAATGTTTGTTTACATCAAATCAAAACAACCAATTCATAGGGAGTGGAGCGCAACTCGCCTGAATGTAAAAATGAAGAGTTACTTACCAAATATTCACATTAAAAATGAACTTGCACAATCTGAACGAGGTGTTATTTCATGTTAACGGGGGTTCACGGTATCTATGATCTGGTAAGGTGGAGGCCAAAACTTGCCAGGTAAAATAATTAATTTCTGCATAGTTAATGCTTTACAACAAGAAGACATTTGACATTTGGTTGAGACATTTCACGACTTGTGAGGTTCATGTACATGAGTTATGCAAAATTAGTTATACTCGATAATTTTTTTCTAATCCTAAAGAATATTACGTATTGCGAAATAGTTCCAAGTTTTTTCGTTACATAATTCGGCCCTATACATAAGTTTTCTAAATGACAATTAGATTTTACGCTAAGTAATAAGAAAAACCCTTCTCCACAAAGACAAAAACAATCAAACCAACCAACTGTAACTGCAATATTTTTTTTTGATTTTCAACATTTTATTCTAGGATATGATATGTCACCGTTTATTCGAAGATATGCCAAATATTTAAATGAAAAGGCACTCTCTTACCGCACCGTCGCTTTTGATTTTTGTAAATTGAAACGAGGCAAAGAAGAGGGATCTCTTCGGGTTATGAATGCAGATAAGTTATTAAAAACATTGCCGGTTCTTCAAGCCCAGCTGGATTCGTTGCTCGAGTTTGATTGCACAGCTAATGATTTGACAAACGGTATTCTATTCATAAAATATTTTTATTGAAGATAAAGCAAATAATTTAACAGCCGTTCATTTAAACAGGTGTTATCAATATGTGTTTCATGCTGTTGTTTAGGGATTTGATACGGTTGTTTGCATGCTATAATGACGGAATTATCAATTTACTGGAAAAGTATTTTGATATGAACAAAAAGCAGTGCCGAGACGCATTGGATTTGTACAAAAAATTTCTTACTCGCATGGATCGTGTTGGAGAGTTCCTCAAGGTGGCCGAGGTCAGTTATCAGCTATGATTAAAAAAAAATTTTTGTAACACTAACATTATTTGCAGAACGTTGGCATTGATAAAGGAGATTTACCCGATTTGACTAAGGCACCTAGTTCTCTATTGGATGCTCTGGAACAACATTTAGCGACATTGGAAGGCAAAAAAGGTTCTGCTGCTAATACACCAACTCAGACAGCTAAGTGAGTTAATTTCTTATAAAAATGATAGTCGAATCACATTTGTTTTTGGTTTGCTATTCAGCCCAATTATTTTCGTACGTTGTTTTTTGTTGAATTAAAGCTGGCGATTTTCAATGGCCGACACTGTAGAAAACAAGGCAAGATAAATCGTGAGTTCTTGAAATTCGTGTAGGTGTACAGTTTATTTCGGTTTTTAGCAATGAGGTGGTTGTACTGAAAAGAAAACGAAAAATATGTTTTCAGCAGCTTAAAGTGAACAAATGTGAATGGGGCACGTTTTAATTTATTTTGTACATTAAGCGCACAGCATACATACAAAAATGTGCTGGCTACTGTAATTTTTCAAATATATATTACGAATTTGGTACCTTTTTTTGAACATCTTGGCTTATAAATTTGTACTTGATCATTAGGTTGCTCTCGGATCAAGGAAAACATGAACAAATGCAAAATAAATAAACAACGCTTTTTTAAAAAATTTCATATCTCACAATATTACGGAAAATAATTTTTTACGGTGTATAGCTTTTTTCCAGATGCGCATTGTAATACTGTACAACTTTACTAATTTCATAATACAGTCGTTTACCGAATAAGACAGTGGGAAGTGCTACATGCCCGCCGCAGTCAGTTGTTTTAGTTATAACATAAAATTTATTTTTAGTAGTAGACTAGTTTATAGGTACTAGGTTCTAGCAATATATCAAACTTCAACTTTATAGATTAATAGATAATTGAGGAATCATGGTAGGCGTACATCGTCTAATTCGGGGGATTCTTGTATGATATATTATTATAGGTCAATGAAGTATTCCGCCACGCACACATATATAGATGTTTGTCATTAGCTATGGCGCTCGCTGAAGCTGTTTGCAGCAGGAAAAATATCAACAACATCAAATTCCAAACTCCCGGATCCTCTCCTCCACTCTTTGCTCCCCTCCCACTCCTACATTAACGAGCCTCAGCTAGTTTCATTGTCGTTAGTGACGAAACCGCAAATCTATTTATATAAGAGGCTTGTCTGTAGCCAAAACCAGGCCTCTGACAGGACGTCATAAGAGGCTTATCGGAAATTAAAAACAGGCCCCTAACAGGACGTCATGTTTTCGTAGCAATGAGTTCTATTCTCAGTCACCTCACTGGTCGACTGCTGGACTGCTCGATTATTCAACTGGTTGACTAGACTACTCGACTGGACTGGTCGACTGAACTGTTCGATTCGACTGCTCGACTCAACTGCTTGAATGGACAGATCAACTTGACTGCTTGACTGAACAGCTCGATTCAACTGCTCGAGTGTACTACTCGACTTAACTGCTCGATTCAACTGCTAGACTGGACTACTCGATTCAACTGCTCGACTCGACTGTTCGACTTAAACACTCGACCTAACTGCTCAACTCAACTGCTTGACCTAACTGTTCGATTCGACTACTCGACTCAACTGCTTGACTCGACGCAACTGCTGACTCGACTCAACTGCTTGACTTAACTACTCGATTGGACTATACAAATCGGCTGCTCAATTCAACTGCTGTATGCTTCAACTGCTCGATTCAACTGCTCGACTAGACTACTCGACCGAAGTGCTCGAATCTACTGCTCAATTCGACTCGACTGCTCGACTCAACTGCTAGATTCCACTGCGAAACTTAACTGCTCGACTGGACCACTTGACCCGACTGCTCGGCTAAACTGTTTGATTCGACTACTCGACTCAGCTCCTCGATTCAACTGCTCAACTAGACTGCTCGATTCAACTGTTTGACTGAACATCTTGATTCAACTGCTCGACTAGACTGCTCGATAACTGCTTGACTCGACTGCTTGATTCGCATGCTCGACTCGCCTGCTCAACTCGATAGCCTGCTTGTCGCGATATCATATGGTTGGTGTTAAATCAGACCGGACCAAGACCGAAATTTAAAAAAAATGAGTTAATGACAGCAAACGATCAAGAATTTTCTAAGCAACATTTTACTAATCAGACTACATAAATGTTGCAAACAGCCAGAGTTATAGGAAGAATTCGAACAATTGATAGCTATAAACCATTCAGAGCAGCAAACTTTGAATACGTTTTTCTCGAAGTCAGAATTTTGTCACTTGGTTCTGCCTGACTTAGCACCGACCGAATGAATCGGTTTGCGGTAGAAAAAGGACGGTTCAAAGCCACTCACACAAAAGAGTCATTTTTCCCACCTATAGAATCAGCACAGTGGAGATAATGTTTTTATTCAGTTAAATAAAATCCAAAGCGAGCATAAAAACTATTTGTTTCAGTTTCCGGCTAAGACTCTTTTATGTACAATATCTGAGAGCTATATTATACAATATAAGAACTCAAAGAACTAATACAAAGTTCGGATCGTAAGATTCGGGCTCAACTAGTTACTTCATAAGCACTATTTCTAGATTTGCGTGTTTTCGTCCAATCTCCATTACATTCGCCTCTATTCTACACACCGATCGGAGCCGGATCCGATCAGAAATTGTGCTTCGATCGAAATACTGCACTGCGAAATCATTGTCATAGTTGTATATAAATTTATTGTATACAGTATTGTGTAAGTATTCTGTTAATTTTAGTGTTGTGAAAAGTGGGATATCATACAGGAATTCCCCGAATGAGGCGATAGATACTGCTGTATATCCATCAAGGTTTTTCAGTTATCCATTAACCCTTTATAAGACAGCGGCAACTACATTGCCACCAACAAACAATATTTGTTTTGTTTCTAAAGTTATATTGACATTATTATAGACGCAAAACAAATATTTTTCGTTGGTGGCAATATAGTTGCCACTACCTTATAAAGGGTTAATCTATATGAAGTTTAGCATATTTATAGGTTTAGGAAGTTTGGCATATGTAACAGTGTTACTATGCGCACCTAAAAAAAGCTTATACTGTGACATGTGTGGTTTTTGATGTATCTAAATTTTAAGAAATACGCGATATTTAACTTTTTAATTTTACTTTCATCACAAATCATTTTTTTTAATATAAAACCTTTGACTTATGAGTATCATTTTTGAATACGAATGAATTATAATATGAATATTATAAAATGCCATTTTGTTTAAAGACAACATTATGCAAATTTCAGAACTCAGTGGAATACCTCTAAGTTTTATTTAATCAGCAAGAACTGCATTTACCTTTGTTGTGGAGCCCTCTTAAAAGTTGTTTATATTTTATAATTATAATAATTGATTTGTCTTGCGCTGTGCAACCATTGCTGGTTAGTTGTATTTAAACATTTGAATGAACCAAAAATTGTATTAGTACATGTCGATTTCTTTTGGGATTTTCACATGCTTTGTATTTTTCCAGTATGTTTTTCAAAGCGTCAATTAGTAATCGTTTTGTTATTTTTGTTTTCTCTTTTCATTTCGTTTCAAATAATTTGTCAACTGCTTTGCCTAACCGCTTATGTTTAACTATGTTTTAACACGCTCTTTTCCACCAATCATCAACATGTTTGATCACATACATTTAACCGTCCCGATACGCAATCACATTTTTACAAACGGCAATGACACCTACACAACCACCCGTACCGCTGTCTCCTTCCCTTTCTGTCTATTTCTATATCTCCATATACTGCATACTATCACTGCAACTAAATAGCAATCAAAAGAACGTAAAGAGTGGAGTGACAGCCCTATCTTCTACTAGTTCTTCTTTTGGGACCGCTGCTGCTTCTACGAAATTCGATAATCCATCGAATGGCGCTATTGATGAAAGCCTGAAAGCTCAAGCTCTTGCGGAAGAGGAGGCTGTAATGAATCAATATAAAGTAAGTTCTTGTTGAATCATACAAATGTAGTGGACAGTGACACATATTAATTTTATTATTTCTATTTTAATATATGTATTAGAGACACTATTCCAGCTTAAAATCGAAGAAAACAATAGTTTACACTCGTCCTATTTACATGGTTTGTTTCTCGATTAAGAACGGCGCAACTTAGGGGCCATTCGCAAATTATCACAATACACTAGGGAGAGACTCCAAGTACGTCACGTAGTGTGGAAATGGTCCCTAATTTGCACTGTTCTTGAGTAATAGAAAAAAACAGGCCGCGTAAAAGAGACCTTAGTGTAGTATTATTATTTAACATTTTGCAAACATGCTGTCATGCATAAAGAAGTTGTATATAAACTCGTGTGTGGTTGTCGACATTGGAACGAAAATTAATATCAGAATTCCGATCTGGTCGGTCCAGTTAAAAATTGGAACGAATTGTTTAAGTTCGATTCCGGTCCGTTCCGATTTGGCTCTCTTCACTTTCGGTCCTCAAGTCTGGAATTGTTCGGATGCAAAATTTATCAGTTTTCAAAAAGTAGGTAATTGTCAAAGTGTTGTACCTGTAACATATAACTTTTAAAGTGTAAGCTTTTCTGCTCCCCTCCGTGAAGTATTAACGTACCCACTTTGAAAACATGATTTCGAGAAAAAAACGCGATTGAAGTTTTTATTCGCTCATGTCACTTTCGATGAAAACAGTTGTAACCTATTAATGAAGGGACGGTAGGGGAAAGTAATTAAATTTTTTTGGAAATGGAGGGGAAAAAGTGGAAAATATTAATAAATGTTTGACCGCATTTCAAGGTCAAGACTAAAACCTCGAGGTTGGTCTAGTTGTAACCTAACTTAGTGGAGTGCTCCGTAGCGCAAAGTTACTGAGTCTGCTTCTACAAGCGAGTGGTCGGAGGCTCGAATCTTAGTAGAATCAGGTCATTCGATGTCAAGTGACTTTAGCATGTGTTTATTCTCAGACCCCTCATTACGCTTCCTTCATACTGAACTTTATATTGCCCCGATGAGGTCTCTTGACAGTGCAAAAGTCACTCACTCTTATAATTTAACTGGTCTGAGAAACGCAGTGAGAACAGCAAGTTTTAAGCCCAATACACACAACACTAACGCAAGCATAAAATTTAATAAGCATATCGCTCACTCAATAGCGATCAAGCAAAAAGAAATGCAGTGCAAGTTATACGTGCCTCAACCATCTGCGATTCGAAAGAACTCGAGAGTGCCCCCGAAACACGCACATAACACAAGACTCGCTCAGCGTGTCGATTACCTGGAAAATCAGGGAAAACCTGGAAATGTCAGGGAAATTCGTTTCAACCTGGAAAAGTCAGAGAATGTCAGGGAATTTCGTCGAAGTCAGGGATTTTTGGCATTGGAAGAGAATATACCGGAAAAGCTATGGATTCGGAAGAATAACATTTATTTCGAGTACCGGGCACTTTCTTGTTCAATGCCTTTGCCTGTGTCCAAATGAAATAGAACGAGAACGTTATTTTTACCCGCGTATATTCTATCTGCAGTGTACCGTTGGGTGAAATTGATCACCTCGGACCAACGAGTAAAAAACTCTTTATTCTACGTTTATACTGATTCAAGTATTGCCGTCAAGTGGTTTATACATACCGGTTCAGCCATTACCGTTAACTCATTCTCTCAGTCTTGGACAAACTTGTGCTCTAAATGCCCCACCTTATGCTGTAAACAGAAACGGAAATGGAATAATAATAATAGACTGATTGAGATTTTTTATCATCATCGATTTTTATCCATGTCAACTATAAATATTTAATTTTTAATCTTTAATATGACCTCGGTTGCTTTAAATCTTTTGTTTCATCATTGCAGTCCAAAGTCTCATCTCCAACTGCCAGCGGTGCTAATGTGGCCATCACAAATCCCTTCCTATCGTCACCACCAGCGACAAAACGCAATGTTGACGATTTATTTGGTTCGGGCATCAACGCACCGGTATCCGAAAACGAGTCAAAGGCTTCTGACGACCTGCTTCAGCTAGGTAATCCATTTGCGGATATGTTTGGTGCTTCGCAACCTGCACAAGCAACAACCATGAACACAGCTGCCAGCAATATGTGGATGAGCAACGGTATTATGTTTTGATGGTTTATAAGAAAGAACTTCTTTTTATCTAATATCTCTTTAGGCATTAATGGAACATCTTCCGTACCCACTGCAGCAATACCATCCAGTACAGCGAATACATTCGTGTCGGATAGCAATTTTTCATCTGTATTCGGCAATACAGACCCTGTTGGTAAGAAAATCTCTATTGAAAACACAGCATTATTTGATAAAATTAATCTATAAAGCGCACTTTATCAAAATGTAACCGTTGTGACTACACCATGTTACTTTTTCGTTAACACCAGTATGACCAAATTAATTAAGTTTATTAACAAACGCATGCGACCTAACAATGTTTTTTTTTGTATTCTTGTTCACTCATTTAGTATACTAATACTGCAGTCTCTTTAAATACCGATGTTGCTTTGTGTTTTCTCTTTGAAGTAAAATACACGATAATAAGTTCTGCCGGTTTTCGAAAGATAGTACCGTTTTGACTTTTCATCGAATAATATATCGATGAATTCAATAGCTTTTTATGATAATGTTTGAAAACTGTGTGACGTGAAAAGCAGGAGTACAAGGTTACCATAAAACATGTTTTTATCAGGTAGCTAATTGGTGCGATTGAACGGACTTGTAATGAATGGCAAAATTGTTAAACCATGTATCGCAAAAAAAATAAAGCATTAGCAGAAAATAATAAATTTTTACTCAGTGGTAATTGGCAGTTTGGTTAAATGCGATTACTAACGCTATTCAATGCAATATTCTAGTCACTGAACTGCCACAATCACAAATAGGCAAATTCATAAGGCAAGTTGCATAAGATATCGTTTGTGTTGTGTGTTAGACAACCGAGAATTATTGAGAAACGAAAATTAGATTCACAAAATGTAATTTTTGGCTGGTGCTTTTTACTGATGAACCGGTCAAAGTTTAATATCACCTAAATATAAACATGACGAAGAAATAATTATTCGGATTTATATCATGTGTTGTTTATCGCAATACAAATATACAAAATAAAATCCAAACGGAACGCTCAAGTTTTTCGTAGCGAAGTTGTTTCTACACTCATTTGAAGTATTACAAAAAGTAATGCCTCTAAAACCCAGTGCAGACAAAAAACCTATTTCAATATTGAATATTTTGTTTTAAAACTCTTGTGAATATCGGAAACGAAAAGAATAATCCCAATTTAGCCTCACAATGGTAAGAAAATGCTTCTAGAAACTAAAAATTAAAAACAACGTTATACAAATTATAACATAAAAATGCTAGTACACCTAGTATATTATTCTAATAGTTATACAAGAAAAAAACTGATGCCAAATCAAATTAAAAGTGGACACGACGGACGAATACAAATTGCCTCGTCTGTTGTCAAAAGCAACACTTAACGTGAAAAGTGAGCAAAATCCCATTTTGCCCCAGTGGAGCAAAATGCATGACACGATGAATCACACAAAATTAGAGGTTAATTTCTTTTTTTCTTGATATATTTTGTGTTCCTAATCATAAGATTGATTTTTATATGAAGATGAATATATAATAACAATTTGATTTTTTTCTGCAAGTGGTATAATTTTGGTTTCGCAGATAAATGGCACAATAGAAACACGTTATTAAAAAACAAACAGTGAAAGGTCATTAGAGACACCCCGCTTTTCGATGAAAGCGTATACATGCACTGTAGTTAACTGAGCACACTGGCTATTTTTTTTGTTATACATATAATTTATGCAATGTTAAATTTTGGCTACACAGGCAAATTCTGTGATTGTCAAATACAATCTGTGCATATTATTTGTTATTCGGAACCAGTGTTAGCTATGCTATGTGCTTTAAAAATTGTACTGGTTTGATTGAAAATCACGACAGTATTCAACACTGCTCTGGTAGAAAATATTTGAATTATATTTGTAGTATAGCTTGATTGATCCCAATTGTTTGAAAATAATAATTTGAACCAATACGAATACATTTTATCGTTTGCAAGCAGCGCTGGAAAGCTCCGTGCCGAATCCGTTTTTAATTGACGAGTTAGATGGTGGTAGCCAACAACAGTTCGCACCGGCTGAATTGCAACTTCAACAGCAAAAAATGCCAGGTGATAACACTCATGGAGGGATCGCTTCTAGTTGTTCTACTACCGCACATAGATCTGGACCACCAATGCGTCCACCGCCGCCACACAGTGTGTGCACGAAGTTGATCTCATCACCAGCACATCAACAAGCTGCGCCAAAGAGTGCTTTTGACGATTTAAATGAAACAATTCGGTTTGCAATGGAAGGTTCTCCTTCTAAACAAGCCTCTAATACAGACGGTAAACAGATACCGCCCAACGTACTAGAATCGAGTGGCGCTGCGGAGGCAGTTGGTGGTTCACAACACATGGCACCTCAGCAACAAATGTATATGTCTACTTCATCAGCAGCAAACCAGTCATTAATTGGAGGTCCACTAGCTTAAATCATGATATGTTGTTTGTCTTTTCTGCTTAATCTGTTTTGTATCATTTTTGTTAGTACATCCGTCATTATTTGAATGTTTTCGGTCGCCATAAATATTTTTGTTTTTGTTGTCTCTCTACTCATGCTTTGAAGAAAAATATGTAAAAAGCTCAAACAGTTGATTTTCAAAGAATAATTTTTAAAAATGGCCAAACCAGCAAAAAATATTTTCATAGATTTTTTATCAGATGCATTGTGACACTCTTTTGATTATATTTTTGTGTAACGTATGTTGATTAAATATTTTATTAAGTGTAATATGTTACAAATTGCAATATGTTAACAGTTAAAATCACGAGAATTCTCTTGAAACTTGTTTCAATTGACATTAAAACAATGGTACCTGGCCTGGTCTTTACATATATTTAGAAACTATCTATATATTGAATATATATACGTTTCACTGATAAATAAGGATTTCGTTATATAAATCAAATTTTGCAGCCTTTTAAACGATTGGCGCTTATTGGGAGTCAGTGAATTTTGAGGCATTTCTTAGAACGTTTTTGTAAATTACAAATTACAAAATGATCATCGTTCTTCTTTTTTCTAACATTGGAAATTTTGCTTACCTACTTTTATTTCCGTTGTTCCTGAATCGATGGTGTCTATCCTATTTAACAGGTTTAATTATTAACAAATAGTTTGTGAATTCACGGGTTAAAAACACTGTGGTATAGAATTAATACTTAAAAAAGTCATGGCTGATTATTTTCAGTTTTTCTTGGCAAGCGTCAAAAATGTACAAAAATAGCTACAGTATTTCAATTCACCAACTCTAGACGCTGTAATCGGCTTAGAACTCTTGTTTACGGAATGGCTGCAATATCTGATGATTTTATATTTTTGGTTCTTTTTTAGCTACTTAGTATTTCAAAAACATCTATTATGCATATTTTTGGTAGAATTCATAATACCTTTAGGGGAACTAAGTGCAATGTTGGCAATGTAGACATTTGGAAAAATTTTGTAATCAGCAATAAGTCGTTATTTATCAAATTTTGAATTGCAAAAAAAATATCTTAATTGATCTAACATTAAATGTACCTCCTTCACTGGAGGTAAATTTTGTATCTGGTGGTTTAAGGGTGCTTGTTTTATCAATATTCTATCAATCAATATTTCGTTAGTATAAGTAATGGTTGAAATGATCGGTGACATTTGACAATTATTATAGCTGTATTGATATTTGATTAAGGGGGCATAGTACTTTTTCAATTCCAAAAAATCGAAATATATTTTATTAATTAATTCGAAAGATTAACCTTTTGAGCATATGCGGCTGAAGCCGTTTGGATGAATTCCAAAAATTGACATAGCTATAGCTATTAGCTATAGAAAGTTATAGCTATTTATACCGCGCATGTTTGGAACGATTGCACAGCGAATAAAAACTTCATTGCCATTTTTCTCGAAACCAGGTTTTCAAAGTCGGTACCAAAAATATCTCTAGAACGGCTCAAGCAATTATTTTGCTTCTTTTTTTGTTTCATAGCTAGCAGCTAACGACATGAAAGCTTATTAAATTATATAGTGTTTGACCCATCCTTTTTTCGATACTGCAATTTGTGTATTTTTTAGAAACGTTTAAAGTCAATTTTTTCGATTAAAAACCTGACTTTTATGTTTAAATGTCGGCCATTTTGTTATGCGTTCGAATTTTAAAACAAGGATGGGTCAAACAGGAGATAATTTAATATACTTTCATGTTGTTTTGGAATTTTTCATTTCGGATAAGCTCCCGAGCGCCAATCCATGATACCGCAATTCATGTTTTTTTCTGAATGACGTTCTTCAAGGAGCCGTAGGGGAGGGAGGAAGGGGTTTCCATATAAAAACAAAATTGTTAATAATTGTCTAAAGTGCAATGTTTAGAATGCAGAAAACCCGAATCGAATCGTCTAGCGCGTTATCGAGGAAATAATATTTGAAATGAGGCAAAAATATGGTGTAAAAGGTACTATGCCGCCTTAAATAATTTATTCAACGTATTGTTCAAAAGTTGCGGCTCTAAATTCGTTAACAGGTAACCCACAGTAACTGCTCAGAGTTCCATTTATATCCACCCAAAATGTGAATTAGCTTATTTTTTTATTGTTGCTGATAGACATATACATATCATCCACTGTTTAGTGTATTCAGGGCGCTATTTTATGAAAGTATCCTGAAAACTACAAAAACTTGTGTCACGTTCATTAAATATTGAGGGATCCTGAAAACTGATTATTTGAATGATTAGAAAACAGTCTCTTTATTGACAACGATTATTAGCACCTTAAAAATATAATAGATAAAAACGTCAACGTTTGCAAAAGTTTTGAAATTATTATTTAAAAGAACTACTAAGATGTTTTAATTCAGTAACCGGTGTCACTTTGAGTGTTAATTTAGCCCCAAGTTCCCCTATAGTATTAACAAATGATATGCTATTTTTCAAGATTAATTAAATATCGTAATTTTGTTTTGAATCATGGAAAAACTAATTCAACGCAAGTTTTTGAATAGAGACCTTGTAGACAATTCAAAATCATGAGTATTTTTTAATGACGGTTGGCTGTGTTTCAATAATTGCTTCGTTTAAACTCGCCGACAGTGCACATTGGGCAGTTTGTGTTAAGTTACTTCCAAAGCAACATAATAACGGGGTGTCTTTGATTGCCTTTCACTCTCGTTATTGCAAAAGCGTGCATACCTATTTCTAGTAGTGCAGTTAATAATTGGGATTGGGATACAACACTGATTTCGTTCTATTTGTCATCCTTGTTTTCAATATACGGCAATTTTAATCAACGAGCTCCCTATATGTGAAGGCAGTATCGGTAACATTTCGCTTGCCTTGGGGAACACAGAATCATTAGCTAAATTTACTATAGTAAAATGAATATTAGTGCAAGATGATTTGACACAAATTTACAAATCCAACTCGAAGTACTTTATTTGCTAGAATTTTTGCTATCAATTTTGATATTTTAACCACTGAATCGACCAAACTGAAATCACACCGAGTAATCAAAATCAGTTACGTCAAAGTATCAAATTTTGTTTTCAACTTGCTATAAAACTTTGCGCGGGTATTGACTCATTAATTTGTTCGGAGTTTGGTTACCTCTACTCTGTTCATTGGATTTGTTGAGTTTGCTCAACAAAGCAAATAAAAGTAATTTTTGATTGATAGCACGTTGTCGTATATTTCGAAGTGAACTGAACAAAAAGATTGCAATCGTCAATTTTTTTTATAGAAAAGTGATTCAGCAAAGCTTGATGATAATTTGATAAGGAGTGCTGTTCTCCATGCATTCGAAGGCTTGAATAACTCCACTTTAAATAAAATGGATAAAAAAATGATTGACGTTACTTTTCATATTGTTAAAATAGATCGATCGATCTTCGTATATTAGTTAATGTGTGGATATAAATATTAACACAAAGATATTTAAGATAATATACTCTATTCAAAATCTTGTAATTTTATATACAATTTACCGCAATGCTTTCTCTTGTTTTTCTTTTTTGATATAATTATCAATGATGATCATGATGTTCTGTCATATCTGGTGCTGGGAAGTGGAGAGCAAAAACCTTATCATCTAATAACATTATCATATTCCCTTCGTTTTTGAAAACTTTGTATCAACCTTGCTATTCGAGATTTTGCATTGTACTTCTACTTGTACTTGTAATAATAATATTATTTCAGAAAAACCAGATACTTTGTTTTCAAGAATGAGATTGGTTGTATATTATCATTAATTATGTTGTTCGTTCGCTACTAATTTACGTTTCATAAGTTCTATCGCTTAACTTTACTATAATGATGTATCTAACCATAATTTTGTTTATCCCGTTATCTTTACATTATTTATGTTCCATTCTTTTGGATATTGATATCATATATTCTTAATATGTAACTAAAATACTCATTGGACGATGAAATAACGCAAACCGGTGTAAACGATACAAAATCGTACACATAATCGCCGTGGTTTCGGAACACATACACATGTACACATGCACATACGCGTAATTCACATTCACAAAAACAAATATGGAATCGCGTTTAAAAGGATTCGACGCGTTGGGTGATGTACTAAAACCTGGCAACATTGGTTACACTGGTCAAGCTCAAACCGCCGTTGGAGTAAATTTCGCTTCACAACCAACCGCACTTGCAGGTGGCTCAATGCAGGCGCCAGCCAATCAGCAACCAGGAAAAGTGCTCACTGGAGATCTAGACAGCTCACTGGCATCACTGGCGGAGAGTTTATCCATCAACAAAGGATCTTCGTCCCAAATTAAGTGAGTATAACATTACATATGAATAAATAACTAAATGTTTTCAATAGTAAATAACATTTTCATTTCCAATTCTCAAACGGATCATACAATAATGACGTTAATCATTTAGGGGGTATCAGGTATCAGCATTTGTGGTTCAAGCAGCACGTTCTTCACACTCGTGTGGAAGATTTTCACTAACTATGGAAGGGAGAGAGGAGTATTCATTTTGTGACAATCTCTTGAGAAAAAATTTAAGGAAAGGTTACCCAAATTTAGCCTAGGAACAATTGCTATTTGAAACCCAATTTTTTCTGATTTATGGAACTATAAATTTAATTCTTGAAAAAGCAAGGTGTCGATTATCTGGAAACAAAACACACGCTTTGACAAGCGAATGGTTATGGGTTAGAATCTTAGTAGAATCATGCCACTCGATGGCAACGTGGCTTTAGCTTGGGTTTATTCTCAGGTCCCTCACCACACCCTTCCTTCGTGCTGAATTCTATGTTCTTCCGATATAACCTATTGACAGTGCAAAAATGAGACCCTTATAGTTAAATGCACTGGTTATCTGCCCCAGGGATGGCTATAATTAGGGACAGCGCTGTCATGTGGAACGAGGTGGGTAAAGTAGAGAAAAAGCGTTGAAGGAAGGATACTCAATTATACACATGCACGCATAAAATTCAATAAGCATATCGCTCACTCAATAGCGATTATAGCCAAAATAAATGCAGTGCGGGTTATACAGCAAACACCCGGGCGATATCACAATAGATCAAACCATACTGGTCGCAGTGATGCGTCCATACAGGAAAAAAAATCTGGAAAATCAGGGAAAATCTGGAAATGTAAGAGAATTTCATTTCAACCTGGAAAAGTCATGGAATGTTAGGAAATTTTATTTCAAGCCTATCTGCTGTGTATATATTTCAGAGTTTCGAAATTTAGAATTTGTGCGTCTGACCCGATTTGAACCAGAAAACGTTTCTCAACAACGACTGGACCGATCTGATCGATTTTGGTTTCAAATGGAAGAGCTTACAGCACAAATGATCAATATTCGTATTTTTGAGATGATTCTTCGATATTTATCCGATATTTAGCTCAAACGGTGTGTGTATGTGAAAAGTAGGTTCGATTTCCAGCTTGAATGGGTCGTTGGATCTCCTTACTCATATTATTGTCGGCGGTGACCAGAGATCCCAAATATACGAACTCATCAACCACTTCCAGTTCATCGCCGTCAATGGTCACAGTCCGTGTGAGGCAAAGGATGCTTTTTTTGGAGCCTACCCATATATTTGGTTTTCTACGTATTGATTTGTAACTATCCTCCTAGCCTCCGTTGATATCAGAAAATTACTTCAAATTATGTTCTTAAAGACCAACGTTTGTGCTTCCTGTTTTGCACAGGTAATTGTTCGAAGTGGATTTATGCATTTACTAACATGTGGTCAAACAAATTGAGTGGCTCACCACCTTCTGGGAATCGGATAAACCATTTCGACTGCCAAGACCAAGGTTAGTCAAGAGAGGTTTCCTGATGTTGAAATTTGTTTTTCACCCCCGCTGGGTTACCCTTGACGATCACCGAAATTTTCAAAGCGGAAACTGTTGAATGTATAAACAATGTCGATGGTTGCTAACCAATCGTTCCGCACACTTCTGTTCTACAAACTGTGAAAACTAGATCACCTATTTTAACTCACCTTGGCCAAGACTATTTTAATGTTTTTATCGAAGAGTCATCTTGCAATTTTCATTCAGCTCTTCGAATAAGTTTTAATTTTGCACATACAAATTTCACATAGAAACATAAATTTAAATTGAAAAGAAAAATTGAATTCGTTAAGTACTAGACGGATTTCACGCCAACTCGATCAGAGGTTGGCATGATCCTCTCAAAATTTGATTTTCCCTTAAATATTCCAGTTTGTGATGTATGGAAGAATTGTAGGCCATGTAATTATCTATCCTCAAAAAAAAATGCATCAATTTCTGAGATGGCCTTTTTTTAGAAAATCGATTTTTAGTTTTTAAAATGCTTTTTTCTCAGTGTGGAAATCAATTTTTATTTTTTTCAGTTTTTTCTATATGAAAATTCAGAAGATTTTCTAAAAGTCACCCGTAGATCTTTTTTTGTAGGTCCTTTAATTTTCGAGTTATATTTTTTATTATAAAGAAGAGAAAAAAATTAAGCCCTTTCCAAAATTTAGTCTAGACCAATTTTCGAAAAACTAAGTATGTAAAGTTGTTTATTTTCATGAACTTTTTACACACAAAAAGTTTCATTGAAATCTGAAAGGGTGCTGCCAACCCCATAGACGAGTTGGCGTGAAATCTGTCAATAAGGTAATTACAGCATAAACCACATTTAGACAAATAGACACGCTAAAAAGAGAAATTAAAGAGATCTCTTGCATTTGGATTATTTTGAAGTACAATTAAAGTAAATAATTTGTAATTGAAGTAATGTAAATTTAGGTAAATAATATAGTCGAGATCCGTGGTAATCCTAAAATGCTCATAAGTTCTGTAACTACAACACATTGTTTTGCATTTTGTTACAGGAATGTACAATGGAACTCACCAAAAAATACCGCTAAACCTGGTTCAGCAGGATGGTCGCCTCAACCGCAGCCAGCAACCAATCAGATGGGCTATAAACCAATGGTGAGTGAAAATATAGTTTTGAATAGCAGTTTTATATTGTTTCGGGAATGTGAAGAATTACCTATGTAAATAATGTACTTATTATGGTCTGTTTGTACTTTTGTCACTTGATTTAATTCTTTTCATTCTACAGTTTAGGTGGTATCAAGCTAATAGTAGTATAATTCTGCTTAGTTTCTAATTATTATTTCTTTGTTTTATTTTATTTCGTTTTTCTCTTTTCGGTTGATAATTTCTGTTGTATTATACTCAACCAAATACATTGTATAAAAACCTGTGGGTTAATCGAACCTAAATCGAAAGGCGCAAGGTATGACAGTTACTCCTGCCCCTAGCACTATTCATCCACTTGTACACTCTTCCTATCCTGTAGTGTCAACGTATATGATACAGGTAAGTGGTAATTTTATTAATAATATTTGTTTTTTAATTGTTGTGTAGTAACATTATTAACAATAAAAAATAAAAAAATTATCCGCATCCGTTGAGCAGATTTACTTAATGTTTTACTATTGAGCAATTCCAGGTGAAATGAGTAAACGGTTCCAAGAAAATGCTCTATAAACGAAACCAGCAAGTCAACATGGAACCGTCAAACTCGATGTTTTGCTTCTGACGTAGGGCTACGTTTTAACGCAAGGTGTCATTCCATAATTTAGATTCTAGCCACCGTCACGAAAATATGAAAGATTTTGAACGCTAATAGCTCTACCAATCATAAATTAATTTTCATGGTTTATATACCGATTGACTCAGAATCAGAGGTTGGAAAACTCGCAAAATGAATAGATACGCCGAGCATCGGCAAACGGTTTTTATCATGATCAAACAGCTATGCGAGTGGTTCAATTCGCCTATAACAATGAGCAACATACACTCATGCTTTGTAGCATCGCTGAATATACGAATATCGTGAGCAACGCAAAAGTGCGATTTACCGTTTTCTGCTGCTTGTAAAGCCACTAACACTACTTGAAACTATTCCCTTTTCGTGGTAATATTATTTTGAAAACTTTCCGGCGTCCCCGGGCATTCTATCTATACCTATAAAGAAGGATTTCTGTCTGTCTGTCTGTCTGTCTGTCTGTCTGTCTGTCTGTATTTTGTTCCTTATAGAATCGAAAACTACTGAACCAATCGGCGTGAAAATTTGCATGTAGAGGTTTTTGGGGCCAGGGAAGGTTTTAGTGATGGTTAGAGACCCCTCCCCCCACTAAGAGGGGGGGCTCCCATACAAATGAAACACAAATTTCTGCATAACTCGAGAACTAATCAAGCAAATAGAACCAAATTTGGCATGTGGGTGTTTTCGGTGACAAGAATTTATTCTAGGGTAATTTGAGACCCCTCCCCTCTTTATAAGGGGAATTATAACTCCTCTCCCCTTTAAGAGGGGGGGCTTCCATACAAATTTCCTCATAACTCGAGAACTAATCAAGCAAATGGAACCAAATTTGGCATGTGTGTGTTTTTGGAGACCAAAATTTTTTCTATGATGAATTGGGACCCCTCCCCACTTTAGGAGGGGGGGCTCCTATACAAACGAAATACAAATTTCCTCATAACTCGAGAACTAATCAAGCAAATGGAACCAAATTTGGCATGTTAAGGTTTTCGAAGGCAAGAATATTTTCTATGATGAATTGGGACCCCTCCCTACTTTAGGAGGGGGGGCTCATATACAAGCGAAATACAAATTTCCTCATAACTCGAGAACTAATCAAGCAAATGGAACCAAATTTGGCATGTGAAGGTTTTCGAAGGCAAGAATATTTTCTATGATGAATTAGGCCCCTCCCCACTTTAAGAGGGGGGGCTCCTGTACAAATGAAATACAAATTTCCTCATAACTCGAGAACTAATCAAGCAAATGGAACCAAATTTGGCATGTGTGTGTTTTTGGAGACCAAAATTTTTTCTATGACGAATTGGGACCCCTCCCTACTTTAGGAGGGGGGGCTCCTATACAAGCGAAATACAAATTTCCTCATAACTCGAGAACTAATCAAGCAAATGGAACAAACTTTGGCATGTAGGTGTTTTTGGAGGCAAGATTTTTTTCTATGATGAATTAGGACCTCTCCTCACTTTAGTAGGGGGGGCTCCTATACAAATGAAATACAAATTTCCTCATAACTCGAGAACTAATCAAGCAAATAGAACCAAATTTGGCATGTGGAGGTTTTTGGAGGCAAAAACATTTTCTATGGTGAATTAGGACCCTTCCACACTTTAACAGAGGGGGCTTCTACACCAATGAAATACAAATCTATACCTATAAAGAAGGATTTCTGTCTGTCTGTCTGTCTGTCTGTCTGTCTGTCTGTCTGTCTGTCTGTCTGTCTGTCTGTCTGTCTGTCTGTCCTGTGTTCCTTATAGAATCAAAAACTACTGAACCAATCGGCGTGAAAATTTGCATGTAGAGGTTTTTGGGGCCAGGAAAGGTTTTAGTGATGGTTAGAGACCCCTCCCCCCACTAAGAGGGGGGGCTCCCATACAAATGAAACACAAATTTCTGCATAACTCGAGAACTATTGCTTGATTAGAACCAAATTTGGCATGTGGGTGTTTTCGGTGACAAGAATTTATTCTAGGGTAATTTGAGACCCCTCCCCTCTTTATAAGGGGAATTATAACTCCTCTCCCCTTTAAGAGGGGGGGCTTCCATACAAATTTCCTCATAACTCGAGAACTAATCAAGCAAATGGAACCAAATTTGGCATGTGAAAGTTTTCGAGGGCAAGAAACTTTTCTATGGTAAATTAGGACCCCTCCTCACTTTAAGAGGGGGGGCTCCTGTACAAATGAAATACCAATTTCCTCATAACTCGAGAACTAATCAAGCAAATGGAACCAAATTTGGCATGTGTGTGTTTTTGGAGACAAAATTTTTTTCTATGATGAATTGGGACCCCTCCCCACTTTAAGTGGGGGGGGCTCCTATACAAACGAAATACAAATTTCCTTATAACTCGAGAGCTAATCCAGCAAATGGAACCAAATTTGGCATGTGGGTGTTTTCGGTGACAAGAATTTATTCTATGGTAAATTGAGACCCCTCCCTCTTTATAAGGGGAATTGTAACTCCTCTCCCCTTTAAGAGGGGGGGGCTTCCATACAAATTTCCTCATAATTCGAGAACTAATCAAGCAAATGGAACCATATTTGGCATGTGGGTGTTTTTGGAGGCAACCATTTTTCCCATTATGAATTAGGACTTCTTACCTTTTTAGGAGGGGGGGGGGCTCCCATTCAAACGAAATACAAATTTGCTCATAACTTTAGAACTAATCAAGCAAATGGAACCAAATTTGGCATGTGAGAGTTTTAGATGGCAGAATTTTTTTTCTGTGGTGTATTACGACCCCTTTCCCTTTTAAGAGGGTGGGCTCCCATACAAATGAAATACAAATTTCCTTATAATTTGAGTACTAATCAAGCAAATGGAACCAAATTTAGCATGTAGGAGATTTTTCAGTCTTGAATTTATTTTATGATAGTTAGAGACCGACCTCTCACCCCTGTGGTAGGGAGATATGGACTCTCATACAAATAAAACAGAAATTTTTGCGAAACTCAAAAACTAATCCTTCTCGAGTTGGTTCGAGACTCTTCCATAAAACATTAATCAATAACAAGACCACAAAAACTATCTATAGTAACACTAGATCATTCAGGACGAGCCGGTCGCGAGTGTTGCCGGTGACCCGCCGTCGGAAGCGCCGCCCACTGGGGGGCTTGCAAAACTCGAGATAGTGACAAAGATCATCCGAGATTCATGATTTATGTACAACACAGGTTAATTTGTGGCAATACGAAGTTTGTCGGGTCAGCTAGTATCCGATAAATCGAACACACTCAATGTTCAATATTCAATTTTTGAACGAATTCTGATGTTCACATTGAGGTTATGTTCTTGATAAAATTCAAAGCTGATGCGTGCATTATCGGCGAGGCAGGCGAATAGTGTATGTTCATGAGGGATGTTCATTGATTCAAATGATCACTTTTTCGCGAATTCTCCAACCACTGCTCAGAATAGATGTAGCAATTATGTGGTTTCTATATCATTTTTTTTCAATCACTAATGGATCATTTTAGGTAACTTCTGCTCATGCATACCGCTTGATGGACACTAAAGTGCCACGTGCCATATTTAGAGTAAACTTTAAGGCTGATACAGATTACACGTCATAATTTCTTACCGTTCCGTTGCTGTTGATGGTTGGTAACGGTTAATCTGAATCGGCCTTTTTGGGTTTACCAATCAGATTGAAATGCAGTTTGACAGTCGTTCACAGCCGTTCGTCGAGTATGTTTGACAGAACATGTTTATGCTGGAGTCATTTGTGAGATTTTTCAGCTTTTCTAGTGATCCATTGGTGAAATTTAACAAGAATTTTCAAGATCATTTGGTCGGTGTAAAGTCAGACCGTACCAACTGATAAAATTCTGATATCGAGATAAAAACGATGAAACGATAAACGATAAAATGATAAAAAGATAAAAACGAGATAAAAAAAGGTCCGTAGCAGGGCTGGTCCGTTCACTTTGACTCAATTTTGATTCATTTGACAGTACCGTCTCAGTCGTGCAAAATTTGACAAAGTTGTGAATGGAACATTTGTAGAACTAGTTATCATCTTCAATGTTGCTGAATAAAGTTTTGCTGTATCCGTTGTAGTTACAATGCTACAATGCTAGTACGTCATTAGTAACTAAATGAACGTCTATTTAGTCACTAATAAGGTAAGGTACTGATCTTGTAGCACCGTAAATACAAAAGATACAGTAAAACTTTATTCAGCAAAATTGTAGATAATAACTGGTTCTACAAATGTCCAATATATAACTTTGTCAAATTTTGCTCGGTTGAAATGGCACTGTCATATGAATCACAATTGAGCCAAAGTGAACCCGTAGTAACAATATTAAGGCATTAATGGAAGGGATAGTACCTATAGGTAGTGATGCCAGGTTTTGCTGAAGAAAAATGCGTAGTTTTACCATCAGTGTTTACCACAGAAGAAGGAGTTATTGTTTTGCTTCAAACTAAGAGAGAGGCACAATTTCAACAAATTTTTGATTTAAATGAAAGTTTCCAGTTAGAACGTTCAGTAAAAGTTTCGGTGATACCAAACGTTACTAAGCATCCGAAAACGTTGATATGTCTCACCGAATTTTTTACCGAATGTTCAGCAGTTATAATTTCGTCTGTCAGAGTCGTCATTGTAAATATATTTAGATATGTATTGTTTTCTTTTAACACGGATAAACTCAGCTTCATTCCACCTACACACTTAAAAAAACCACCGTATTCGGTAAAATTTTGCCGAAATTTGGGGCCATCCAGATACCACGTGGACAGAAAAATACCAATTTTCAACCCCCCGTCCGCCTCCGTGAACAAGCGTGGACATTGACTCAACCCCTACCCCCCTCCCTGTTTGTCCACGTGGACTTTTTTTCTTATGTAAAAGTTAACAAAACAGAAATGCATAGTGTAAATTTTGTTTTCGACTTGATTTCTGCAGTATTTATTAAAGCCCCGGCACAATGCATACGGATTTTGAGTCGCTACGGAAATTTGAGTTTTTCCATGGATTTTCTCTCAAATTTATGCAGCGTATTACAATGCAATGTGAGGTGTTATGACCTTAATTCTTCTGTTCATAGTGAGCTTGTCTACAGCGAATTATTATCGATTGCAAGAAAGTCCGTTTCAGCTTGACTTTCGCTCGACGATTCTTCTCCGTCAAGAATATCCCTGTCTAACCAGAACACCTCAGCTTGGCCGTCTACTTCAACACAACACACGACTTTACCAACGCGATTTGGTTCGTTAAATTTTCTGAAAGCGAATCCTTCCGTAATGCTCGATTCATGTCTGAAGTTTTTGGAGCGTTTTAGTAGAATACGAAACCTAAAATTGAAAAAGAAGAATCCAATTCCAAGAAATCCAATCCAAGAATCAATCCTTATCCAATTTAATTCTACTATGTGTATTTTATTCACGACAGATACGTATTTCGCCTACGACTTGCAGGCTTCCTCAGTGTCTGTTTTCGAAATTTAAAAAGAATTAAATTGGATAAGTTTTCTTCGTTTTTAATTTTCGATTCATGTGTTTACGTCATCATATGCATCCGAAGATAAAACTTTACTTGAGCCTACAAACAATCACTGATCAATGGTTAATGCTAATATGTATAATTAATTCAATATATCTGTTTCTAACATCTGTTTTTGGAATAAAACATCTTGTCCACGTGGACATTTTCCATACCCCCTCCCCCCCTTCCGTGGACAAGCGTGGACATTTACATACCCCCCACCCCCCTTTAAACTGTCCACGTGGTATATGGATGGCCCCTTTCAACAGTCGACCGTTTTATGTTACCAAACGTTACTAAGGATCCGTAAACGTCGATATGCATCATCGACATTTTCACCCCATGTTCGTTTGTTGACATTTCGGTAAATTTTACTGAATTTTTCAAGTGTGTAGATATATGAATTTTTTATCGTATAGGTATTGTTCTTGATCGTACCTGTTTCAAGGAAATTAACCCTTTTTTGAATCAAATCAGTTTGCGATACATTTCAAATTTTCCCTAAATTATTTAAGAATACATTATCTCGACTTTCGTCATTTGCCTTTTGTTATTTGCCCTCTGTCTTCGTTTTCCGTTTTCTTTTTCGTCGTTTGATTTTTTTCTCTTTTGTCTAATATTTCGTCTCCTTTTTGCTATGTGTACTCCGTCGCCCTTTGCTGTCGGCTTCATGTCGTTGTTTTGTTTATTTTTCCAAGTTGATTATAGTCACTTTAACAATCTGGGGCAAACGCAACTTCTGCGTGATTGGGATTTGAACCCGAGTACTCGGTGTGAATGCTACTATACCAGGATTGACCCCTCGTTGTTTTGTTGTCCTTTTAACGTTTGTTAGTCCTTTTTTTAACATCTGGCTTTCTAGCATCTTTGTATCATCTTTTTGTCTTTTTTCAGTAATTTGCTGTCTTTTTTTACAGTCTTTTGCAGCGTTTTTGGTTTGATGGCGTCGTCATTTGTAGCCGTTTTTGACATTTCTTGTTGCGGTTTTGCTGTCTTTTTATTGTTTTGAAATGTTTGGAGAGATAAACCGTTTCGACTGATTAGCATTTTTAAAACTGTTGTTCCAATTTGATTCCACTTTCGAACATTCCCATGCTTTGAGCTCCATTTTTAAAGCAGAAACAGGCAAACCACAGGAGGGTCAGGTCCTACGAAGTGACGAGATGGTCTCGGAAGCGCATCAGCTCTTTCATTTCTATCGATTCCACAGTGACCTGGGACTCGATCCGGGACCCGGAACTTCTGACGTATAGTCGCCAATATTTTCGTCGTCCTTTTTGAATATTTTATCGTTTGTTTGACGTTTTTTTTAGTCGTCTCTTCGTCGTATTATCGCAATTCCGCAGAGGTTGGAAAATTCGCAAAATGAATGTACACTCAAGTCTTTTTTTACACGGTTTGTTTTTTCGATTACTCAAGAACCAAAATGTATTGAAAAATAAATGAATTGTCCCTAAGTTGCGCCGTTCTTAATAATCGAAAAAACAAACCGTGTAAAAAAAGTACTTGAATGTATACGCCGAATATCGCCGAACATTTAAACTATTCTCTTTTTATGGTGATACTATTTTGAATACTTTCCGGTGTCCCCGGGTATCATATACTCACTAAATCGGTCATATTCAATATTAAATTTTTGAACGAATTCCGATGTTCATAACGAGGTTATGTTCGTGATCAAATTCAGGCGAATAGTGTATGTTCATGAGGGATATTCATCGGTTCAAATAATCATTTTTTCGCGAATTCTCCAACCACTGTATTCCATCATCTTTTAAGTCTCTTTGTTGTCGTTTATACGTATTTTAGTCTTCTTTTCATCAGCGATATTATTCACTGCATGTTGCGTATATATGGTTTTTGTAACAAAATTAAACTTTCAACCTTTTCCATCAAATTTATGAAAGTCCGTAGAAAATTCCTAAATTCGTAGATCTGGTATTACTGCCTATAGGTGTATATATTCGATGTTTACGCCAAGCCTACCTTTTACCGTTTTTGTTTAGGTCCAACCTAGGTTTGCTCTAGTTCCAATCGAACGGCTGTCAAAACGTCAAGTTGAACTTAGTTTCGCTCTGGATTGCACTTTTTAGATAACGGGTTCGCTCTGAGTTTTTTCACAGTTTCAACCTAGCTACCCAAATCTTTGATGGTCTGCACTCTGTCCAGGTCAGTTGATGACATCGTGTAAATGAAATAAATTGGATCGCGCTGACGCCGTATTAACGTTAGCTTCCATTCCATTTGTTGCACACCATTCCAGAAGCAGATTAATGACTTCCTGGTGTGCGATACAATCATCAACTGAAATAATCGCACGGAAGAACTTCAGATTATCGGTGAACATAAATTTCGGTGCTTTGAGTAAGTTGCATAAGTCATTGACAAACAAAACAAAGAGCAGCGGACCCAGGTGGCTATCCTGTGGGACGCCAGAACAATTCGTACCGACGCGCTTTGGTTACTCATGTATGAAGAAATCTCTTTGCAACGCTACGTACTAGTGAGAAAACATACGACATCATATTGGAAGTTGTAGATTGCTTTTTCATAAACCCATGTTGCTCTTTGCTGGTAAAATGATGAACGTGAGGGTACACTGCATCCAGGATTAAACACTCTAGGACTTTTAGAAGACTGCTAAGGATAGATATTGCTCTGTAGTTCTTCACGTCATGAATGCTTCCGACCTTATGAATGGGTTTTTTTTTGGTAATTCATCTAACACATTAAATAGTCGACATGAATATGAAAGTAAGCTAGATCTTTTTAATCTTCTTGCAATCACGCGCGATGGTTCGCCGAAGTCAAACAACTGTTCCACTTTTGTAAACGTTCTTATACATTCTGTCATTGGCTCGCAAGATCCAAATGCCGCACGATGGAACTGTGTCTACAGCAATCCCGTTGAGCGTAAAGTTCGTTGCGATGCCCAGAAATTTAGCATGGATAACAGTTGTGGACAGTCAATTTACCCGTTTTCGCTACAAATATCGCCTGTTGTATTTTACTTCTGTGTTCCAATGTATCGAGATCAAGTAGACGACATCTATCTCCGAAGGGTGACAGATTTTCTGGATTTCGCCAAGGAAGATGACGCAAAGCAAGACTAATAAATCTTCTTTGTACGTGTTCAATTCGTATGGTCCAAGTAAACTGCCTCGAAAACCAAACCAGATTCTCCAGAAGTGGTCGAACTAGGGCGCAATATAACGATTTAAGGCAGTGGGCGTTCTTAAAGTTTCTCCCAATCTTGGAAATAAATCGAAGTTGCCGGGATGCTTTAGAGACGATTGATTCACGGTGCAAATTAAATGTCATTTTAGTATCTAGTAAGACACCGAGGTCATTAACTTGTTCGGCTTTACGCAGCTCAGTGCCATCAATAATATAATTAAAGTTTATCGGGTTTTTGATGCGATAAAAGCTCATCACTTGGCATTTTGCAACGCTGACTATAAGCCAGTTCAGTTTGCACCAGCCAACAAACACACCAAGTATATCTTGCAAGCGGCAGCAGTCATCTTTATTACTTATGGTAGCAAACAGTTTCAAATCATCAGCATACACTAACTTGCAGCCAACACCCAACAATAACGCAACACAGTTAAAGGACAGCAGGAAAAGCAAAGGTCCCATATTACTGCCTTGAGGGACTCCAGATATATTGGTAAATTCCGATGAAATACTGGTTCCAATTCGACTCGTAGCACTCTGCCTCTGAGATACGATTTTAGCCATTAATCCATTTGTTGGGAAGCACCAAGTCGGGAAAGTTACCGCAAAAGTATTACATGGTCAATTCGATCGAAAGCAGATTTTAAGTCTGTATAAATGATATCAACTTGTTTCTTGATTTCCATTTGCGAAATGCACATCGAAGTGAACTTCACCAGATTAGTACAGACCGATCGACCAGGCATGACGCCATGTTAAGCCGTTGAAATGTAGTTCTTAGTGCGGGACTGTATTACACCACTCACGATAATTTCGAACAGCTTTGATGCCGCAGAGAGACTTTCAGCAAGGAGGGAAGACACCTTCGCTGAGTGATTTGTTAAAGATGATGCTCAAAGGAACTGCAAGGGACTCTACCAAATTTTTAAAGAAAACGGGCGGGAGACAATCGGGTCCAGAGTCTTTTGAAATGTCGAGTGACCGAAGTTTAACAAGAACATCGTTTGGCGAGAATGACAGGGGCGGAATCAATGCACCAAGCTGAGGTAGACTGTTTAAGTAAGATTCTACAAAGGGCGGTTCATCGTTGTTCAGTACCCCGCGAAAAAACAAACTTCCTCCGTTTACTGTAGAAAAACCACCGACAGTTGGTCTATTCCATCACGGAGAATAAAAATGTAGTTTCAACCACGTTTATGGGTGTTTTACGCACAAACAGAAATTTCATTTTGTTGCAAACTGATATGTATGATTGAAATGAAAATATTTATTGGTATATCGATGTTAAACTCAATTTGAAAATACTTTACTTTTAATTTAAAATTAAATTTATTTTCGTGATTCAAATAGAATTTCGTTTTGAAACAAAAATATTTTTAGGTTGTTATAAGAATTTCGTTTGAAACAAATTGGATTTTTTTCACTTCGTGATAGAAACGACGCCTTTCCCCGAACACCTGCGTTGAGAATCGCGGCTAAAACGCTGACAGACGAACAGTGTCGCACAGTACCTTATAAGTCACAAGGACTTGCATAGTGTTGTCGTCCCGTCAGTAAAATGAGTTAAATTCTCGATCCATGAATCGCACTTTTACCCCGTCAGTAAATCGAACTTTTACTCCGCTAGGCGTTTGACGGAGTTTGATCAAATTACGGAAAAGCGAAATATATTTTGTAAATTCTTCTCACCGCAATTTCAAGAGAGATATCTATGTGATGTAGATGTGATGCTACAATTTGTCAACAAGTAATATCCTCTTGTTGATATCGTATTTGCCGTATAACGAAATATTACATCAAAACCGTATTACATCTAAAATAACATTTACCCATAACTCAGCAACTATGCTTCGTAAACAACAAATGTTTACGATATAATTAAGCTGTCAAAGTACTCACCCATCCATACCAATGTAGTCAATTTACTCGGAATCCGCACTGATAAATCATTGAATCGCTCTTTTACCCTCATCGCAGTTTTACTCCTTACTCTATATCTCAATGAGTTACAACTATCAGAATCTGTTCCAAACTTGAAACTTTAGTTATTATTTCCTGATCATTTTATTTTGTAACATTTGTAACACATTATGTTATATATATATCAGAATGTGTTATAAGTTTGACATGATCCTATCATATCCTCGTGCTCGGGTAGCCACCCACCTCTGTTTGAGTGGTATCAGCAGGTATCAGCATCTTTGGCTCGAGCAGCACGTTCCTCACAATCATGTGGAAGATTTGTGCCTGTTTGAGTGGAATACCAATATTTTAAAAGTTACACTACTTTGAAACGGTCCAGATTATTGCGAATACAAGCCTTCCTTTCATCCAATGCTAACGTCAGCAGACAGAAATACAGCCGAATACACAAGAAACATATCGCAGGAATAAATCAATGAATATTTTTAAATTTTTTATTTTTATTCTGGTAACTGTTCCATGTGAAATTTTGTCATTTTTGACGTTTATATGTGTTTTATATCTTAGTTCTTTCTTGTAGAATTTAATCAAGTTGCAAATTAAATAGTTATAACTATTTCAAGTTTTCAAATAGAATAAGAACGAAATTAAAAAATACGAGCCAACCCCGTTTTCAAACTTCGAGTGTGATATTCTATTGTTCTCATTTGTCATACTTACTTACTTAGGTGGCTTGCCGTCCTAAGACAAAGCCTTTTGAACAAAGTTTTTCCATGTAACTCGGTTGAGGGCTCCCGCTCTCCAATTCCTCGGTCACCAAGTACTCTCCGCCAAATCTCGCTCCACCTGGTCTAACCATCTTGCTCGCTGCGCTCCTGGTCGTCTTATTCCTACCGGATTTGAGGCGAACACCATCTTTGCAGGGAGTTGTCCGGCATTCTTGCAACATGCCCTGCCCATCGTATCCGTCCAGCTTTAGCCACCTTCTGGATACTGGGTTCGCCATAGAGCTGTGCGAGTTCATGGTTCATCCTCCGCCTCCATACTCCGTTCTCCTGTACGCCGCCGAAGATCGCTCTTAGCACTCGTCGTTCGAAAACTCCGAGCACTCGCAGGTCCTCCTCGAGCATTGTCCATGTTTCATGCCCGTAGGGAACAACCGGTCTAATAAGTGTCTTGTACAGGGTGCACTTTGTACGAGGACTTAGTCAGCTCGACCACAATTGCTTGTGGAGCCCATAGTAAGCACGACTTCCGCTGATAATACGCCTCCGAATCTCACGGCTGGTATCATTGTCCGCCATTACCAGTGAGCCAAGGTAGACAAATTCATCGACTACCTCAAACTCGTCGTCGTCGATCAATATACTACTGTCCAAGCGGTGTCGTTCGGTCAGCATGTACTTTGTTTTAGACGTATTTACCTTTAACCCAATCTTTTCTGCTTCGCGCTTTAGTCTGGTGTACTGTTCAGCCACTGCCACAGATGTTCTGCCGATAATATCCATGACATCGGCAAAGCAGACGAATTGACTAGATTTGTTGAATATTGTGCCCCGCGTGTTGATATCCGCTCGGTTCATAACACCTTGTAGCGCTATGTTGAACAGCAGGCATGAAAGACCATCACCTTGACGAAGCCCTCTGTGTGATTCGAATGAACTTGACAATCCACCCGAAATCCGAACACAGCACTGTGCACCATCCATCGTAGATTTAATTAGTTTGATGAGCTTCCTGTGGAAGCTGTTCTCGTCCATGATTTTCCATAGCTCTTTCCGGTCGATGGTATCATATGCGGCTTTGAAGTCAACGAATAAATGATGCGTGGGAACTCTGTATTCACGGCCCTTTTGGAGGATTCGCCGTAGTGTAAATATTTGATCCGTTGTAGACCGACCTTCGACGAAGCCGGCTTGATAAGTTCCCACAAATCTATTCGCAATTGGTGATAGACGGCGGAAAATGATTTGGGACAGCACTTTATAGGCGGCATTGAGAACGGTGATCGCTCGATAGTTCTCACAGTCCAACTTGTCGCCCTTTTTATAGATCGGGCAGATAACCCCATCTCTCCACTCCTCCGGTAGCTGTTCCGTATCCCAAATTCTAACAATTAGTCGGTGCAGACAAACGGCCAGCTTTTCTGGTCCCATTTTAATAAGCTGCACTCCGATGCCATCTTTTCCAGCTGACTTGTTGTTCTTTAGCTGTATGATGGCTTCCTTAACTTCGCCTATCGTTGAGGCTGGCACCTCTTCCCCGTTTGTTGCGCCGTCGAACTCGCTTTCCCCGCCGCCATGGTTCTCCGCCTGTGCTGTTTCCACCTATCGGTTACCTCACGATCGTCCGTCAAAATATTACCAGTCCCGACACATTTCGGCTCGCGGCACAAAGCCTTTGCGGAATCCGTTCAGTTTCTGGTAGAACTTTCGCGTTTTCTGAGAACGATGCAGCCGCTCCAACTCTGCATATTCCTGCTCTTCCAGGTCCAGGTGCTTTTCGCTGCATCTTCTTCTGTTTGTGTCTTTCCACGTTCGGAAGTGTGGCGCTGCGCATCTTGGCCGCCCGCGCAGCGTTCTCCTCATCCATCACCCTCCTGCATTCATCGTCAAACCAATCGTTCCGCTGATTTGTCATACGGGACAGGTATAGTTCCAGCGGTAGTCCAGTCTCCATTGATTTTCCGGTTTCCAGTCTTATGCGGGTCATCGAAATTTGTCGCACAGAAAAAAAACTTTTTTGGTGTAATTTATATTTTACTAACAATTGTTGAACAACGACAATGTTTTACTGCCATTGCTTCAGTAATGAAAATACTTCGAAGACTAATTGGTATTTTTCATATTATATTTTAGCAAGGTATACCGCAAATGAGACCAATGATGGGAGGGCCTGCGGTACCAGGAGGAACTCAGATGCCTAGTACGATTCCGGTAAACACTGGTATGATGCATATGCAACAGCCCCAACAAACTGCTATTCTCGGCCAGCCAGTACTGATACCTTCACAGCAACAGCAGTCACACACACAACCGTTGCCAAACAAAAATATTCAGTTAGATCCTTTTGGGGCGCTCTAAGAAAAAAAAATCGTTATCAGCAAAATCTTAAAAAGAATCTTTTTCACTGCAATAATACTATAATGGTTTGTAATTACGAAAGAGGAGACACTGCAGAGTTTTCACCCTGACTCTTAAAGTTAATATATTTACTATGGAATATTTAACGCTGAACATATAGTATATGCGTACCTAGATCACAGAGAGATAAATTTGATATACTGGAATTATTTCAAGTATTAACATAACATAATATACATATAAACATTATGTGACAAAGCAGAGTAAAACTATTACTGTTACTAGAAGAAGTTATCATATATTCAATGACTGCAAAATACATAGAACTTACTGAGTGCATATAAAAAAGTTTCTTGTAATTAATCTGTTAATCGTGAACTGGATAGAAATTAAAATTTATTTTGTGATAAGTTATATTTTTGTGTAGAATAATTATCCTAATTTATGATTAATGTATGCAAAAATCAAGAAAGCAAAGACAATATTATGAATTTAATAAATATCTCTCCCAATTGTTTACGTAAACAGACATTTATCTAAATTGTTTCACAGAAAAGTATCATATGTTGTCATTGTTTCAAAAGATCTACTAAACTTAAAAACTCAAAATTTACAAAAAAAAATCATTGATCTTTTGGCCATGAACAGAGACAATTAAGATTAAATAAGAATAAAATTAAAACAGAAAAATATCGAATATATACAGGCTTCTGAAACAGATTATGTATATTGTAAATACAACAAAACGCTTGGGGTAATGTTGTCCATAGAGTACTACAGATGCGATATGAATGTACGATAATCATTCCACTATCAACAAATAGTTATAGATATTAACGCTGAACAGGTTACCGTGTGACCATACTGTGTCCCAGATCGCTACGCATTGGTTACTTGATTTGCATTCGCAGTCAGAAGCTCGTTAAAGTTAATTCTACCGCTTTAATTTAATTCAAAGTACTATTACCGTATTCTCGCAAATTGAACAACGTATCTTGGTTTTGTATAAATAGCTTGTACTTTCTTCTTAATATATGTTGAATAAGTTAGTGGAACTAGTCTCCGACATAACCTTCAAACGAAATAAAATATAGTGTCGGATGAATCCGATTCGGTGGTATGACAATATTATCCCATTTACTTTTTTGATTTAGTTCAAAACGCATCGAACTAACAGGACGGTCCGACATACGTCGTATCAGTACAGATAACGTATTCTATAAAATGTATGCCTACAGATATAAATTTAATTTTCGTGGTAGCGCGTGGATTGTTCTGCAGAACAACATTGTGTTGCGAACCAAAATATGAACTACTACAAACAGGCAGATATCTTTAATACGCATGAAAATAATTACTGTTGTGCAAATAGCTCTCAATCAAGATACTATGTTTATATTTATGCGAGTTGTAACACATTATTGTAGCGATGTGAAATATAGAATACGTATTAGCAACTGTTCACATTTGTTTTTTTAATGAATTTCACAATACCCAGAACTGAGTCACCCTAGTTTAGATGGGGGAAAGTGCTATCAGTGAATTAATACTAATCTCAATTAGTCTCTATAGTGTGGTAAAATCATAAGATACATTCAAGCGTTGCGGGACATAATGTGAAACCATTTTTGTTATACGAATTGTTTCCTGTAACATTAAATTTTCGGCAAATAGTTGGAGAAATAGGTGATTAAAGGAGACCATATTTTTCAGTTGTGTATCAGTGTCTCAGGAATTTGGTGGAACCTGAACCGATTTGCATAGTGGGGATAGTGTCTGGTAACGCTGGTATGCATCACTACCAGGGAATCAAAATATCATTGTTAGAATAAACGCAGAAATAACCGACAAAAACGAAGAGCGATAAATCAGTTATTCTCTACCTATAAAACAAACATACAAACTCGCTCTCACAAGCGCTTGTTGTTGGTAATGAAGGTACACTGAAGTCGCTTTTTACAAGGTTTTTTTATACGCGGTTTTTTTACGCGACTATTTTTACGCGGTTTTCGGATTTTACGCGGTTTTGATTCACGCGGGACGTATCCTGCGCGTAAAAAGCGACTTGAGTGTATACAATAAAATATGTCTTTGTCACCAGTCGGCTGGTTAGAGGCAATACTTTATCAGCAACTTGAACAAAAGGGACAAACAGCAAAAACCTTAAGAAAAAGACCAGCTTGTTTTAACCTAAAGTCTGGCGTACAAAAGTTACCAACGTTACCTTGGTAACTGCCAAACACTACCGCTGCCGATACAGTGTAACATGATTAGGATTGCTTTTGTTGCGTACAATACGTATTACATACAACAGCAGTGTGTCTTTTTCGCAGGCATTAACATAGTTGATCAGACTCGTGTTTTAGTCTTTGACCTTGAAATGTGGTCGGGCATTAATATTAATATTTTTTTGAACGATGGTTCTACAATTGATGGAGGGACGGTAGGGGAAAGTAATTTCCAGCATTGGACAAAAGGTAGGAGTCACAACGATAACTTGTTAAGCCTAGCTACCTATTATTCCCCCCCCCTTCCTTTCCACTCTTTCCCCTTCATTCCCAAAAATTTTTTATTACTTTCCCCTACCGTACCTCCATCAATTATAGAACCATCTTTTCAAAAAATATTAACAACATAGTTGTCATGAAACATCTGTATCCACGATAAACAGCTACGATAACTTGTCTTTGTCCTAACTTCCATGCAATAGTGACCAACTTTCATCGTACATTGTCGCAACATTTTGAAGTAGGGATAATATGTTTGTCTCTTGTGCGTTCGTCGATAGACTCCTAATACTTGTAATTTACATAATTTTACGTAAATTGAAACGTTTTAATAACAATTTTTATATGATTGACTGAAGTTTTTGGAGCGTCTTAGTAGAATACGAAACCTAAAATTAAAAAAGAAGAAAACTTATCCAATTTAATTCTACTATGCATATTTTATTCACGACAGATACGTATTTCGCCTACGACTTGCAGGCTTCCTCAGTGTCTGTTTTCCAACTCTTCGAATGTTAGAAAACAGACACTGAGGAAGCCTGCAAGTCGTAGGCGAAATACGTATCTGTCGTGAATAAAATATACATAGTAGAATTAATTTGGATAAGTTTTCTTCTTTTTTAATTTTAAATTTTTATATTCATAACCGGGTGCTTCAACTGCTCGAATTTTGTCGGATTTTCGGTCAATCAATTTGGGGTTAAGCAGTCCAGTCGAGCAATCAAATCGAACAGTCTAATCGATCAGTCCAGTCGAGCAGTCTAGTGAACCAGTTGAGCAATCGAGCAGTCCAGCAGACGACCAGTGAGGTGACTGAAAATACAACCCATTGCTACGAAAGCATGGCGTCCTGTCAGGGACCTGTTTTTAGTTACCGATAAGCCTCTTATGCCTCCTTTTTTCCCCATCACGCAAGTTCAGTTCGTACGGCGAAATCTTTGATCATGATAACCGGATGTTTATGTTGGAAGGGATTCTTATATATCCGTGGAATGTGCGTAACTACCTTTAATTACGAGTGTACCCAACCCCTTTTGGCCCAACAACATATACGTGAAAGCTGCTCGGTGAACAATTTCGATTCTACAGTCATTCTTCTTGCATACATAGGTGAATCCTTGAAGTGATGGTGGTATACATACATACATACATACATACATACATACATACATACATACATACATACATACATACATACATACATACATATATACATACATACATACATACATACATACATACATTCATACATACCTACATACATACATACATACATACATACATTTCAAACATGCACGAATTCTGAATGCGCGAGAAAGGTAAGTTGCATATATGCTATATTACCAAAGCTGCTGAGCAAGAGGAAACGTATAGTTTTTTGCATTTTTTACTTGCCCGGTCAACTTAACCGTCAATTGTGCATAAAGCTTGATCGGTTTTTAACCCTCAATTAATCAACCAAAAATTCATCGCAAAAATGCTCCGATTTTCTTCAAACTTTGAATGCTTGCTCCTTTTCTGAAAGTTTTAAACTCATATTTTTTTATTTAGCGCTTAGGGTGCCGCCTCCTGACTTAGGGTGGTTCTGAGAATCTCCATCTGTACCATGAGATCTGTTTTTGAAAATTCCTAACTTTTGAATCACTCGTCCGATTTTCATAATTTTCAAAGCAAATTACCTTCCATTAAGAGCTTCTAATTAAAAATTTGCATGCTAATGAGCTTTAATAAAAAATATTGGCTTGAAACCCAAATTTTTACATTATTGCAAAAAACTTGAATTTTGGTATTTTCTTTAACTGTTCCCCAAAAAGGTTCAGTTTTTATATTTTTTTCTGAAAATCTAAGAATTTTTACATAATATACCAAAAAATTAAAACGTTCGTTTTCGTGTTTTGAAGATAAAATTTAAAAGAATGGTTTCGCTTATGATTCGAACCACTCTAACTCAACGGAGGGGTACCCTAAGGGCCAAACAAAAATGGAGATCTAATATTTTCAGAAAAGGAACAAATATGCAAAGTTTGAACAAAACGGAGCACATTTTGTCATAAAAATGCTAAGTGGGTACCTCCCAGTTGGCTTCGAGATATGACGCTGGCCTAATAAGCCAGTCGTCATATGTCCGAATCTTTACTGGGAGAGGCTGTTAGAGTTCATAGGATCGTAGCAACTGGCCCTACAATTGTCCTGCACTCTAACAGTTGGCTGCGAAGTCTGTCGTATAAAAACAGAAGGTCAAGTTCCGATAACGGAATGTAACACCCAGGCTTTGCTTTGCTTGGGTACATGTACCCAGTTGATCAAAATCGGGGTATTAGACTTTTTTCTGACATGTTTCTGTATAAATGATTGAATTTACTCAATTCGTCTAAATAACGAGGATCAGAAGCCTTTTGACCTTATTTCAAGAATAACATCGAAATCGGCTCCTAAAATATGAAAGGGGATCAAATATGAGGGATCAAAGGAGGGCATTCATATCTATGGCCTAGAAGAACGCATTTATACCTATGGCCTAGATTTGCATGAACAAGTTTAGGAATAAAACATAGAAGTACCTTGAATCATAACAAACCCATCATGCGACATTTCTATGTACTCGAAATTGAGAAACTAGACCATTGGTAGTCGTATAAATTGTTCAAGGTGTCATTGGCCACATCTGAACGTGCTCGGGACTGTTCAGGATACCTCCACGGGGAACAATTTCTAAATTGAACTACCTACTACCTACCCTACTAGCACAGTTGTTATAAAATAGTTATGGTAACTGATTTAGAACCAATTTCAGTTGTAAATAAGTTTCTTCAACTAAAAGTGCCAACAGTGTGCTGCTTGGGTAATATTCTGTAGACGATATTATAAGAAATTCTTTATAGAACAAGTTTATACGTTCGCTTCTGGACGACTAATGATGAATGTCACCGGTATAGATACTTCTGACCATCCTGACAAATTTCATCGTTCTTGATGTACATTACCTATTATCATTTTCGTGTTTCCTTAATTATTAAGTTTAAAAGCAGATGAATGTCTTCTTGTAGGCTCATCATTCTTCGGAAGCTACACCAACAATTCGTCTTAATGGAGGAGAAAATCCAAAATTTGCAATTCTGATTGTCATGTCATATCGAACTACTCCAACAGTTGTTACGATTCCATTAGTTGCTGCTCCAACAGCATTTGTCTCGATTCTGACTGCTACAACAGTCACACCGGTAGTTGCTCCAACGGCCCCGGTTTCATCATAAAAAATAGTCCCCGTAGCTTTAATTCCTTTAACAACGGATTTAATTGCTCCTACAGTTGTGGCGATTTCACTAGTTGCTGCTCCAACAGCACTAGTCTTGTTTTTGATAGCTTCAACAGTCACAGACCGTGCCGTCGCATCTGGATTCTACATAAAAAAACCGATATTGGTGATTTTGATTCCGAATTCATGTCTTCCTCATTTGTCGATTGCTTTGAAAAAAAAATTCATTTGTCAATAAATCTTCGTTTCTCGAAAAAATTTACTGCAGCGCTGCTATTGAACGGGCACGGAGAATAATCTCACTTCTGATAATTGTAGATGATATTATAAGAAATTCTTTATAAAACAAATTTATTCGTTCGCTTCTGGAAGACTAATGATAATTTTACAGTGAATGTCGCCGGTATAGATACACTCAAAATAATCCGCACATAACTAAAGGAAAATTTCTATATGCAAATCCTTATGATTATTATGTGCCACATATAAACACAATCCACCCAGGAGTACACATGAAAATTATATGCATATGAATAGTATGTGCAAATTTTAAAGATAAATTTTAAAAACACATAAATGGTAACTGTTTGGCACATAAAGTTCATTTACAGGGCACATGGCAAAAATCTATGTGATGTGAAACACATAGAAACTATACGAAAAGTTTTCTCAGTGTACTTCTACTCTACCCTATGCCTGCTATATCTCCCACAATGAAGTATTCCACCACGCACACATATAAGGATTTTTTGACATTAGCTGAGGCCCTCGCTGAGGCTGTTTGCAGTAGGAATAATATCAAAAACATCAAATATCAAACTCCCGGATCCTCTCCTCCACTCTTCGCTCCCCTCTCACTCCTACATAACCGATCCTCAGCTAATGTCATTCTGGTTAGTGACGAAACCGCAAATTACTTCATTCAACATGAGACATCTCTAAATACTCGGAATTGCAAAATCAGTTCATTTGTCGTCATATAAAGTGTATAGAACTTGGTCCAGAACCACATCCGGACACATTCTGAGAGCGTTTCGGATAGACCCAGGAAAGCGACCAGTTTCTGAGTCAAATCAACCATCATCTTGAGACCCCACTATAAACTCAAAATAATAAATTACAAATAAAATCAGAAAAGGCCAGGAAGAGATTTCAGTCAAAACAGTTCAAAGAAACGTAGATTTTCTCTACACTGCCGCTGCCGAAATTTTTTCGACTCTATATTGCTTTATTCTACGTATTCAATTTGTTAATGGTCAAAAATAATTTCATGCTCCAGGTGTGGCAATTTACAATACTTGCCCATCTTCACGTGCTGTTCGTTTTACCCACAGCTAAAAAACGTTTACTTTTTCGGTCCATTTTTTATTCTTAAAATAAACATTGAACAATATTTTTTGTTACATATTTTACTGGCTGCCTTTGAAAACAATATATTTTACCGAAGTAAATTGCATTTAGGTTTGAGAAATCATAAGTTCCCTGAATTCTATTAGATGTTCTGCTTAACCTGTTCGTTTTACTCACAGTTTTCCTATAACATAAAGATAAAAAGTAATCCTGTTAGTTAAGGTGAAGGTCGTCAGAGTCCAGTTGCTTTTTTTACTGATTTCAGTACTTGTTGCCACTATCGTTTTGTTGAGAATAGAGTTGCTAGGTAATCTGTTATGAACAATTATGAAACGTAGAATCGCGTAGGGTACGGGAGGGTATTTCCAGCACGCAACTATAAATTCGGTATACATTACTTTTTTTTGCTGCGCTTTCCCAAATAAAAACTTTGCCGCTATGTAATAACTATATATATAATAATATATAATAACAATACTATCCATTTTTACTGTTGAACTAGATCCGACAGTAATTCTATCACATAAAATGTTGTGTACGGTGAATTTTATTAACAGGGAATTTTATAAGTATATTATCGACACTCTACGACCTTTAATTTAATAGCGAAAATAATTGGACAATTCCATGCTCAAATGTTTACGTTGGCATCACTCAATATAAACGTCTGTTCCCATGACAACGTACAACAACGACGGTCGCGGATTCGGAATTGCAATCGAAACGAAGTGAAGTTCTTCCTATCAATTCAAGTGAATAATTTGGGCGAAATGATTATAATATCTCTCTAAATAACTGTTCGGGTGGTAAATTAAAGTTTTGTGTGCATCAAGTTAAGTTTCGCGAGTGATTTGACGACTGAAACGGCTGAAAAAAATTAATGAAATACCGACGGCAAAAAGTGAAAATATAGTGATAAATTTTAATTGGTCACTAATCTCAGTATTTAGTGTAATTAATGACCGAAAAAGTAATAGAACTTATAGAATGCAATGTTTAGTGCTTCGAGTTGCAAGATCTTATTACGGCTAGCAGGTTAGTTGAACTAATTTTATATTTTTGTGATGGTTTCCCGAGTCTGGGAGCATGTTGGTACACTGAAGAAGGAAAGGGTGATATTCGGTGCCATCACCATGCTGACTGCCATAAATGGACTCTAGCGACCTTGTCGTTAAATCCATGTTTGTTTTGGCTACTCTGTTAATTTGTCAATTTCTATCTAATACCATGCTGCATCAAAATCCGGACGGTACCAATATCCGGACACCTTCTCTATTTTATCCTCAATAAACAATAATATATACAATTTATGAGGTGTAGCTATGTGGATTACTTTGCAAATATATCTAATATCCTTTCAACATAATCGGTGGTTAAGTAGGCTGCGCGAAATAACTTTAATAAATCCAAACGTAACGTTGGTGTCAAACAGTGCCTTTTTTCTGCGAGTTTCTTCATATTACTAAAAAGTAGTGCTTTCGCGATTTAAGGTTTTGGGAACTTATTATTACGAAGAAACCAACTTTTTAGGCTTTGTATCAACAAAGAAGGTTAGTTTTAATTAATTGAGACGGTGTCATTGATTAAAGTGGTGAAATAAAGTGTATTTTTATAAATAATTACGCTTTCCGGGTTTAAAACCATGTTTTTAAATCCGGACATGTATGATGGTGACTACCTTATGTTTTTCTTAGAAAATGAAAGGACACGTTGAAGGTAGAAGGTGTGATAAGAGAAAGAGGCTCGATCCACGGAACCGTCAAAATATTTGGTAATCCAAAATACTTTAAGGCATTTAATGTAGAAATACTTAATCACTTTCGTTCTCTGGTTATGTAAGGGTCAGTGTAACACTTGACTAAAATCGTACCATTAATAACACCAAAGTGGCATTAAAAGTAAAAAAAATGTATAAAGTTATGATTTTTAATACTACATTTTAGAAGTGATTAGTTGTTTACTTATAGGCATACATTTCTTAAACAAAACATGAGAAAGTTTTGCCTGTCCGGAAAATGATTCCAAAGTGTCCGGATATTGATTCACTGAGATGTGAGGTGTCCGGATTTATGAACAAGACAAGCCAGTTTATTTCTCTTATTTTAATGTATTTTATTTAGTTTTCGTTGTAAAATTGACGTGTTATTGCGAATTTAAGCTTTACATTTGATTATAGTACAAAGCAGTTACTAGAATGTTGCGAAATTATTGTTTACGGAGCATATCAAACATATGACCTGCTTAAGTGTCCGGATATTGATGCAGCATGGTAAGGAATTGTAAAATAAGGACATTACAAATATTTCATAAAGTTAATCGTGACTACCAGTAACGTAGCCAGGATTTTCGTTTGGGGGGCCAAGCCATTTTTTTATTAGACAAGTTTTAAACTTCTGGAGGGAGGCCAAATTATTATGCAGAAAACTATTTGTTTAGGCAATATATTTAATGCTTATATATATTATGCTTATATTCGATTTTTTTTCGAATTAATTAATTAAGGCCATTACAAATATTTTATAAAGTTTTTGTCCTTCCGGTGTTGGGCCACATATTGATTTGAGGCATTTTTACTTAAAGTTTAAACGTGAAAACTAAATCTATACTTGCTTTTAATATATACGTTATTATTTTCCATGCGAAAATCTACGAAAAAAGACAAAAACGAAAGAAAAATTTTTCGGCCGATTTTCGGAAATTCCGTTGTTTGAATTTTCATTTCTGTTTCGTGCATTAACTCAACTCGTAGACTCATTTTTCGACTTTTTCAGGCTGTAGAACCCACAGACAATTAATTTTATGAAAAAAGATTAACTCATATCCTACAAATTATTTTTTTGCCCCTCGATTTTTCAAACCAATTTCCAAGAGGGGGGGGGTGACAAAAACTTTTGGAATTTTTTGCAATGGCCTAATTTAACTAAGTATTCATGTAACACAAGTAACTTTCTAATGGTTTTCAAAAGTTTGCGTGCAATTTGATTTCTGCTAATTAGCTTGCTGTTGAAAAGAATGTTTACAGGATTTTTAAAGACTGCATAGCTTCTGGCACTCTCGCATCGAGCCTACTTTTCCCTCCGCAAGACGCTTCGATTAAGGAGCATACGCCGTACAAAGCGCTAATTAGACCGGTAGTCCGTAGTCCTATTCTTCAACTGACGAATTTCTATATCTATTGCTATATCGCTATATGTATATTGAGGTGCTCCTCGAAATACTGCTTCCATCTGTCGACCACCTCGCGCTCGTTTGTGATTAAACCCCCTCCCTCGTCCTTACACACGTCAGGTTTAGGTGTGTAGCCCTTATGAGTTTGGTTCACCCCCAGGGCCCGCCCTTAGCTACGTGGCTGGTGACAACCATCATACGCTATCGCTACGAAAATGAGTGATTTTCCATATGATACATATTTTTAAAGTGTAGGATATGATTAACTTTATGATAAATAGTAAATGCCATAGCAAAATTCAGCTTTTCGAATGTACCGTAGGACTGTAATCTTATACTGTGTTTATACAGATTATAATAACGATATGATTATGACCTTTTTCGTAATGGCTTTAATTTATGCGGGCTTTTTCAATCATTTTCGCTCCTTCGCTTATGAAGTGTAATCACCGTATTTGGTGAATACAATACCACAAACGAAATTATCAGTTATATAATTACAGCTGTAAAGTATTGAATATATTCCTATAAATTGATACGAACATGCATGGGTGCATGTCACCCCGGCTTGTAGCATTTTCGGACTTGTACCTCACTGAAAAAATCACTGCGCGCCTTTCTTACACAGTCTTTTTTGCCTAATGGATCATAAACTGTTAAGTAATATCCTTGAGATTATACTCCGTATATAAGATTGGCTTTAGCTTTTTAGTTTAACATAGAAAACAAGATTTCCTTAAACGGTGCTTATCACTTCAGGCACTCTTACTGTTTTAATAGAGCAACATCCACATTACGGCATACTAAATCACACTCCATGATGAAGGTTTGGTGAGAAATTATGTTTCGCATAATATTTGTTACATTAATAAAGAAACAAAACAAGCAAAAATACTCAACTGTTAAAAGGATCGCAGATGTATGTTTAAAGTCAAAATTATTAGCAACAGACAATCGGGCTTGTCAGTGTTATTCGACTGGTCAATGTAACCGTTAATTAAATACAATTAAATCCTAACAGTACCTCTGAAACCGAAGATGATCATCAATTGTTTTAGGTGAACAAGGAGAAACCGAAAACAGAAAACCGAAAGCGAATTAGAATGTTAATTGCCGAAGAGAATTGAAAACCGAAAGCTTACCTTCAACATGACTCGAATTATTTCATTATATGCTCTATTTATAGCTGAGCGGATACGTGTGTTCCAATGTCGCAATTGAAGTGCGATGTGCGATACTCATCGTATTGCGAGCTGCTCGTGTAGTTCTCGTGGATCCATAGCTTACTGTCCTGCCGCTGCAGCCTGCAGCGCGCTGGAGGCCTTGATCCGATGGAATAATCTTTGCACTATGGTAGCTATATGAAAAAATGAATACAACCTTTTAAGTCTGAGCCTAACCTTTTAAAACGAAGAAAGGTTTTTAAACATGTTCTGCAATGAAATATCACATTTCATTTTTTTTTGCTTCTCTAAGTTGAAGTAGAGCTTATAATATTAATCCTCAATTGATCAATTGGATATGCTTGTACCCTTTTCATATTATATGTTCCGATTTCGATATGCTCCTATTGAAATAAAGTCAAAATTCTCGTTATTTAAACGAATTTACGGAAATTTAATGGTTTACATTTTTTTAGTTTACCTTTTTATTTATTTATTTATTTACTATTTGATGGGGCTTTCAACCGTTGGTTGGTTTGCCCCAATTTTACTTTTTTAGTATACCTCGATTTTAACCAACGAGTACCCACTTAGTACTATCACAATAAACAGTGCCTCGATTTTATTCAAACTTTATATACATTTTCCTTTTGAGAATATTTCAAATCTATTTTTTGTTCGTTTGCACTTAAAGTACCTCCTAGTAAGTTAGAGTGATGCCAAAAATAATTGAAACCATGTTTCTGAAAATTGTATCTGCAAAATAAAAACATTTAGGGTATGTTGCTACATCGTCGTAATTGCCTATTCCCGTCCTATCCAACACAAATTATTCAAAATATCAGCATTTTTATGACACACAATGCAAAACTAGTTATTCCCTAATATTTTAGTTAGTTGTCTATCATACGCGATCAATCAAAGTGAGCTGAGATCTATTTAAATGCTTTTTATCATTAACTCTTTATAAGGCCGAGGCAATTATATTGCCACCAACGAAAAATATTTGTTTTGCGTCTATAATAATATCAATATATTTTTTTTTTTTTTTTATTGCTATTTAATGTGGTTTTAACCAATTGGTCATTCACCACGTAATATCAATATAATTATAGAAGCAAAATAAATATTTTTTGTTGGTGGCAATATAGTTGCCACTGCCTTATAAAGCGTTAAAGAGGTCCTACCAGCCAAATTTCCTACGTTTTTTCGTGCGACGAAGAAGACAATGTCGACTAATCGTTTTAATTTCCGTCATTCATAAATGAAAATAACTTACGCAAGGCATTGTCGTTATTCTACAGCCAGGAAACCTTGCCAGACCTACAGGAATTTTGTAGAATAACATTTGTCATGACGTCCTACACAAATACATGCGCGTTAGCTCCGTAAACATTGTTGTGATTTTTAGTTCGGACGATGAAAAATTTTGATGGACGGATTTTAAAACGGTACGACGAATTTTAGAAATAAAGTCAGTTGCGTAATTTCAATAATATTAATAGTCGCTTTTCAACGATTTCAATGTTCACGGATCGGAAGGTAAGTGTGTTTTAGTCAAACCAGCACAAGAACTTTTGAAGTATTCATTAAATCCATCCAACAAATGATGAAAATTAGAATGGCTTTACTTATTACGACGGGAATTAGAAAAAAAAACTATGTCACGTAAAAAATCTTCGATTTTCAGAAAAAAATAAAAAAAAACTTTTGTTTTGAGTTATTACATTATGGAAACACCAAAATTAAACGCGTGCAGGGCGCTATATCTCTGCATATTAGTGTTGATAGGAGGAAATGCTTATCAACTTAGGGACTAGATTGGTACATTTCATTGTGCCTGATTTTTAATTTCAGCTATAATAAATTTAAATTTATCACGAGGTTTTCAAGCCTCCGTAAATCTCGCATGAGTATAATATTTATCGATATAAATTTTCAAACTTTGGTTCATTATGTAGTACCATTACCATTATATTTCATTTATAAAACAGTTGTATTTTTTATCTTAATTTTCTTAATTACTGGCTTTACACGAAAATTTCCGAATGTCCAGGTTAGTCTCAAACAACCGGTACTTACATACTGAGAATCTTTTCGTATGGTAATTTAGCATCGTTTGCTTTCGTGTCTCGCTCGTTACATTTTTCCGACAGCGGTTGTTTTAGGACGCCATTTTGAATTCATTTGAGCACACTTAGCAATGGTGCGTTCACCAACCGGAACTTTTATTGAAATCTTATAAACGTGTATTTTAATCGTAAAATCGGTTACTTAGTAACATCGCGCGTTATTTCTATCATATGAATATCAAATATCAAAACCTTGATAGCTTTCATACAGCTCCCTAATAAAGTAGTCAGAGTTTTTAAGCAAGTTCTATGATCGAAGGATGCCAAAAGGTATCTCGCACAGTCAATGTTTTCGATTTAATTGCCAAAATAAACCCGTTTGGCTCGGGACAGCTTTCGTGCATAGCAACAAAGGTCTATCGGTATTTAATAACTGACCGCGCGCGATTTCGAACGAATCGAATATGTTGATAGCACAAACTTTCGGTGCGGTAAACTGATAATTTCTCATAGTTTTTTCCTATATCGGTATGTCGGATCTCCACAACCTGTTTCGCAATGGCCACGTAACCAAAAACGTCCTCAAATCATACGCGAGCTCGAATGACATTGATCGCACCATCTGCCTCGGTGGATCCAGATCAATTCCTTTCTACTAACAACAACTCCTTCCTGTGATACTTGTGGATGATGCAGAGGATTCCTCGGTCTCTAGTAGCAGCAAGTGTCGGACTAACATTCCTTTCCCTCCCAAATTGACCTGCATGGGCGTGGCCAGCTTTGCTATTGATCATCACAAAGAATTAGATCACCAGAAAATGCACACTGAGAATGATCTGCTACTCCCAAGCATCGTTCTGAAGGTCCTTTGTGCAACTCAGCTGATCTAGATCAATCGCGGGCAACTCACGGGCGGTCAAACTATGCTATGCTATGCTATGCTATTATGGAAACACCAAAATTAAATGATTGTGCAACTATGAAAAGTTTGGGTTTTAATTCAATATTTTTCATAAAAATCTTGAGGTTACCATGCAACATTTTTAATGAAAGCTCAATAACAAACCATTCACTTAATATCAATGTTATTAAAATCAGTCGAGTGATATAAAAGTCATGAATTTTTAAAAAAGGTTTACATGACATAATGATTTTTGAAACCGCCCTTAGTTAGGAGGGGGAACTCCAGACGCCAAATCAAAAATAGTAGTCAACATTTTTCAAAAAAGAAACAAGTACACAAAGTTTGGACGAAATCGAAACACTTTTTATCGATTTACTAGCTGATTGCCCGATCTTACTAGGGCCTCGTTGTCAAAAAAACACTTGTGCGCATTTTTGGATCATAAGATAATCAATTTCACTGCATTACTTTCAACCATATTGGCAACCTTGCCTGTAACGCTTAAGTAACTGTTTTTGAGCTCCGGTTATTCATTCAATTTTCGTTGAATTCCCGTATTCTTTTTTCGCGTATGTTACTTTATCAGTTTATCGATTTCTACGTCGTCGTGAATTTGGTGAAGTTTTAGTGCACTCGACATCAATTGGCTGAATAATTGCCATAGTGATTTTGGTTGTATTCTACATCTATAACTATCATCACCGCTACGCTCATTTTTTTCAACTGAAGCGCCATCTGTGAACAACGAGTCTAAGTTCGTCATCTATTCGCTCAAACCGCCACCTGTGTTCAACCGTATCAAAGTGGTTTGATCTTGCATCAAAGCTTTGTTGCAACGATGGATAAAACATGCTGTGAATGCTCTCAACCCATTACGAACCTAAACCTAGTAAAATGCTATTTATGTGAGCGTGTCGCGCATATGAATTGCTTAGGTTGGGTAAGATCAAGTTTGGATTTCTTTAATGAGCAAACGAATTTGCTATGGTTCTGCACTGAATGTATGAAATCGGTTGAAAATCTGAAGGCGCAAAACTCATCCAACTCTGCTGTTGATGCTTTAACAACGATCGCTGAATCAGTCAACAATTGTATGAAGGAAGTAAAAAACGAAATTGGCCAAATTGCAACAGTAATCGGATCGATTTCGGACAAACTAAATAATCCTGCTTCTGCAGTTGAGACTGCCACTCGTAGAACCAAGCGCCCCAGAATCATCTCGCCTAATGACACTCCCGTTAAACCTACTGAATTTCCAAGCTTAATTAGCGGAACAAGATCAATTGAAAATTTTCCTAAATTGGTCGATACTGTTCCGAAACCTGCCGCAAAATTCTGGCTTTACCTCTCGCGTATCGCCCCTCATGTGTCTGAGGATGAAATTTCAGCACTAGTGCAACAATGCGTTGCTGGCTCTCAACCGGTCGTTAAAAAACTAGTAAAAAGAGACGCTGATCTAAAGTCTTTAGCATTCATCTCATTCAAAATCGGAATTGATGCGCAGCTGAAAGATATCGCTTTGGATGCTGCTAACTGGCCGGAAGGAATTTACTTTCGGCAGTTTGAAGAACGAAACAAATCTGCAAATTTTTGGGAACCGCTGGCAGCAAAATTTCAACGAACCGCTCATTCGATTCCATCGCAGTCTCTGACGACCCCTTCCAACTAGTTTCCCGACCACCGTTGGATTCTGGGGGTCAACCGACCCCCAGTTCAGTTAAGTCATTGCAAATTTCAAAATTTCAAAAAATTCATGCAGATTCCGTTCCCCATAGCCGTTCCACCAGCTGCTGCGAAAGTATCACCCACCGCAACCAACTACTACCCGTTCCTTCGTCCGAGTCGGCGCTACCACATCTCACATTCTACTATCAGAACACACACGGATTGCGCAGCAAGATTTCAGATTTTGCACTGGAGGTTTGTGACTCGCCATACGACTGCATTGTTTTAACCGAGTCATGGCTTGACTCGCAAATCAATTCTGCTGAGCTGTTTGGGACTGAGTACACTGTGTATCGGTGCGACCGTACTTCAAAGAATAGCACCAAAGCAAGGGGCGGCGGAGTGGTCATCGCTGTTCGACGTTCATTGTCGTCTGCTTTGTTAGTCGAAGCAATGGATGAATCGCTAGAACAGTTATGGGTAACAATGAATATCAATGATTCGAAAGTTGTAATCGGCGCTATTTATATTCCACCTAATTTGCGAAACGAAGTGGATATATTAGATCGTCACATCTTGTCACTTGAAAGAGCTGTTAATTCGATGGATATCAACGACGATTTACTTTTATTCGGCGATTACAACCGTCCTGGTTTATCGTGGTCGGCTCATCCACAAGCTGGTTATCTCTTTGTCGACGCTCTACGCTCATCAATGAATGCAGGCAGTGCTTGTTTGTTGGATGGTATGGCTTTGCATAGCATGTATCAAATCAATAATGTATGCAACCAGAATGGACGATTTCTGGATTTGATTTTTGCGAATCAGCAAGCGTTATCAGCTTGCTCGGTCACGACTGCACTTGTTTCCCTCAGTAACATCGACATACATCATCCACCGTTGATAGTTACATTCAACAGGCCAATCAAAGCTCATTTCATTGAAGAATTCGATTCTAACAGTTTTGACTTTCGGCGTGGCAACTATGATGCAATCAACTCAGCTTTGAGAGAATTCGATTGGGCGACTATCCATGCGTGCAGTGACGTAAATGAAGCTGTTTCAGAATTTAACACCAAAATTCAAGAGTTAATTCTTCAACATGTCCCCAGAGTTCGTCCACGTCCTAAGCCTGTCTGGGGAAATAGACTACTTACTCGACTCAACCGTTCTCGGAAATCAGCACTTCGTGCCTACCAAAAAAATAGGAATCCTGCTACTCGTTGTCGTTTTATCACAGCAAGCAGAGCGTACAAAACACTAAACAGAAGACTCCATAGAGATTATGTACGTAAGACTGAACGCAACCTGCGCTCAAATCCAAAATGCTTTTGGAAGTTCGTAAACTCGAAGCGCAAAGAAGACGGGCTTCCATCTAGTATGTATCTGCGGCATAATGAAGCTACTACCGATAGCAGCAAATGTGAGTTATTTGCTGAGCATTTAGCAAGCGTCTTCAATCCTGTATGTGCTTCGACAGACGAGATCGCTACAGCCCTCGTACATGTCCCTAGCAACATGTTTACTGCAGGCATCTTTACAATTTCGGACGAGGAAGTTGCTAATGCTATCGTCAATTTAAAACAGTCGTATTGTCCCGGACCCGATGGCATTCCCGCTGCACTTCTGAAAAATTGTTATGAGACTCTAAAATCACCGCTCGCCTCCATTTTCAACCTTTCTTTGCATTATCAACAGTTCCCTTGCAGCTGGAAAGAGTCTTTCATGTTTCCGGTGTTTAAGAAGGGCGACAAACGTAATGTTGAACAATATCGTGGGATTTCCTGTTTGTGCGCTTGCTCGAAAGTGTTAGAAGCTATTATTTACAACCATTTGATGTTCACCGTAAAAAACTATATTTCCACCGCACAACACGGATTCTTCCCTGGCAGGTCTGTAACTACAAATTTAATGGAATTTACCTCATTTTGCCTGCGTGGGATGGAACGGAGTTTCCAAATAGATGCTATCTATACAGACCTAAAAGCTGCTTTCGATCGTGTCGATCATGGATTACTTTGTGCAAAATGTGTTAAACTCGGAGCTTCTGCGGCAATGGTAGCATGGTTTGAATCCTACTTACGCAATCGAAAAATTGCTGTAAAGTTGGGTGCATCTCAATCTGGCTGGTTCAGCAACAATTCTGGGGTCCCTCAAGGCAGCATACTGGGACCCTTACTGTTTTCATTGTTTATTAACGATGTTACTAAACTATTACCTCGTGGCACACGATTGTTGTACGCAGATGACACGAAGATCTTTCAGCGTATCGAAACTCGCAATGATTGCATTAGTCTTCAAGCGCTGATTGATTCATTCGCAGACTGGTGCTCCAGAAACTACATGTCGCTAAGCATTTCTAAATGCACTGCAATCAGTTTTCATCGTAAAAAGCAGCCTATGGTGCATGACTATCGCATTGATGGAATACTTCTGCAACGCTGCGATGTAGTCACCGATCTCGGAGTAGTCTTGGATGCTCAACTTACATTTAGGCAACATTATTCCATGATTATCAGCAAGGCTAATCGACAACTCGGACTGATCATGAGAATTGGCAAGGAGTTTGAAGACCCCGGTACCTTGCGAACCTTGTATTGCTCGCTGGTGCGGTCAATTTTGGAGTCAGCCTGCGCTACTTGGGATCCCTATTACGACAATTGGATAAAACAAATCGAACGCGTACAGAAACACTTTGTTTTAAGGGTTTGCCGTACACTACCATGGAGAAATTCTGACAACCTACCGCCCTATACGGACCTGTGCCTCCTAATAGGAATTACACCCCTCGAAAGGCGACGTAAAGATATCATGGCTCGAACTGCTCAAAAAATCCTCTGCGGTAGCTATGATTGTCCAACCATCCTGTCGATGCTTCAACTTTATTGCCCTCGTCGCCCACAACGCCATCAACAGCTTCTTCGGTTGAACGCGCACCGCACAAATTATAGCCAGCATGAACCAGTTCGTCGACTGGCTCTAGCGTATAACCAGGCTGATTTGAACTTTTAATTTTTTGATTTTCGGTAGTTTTTGTTAATGTTCGATATTTGTAACTTTGTGTTTAGTGTTCTGTAATGACCTTTGTTTCTCCAGACGAAAAGATATTGGGTTTTTATGCCGGCTTGAAAACTGCTGTGTATGCATTTCAAGGCGGCTTTTCCCAATCATGAATATATTCATTAAGACATTCCTGTCGGATGAAGTTCTCAATAATAAATAAATAAATAAAAATAAATAAACCCACAAGATGGGTTGTCAAAAGAGTGCAACATGATTAGACCAGACTTCAGGACTTTTTTTCCAAGTGAATCGATCCAGACTTCTACTCATATGATGCCCATATGAAATATAATTCAATACCTCCCTCCCCTTTTTTCTGATTTTATGCAATAGAAAGATGAAATACTAGCTATAACATGTTTGAAATAATAAATCAAATATGTATATGATAATCATAATATATGATTGTTGTTATTGTTGTTGTTGTTATTGGTTTATTAGGACTTTTTAAACGCAAGGCGTTCATTCGAGTCCTATATATGATTGCTGTGGTAAATGATTAAAATGGATAATTATTTATTTTGTAGTGCGACGATTCGTTAAGTGACCCATAATTGTGGAACAACTGTACTATGTATTGTAAAATAAGATGGAATATGTATATGAGCAAATATAAAATAATTTAGGGAAAATTAACCATTAGTGGACCAGTTAGTAATTTAGAGTAGTTTTCTATCACAAATTATTTTAAACTGGTAACGCTAAACACGCAACCGATGGCACTTACAATACGAGTAACTTTTGATTAAGATTAAAAAAATATCAATTTATGTTGCAAATCTCTATATTTTACTCATTTTTACCTTTGATATACTATATAACAAAGGTTTGGAAATAGGTCGAAAAACACGAAGTTGATCCGAGGCCCGGAGGGCCTGTAAAGAATTTGAGCAAGCAGTGAAAGCTCATCCACGATGCAATCAGTAATACAGCACGAGAAGTGTTGAGTACTATTGCTGCAGCCACTTCCAGCTAGGGGTTCGACGCAGAGCAAAAACACATAGGGTAGCCTGGGGTAATATGCACCGTTTAAGGAAATCGTGGTTTTCCTCTGTTAAAGCTTGAAGCAAACATCCATCTTAAATACTGAGCATAATCTCATGAATATTATTTAAAAGTTTCTGAAGCTATCATGCTGAAAACCTTTGTGAAAAAGGCGTGCAAAGTGATTTTTGATATTGAGGCAAAAGTCTAAAAACGCAAGTAGCCGGGGCAAAATGCACCCATGCATGTTTTGTTTCAATTAAAATTCAATAAATTCAATAATTGTAATACAATTCGTGCGTGCTAACGACAATGTCGTTTCTAGTTTTTACCAAATGCTGTGATTACAGTTCCTAAGCGAGGGAAGGAAGATGAATTATTGGAGGTTTGTTTTTTTTTTTAAATTTCGTCATATATCATAATTTTCATATATTTCATATAATCATAATTTTTGAAACACAGAATTTAATACCCTCCAGTGTTGACTGCAGTTGTTTAATACTACCTGACAACGTATTGGATATTCGAACGTAATTGCGTATAATTTTTAAAAAGAAGCAAAGTAAATAAAGCATGTTTGCTGAGGGTGCATTTTGCCCCGAGTAACGGGGTGTATTTTGCCCCGAACTTACACAAAAAATATTTCTGGTAAAAACAATAGTAATAAATATCAAAAGTTCTGATGTTTTATCAGAATTGTGTAACTGAAACCACAATTAATCGAATTATAACATTTAGAAGCGATTAATCTGGTCGGATCAGTTAAAAAGTGTTAGTGAAGCGAAGCAAAAAGTTACAGGTTATTTATAGAAAACGTATTTTTATTATTACCGCCATCCGGGGTGAGATTGTGCCAAAAAAGCATATGTTTTTGTTCTTTAGCTCAGTATACACACAATGTAGGAACTAAGTTAATTTCAAACCTCTCAATATATACTAAATTGTTCAATTAACAACTACCGTAGAGATGGTTTAGTTACAATGAAACCTAATTTTACTGGAAGTTCATGAACTTTGGCACAATGACATTATGCCAAAAACATAAAGTTAAGCTAAAAACCTAAACAATGAACATTAGCATGTTTATAAACAACACACATAAATGTCAGAATAAAGTAGTTCATATGGGGCCGTCCATGAACTAAGTGGACTATTAGGGGCAGGGGGTCGGCCAAAAAAAACGCATCATACAAAAAGTATGAACGAAAATAGCCCGGGGAGGTTTGAAATAACTATAAATGAGTCAATGGACAGCCTTTATATAGCCAGTAGCGTTTCTAGGGTTAACAAGGGGGAGATATATGAAGTGGTGTATCCTAGGGGAGCACACCTATTTGATCATTTAACAAAAGTAACCATTACTTCGTTCGAGAACTCGCGGCCGCAGAACATGTGGCCTATCCCACCCCCTCCCCCTCCTTAAAACTGGCAGTTTATACACGGTATAATATATTCGTCTTATATTAGAGTGTTTATTCAAAGCATCTGAAATTTCCAGAGAAAAAGTAAAAATTAGTTTAAATTATTTATCATAGGTCTGATGCTGTGTGCTCCAAAATGGATGATGTAATCTAATCTATCAAAATATTGTGCATAATAGTAAAGAATGTGAGTGTACTTGTGTATAATGACGTATTTTTGTTGTATATGTGAAATCCACAAATTGGATCGATCATTATGGCTTGGCACTCGAAAAGTACAAAGTTTTGAAAAATATTATTTTCGTAATCAAAACTTATCCAACGCATAATAACCTTTCAATAAATTGTAAATGATTAGTTTATATACCTTCGAAATAGCAAGTTGATGCGATTTCTTGTTTGGGTTGGTTTATGCGGAACATTTTTTACAAGCGTTATTTTCGAGTATTTTTGGTCGCGAACTTTGATACCCTGTATAGGCTAAATACTTTGCTAATATTATCTGTGTTCGATTCTAAGTTATGAATAAATATGTTATGTTCATCATCATTTTGAATTTAGGTCCCCAGTCGCTATAGATATAATAAATTTTCACAAATAAACATTTTTGGTTTTTGGCACAATCTCACCCCCGTGGCGCAATCTCACTCCGGATGGCGGTATTTACGTTTCCTTATTAGATAAAACTGCCAAATTCACATAGTAGCCAAAGCAAACATCGATTTAACTGGCAGAATTACTTTTTTATTTTTAAATTGTGTTTTGGCTTAGAAGCAATGGGGGTGCATTTTGCCTCGACGGTGCTTGTTACCCCAGGTGCCCCTATGCTGGCTGCAATTGTGATATGCCAGAGCAAGGAGAGACTGCAAGATGCTAGATCTGCCGATAAGAGACTTCACCGACATACGAAAAGAAAGATACGAACCTCTTTAAAATTACCCCTTATAAAATTTCTCAAGCATGTGGAACAGTGCACAATGGGAATTTTTTTGCGAAAAAATATTTCTTCTCAATCTCAATATCTCCAAATGTCGCTGGGCTACATTCAATATTTTGATATCAAAACAAAGATTTTTCATGGGGATAACAATGGCGCGATCCTTGTTTACGGCACATGTTTGTTCCTAGCGGTTTTGGCCAAATGAAGGGGATTTATCCTATTTTTCTAAGAGTACATAGATGTATTGATTAATAACTCTGGAACCCGCTGGGATAAAACCGATCTTTTTTCTCCACAAGAAAGCCAACTTTATGTAAATTCCGATGGCAGGGTTCTTGGTCGCGCCAAATTAGTAATTTTACCTTAATTTTCTCAATTAATTTCGGAAGCAGTTGGGCCCAAGAGCGGGGTTCTGTTTATAAAAATGTATTCACTGCATTTTTCTTGCCAATCTGAACGTAGCAAATATATTTCCATGAACATAATTTTTGTGTCAAACAAAAAAAACTGCTTTCGAAATTTGCAGAATTGATGACGACTAGTTTCACCTTAACTGTGCCCAATAAACGTAGCATGATATTTATTTGATCAAAACAACAAAAAACAAAGAGGTGTTGTAAACAAACACCAAACTGTTAGAATGCAAAAAAAAACTTTCTTTTGGTGAAAAGAGGTTTAATTTATTCCAGTGAAATCCAGATGTTATCTTTTATTGATCATCTTAGGTAAAACTATGGTACAGTGCCCCTTAATTGACCAAAACAGCAAGTAACAGCCATTTGTCGTAAAGAAACACCATGACATCGGACTCCTCTTGAAAATAGCTTATTTATGGCGAAAAAAGCTCAATTTCATTCCAACGGAATTCGGAGATATGGACTTTTACATCGAGATTTTCATGTCGAGAAAGGTAGGGCAAAATGCCCTTCTTTTGGCAGAACCTGCTGAAAATAGATCCGTGCCATAAACAAGCATCACACCGTTGGAATCCTTATAAAGATATCTTTCTTTTGACATCGAAAGATTGATCCTGACCCAGCGGCATTATGAGATATCGAGATAAAGGACTTTTTCCCCCACTGTGCAGTGATTCCCAACCTTTTTAGGTTCGCGAACCACCAAACTTTATGCACCTTTTTCTCGGAAACTTTCTAACGTATTCGAACAATTTTTTTATGTTAGATGTTTGGAAAAGGCTCTTATGGCGAAATGGTACTGAATCCAAACATGGCCGGAAAAATGCCGCCCATGTGAGCCAATATCCTCACATGGGTGCCATTCTTTCGGCCATGTTTGGATTCAGTACCGTTTAAGGTCAGTAAACGAAACACAGCTTAAGAAAAAAGAAGATTGAAAAAATACAATTTAGTCTTCTGTTCTAAGGCCAATCTCGTGTTATAATGATCTTTATAATTTTACTAGCTGACCCGACAAACTTCGTATTGCCACAAATTAAACTGTGTTGTACATAAATCATGAATCTCGGATGATCTTTGTCACAATCTCGAGTTTTGCAAGCCCCCCAGTGGGCGGCGCTTCCGACGGCGGGTCACCGGCAACACTCGCGACCGTCTCGTCCTGAATGATCTAGTGTTACTATAGATAGTTTTTGTGGTCTTGTATTGACTAATGTTTTATGGAAGAGTCTCGAATTTCTCGAGTTCAATTAGTTTTTGAGTTTCGCAAAAATTTCTGTTTTATTTGTATGAGAGTCCATACCACAGGGGTGAGAGGTCTCTAACTATCGTAAAATAAATTCAAGACTCCAAAATCTCCCACATGCCAAATTTGGTTCCATTTGCTTGATTAGTTCTCAAGTTATAAGGAAATTTGAATTTCATTTGTATGGGAGCTCCCCTCTTAAAAGGGGAAGGAGTCGTAATTCACCATAGAAAAAATTTCTGCCATCTAAAACTCCCATATGCCAAATTTGGTTCCATTTGATTGATTAGTTCTCGAGATAAGAGGAAATTTGCATTTCATTTGTATGGAAGCCCACCCTCTTAAAGGGGAGATGGGCCATAACTCGCTTTCTAAAGAAGAGAGGGGTCTCAATTCACCATAGAAAAAAATCTTGCGTCCAAAACCACTTACATGTCAAATTTGGTTCCATTTGCTTGGTTAGTTCTCGAGTTATGAGGAAATTTGTTTTTCATTTGTATAGGAGCCCCCTCCCTCTTAAAGTGGGGAAATCCATAGAAAATATACCATAGAAAATATTCTTGCCTACAAAAACACCCACATGATAAATTTGGTTCCATTTGCTTGATTAGTTCTAGAGTTATGAGGAAATTTGTATTTCGTTTGTATGAGAGCCCCCCCTCTTAAAAAGGTAAGGGGTCCTAATTCATCATAGAAAAAATGGTTGCCTCCAAAAACACCCGCATGCCAAATATGGTTCCATTTGCTTGATTAGTTCTCGAATTATGAGGAAATTTGTATTTCATTTGTGTAGAAGCCCCCTCTTAATGTGGGGAGGGGTCCTAATTCACCATAGAAAATATTTTTGCCTCCAAAAAGCTCCACATGCCAAATTTGGTTCTATTTGCGTGATTAGTTCTCGAGTTATGAAGAAATTTGAATTTCATTTGTATAGGAGCCCCCCCTCCTAAAGTGGGTAGGGGTCCCAATTCATCATAGAAAAAATTTTTGTCTCCAAAAACACCCACGTGCCAAATTTAGTTCCATTTGCTTGATTAGTTCTTGAGTTATGAGGAAATTTGTATTTCGTTTGTATAGGAGCCCCCCCTCTTAAAGTAGGGAGGGGTCCTAATTCCCCATAGAAAATATTCTTGCCTTCGAAAACTTTCACATGCCAAATTTGGTTTCATTTGCTTGATTAGCTCTCGAGTTATGAGGAAATTTGTATTTCATTTGTATAGGAACCCCCCTCCTAAAGTGAGGAGGGGTCCCAGTTCATCATAGAAAAAATTTTTGTCTTCAAAAACACCCACGTGCCAAATTTTGTTCCATTTGCTTGATTAGTTCTCGAGTTATGAGGAAATTTGTATTTCGTTTGTATAGGAGCCCCCCCTCTTAAAGTGGGGAGGGGTCCTTATTTACCATAGAAAATATTCTTGCCCTCGAAAACTTTCACATGCCAAATTTTTTTCCATTTGCTTGATTAGTTCTTCAGTTATGAGGAAATTTGTATTTCATGTGTATAGGATCCCCCCCTCCTAAAACGGGGAGGGGTCCCAATTCATCATAGAAAAAATTTTTGTCTCTAAAAACACCCACATGCCAAATTTGGTTCCATTTGCTTAATTACTTCTCGAGTTATGAGGAAAATTGTGTTTTTTTGGTACAGGAGCCCCCCCTCTTAAAGTGGGGAGGAGTCCTAATTTACCATGGAAAATATTCTTGCCCTCGAAAACCTTCACATGCCAAATTTGGATCCATTTGCTTGATTAGTTCTCGAGTTATGAGGAAATTTGTATGGAATAGGGATGGGAATCGAAAGCCAAAGTATCGATATTTGGTATCGCAATATATCGGACCGATCCGATACTGAGTAATGAGTATATCGCAACCAAAATATCGATACTTCGATATTCACCGATATCGGAATCCGAAATATTCAGAAAGTTTTCAGATACGATCCGGCACGGGCTTGCGATGCGGCCACCTGCCTCGTTTATGTTACCGACATCTCCGCACCTCCAAGATACCGTATACGTTCCACTCGACAGTGTTCACATCAGGGGTGACATTGCGCGTCTCGTTTCGAGTGATTTTGGTTCGTTTCGACCATGTTAAACAAATGGGCGTCTCGAACCAAAATCACTCGAAACGAGATGCGCAATGTCACCCCAGATTTATCGGTCAGGCGGGCGCTTTTTAACTGGAAGCAGCAGGACTAAAACTAAACAGTTTCAAACAATTTTTTGTTCAATAGATTGGTCTAAAATGCAACAAAATATCCTGGCAAGACTTTGTTGAAAAACCCGGGGATTTGCTGCATAGTTTGTTATATTTCAACAGAAGCAGCATAAATGCTTACATTAACTCCTATAATCAGAAAAGTGTTAGATGTAATTTAGATTCGCATAAGTTAACCTTCTCACATTATTTATTCACATTGTGTTATTTTAGGGGGAAAAATATTAAGATAATCTACATCTCAAGAAATAAAATTCAAAATTAGAATCAGGTATTGGCAAAACACCGAACTTAGCGTATACGGTCGTTACCATTTCCTAAAACGACGCAACAAAGTTCATCTCTTTTTCAAACAAACACGAATTGTGGCTAGCAATTTATCGGTGGTGTTGAATTTGTAATACTTCTAGCATCAGTTTTCAATGCACCCGGTTAACACATTTCCGGAAACATCTAATAAACTGATGTTAAGAAAAAAGTTCTTCGATTTTTTGAAATATTTTGAGTGACAAGGTATGGCTGGATTTATGAGATACGCATTTTTATGGAGAGAATAAATAATTGATCAGGAGCAGGATCGGTTTAAAGCAAGTTATCATACGTAGCTCGCTTCACAGTTCACAGTATGAATGGTTCTTGCAAATCAATCAGCGCTTGCAGCGATACGATGTTCGGTGGTGGCTTCAAGAAACAATTAACCCAACAGTCCGTTGATATCAGCATCCACCGTAGAAGAGTATTTTCTCAAGTTTGCAAAAACACACCTGGAGGCGCTTCATATTCATTTCAGTTGGCCGTGTGAGTGAATGAAATAGATAAGGGAATACGAAAACCTAACGCTAGCAAAGAGACACACATCCAGCATAGGGTACTGGAGGGTATTTTCAGCAGGTTTCTAAATTCACCATATTTACCTTTTCTTTCGCCAATAAAAATACTTTGCCGACATACAATTTCAATATGTTTTAACTATTTTCTCAAGACTGTAAGTAATCCACTATTTTTTATTCAAAGAACGTCAAAACCACCTGTTCTTGCACTATAACTAGGCCATAGACCGAAAAAATAGACGCCATCGCTTAATGGGCTGAAAATACCCTCCTGTGCCCTATATCCGAGGATCTTTTACGAAGCTAGCACACGCAATCCTGAGTGTTACCGAAGTGTTAAAAATCGACGTCTGAAAGACAACACCGAAAAGGGTTGCGGTTGCTTTTTTGAGCGTGCAGTTCATTTCATCAGGCATCAGACAGCAGCGTATCGACTCAAATAAACTTTGTAGATTTTTTTAAATGCGGCATGCAGTATGGTTCAGCTTTTAGACATGCCTGTTTGGAATGCTTGAGAACCACCCCAACGACATCTCTATATCAAGCTGCAGTGAACGTCAGCGACAGCATGTCCTGGGCTCAAAATTTGACAGCGGGCCCAAATCAGACTGCTGGCAGTTGAGTGAAACGCAGTGTTGAGAACTGAAAAACGTGAGTTCGATGATTTGGCAAAAAGCGACCCCCAGGCACGTCGCCATTTTTCTATGACCGCAATCTAAAACGTCAAAACACTGGGCGGGAAATCATTTCATAGAAAATATATGGAGCGGCCATTGTTGTTTGGGGCCCAGCAACGAGGGGCCCATCAGTATGGGGGTATTGTCAAATCATATGTGAGATTGGTGACTCCAGGCTGGCAAAAAGTTAGGGGTGAAGAGCTGGCATTTTTTCAGCTATCGATACCTATAATATCGGATGAAAAGGTATCGATATCCGATAATATCGCCAGGCAAAATATCGATGCCAGATACTCGATATATCGAATCAAAATATCGATACCTCCGGTATCGATAAAATATCGCACATCCCTAGTATGGAAGCCCCCCCTTTTAAAGAGAAGAGGAGTTATAATTCCCCTTATAAAGAGGGGATGGGTCTCAATTTACCATAGAATAAATTCTTATCACCGAAAACACCCACATGCCAAATTTTGTTCTATTTGCTTGATTAGTTGTCGAGTTATGCAGAAATTTGTGTTTCATTTGTATGGGAGCCCCCCTCTTAGAGGGGGGAGGGGTTTCTAACCATCACTAAAACCTTTCCTGGCCCCAAAAAACCTCTACATGCATATTTTCATGCCGATTGGTTCAGTAGTTTTCGATTCTATAAGGAACATACGTACAGACAGACAGACAGACAGACAGACAGACAGAAATCCTTCTTTATAGGTATAGATAATGACCTTTATTATTTTTTATAACGGTAGTTTTTTCACTTCTTATGAGGGATGTGTCTTTTTTTGAAGCACTAACATTGGAAGAACTTACGAGAGGGTCATTGTATGTATACCGTATAATGGGGGGGCGCTTACTAAGCTCAAAAGTTAAAAAAGTCTACTCCGAACTTCTACCAAAAAATAAATAAAGTTTGTTCCAATAAATTCAACAATATCCAAAAAAGTTACATAAAGTTTAAAAGATGACGGTTGCGTGCTAACGTAGGACCACGCAAAGTTGGATTTTTATATAGTTAAGAGCTTGGTTATTTAAACTGTTTGTATGAAAACCAAAAAGAAAATTAATAAATTTATCTGTATTTTTTAAAGAGATGTCCCAATTTTGAATACTTAGCAAGCAGAAAACATATTGAGCAGAACTACTGTTCTCTTGTCACCTTACAGCAATCAAGCATTGTCAAGCACAATCAATTAAGCACAACCCACGTTGACATTTTACCTATTCGATCCCTTTTTCTTAATAGCACATCATTGCCATAACACAATACATTCTATTTTCACTACTCTTCCAATGAAATAACGAACATGCGCAAACATAAATATGAACGTATACAATTATAAAAAACCGAACGGTACAGATATCAAATTGACCTAGGTTTAATTGTCGTAAAGATTCTTCGACGTTAGTACTAGTACTAGTTAGTTAGTATAAGAAGATTTTGTCATTTTTCCAGTTCACTTTTCCAATGCAGACATCAAACTTCGTCTAGGTTTAATAACCGTACGAAAAAAATTGTCAATTTATTGGGACGAAGAGACCTTGTATCTTTTGCTAACGTACTTCCCAAGCATATGTATCAAATTGGGATAGGTTCTATCACCATAAAGAATCTTCGATCTGTTGGAACGAAGGGGGTTTTGTCGCTTTTTTTTGTAAAAGGAAATCACAATAAACAGATGGTGTATGTAACTGTCGTCCCTGCCGGTGAAGCAAGGTGACCACAAAGAATATGTACGGGAAAATTTGAACTTGAAACTTTTCGTTAATTTTCACTATTCCGTGATTAAAAACGAAAATTGCTACATCTACAAATAATTGCTACATCTATTATGAATCGATGGGTATTCATATAATCAAAATCCATTCATAATTGGCAGAGCTGTTAGCGTTCAAAGTCTTTGATATTTTCGTGACGGTAACTATGTAGAATCCAAATTACCGAAATGGAATGACACCCAGCAAGACGTAGTCCTACGTCAAAAAACGTGTTTTTACAGAAGCGGCATCTTACTACGACGAATTTGTTCCACGTGACACTGAAATACTTATGTATAGGATCGTTTTTCACCAACTTCCCGTAGTAGGATCGTTACAAAATTAGTATCAAAATAAACAGAATTGTCTGTAGAATCGAGTTCTTCCAATTCCAATTATTCCAATTGTGTGGTTCTTCAATTAAGGCTACACAGAATAAAAGCTATACTCAAATAACGTAAATTTTTTTTTTTGAAAATGCAAATTATGATATCGTTCTTATTTCAGATACCTATTGTTACAAATTTTTTTGAGTATACGAGATTATTATCATATCATCATATCATTGCATATTTGCAAGTAAACAAGAAGTATATACAATTATTTATACTGAATAATTGAGTTGTCGCTGTAATTTGTCGAAATCGTCATACCAGCAATATAACGAAACCAAGTTTTCAAAAGTGTTAGTATGTGAGGTATGAAATTTCATTTACTTTTTTCCCGTCCTGAGTTGCACTAGTCAATGCTAATGTTTTTGATAAACTATAATTGGTGCTGAACTTCGCGTAAGAGCAATCCGACAAAGCTCCAGCTCTATAAATTATTGTAATAAAACTATTCCATTTGATCAAGCATAAAGAGATCACGGTATCTTCAAAAGATATTGCGCAAGTCATTTTTCCGGGTTACCTTGCCCGATAGTTTCACATTGCTTAATATTTGATTTCCTCGCACAGATTCTCACAAAACAGCTCATAAATTTTCATGATAACTTATTAGTAACCAAAAGTTGAGAGATGCAATGCAAGAGAAAAATAGGGGGTATAAAAAGAGCACTGATTGCACTACGTTGAACGAGGGAAATAATAACTGACCCTGTTTAGACTCCATTCCATTCCATTTCAGAATCCTGACAACATCTGATAAAAAAAACATATTGGTATGCATGTATGAAGACGTCAACGTGTTTTGCCGGATAAATTCAGATTATTTCACTTAATAAGGGCAAAAAGCGTACATATACCGTAGCTTGTTCTGAAGACTCTACGTGGTATATTTCGCTAGTAGCTATACGAACCTGATAGATTAAAGTAGCGCTTTCAAGCAAGATCTTTTTTGGAGGTAGATTTCAAGTAGCGAGCAGCAACAATCACGAACTGTACCTAGCCATTACTTATTTTAAATCTGCAGCGTTATCGTTGCTTATGCAACGTTTGCTTATTTCAAACACGTAAGCAACGAATTGCGAGCAGAGATGGCTTAAGTTTGATGTTGTGCATCCTAAACTAATTAATATCTTAGCCTGTTTTGTCCCATTGCTACATCGATTCCAGATTCCATCCAGATTTGCCTGATGAAGTTAAATATAATGTGAGCAACGTTGCATTACGAGTCTATGTCCGATTTTAATCAATTGAATACCATTGACATTGACCAACATTCCTGTTTTTGCAAAGAGCGTTTTTTCTGGTTGTGAATCATTTGGCGATTTTTTTTAGCTCTTGGTTAACCCTTTAGTGTTTTTGAAGGCCACATTCGAAGTTTTTTTTTGAATTGATAATATGGAACATGTATTCAAAACATATTTCTTGACATTTTTATATTAATAAAGCAACATTCTGCCCATGAGGGTTATTTTGTAATATATCTGAAATGCAAAATAACTGAGTAGAGCGTTAGACATGAAAAACGTCAAAAAAAGACTATTTCTTGCGCTCCTCCAAATAATCATTATTGCATGAAGTTCAGAACTTGAGCTTCTTTTGAGTGTACTTTCATGACAACGCAGGCTTGATCGCATCACTTTTACGATGTTGCCCGTTAGAGGGTTAAGGGCACATGGCCGTTGAAATTTTTTAAAATGATCAATATTTGAAATAGATTCTACAGTCCTTTCCGACCAGGCGAAGTGGATTATGTTCTGGTGCTGCTTCATCGTAATTGCCTATTCCCTTTGTATCCAATACCAATTACTACAAATATCCACGTTTTTATGGCACACAATGTAAAATTCCCTAATATTTCCTAACATCTTAGTTTGTTGACTATTATGTGCGATCAATAAAAGTAAGCTGAGGCCTATTTTAATGCTTTTTTTCACTAAAAAATTCCTAGCAGCCAAAATTCCTGTTTTTTGTACGACGAAGAAACATTGTCGACAAATCGCTTCAATTCCCGTCGTACGCAACACATTGTCGTTATTCTGCAAGGGGGAACCTTGCATGACCAGTAGAAATTTTTGCAAAATTGCATTCGTCGTGACGGATTTAAAAACGGTACGACGAATTTAAAAAAACAAAATCAGTTACGAAATTTCAATAAAATGCTTATAATCGCTTTTTAGTTAAATTAAAGTGCATGGAACTGAAGGTAAGTGTGTTTGTGTCAAATCAGCACAAGAACTTTTGGATTATTTGTTGAAATCCATCCAAGAAATGATGAAGATTTAAGTGGTTTTCCTTACTACGGCGGGAATTAGCACTAAAACTCACATGCTTGTTTGCATAAGTTTGGTTGAGTGGTATGTGGTTTCCGGTTATTCCACTATAATTGACACAACGAAGCACTGGACTGTGTTGCCGAACGACGCTGGTATTACTGGGCACTCTGCTAACTATTATACCGGGATCTTCTCGGGGTTCACGAAGAAGAAACTCCGGGGTACTCGAGGGTTCCACAACGTGTGCCACAGCGGCCTGGTGTTTAAGCTGCACCGTTACAATTTTCCGATGTATCTTATCAAGATCATCAGAAGCTATCTGTCAGGCAAAGTGTTCCGGGTATCTCTGAATAGTATCTGTTCGCAAACAATCTAGCTGTTTGTGTAAAAAGGCACTCAGATCACAGAGAAAATTAGAATGATTAGAGTTCAACAACAATGGCACTGAGTGGTGGAACCCATACTATCCGATGCCTTAAGGCTTTTGAGGATGCTAAGTGCACGAAAGATCTGCGAAATGTTGCGAACGCGATTGGATATTCCGAAACATGATCACTGAATGTCGCATCGCGTATTTGCTCATCGTGTCGTCGACGTGTCCACAGATTATTTTAGGTGATTTCTATCTATCAGCATTCTATCAACAGAGTGTTTCCGGAAGCTTAGCGACACTTACTGAGATATTACCAGAGGTATCAAGTTTTGAAAGTCTTACCACGGTATCATCAATGATACCGATTCAATCAATAGAAACGTTGGCGGTCAACATCAAAATATTCCACCCAGGCATCGCAGGATTCAAGAAAACCGTGAAGTCAATCAAGCCACAAGGAGTGAATTTGAATACTGCTGTAATGCTCCGATTTTTTTTTCCTGTGTGGACTCATCACTGCAACCAGTATAGTTGATCTATTGTGAAATCGCCCGGGTGTTTGTTGTATGACCTGCACTGCATTTCTTTTTGCTATAATCGCTATTGAATGAGCGATATGCTTATTATGCGTGCTTATGTGTATTGTGGGGTTTACCCTTCCTTCAAAGCTTGATCTACTTTACCCATTTATTCCTCACTGCCAGTACTATCCCATATTATAGCCGTCCGAGGACTCATTCGTTCCTCTGACCAGTACACTTAACTATAGGAGGGACTTTTGCACTGCCAAGAGTGGGTAAATTTAGAATTCAACATGAAGGAAAAGTAAATGAGGGGGGGGGGGGCTGAGAATAAACCCATGCTAAAGTCACTGGACATCGAATGGTTTGATTCTACTAACGCTCGAACCCACGACCACTCGCTTGTCAAATCAGACTCGGTAACCTTGCGGTTACGGAGCCCCCCGATTACAACTTGGTTTGATCCATGGAATCCACCAGCTTGGATAAAAGATTGTGGGACCGTCATCCGGGGTGAGATTGTGCCAAAAAAGCATATGGGTCATTCCACGAGAAATTTACAGTCAAAATTTTTTTTCTCTTCGGAATATTTTTTTTACGTTCTTTGTTAAAAAAAATCGATACGTATTTTTGTATTTCGATGTTACTGTTGGAACTCGTAAGATATGATTTTTTAAAGTATTGTAATCCGAAAAAATCACTATTTTTTAAATACTGATTGTAAACATAGTTTGCAATATGTTTTTATGTCTCAGCGCGTGTGTTAATGTGAAGCGAGTGGTAATGCTCAATCGATGTTCTAACCCACGGGTAGCTTCATAACGAGGCCGCCTTTGATGGTATTAGTGTAACGTGTCGTTGAAGCACGCGTGTTCGTCCGATCGTTTGCATTAACGTGCGCGCTTCGATATAAAAATTCATAACTTCTAGAGTTTTCATTTCTCCATTTCCAAAGTTTGCATGCTTCTTCGAGAAAGATGAACAAATATTTTAAAATAAAAAAAATCGAGAAAAAAAGTTCCAACTTTGAAAAAATTGCAATTGTTTGTAAAAATGCACTATTTAACTATTGAAAAACAATCGAGAGTAGGTATGGTATACCAATTTTGAAAGCTTGTGGAATAGTGAACACATCTGGTAGAACGTCATTTTTTGATATTGCAAACTATGTTTATGTATTTAAAAAATAGTGATTTTTTCGGATTACAATACTTTAAAAAATCATATCTTACGAATTCCAACAGTAACATCGAAATACAAAAATACGTGTCAATTTTTTTGAACAAAGAACGTAAAAAAAATATTCCGAAGAGAAAAAAATTTTGACTGTAAATTTCCCGTGGAATGACCCATATGTTTTTGTTCTTTAGCTCAGTATACATACAATTTAGGAACTAAGTTGATTTAAAACCTGTCAATATATACTAAATTGTTCAATTAACAACTACCGTAGAGAGGGTTTAGTTACAATAACACCTAATTTTACTGAAAGTGCATGAACTTTGGCACAATCTCACCCCTTCTAGGGGGTGACGTGCCTAAAACCTAAAGTTAAGGTAAATACCTAAACGGTGAACATTAGCATGTTTATAAACAATACACAGAAATATCAGTATAAAGTAGTTCATATGGGGCCGTCCTTGAACTAAGTGGACTATTAGGGGCAGGGGATCGGCCAAAAACAACGCATCATTCAAAAAGTGTGAACGAAAATAATCCGGTGAGGTCTGAAATAACTAAAAATGAGTTCGTAGTCAATGGATTATTATAGCCAGTAGCGTTTCTAGGGTTAACAAGGGGCAGATATATGAAGGGGTGTATCCTAAGGGGGCATACCTATTTGATCATTTAACAAAAGTAACCATTACTTCGTTCGAGAAGCCGAAGCCGCAGAACATGTGGCCCATCCCACCCCCTCCCCCCTTCTTAAAATTGGCTGTTTATACACGGTATAATATATTCGTCTAATATTAGAGTGTTAATTCAAAACATCTGAAATTTCCAGAGAAAAAGTAAAAATTAGTTTAAATTATTTAGCAGACCTATTGTGCTGTTTGCTCCAAAATGGATGATGCAATCTAATCTGTCAAAATATTGTGCTTAATAGTAAAGAATGTAAATGTACTGGTGTATACTGACATATTTTTGTTGTGTATGTGAAATCCACAAATTGGATCAATCATTATGGCTTGGCACAATCTCACCGCTGTGAAGCTCGAAAAGTACAAAGTTACGAAAAATATTATTTTCGTAACTCATCCAACGCATGATAACCTTTCAATACATTATAAATGATTAGTTTATGTACCTTCAAAATAGTAAGTTGATGCGATTTCTTGTTTGGGTTGGTTTATGCGGGACATTTTTTACAAGCGTTATTTCCGAGTATTTTTGATCGCCAACTTTGAAACCATGTTTAAGCTAAATAGTTTGCTAATATTATCTGTGTTCCATTCTAAGTTATGAATAAATATGTTATGTTCATGATTATTTTGAATTTAGGTCACCAGTTTCTATAGATATAGTAAATTTTCACAAATGAACATTTTTGGTTTTTGGCGCAATCTCACCCCCGTGGCACAATCTCACCCCGGATGGCGGTTCACAGCTTCCTAAGCATTGCTTCATATGATCCTTCCTTACCCTCATCTTCCGCTCTTCCCCTTCACGACTGATCTCAATCTGTTAGAAGTTAGAACCTATCGACTCTTTCACTACTTTCTTCTACCGTTCCCTTCGTCAATTGTATAATCCAGCGTTATAAAAACTTGCAGTTACAAAAAAGTAGCAGTTTCCCGACGTGCGGTGGGTAGTTTGTACGCCCACCGCGATTTCTCAGTTGTCCATTAACCAATAACTTTGAATTTTGGCGTATTATTAGTAACTAAAAATCAACTTTATTGGTTAATGGACAAACGAGAAATCGCGGTGGGCGTACAAAACTACCCACCGCCTTTTTCATGATTTATTACTAAAACGGCTTATGGAATTGATAAGACATCTTCAGCAATGTTATACAGTATTACAATGCGCATCTTTATAAAAATTATACACTGTAAAAAATTATTTTTGGTGAAAATAAAAAAAAACACTTGAAATTTTCAAAATATTGTAACTTGGTCGCTTTTAATTTGTCCATCATGAAACTTTTAGAAACAGTAGTAGATATTGCTAACTTTATATTTATCCTTAAATGTTGTAAGAGCGATACGTGTTTGTGTCTTGTCTATCAATTTTCGTATTACTAACTTTATTACAACAAAAAATAAAAATTTAAAAAAATGCTTTTTTGAGATATTTAACTTTTTAGTTTTATTTTCTGTTTTTTTTGTCAACAAAAAAATTTTTTTTCCCGGTGCACAAATTTTTTTAGAAGGACAATTTTATTATCTATAACTTTGCTGAAGACACCATTTCGATTAAACAAACCATTTTTCCAAAATAAAATATTCAATTCATTAGGTAGTTTCATTTTTGGTTAGGCCCTTTTGAAAAAGCACTCTTAAAAAAATAACTGATATTATAAATTGACATCTTTTTTTAAGGAGAATATCTATGCAAAGTTTCAGCTAAATCAAAAATGACGAATTAAAATCGGTTTGCGAAACACCGTGGAATCGCTCTAATGATTCATAGAGCTTATTCTAAAACATTAATTTAGAGTTTGTACTTGGTAACAACCAGGGCCCGACAACGTCACCTTCAATTGCATAGCGTCACTTAAGCAGTAAAACTTCGGTATCAAAAGAAGCAGCACCGCTTCGGTTTCCAACTGGCTTATGTTAGCGTCAGTGAAACGGGTTTCACTTCATCATGACTATCGGATTTAACTTTTCATTTGTACTTTTCTATCAAATATTCAGAAGAAGGCCAGCAACTTTGAATGCAAATGAATTGAATTTGAGCAACATTTTCTACAATGCAACGCATATTAAAGTTAACCTAGTCAATGTCGGCAAATCGTGCCTGACTTTCTGCCGTCGTCAATTGAAACAGCCACCAACTTCAATTGACGCTTGCTTGAAACGTTCTGTTCAACAAACGAAGCAAGTCACTTCATGTATGAAGCGAAGATAAGAGAGTGTCAGTTTCCCTTATTTGTTTCGACGATGTCGGGCCCTGGTAACAACCTTGGTAGCTTCAGAGACAATTAGTTTAGTTAGTTAGTGAATTAGTTAGTGAAGCACTTCTGGTAGTGAGCCATACCGGAAAACCTAACGGCAGTGCATTTGAAGTTATCATTGAATAAACAATTCATGCTGCTGATCGTCTATTGAAAAACACTGCTCTAGCTCTGCTTATGGCGTGATTCATTCGTTTGCCTTGCCCTTCTTGGTCAATTTGTCACTAACTGTTGGTGTCATTCTAACGATGCGATGGTGCAATTTACGTACAGCATGCTGCATAGAAACAGATTATGTGAAGTAGTCTTGGCTTCATTCAAACAAATTGTCATTGCCCCTCCTTTTTTTTTATTTCATCCGTTTTATCAAAGACGTGGCTAGAGGGTGTTGCCAGTAGCAACTTAGCAACGAAAACTAATAATGAAATGATGTGCTGAAAACTGCAGTGAATTTATAAAAAATGTTCAACTTTACGTGGAAATTCCAAGAGTTGCTTACAAAATTGAATCTTTTGATAAAAACTATACGAAAGGTACATCTTTTGTGATTCGAATGGTATGCGAACCATAAAAATATATTCAGAATTGGCTGAGCTATAAGCGTTCAAAATCTATCAATTTTTCGTGTCACGATTATTTTTGCTTTCCTAGCATGCCACCCTATTAAAGTAAAACGTAGTCCTACGCAAAAAAATACCAATATGTAAAATTACACTAAACTCAAAATTGAAACCGAACTCTACTGCATCTATTCTTAGCAAATCCTACGAGTAGTGATCAACCGAAAAATCGTACAAAAATGAAAGAGTATTTATGTATGTACTAGCTGACCCGATACACTTCGTAGTGCCAAAAATGAAACTGTGCTGTACATAAATCCTGGGGGCTACTCCCCGCAGTGACCGGCGCTTCTGAGGGCAAGTCGCTGAGAACACCCGCGGCCAGCGGCCGTCTCGCCCTGAATCATCTAGTGTTACTATAGGTAGTTTCTGGTGTTGTTATTGACTAATGTTTTATGGAAGAGTCTAAAATTTCTCGAATTCGATTAGTTTTTAAGTTACGCAAAAATATCTGTTCGATTTGTATGAGAGTGTGCCCCCACTACCACAGGGGTGAAGGGTCTCAAACTATCATAAAATAAATTCAGCCTCTAAAATCCCCCATATGCAAAATTTGGAGCTCCAAAAGTAAAGGCCGTCTACAGACAGTCTTACCCGTTAGAGGATTAAGGGTAAACGGGGTAACAACGCCTGCCGGGGTAAAACCGCCCACCATGATTTTACAGGGCCTTGCACAAATTGGTGTTAACTGTTGATGACAGTCATATTACTGAATGCGTACGCAATATTTTACAATACCTTGTACAGCAATATCGTATAAACTGTCGGAGAAATAAATAAAAACAGATTTTTTGTTATAATCGTTTCGTTTTTTATAACTTTGTTCCCGCAGAACTTAGGGTTTATTTTATTCAAAATGTTAAAACTTTTAGTAAATCCAACCCATATCGCATCTCTGATCCTGTCTTCATCCGACAGTACCTAAATTAGGTAACTGTTCAGCCACGAGTGCACGAGATACCTCGTTTATAATGCTTCAATATAATTCTCGGCTTGTAAACACGTCATTGCTAAGTGTGCTCAAGTTAATCTAAAATGAGTTTTAGAAACAACCGTCGGAAAAATGCCACGAGTGACTCAAATGTAAACGATGCTAAATTACCATACGAAAAGACACTATGTAAGCTCTCCTGGATATTCGAAAAAAAATCCGTAAAACCAGTATTACGAAAAATAAGATATAAGATATATCTTTTTTTAGAAATTTAATATAATGGTAATGGTACTCATTAACAGCCTTAATTTGTTAATTTATATCGAAAAATATTATGCACATGCGAGATTTATGATGGTTTAAAAATCACACGACAACTTGAATTTATTATATCTGAATATAAAAATCAGGCATAATGAAATGAGCCAATATAGTCCCTAAGTTGATAGGCATTTCCTCTTACCAACGCTAATATGCAGAGATATAGCACCCTACTCGCTTAGTACAAAAAAATAAAAGAGTGTTTAATACATAAATGCTAGGTAAAGCCGCGTCAATAAATACATCTAATTCTCTACCACTTGACTATACTATTTAAATACAACTATAAACAATTAGCGGCATATGCGTGTCATTTCAATACTATAACATTTTGTGTGACTGATCACCCAAATCGGGTTACTTGCAGGAAATCGCTCTATCTCGGGATCGATACAAATCGATTCTGATGTAAAAATTCTGGAAAATACTATAAGGGTGGTGTTTTTGAGATCAAATTTTACTCATTACGAAAAAAAAACCTTGGGCTTAAACGTCTTTCTACGGCTTGACCCTTCTTTATCGACAACCTTCACAGCCGGCTATTAGAGTACACGATAATTATCTAGCCGAGCGAGATTCGAACATACCACGACTGGTTTGTTAGACCAATATCGTACCTCGAAACTAACTGGGCGGGACTCCTTACGAAAAATATAAAAATTCAAAATATAGTTTGGTAGCCGCTAAAAAGTAATATTGTTTTCGGATTTCCTGGGCAATTTTCTTCGAAAATGCGAAAATAATTTCTTTCTAAGCCCCATATTTCCTGAGAAATAAGCAAAAGAAAATAAGAGGGTTTGACAAAAACTTTTATTTTTAAATGGAGGTGCTCCCATCCCAGATAACACAAGATCGTAATATAAAGTTCACATTAAGTCGCATCCATGCCAATTTTACATTAAAATTGCATAATGAGTATGTCAAAAGAAAGTGAATAATAAGTTATTTTGCAGTCGTGCGTGCCCTTATATACAACTCATGACTGTGAATTATTAAGCAGTATTGTTGATTGTGGTTAGCCTCCCAGTTGGCTTCGAGGTATGACGCTGGGCTAATAAGCCAGTCGGAGTATGTTCGAATCTCGGATGGGAGAGGCTGTTAGAGTCAATAGGATTGCAGCAACTGGCCCTGCAATTGTCCTGTACTCTAACAGCTGGCTTCGAAGTCTGTCGTATAAAAACAGCAGGTCAAGTTTCTATAACGGAATGTACCACCTAGGCTTTGCTTTGCTTTTTTATTGTTGATTGTAATATTAAGTTATATCTTAATCATATATTCTGGAGTATTAAGTTGCGTATTCTAAAAACCGGAACCACTGTATGAAACGCAAGATAGAATTACAAATGATTGTCAAAATTCTCGTACATATATAGCCACGTATATTACCTCCACTTACTTATATGTTCTTATGATGTGCAAAGTATAAGTTTTTCGTGCAGATATGATCTCGTATTTTTTAGTTGCAACCGAGATGCACAAACCAAATTGCTTGCTGGGATTAATCGTGGAGAGGATCCAAAACAAGCAAAGCAAACAAAAGCCTAGGTGTTACATTCCGTTATCGAAACTTGACCTTCTGATTTTTATATGACAGACTTCGCAGCCAGCTGTTAGAGTACAGGACAATTGCAGGTCCAGTTGCTACGATCCTATTGACTCTAATAGCCTCTTCCAGCCGATATTCGAACATACGACGACTGGCTTATTGAGCCAGCTGCATACCTCGAGGCCACCTGGGAGGGAAGGATCCACCGGCACCAAATTTAGGATTTTTACTTTCCGATCTAAACCTAAATCTGACAATTGATTGAAGTTTTTTACGAAGCCTACAATTAATTCGAAAACAGACACGGCTGAAGCCTGTAAGTCGTAATACGTACTTGTCGTGAATACATATTAATAGTGGAATTTAATATGGGTAAAGTTTTCTTCTTTTCCTTAATTTCAGACAAATCTGACAATATTTGGTTCAAATCCGTGATGTCGAATACATGGGTTTCGGATACATAATACACAATTTTTAAATTTTAAATAACTTGAGAACGGTTAGGCCTAATGAAGTATCTCTGTATGAGATAATTTGTTCAAAGTGATGCGAACAATTTGATTTTGTTTGATTTTGACATAAAAATGTTTTGGGTATTTTTGAAACCTTTGTCATATTGAAAAGTTACTCCTGATGCAAAAAATTATGTTTAAAATCAATCCTTACGTGGTGTCCAACATATCGGCATAATTCCAAAAAGAGTCGAGTCAAATCAGTTGGCTATTTGAACTAGAAAAGTTCAATATTCCAAATTCAGATTCAGAATTTATTTATTGAGCCTTCTGTACTGTACATAATTATTTTGAATTACTTTTTCGAATAATACTGCTATTGATTTCAATCATGAGCAACCGAAAGAAGAGTTGAAATTGATCAAGTTTTCATCACGAAATGTAAAGCACCAAATCATCGGTTAGATAAGCTTCGGTTAGCTTTTCCTGATGAATTAAACGCGAAATCGTTTATGATTACCGGTTTGTTGGAAAGTTAATCGCCAGTCTGGAAGCTATCGCTTTTCCAATAACGATCCTGCTGAAAAATATTCATTTCCGTAACTATGCACAAACGACTATCGTTCGTATGTTTATCTAACTTAGGATCATACCATATAGAAAACTCATCCTACAACTCGTATTTCCCGCATCTTTGCCTCTCGTTGACATTTGCTCAAGTTTAAAAAGAGAAAAAAAAACGCTATTGCGTTGGCTGGCTGGATGACCTCGCGATGCCCTCCTCCCCCAAACATTCAGCGGTTACGGAGGTACATTCGGCTGCCTCACACTATTCGCAACAACGATAAATATGGTGATTCTCTTCTATGTGGTATTCATCGTGTTTTTGCCATTTCCTTTGGTAACTATCCATGAGCTGGCACCAGCAAAGAGGTAGCAGGGTTTATTCATCTGTTTCCCATGAGGCCCATCTGCGCTATTCGATGGATCTTCGGGCACATGGTGATTGTACTAGTAGTTGCAGCATCACCACCGGGCCGTAATTGTAAGAGCGGTTCGTGTTGGTCTACTTGGGCTTCTTTCGCCTTTGTTGCGATTTCATTGCATAGTCGGTTAGTTGGATAGATTTTGGACACAAATCTTTCTCTATTCATTAGCTAAAGCTAAAGCCAGTCGTCGTACGTTCGAGTCTCGGTCAATAAGATCGTAGAACTAGCCCTGCTATTGTCCTGTACTCTAATAGCGGGCTGCGAAATCTGTCGAATAAAAACAGAAGGTCCGTAATGTAGCACTTAAGCTTTGCTTTGCTTTGTTTAGCTAAAGCTATGAGCTACTTACTATTTGATTAGTTAATTTTGATTAGTGAATTAGTTATTACGCAAAGTTTTGTAAAACTTGTGAATTCTCATAACGTTTTTGCTAATCGCAATAAAATTCAGCATCGAATCTAGCTCATCAAATTTGCTATTTTACTACTGAATAACTCATACTTAAAATGAAAGACTATTAAATTTAAACCAGTCTTATACCACGGTAAATACAAACGACAAAGCAGTACGTAACTAAGCAATATTGTAGATTATAATCGGTTCTACAAGTATTATCCAGGAGAGTTTATTTTTTAAAATTTGTTTGCTTATGATGGCACAGCTAAATAGACGAGCATAATTGAGTTTATATGAGCTTCAAAATAAAAATTAAGCCGGATGATTGAGAAATAATTTGCTACAGCGGGATAAAAACAATGTCACGTGCATTCCAAGTACTCTTACATCTGATTTAGTCTGGCGGATGACTCGAAAAATTGATGTGATTTCGAATTTTTAATAGCTGCTACGAAGTGTTTGATTTTAATGTGTATCGTGAAAACAATAAGCGTTGTTTTAAAATATGTTTGTGCTAGGTTAGTTCATATATGTTTTATTTAGATGGTTGTCATTAGGATTATACTTTATCTGTTGACTATAATAAATGTAAATTTAAATGTAATAGTTATTCCCTTTTTTACTGAAAGAAATTTTTAATCTTTCTGTACATTTTGATGTTTTCACGTATATTTTCCCAGAAAACTCCAATGGAATTTTTCTCATTGACTCAGGCATCACTTATTTCAAACATGCATAACTCTTAAAGTAAGTTAATTTTCGAAATAAAGAAAATATTATTCGGAAAGAGATTCTCCTAAAATTTTCTATGATGGTGAATAACTTCAAAGAAAAGAAAAACTATGTTCTAAATTATGAAAAAGTATCGAAACATTTTTCTCGTTTCCAAATATGTTAGTGATAAAAATTTTACAATTCCAAAAGAGTTTTTTTAGTGCTACATTCCGCTTTCGAAACCTGACTTTCTGTTTTTGTTAAACAGCCTTCACAGCCAGCTGTTATAGAGTACATGATAATTGGGCGGCTAATGCTACGATCCTATTGACACTAACAACCTCTCCTAGCTTCGAATATACAACGACTGGCTTGATAGACCATCGTCGTACCTTGAAATGAACTAGCTTAAACATTTATTAACATCAAATTATATCTCACAATATAAGCATTTTTAAATTAAAATTTAAAATGTGCATTTTTTCGGAAATATAAATCAGAAACGTAAATAGTACCTTTTGAGAAAATTTTTCCAAAGCAGCGCAAAACTTCCAACAAAAGTTAGAAAAACTATATTCCACGTCACGGACAATTCTTAAAATATTCTTTTTTTGCAGATTTTTAATATTTGAATGATGATAGTTTCTCGATTGCGATACTTCACGTTCCTGAGACAAAATAAACAACATTATTTTGTAAAATTTTTTTAGCTGGTTATTTTTTGTATGCCAGAAGGGCATTGGGGCTAAAAGTCCGGTGTTTTGAGATTAATAAAACTAATGATTTTTATATTAATAATCGGTAATTAGTTGTATTCTTATCGCATGTAAGGTGAACTATGAGTAAATCATATAAATTCTAATTATTGTGATTGTATGGTAGGTATGTGATGACTGCTCGTGAGGATAAGGTGCTGTGGATAAGGTTATTTTTTACCATTTTTTGCTCATTGTGCCGATCTTCATTTCATCTCGTATCATTGCGTGTAAAAAAAAACTTCAGCATGAGTATACTGGCAACGTTTTGCGCCTTTTCCCATTTTCAAACGGTGTCTGTCACAAGTTCTGTACATTTCCAACAAACTTGCCGGAGCAACCGCGAAGCTGTGATTCGCTAGTACCTAATAACTGGAAAACAGCATTACATGGAGCCCCTGATGCATCTTTTGCATTCTCTCTCTAGGTCTTCGAGTTGCTTTACAACATCCATAACAATGTCTAGAAGCTGCCGTACTTGTGAAAGGTGAATGAATGGAGTGAATGAATGAATAGCCCCGCGACTAGGTATACTGAGAGCGAAAAACTGAGAGAATCATAGATGAGAAACATAATTTGTCTGGCTAAAACTTTATAGTTTACGATCCACGGGGCAGTTGTTTTGAAACAGCTATCCAGTGTAATTTTTCAAACGAAACATTCTGATGTTGGTTGCGACAGTGTACAGACGTTCCTCGCCAACGTTTTAATCGTATCTTTTCTAATGTGTTCAATTGTTAATTTGCCGCCAAGATTTACTGGTGATTTTCGCTAGTTGGTGCTTAGTAGTGTTATAGTGGATAAACAGTGAATTCGACGTGCTAAAACTGTTCACTAATTTTTGTACCGCAAATAGAGCAACAGAAAAAAAATCAATTATAGTGAAGATAACATAGCATGTGATACATATGTTAAGCTGAAAATAACGAATAATTGTATAACAGTACGTACAACGTGAAAGTGTTTCTGCGAAAATATCCGTTATAGCAATATTAACACCGGTATTTATAATTAGCATCGAATATAATTTTTGCCGAAATTGTTAGATGATACAAATTTCTCCACAAAAATCCACGGGCAGTTATCGATAGTCAGCGTTTGGAAACAAATATCTGGATCGTAAAAAATATACATATGATATAGCTGATTTTCTTAGTGGTCGCTGGTTGGGTAAGTCAAATACTATTTAGCTGTTTACAAATAGAAGTTTTTTTTGTTTAGTGTCGTTGAAAGTTTTTTAAGATTAGTGACTTTTTTTGGATCGATTCATAACTGTCCGTTCGGAAGCTCAAATCGATGGCCTATTCGAAATAAAATAGAAAAAACGATTTAATTTCGGTGACAAAGTGGTTAATGTTCGAAATCCGGAGAATCCGTCTGAATCATTTTTGGCAGTTAGGCTGGCCATTGTGCACGTTTCTGAACGAGTAGATTGCTCGTATTTTTCAACTTTTCTTCTAATTTTTAAAATTAATATAGGGTAAGGAATCTAGTTTTCGACCCTGTGCTAGTTTTCGCACTGGTAAAACATTCATCAAATAAATTTCTAAGGAAAAGGTAGAGAAAAGCTATTATTTAGGATATTGTCAAGGTTGTTATATTGCTAGAGATTTTTCAATACCCCACCAAAATTGGGGCCTGGGTCCAAATAATCAAGTTTTTTTAACTGGACCTGGAGTTCGAATGTTTTCTTTTCGTCTAGTAAAGGCAGATTTCTATAAATTGTGTATATTAGGACACTGAATCCACATAATATGTTATTATACAAAGAAAAGGCAATATTTCTGTCAAACTTTCTTTTGTTGCAGTGAATATTTATTTTAAATGTTGTAATTGAAGACGTTTAAAAAGTACGAAAATTGAAACACGAAACTGTTTGTGTTCTAGTTCTTCTAATATATTTCAAGTTATATTGAATATACGCAGATATACATGAAAGCTTCTACCCAGTAAGCAGTTTCCAAATGAGTTTTCAATTTTTGCTGCAGTCAAGCATTACTGTATTCCAAAACCTATATTTCGTTTAGATTGTTTCAGAAATCTCAAGCTATTTTGCGATCTGCACTATTACCTATATTTTCTACAAAAGTAGATGATCTGGAAAATATCGATCTCCGGTTTGCAAATGAGGAGATGTCTTGTTACTCGGGAAATGCTCACAGAATCCGTTAGAAAATTTCGTGACTTGACTGCAAGACCTAATTACTTCATAAACAATCGTCCAAATCTAATCTATGACTAGACTTGATAGAATTTAGATAATATTTCATGTAATTAGGGGTGACATGAATGCGACTGTTCCTGAGAAGACATCTATAGACAACATTTCGAGTTTCAGAATTTGTCAGCAATGCCAGCGCAAAAACGTTCAAATCAGACACTGACACAGACACAAAAAACCCGATTTAATCCACCTAGTGGTGAAAGGAACCTTTGTTATACGGTCTTACTTGCTATTTGAGATAGAAATCGACACGTCTTCGGAACATAATTCATCTATTGGTTATCGTAGCGTAGTGCGTTGATTTACATAAAATTTTTGAAAATTGAATAAGTTTACAAAATTTTAACAAAATAGGAACACTTAAATTTTGATAGATCCTTTGTTCATGAAATTGCCGAGTGAGGATAAGTAAGTTGTTATTAATCTGAGTAAGTGCAAATAAAAGTAAGTTGTAAGTGGAAATCTTATCCTTTAGCATATACGTTGTCTAGGAAAGGTCTAATTTATAGGTTTTTGAACTATGCATAGTTTCCTGTAATGCCATTCTATTTGACTCACATCAATAGAGTTTTCTTGAATAATTTTCATCAATTTTTATTAACTCACGCTGATGTATTTTATACAACACGTGTAGGTTTTTCAACGCCATATTGTTATAAACTTACAAATCGTTGTTTAACTAACGTATATTCTTCAACAAACTTATTGTGAGCAAAATATCATAATTATTCAATGCATTAATAATTTAAATTGTTGGGAAAATTTATGCAGCAAAACTATCAGCAAATGTAAAATGTTTAAAATGTATCCGTCTGCTGGTAGTCGAGTAATGCGGAGTCAAAATTAGGGTATTTTTTATAATCAAAGTTCCACAGATCCTAAACAAGCAAACATAGAGGTATAGTCTTCTCAGCAAAGTTGTGTATTTTTACTATTTGTACAATTTTATAGTGCATGAAAAAGTCATACAACAATTACAAAAAGAGCAAAAATAGAAAAATTGATTTTACAAATTCATATACAATAAATAAGATATTTCTATCTTCGCTGCAGAGATAGAAGGTTACTGTCTTTAGCAAAATTTCTTGTAATAATATGCTCTATAACTTTGCAGAACACATCAATATTGATATATTGACACTGAAGAAAAATAATTTTTTTATTTCACTTTTAGGGGGATTAATCAAAATTTAAATTTCACCAGACGATAGAGCTTTCAATTTCAAGAAACTCTTCTAAAGGTTCGATAAACCTAAAACCAAGTTTTCCCAGTCAAAACTCTAGTGCACACGTTTTCTTTGGTTTGGGGCTATTGTGCGCGCGAGTAACTGTGTTACAAAAGTTGGCGCGAGTGTTCGAGGGGTAATATCTTTTAACCGGTAAAACCAATTCTTATGCAATTTTGCATTTATATTCGTAGTGTCAAAACCTCTCGTTTGATATTAAAATATTTCAAATTAGGTAAATTATCTTGGTTAAAATCATTATAAATTATTGTTAATTTTGGTGTGGTGTATACGGTTGCTCATAACTTTCAAATTAAACGTCCAATCAAAAAACCATTCAATAGTGATCTATTAGGATATACTATCTTTCCAATGAGACTAATAGCGCATAAATCGGTTTGGCCATCTCTAAGAAACAGGCGATAATTATTACCTTGTCAAAACAGGTTTTTTAAGCATAACTTTTAAACTACTTGTTTGTTTTCAGTTAAAAATTGCTGAACAATTTAGCTTTAATAAGGGCTTTCATTTGATACTAAGATCGTTGAAATCGGTCATGTAGTTCCGAAGAAACCCGTGTCACGTATTTTTCACATTTTTGCTTATAACTTTTAAACGAAACGTCGTATCACGAAACAACTCAATAGTGATCTACTAGACAATAACACCTTTCAAACAAAAGTAATAGCGAACCATTCGGTTCAGCCATCTCTGAGAAACAGGCGATAGAAAAAATTATTACACACACACACACACACACTCACACACACACACACACACACACACACACACACACACACACACACACACACACACACACACACACACACACACACACACACACACACACACACACACACACACACACACACAACACACACACACACAACACACACACACACAACACACACACACAACACACACAACACACACACACAACACACACACACACACAACACACACACACACAACACACACACACACACAACACACACACACACAACACACACACACACACACACACACACACACACACACACACACACACACACACACACACACACACACACACACACACACACACACACACACACACACACACACACACACACACACACACACACACACACACACACACACACACACACACACACACACACACACACACACACACACACACACACACACACACACACACACACACACACACACACACACACACACACACACACACACACACACACACACACAGACATTGCTCAAATCGTCGAACCCTATCGATTGGTATATGTGACTGGGCCTCGGATCAGCTTCGTGTTTTTCGACCAATTTTTAAACCTTTGTTATAGTATAACAAAGGTAAAAATAAAAATAAAAAAAGACTTGGTACCATGGAAGTGGAAAATAGCCAGATCGGAAAGTAATTGTATGATTTTAGGCGTTTCCCGGGATTGCATTTCAAGCATTTTCCATCTATTCATAAAAAGTCACAACATATCCATAACAGCCTTATCAACTTAAAAAACTTTAAATTTTGGAATCTTTCGGCCCAAGTCTGTACTCCCTACAAATTAAGAGCATCAAAGAAGAGAGTAATCATAATTGTCTTATTTTTACTTAAAGTTTAAACGTGAAAACCAAATCTGTTCTTCCTTTCCCTATATAGGGGAAACAAGGGAGACTTGATCCCCTTTTTGTTTTATGCATATTTCTCAAGTCAACTAGAAAAAACCCTGGGTTTACAATTTTTCGGCCGTTTACAATACAGCTTACTACCTACAATTTATCAGTTAGTGATACGTAGCGCTAAACAAAAGATATGGGATATTTTGGAAAGTACAGAAAATTGTACATATTCAAAATATGCGGAAGACTTGATCCCCAGTTGGGCACAATTGATCCATTTACAAATATATATATTTTTAAAGCTCAACTTTCATTTGAAAGTTTCATTAAAATAGGCCTAGTTCATGTAGTATCATTATTTAGTATGTAGTATCATTATTATTTGTACAACAGTTTAATTCAAAAGTATAAAAAATATTTAGAAATCGTTAAGTGCATCGATCTGTAAAAGTATAGCTTTAGACATCTTTTATAATTTGCGACGAGAACTTTTTCGTTGGGTTTTAATTTTTGAAGCATTATATTTTTCATGTTTAATAATCAGAGCAGCCTCCAGCTTCAATTTCGTTGGTGCACCAATTGCCTTGGTGCGAGGATGTGTATCTCCTCGTTTTCTTACTCTTCGCATATTTTTACGTGGTGATGCCTTTGGAAATGGTTTGATATCTACAGGTGTTTTGATAATTGTATTGTTCTGAATCATCGATTTTGGTACCTGATTAATAGAATTCTTCAAAGAAGATGAGTTGTTTTGTTCAGATGAATTCTTTGTCGGAGCAGTCTTTTTTCTTTCTTGGAAAATGCACGGGTTCCTCCTCCGTAGTCTGGTTGGTAAATGATCTTTTCAAAAGCATTTTTTCGTTTTCTTACATATCGCTTAAGTGTCATTACATTCAAATTGAACATTTTTGCGGTCGTTCTGACTGGATCTCTGGACTATTCGTAATTTTTACATAACGAATGTTTACGATATGGAGAATTGTTCATTTTATTATTTACGACATAACGGGCTCTAAGCTCTTCATTTCCTAACAAAAGGATCAAGTGTCACTGAAATTATGTGGATCAAGTGTACCTGTCGCGGTAAATTTTACTAAAAATTAATTTTGTAAAATATATACAAGTTTTATTGTAAAATGTATACAGCATCAATGAATAAACATGTTTAGATATTTTTTTTTGTTTGAAAAGCAATTCAAAAATTTCAAGACAGTTCTTCGTAGCCAAAAAGTTGGACTTCATTAACCCCTCTAAGGTCTACATCATTTTTAGCACCGCAAAATTCACTAACATGGTCATAACTTTTTTATCTTTCAATATTTTTTCACCAAATTTGGGGGATTTCCCGAAAATCTTTTCTATTTTCATAATATCTATAGATAATGGCCATATGGCTTATGGCCCCGGAGTTATTCCGGAGTTCCTTGTGGGACCGCGACATGGCTTTTTTAGATAAAGTTGCCAAATATTTAAAATCTGTTTGAAATCTGTTGATGTTTGTAAATATATCATCGACTGTGGACATATCAGATACTTTGCCGCAGTTACGAGCCATGGCGCGCACCATCTGGATCCAGGGGGACACTATGACACTTCCCATGAAGGGATATTTCAGTAGCAGTAAAGTATGTCGTGGCGCATATCAAAAAACATCAGCACTCGACAAAATAGCGATTGGTAATCATCTCATGTCTTTCAGAGGCCATATGGCCGATTCCAAGTCCCGGACAAGTTCCTTCGAAATCCGTTCCGTGCTTGAATCAGAAAAGAAACTCTCCCCGGGGCCGGATATGGTCTCTGAGAGACATGAGATGATCGCCAATCGCTATTTTGTCGAATGCTGATGTTTTTTGATATACGACACGACATACTTTACTGCTGCTGCAATGTCCCTTTATGGGAACCGGTTCCGGAGTCATAGTGGATCCAGATGGTGCGCGCCATGGCTCGTAACTGCGGCAAAGTAACTGATATGTCCACAGTCGATGATATATTTACAAACATCAACAGATTTCAAATAAATTTTAAATATTTGGCAACTTTATCTAAAAAAGCCATGTCGCGGTCCCCCAAGGAACTCCGGGGCCATAAGCCATATGGCCATTATCTATAGATATTATGAAAATAGAAAAGATTTTCGGGAAATCCCCCAAATTTGGTGAAAAAATATTGAAAGATAAAAAAGTTACGACCATGTTAGGGGCCATTCAGATACCACGTGGACACAAAAATGCCAATTTTCAACACCTCCCTCCCCCTCCGTGGACAAGCGTGGACATCGACTCAACCCCCACCCCCCTCCATTGTTTGTCCACGGGGACATTTTTTTTCATATGTGAAATTCTGTGCTCAATTCTGTTTTCATTTGCGTTATTCTGTAATATAAAAAAAATTAAAAAAAAGCTTACGTAAAAGCAAGCTAAACTAGGCATGTTATCTAGATCTAGTTCTTCTATCCATGCTGATCTTGTCCACTACAAATAAATGATGGACTACAGGAAAGTCTGTTCCAGCTTGATATTCGCTTGAAGATTCATCTGCTTCAACCCCTGTTCAACAAGAGTACCTTAGCTTGGTCGCTGACTTTAATACATCACAAGACCTCTCCGTTGTGGTTCGTGAAATTTTAGGAAGACGAGTTATTTTTCAAATACGTTGTCAATGGATTTTCTTTTTCGTGGCGAGCTGCATTTGATTGTAAGGCAAAATACAATACGCGTCGTGACCTAATTTTAGTTAATTCAAAAGGCAGAAATGAAAGTTCTATTTATTGCAAAAAATGTCGCTTGTCCACGTGGACATTTTCTATACCCCCTCCCCCCCTTCCGTGGACAAGCGTGGACATTCACGTACCCCCCACCCCCTCTAAGCTATCCACGTGGTATATGGATGGCCCCTAGTGAATTTTGCGGTGCTAAAAATGATGTAGACCTTAGAGGGTTTAAAAAAAGTAGGTTAGAGAATTATTTTGCTGCAAATCTTATTATATTATATTTTCCTTGCAATGTAAAAATTTATTACATTTTTGTTTTGCAATTTTGTTAGTTGAATGAAATGTACAACTTTATTTTTTTCTGCTTAAAAAACATTGTATTTACTGGGAACCAATGAATGGATCATGTGTCCTAAGGGATCAAGTCTACCTGGTCTCCCCTACATTATTATTTGCCATGCAAAAACCTACAAAAAGAAAGATAAAATCGAAAGAAATTATTTTTGCCGATTTTCGGAAATTCCATTGTTCTGTTTCGTTCAAAAATCGTGAATACTCCCGTACACTTATTTTTCGAGTTTTTTAGGCTATAGTACCCACAGACAATTGATTTTATAAAAAAAAATTTGACTGAAATTCTGCAAATTATTTTTTGCCACCCGATTTTTGAAGCCAATTTAAAATAGGGGGAGGGGGGGGGGAGACAAGGCTTAAAAAATAATTTTCTATGGCCTAATAGAGAAGCAAATAATAATTATTCTGATGTTGTTATAACCTATAGCTATCAATCTATAGTTTTCTCAAATTTTAAATCTCTTCTAAGCGAGACTCCTAGTTTCGGCAATAATGGTTTATGGGGGAAAACTCGAACTGATTACTCGAAAAATAATAATCATGTAGAATTTTATAACACAAACAGAATTGCTGTCAAAATAAAGCAAATATATGTGTTAAAATTACTGCTATAAAAGCTAGCCAACGACTATTATGTGGAATATGACGAAAAACTAATATAGAAAATTCCAGTTTCTTCTGGTTTATTATTGTAGTAATACTTGTACAAGTAAAGAGCGAAAACAAAAATTTATATCGGACCATCTGTCTAAAAATTGTGCGGTGGGGTAAGTGGAAACGCACTCCAACGGCAATCAAGAGTTATAGTTGTACTCAATATTGGTCACGATCTGTCACTGTCACAATTTCAGTCCATTCAATTTTACAAAAACAATTAGTTCTTCCATAAGAAATTGAAAATAACTTGACTTAGGTCATAGTTTACAATCCATCGCCCGCTGACCGGAAGCACTATTATGTGAAAAAAATTACTTGCATCCAGAAAGTTTGTTTCTGTAAATGCAAATAATTTTAATCCTGGAGATGGAAGGTGGTAACTCTGTTGTTCATCTAACGGTCCATTTGTAGAATGCCCGGATATAAACGTAGATTCCGAGGTCTCTTTCATAAGCAATGAACATTTTTACACATCCTTACTTCCAGAATCTTCCAGAATAATTTCCATTATTCTGGCACGTATTCAGTTAAACAAATTCATATATTCGAAACTCTACTAAATGATTTCAATTTTGACGCATAAAAGCATCATCTCTACCGTACACGTTAAAAAAATTTAACTCATGAATGAATAAGATTAACTCAGAAACGAGTGAGTTTCAACTCAAAAATTAGCAAAAACCGACTAAACTTTGACAAAAAGTGGAACAGCCCAAAAATATGAGTAATTTGGCAATTTCTCAATTCTGAGAAGTTTAGGCCGACCTCATAACTGAGTTAAATTTACTCGTAATTTGTGTAAGTGTAAGAGCCTCCCAGTTGGCCTCGAGGTATGATGCTGGCTTAATAAGCCAGTCGTCATATGTTCGAATCCCGATTGGGAGAGGCAATTACAGTCAATAGGATCGTAGCAACTGGCCCTGCAATGCTAGTGTCAGGCAAAATGTGTAGTACTATAGTTTTTGTTGATTTTTCTTCCAAGTGTTATGTCTGTTTGTCTGTAACCACCCAATCGGCAGGCAACCATGTTTTCACCGCCAACAGCTCGTATGTACGAAAATGAAATAGCATTTCACTACTACGTTCACATGCATGCTATGACATGTTCGTGCTGTCACTTACTGCAGCTCGATATACACTCAAAATAATTTTCACGTCGAAATTACGTGAAAAGTTATGGGATTATTTTCCATCTAACTTTTCCCGTACTATTTACGTGAATTCAACGTAGTTTGCATTAATATGCGTGCATTTACGTGGAAATCAAATAGATGTTATTGTATTTTCCAATAATGTTCAACTGAAAGTCACGTAACTTCCTGTAGAGAAATTTACGTGATTTTTCACGTGAAAAGAACGTGTGGATTATTTTGCGTGTAGAGATACCAATAGGGTGAGAAAAACGGATCGATTGAATGAAAACAAACAACCGGCAACCGCGCTTCCAGACCACTGTTTTCATGCGTTCTACAACTTTTCTGAAAATATTTTTTTTTAACGAATTTAAAAAAATACATGTTTGTATCACTAATAGGTGGATTTACGGTCAACTAAAGGATGAAAATATGTCGTCACCAGGAATGGCACGATCACTTTGACTCAATTCACATTCATTTGACAGTACCAAGGGGTCGGTCTCTCGGCACAGCCGTTTTTATGTTAGGCGACTTGAAACGAGCCGAACTGTGCCGATACTGTACCGAAAGTGCCGAACTGCCAGATTTGTTAAAATCGTTATAATCTGATAGATCTGGCAACCGTGCGAGATGATTTTGACAACTGGCAGTGCTCCCATTTCATATGTAAAATGGAACTGGAGGTGTGCCGCTTGATATCTCTGGAGTGCCGCGGCACAATGTGCTGAGTGTCCGATCCCTTGGACAGTACCGTCTCATCCAAGCAAAATGTGACAAAGTTATGTATGGGACATTTGTAAAACTAGTTATTAGGCCGTATAAATAAAAGAGTTAGAGCAAATGCTTCCATACGATTTAAGCGGGAAAAGCAAAGCAAACTGTTTTATTCAAACGGCCTATTATCTACAATTTTGCTAAAAAAAGTTTTGCTGTATTTTTTGTAGTTACGGCTACAATGATGTAGCTAGTAGCTCATCAGTAGCTAAGTGATCGTTTACTAGGTCATTTGAGAAGTATTTTTCCGTGTAACACCGTGTTATCAATCGTTTTTGTTCTTCAAACAATATCAATCAAATGGTTTCCATGCTATTTTCTATTTTCAGAATATTTTCTAACAAAAAACATCACATGTGATGTTGCAAGCATGTTTGTTACATTAATGCAATTTTGTATTCCACAATTTTTCGAAACTTTAGCATCACTGGATACGAGCGCAGCAGCTCTGACAGCTTTTGGTAAACAAACATAGTGGCACCGAATTTTCGTATCAGCATCTTTGGCTCGAGCAGCACGTTCCTCACAATCATGTGGAAGATTTGTGCCTTGCCCATCTTGCCCGTGTCATCATTTACCTGATGAGGACGGAAGGAAAACAGGAGGAATAGGAAGGGGTGGATGAGGAATTTGGACAAACACAAACATATATATACCGAGAGATTTTGGTACCCCCGAAGGGATACCGCAATCCTTGGTAGTTAACTTATCAAAAGTACACCCCCTGGGGGGTATACTCATGATAAATAAGAGCTTATAGCTCAATACCGCTTTCGGTAAGGAACATCAAAATGTCTCGTAATTTTAGTTTCCTAAAATCCGATTCATTTAAGACGTAGGATCCAAATATCCTATGACGCAATTGTGCTACTGCAGGACAGTTGCAAATTACGTGATATGGTGTACCGTAGTCGGATTCACATAAATTACAATGAAACGATTCAGCTCGCTGAATCGTAGCCATATGATAATTTAGTCTGCAGTGACCAGTCAGTGATCTGACAAGAATACTGCAATTTACCTTTGAGTGTTGCAAAAGAAATTTCGCAACCTTCTCACAAGGCTTAACAATGAAACTTTTCGTTTGACGACAAGTTTCAAGATTTTCCCAATAACGTACATGTTCAGATGAAAACCAAGATCGAATCTTTTGTTTTATCCAACATGCCGCAATTGGTAAAGCAGGTTCCGGTCCGAAAACCGACTTTTCTGCTCCAGATATTGCTAGTTCATCAGCCCATTCATTTCCGGTTATACCAGAATGGCCAGGAACCCAAACCAGATGAACGGCATTTAGAATGCTTAGTTCTTCTAATTGGGTGTGGCAGGCGATGACTGTTTTAGATTTAGAATTAGCCGCACAAAGGGCTTTTATAGCGGCTTGACTGTCAGAACAGAAGTAGATAATCTTGCCTATCAGTTCTTTCTGAAGTGCAAACTGAGCTCCGCACATAATTGCAAAGATTTCAGCTTGAAAAACGGTGCAGTAACTACCCAACGAATAGGATTCCTCCAATTCTAGCTCACGGCAGTAAACACCAGCACCCGCGCGACCTTCGTACAAGGAACCATCGGTATAACAGACCACATAGTCGGAAATTTTGCTTTCCATGTAGCCTGACATCCAATCCTCTCTAGGAGGAAAGTCACTTGAGAAAGTCCTATACGGGAAAGTACGCATGAGCGTTACATCGCTAGGAGCAAGGGCAAACTTGTCCTCAGCAACAATTTGCGACCACAATCGAGTACGACCAGTGGAACCGTCCACAGACTGCCAAAGGCCAATCGCGTGTAGTCGATAAGCACATATTAGTGCCTCTTGCTTCAGGTGGAAGTGTAGAGGTTTAATATTGAAAATAGCTTCTAGGGCGGCAGTAGGAGTTGTAGTAAATGCACCAGACATTGCCATTAAACACATCCTTTGAAGATGGTTTAGCTTTGTCTGGACAGTCACAACTTCCCCTCTCTGCCACCATACAAGACAACCATACGCCAGTATTGGTCTGACAACGACCGTGTATAACCAGTGTATGTATTTGGGTTTAAGCCCCCAAGAGTTGCCAATTGCTCGTCTACATTGCCCAAAGGCCATGCACGCTTTTTTAATTCGGAAGTCAATATTTGTGGACCAGTCAAGCTTGGAGTTGAGAATCAACCCCACGTACTTCACTTCGTTCACAACATCAACATCCGAATCGTAAAAGCGCAGAGCGCGAGCTCCATTGGTATTTCTACGTCTTGAAAATAAGACGATAGATGTTTTGCTCGGATTTACCGAAAGTGCAGTTTCTCGGCACCACGTTTCCACGACGCGTAGTGCCTGCTGCATTAAGTCAAATAATGTGCTTATGCACTTTCCAACTACTAGGATGAGATAGTCATCCGCAAAACCATATGACGGATAGCCTAGACTATTGAGTTTCCTCAATAGGCCGTCCGCCACAAGGTTCCATAAAAGAGGCGAGAGAACGCCACCTTGTGGACATCCACAAACACTTTGCTTCCAAATGCTTGCTTGCCGTAAGGACGAAAAAAGCAATCGGTTACTAAGCATTTGTTCTATCCACTTTATGATTATTGAAGGCACATTATGATAACGAGCAGCCTCCAAAATGGAAGCGAAAGATACGTTATCAAACGCGCCTTCAATATCCAAAAAAGTTCCTAAGCAAGATTTCTTTTGTGAAAAAGCAACCTCAATTTTATCCACCACATCATGTAATAAAGTGGTTGTAGATTTGCCACTTTGATAAGCATGTTGTGCTGAATGAAGAGGAACTTCTACTAAGCTTGTTTCGCGGATGTGGTGATCAACAATCCGCTCAAGTGATTTAAGCAAGAATGACGTTAGACTGATTGGTCTAAAACTTTTTGCTTGCTCGTATGTCGCGCGTCCACCTTTAGGAATGAACTTAATGGTTATTTCACGCCATTGAGTTGGGATGTACCCAATAGCAATACTACACACAAACATCCTTCTCAGAATGTGTTTGAAGTACTTGAATCCTTTCTGCAGTAGAATAGGGTATATTCCATCTGTTCCAGGAGATTTGTATGGAGAGAAGCTGTTCACGGCCCACTCAATCGCTTCAGTTGTGACAAGTCTCCGAGCAAAAGCCCATGAGTCTAAGCCACCTAAAACGATTTCTGGATCGTTTCGAACTTCAGCTTCCACACAGCCCGGAAAGTGACTATAAAAGAGACATTCCAGGATTTCATTGTCATTCGAACAGTATTCACCGTTCGAACTTCGAATGTTATTAACCTGATAATCTTTCGATTTTGACAGTATTTTATTAAGTCGACTTGCCTCGCCGAAACTGGAAACGTTGCTACAGAACCTGTGCCAGCTCGTGCGTGCTGAAGACCGTAGAGCCTTTGCATAGGCTTTCCGGGCCTGCTTGAAAGGCTCCACGCCATCCCTCCGACGTCTATTCCAGGCTCTTCTGCATCGTTTCTTCAGTTCCGCGAGATGAGAGTTCCACCACGGTGTTCCTCTAGTCGTTTTAATAGTTTTTAGCGGGCAAGCTACTTCAAAAGATTCCGCAATAAGAGATGTTGTGACATCTACAACCACATCCAAGTCGATCGATGACTCAATCGTCGATTCGAATCCTTGAAATTTCGTCGCCAGTTCCTCCTCAAAGAGTTCCCAGTCAGAAAATCTCGGATTGCGAAAGGTTGCAGCGTTCAAGGAGACACCCAAATGATCAAAATATATAAAGCAATGATCAGATATTGGTGTCTCATTTGAAACATGCCATTGTGCCAACTCATGACTGATCCTGTTAGAGCAGAGTGTTATATCTAACACTTCCTCTCTACCAGCTCGTATGAAAGTTGGACAATTGCCAATGTTGAGTATTCCATGGTTGGTACTACTCAAATATTCCATCAAATCAGAGCCTCTCGGATTGATATCCGAGCTGCCCCAAATGATGTGATGGGCATTGGCATCACTGCCTACAATAAGCGGAAGCCCATTAGATTGGCAGTATCTCACCACATTTCTGAAATCGTCGCTGGGAGACGGTTCATCGTGTGGTAAGTATGCAGAACAGTAGACATAGCGCCTATGGACATCATCCACGACGAGTTCTACTGTGACTGCACAAATATCTCGAGTAGTCAACTCAGAGATAAGGCATGCACTTATTGACCTATGCAACAATATGCATGCCCTGGGCATCAAACGAGGATTTGTCATACCAGTTTTGCTGAAAGCAGCAAAGTTCTGGTTTCCAATATCCGTCGAATGAAAGTACCCCTTGCGAAAATATGGCTCCTGAACCAATGCGATGGTGACAGAGCCATTAAAAAGTTTTTCGCATAAATACAAATTTGCTGCCCGTTTGTGTTGAAGATTTATTTGTGCGACCCTAACTATTTGACTAGCGGAGTATATGCACAAACAATCCCCAACACAGATCAGACAGCAAATTGTAAGCGAAGCCAATTATATTGGCCAGAACGCACTTGGCGTAAAACCCATAAGGGAAATTGGGCAGGACTACTATGCTGTTCCCACGAAACGCAAGGGACAACAAAGATCGACCGTACCAGAGCCCCGCATGGCACAGTAGGGGCCAGATGCCCAAAGCACTCCGTTCGCGACTGGCATGTTTTCACCCCTCCAGCCATTCAGTCATCGGCACGGAGGTAGACCTTGACTTAGGGGCTCCTGATTTGCCGACTCCCGGCAGGATCAGGTCCCGTGGCTCAATTTTTGCCCAAACGTACAATTCGGCACCAACCGCCAAAGGGCCTAACTGCAGATTGTGTAAAACAGACCGATTTAGAGTCTCTCTCTCTGTGCTAAGCCAGCTGAGAAAATAACTCTCTCCCGGTGTGCCCACACCCCGCAGCCGCGCCCTCCGAAAAACCTGCGCCGAACTGCATGATTAGGTAGCCGGAAACCACACGGCGAGTGTTCCACCTTCTCTGTCTGCATACGACAACCAAGGTTGCGTACCACCAGGTGCGCAACTTTGGCTACCGTACCCCAGCCGGCACCTCGTGGAGGTAGAGATAGGAGTTAGAAAACAGAGGTGATATATTTGCACATGTTCACTCATTTGCCAGCCCCACCAATTGCAATTCTACCAAATGATAGAGCATTCAATTTCAAGAAACTCTTTCAAAGGTTCGATAAACTTAAAACCAAGTTTTCCTAGTCAAAACACTAGTGCGCACGTTTTCTTTGGTTTTGGGCTATTGTGCGCGCGAGTAACTGTGTTGCAAAAGTTGGCGCGAGCGTTCGAGGATAAATATCTTTTTACCGGTAAAACCAATTCTTATGAAATTTTGCATATATTTTCGTAGTGTCAAAACCTCTCGTTTGATATTAAAAGAATTGAAATTAGGTAAATTATCTTGGTTAAAATCATTATAAATTATTGTTATTTTTGGTGTAGTGTAAACGATTGCCCATAACTTTCAAATTAAACGTCCAATCAAAAAACCATTCAATAGTGATCTATCCGGCTATATTACCTGCCAAATAAAACTAATAGCGCATAAATCGGTTTGGCCATCTCTGAGAAACAGGCGATCATTTGAACCTTATCAAAAGTGGTTTTTTAAGGCTAACTTTTAAACTGCTTGTCCGTTTTCAATAAAACTTGGTAAAAAGTTTAGTAATAGTAAGAGCTTTCGTTTGGTAGTAAGATCATTAAAATTGGTTGCGTAGTTCCGGAGAAACGCGTGTCACGTAGTTTTCACATTATTACTTATAACTTTCAAACGAAACGTCGGGCCGCAAAGCAATTCAATAGTGATATACTAGGCAATAATACCTTTCAAACAAAAGTAATAGCGGTCAAATCGGCTCAGCCACCTTCGAGAAACAGGCGATAGAAAATTAGCTGCACCATCACACATACACACATACACACATACACACATACACACACACACACACACAGACATTGCTCAATTCGTCGAGCACTATCGATTGGTATATGTGACTCGGCCCTCCGGGCCTCGGATCAACTTCGTGTTTTTCGACCAATTCCTAAACCTTTGTTATATAGTATAACAAAGGTAAAAATGAATTTTTTTTTCTTTTTAGGGGCCTTTAAAGTGACTTTAAAAATGACCCACATCCCTTAGCTCAACACCACTTATTTTATATTCAATCCTGAGGCTTTGGTCAAAATTTCAGCAAAATCGGTCAACATTTGCAAATTTGAGACCAACTTTGAGGGTTATAAAATTTCCTTTTTTTGCTTTTCATATATCACTGCCCAATCTTACGACTGAACATCTTGTACATGATTCCTATTTAGGTACCTACTTAGCGGGTATGTGTGTGCGCGTGTATGTGTGTGTGCGTGTGTGTGTGTGTGTGTGCGTGTGTGTGTGCGTGTGTGTGTGTGTGCGTGTGTGTGTGTGCGTGTGTGTGTGTGTGTGCGTGTGTGTGTGTGTGTGCGTGTGTGTGTGTGTGCGTGTGTGTGTGTGCGTGTGTGTGTGTGTGTGTGTGTGTGTGTGTGTGTGTGCGCGTGTGTGTGTGTGTGTGTGTGTGTGTGTGTGTGTGTGTGTGTGTGTGTGTGTGTGTTTGTGTGTGTGTTTGTGTGTGTGTCTAACTCGTCAAACTTCTGTAGAACCATCATTAATATGTACATTTCCAGAAAGCTTGTCCTATAAGCATTCCAAAAATGTATAAAAAACTTAAATGAAAATGATTGAGTTATTCATCATAGTATGTGGACACCTAGCCAAAAACGAGTTTTTGCAATAACTTGAAATTTTGGGGGTATTAGAAATATTTCAAATGTATTTTTATCATGTACTAGGCGTGACTAACAACGTCATTTGAGAAGTATTTTTTTCGTGTCAAACCGTGATATTGAACCCCGATAAATGCGTTCTCGAGAAAGTTGAATCTTCGAATACCGACTATCACGCATACCTTTAGGACGTATAGATTGCGTCAAAGATCTCGGGGTACTACTCGACTTCAAACTGACCTTCAAACAACACGATTCTTTCGTTGTCGACAAGGCCTGCAGGAATTTGGGATTCATCATGCGTATCGCCAAAAACTTCAATAATACATACTGCTTGAAATCGCTCTACTGTGCGTTAGCTCGTTTCAATCTTTAATACTGCGCACCCGTAAGGAACCCGTATTACCAAAACGGCGTCACTCGAATCGAAACAGTACAGCGGAGGTTCATTCGCTTTGCGCTCCGACGACCCGATCGGACTACCAAGCTACGAACAGCGTTGCAGACTAATCAACATGGGCTCTCTGCAAACACGTCAGGACTAGAGTGACTATATAAAGAGTGGCGACATATCATCCTAAAAGTATGCAATGCGTATTTTCTTTCTCTTTCCTGCATACGCGTTGGATTGGTCGTCTGCTCGATTGGAATGACACTGACAGATAATTATCATTCTAATTTTGACATTGTCGCCACTCTATATATAGTCACTCTAGTCTGGACGTAATCAAAGCTGTCTTTATATCAGATGTTTTGACGTCCCGGATCGACTACCCTTGGATATTAGAGAGAATCGTCATTTCAGCTCCGCCTCGCTTAACACGGAACAACTTATTCTTACGTATACCACTCAGGAGAACCAACTACAGCACTTTTAGCACTATTTTTAGCACTTTAGCACGCAATTTTAATCGTTTCGTATCCTGTTTTGACCTTGGCGTTAGCCGCAACGTGCTGAAATCTCGCTTCAGAACATTAGCTAGTAGTTTTTATTAGTCATTAGGATCAAGAAATCTGTTGACTTTTTTAACAAATAAACAAATAAATATGCGTTTTATTTATTAATAAACTACTACAAAGGCACCATTCTTGAAAATTACGTAATTTTTACGCAGTAGTTAATAATCACGTTTTTGCGATTCGACACCATTCATTGTGTACTGGATTATATAATCTTTTTATGTAAACTATTGCTGATTGCAAGAAAACATTTATATCCAAAAGTGCCTAAACGCTCAGGTACTATTTTAGACTGAATCGTTTCAGTGTCTTCGGTGTACTTATCGAAAGAATGAGCCGAAAATACCGAAGCGAATCAATCTGAAATAGCATTTTTATGAGCGATGCGCACTTTTAATGTAAAATTTTTCATGCAATCAGCAATATAACCTTCCGCAATACCTTCTGCGTCAACCTGAAAACAAAGATAATGGGAAGCTTCAGTATTTTTTTGTAATTAGGCCATTACAAATACTTTATAAAGTTTTTGTCCTTCCGGTGTTGGGCCACTGAACGGGGGGGGGGAGGTTCGAAAAAAACAAAGAGATTTTTTTAATCGAGCAAAAAAAATATGGATTTGAGGCATTTTTACTTAAAGTTTAAACATGAAAACCAAATCTATTCTTGCTTTTAATATATACGTTATTATTTTCCATGCGAAAATCTACGAAAAAAGACAAAAACGAAAGAAAAATTTTTCGGCCATTTTTCGGAAATTCCGTTGTTCGAATTTTCATTTCTGTTTCGTGCTAGATGCATTAACTCAACTCGTACACTCATTTTTCGAGTTTTTCAGGCTGTAGAACCCACAGACAATTGATTTTATGAAAAAAAAATTAACTCATATCCAACAAATTATTTTTTTGCCCCTTGATTTTTCAAAACAAAAACTTTTGAAATTATTTGCAATGGCCTAATGTTGATGAATATTTTGTTGTAAACCAGAACTAAGTAAATAATCGAATTTCGAGGAAATTGATAAGCGAATAATTAAAATAAATTGATTTTACTTTGGACACATTTGGCATTTCAATACAAGAATACAATATGTTTCCCATCGAAACGTTAATGTAAATGTAATGTTAACGTTTTTTGCATGGTTTGATCTTTACTATTGTTCTGCGCTTCGCTCTAAATGAATCAGACGGATTCTAATAAATAGACCTCTGAAATTTCAACAAAAACAAAGTTCTCAATTTACTCTTTTACAATAAGATAAGCAGATTTAAGAACAAGAAAGTTTTACGTTCGGACGGGAATGAAATCCAGTTATTACAGTTATTACTAATCAATTACTACTTGGAATACATTTCAATGTTACTCCAATTCTTCGGAAGCAAGATTATTGCTAGTGAAACGAACGCAATATAATTAGTTTTTGCTTAATATAATTTGCAACCAGCACTGTTTCAATAGTTCCGTGTATGAATCGTTCAGCAATAAGCGGACCATTGTATAGTACGAGTTTTTTCTAGTGCTAAACTTGAGTTGGTTGCAAGATGTGCCATAGATGATGTGAAATGGGGTGGGAAAAAGTATGCATGTAACACGTAATAATTCACAGGTCTCTTTTGCTGATGATTTTTTCTCATGCTTTGCGCTACGAATGCGTAAATTTGTTGTTGGTTAGATTTTGAAGAAATCTCTTGATGAACTACAATGCTAATAGCTCTTTAACAGCTCAATCATTGAATAAGTTTCAATTTTGTTGAGATTGGCGAGCCACTGATGTGCTAACTTAATTTGGAGTATCTATTCAGCATGGTTACCTAACGTTTGCTCCGCTTGTCACACATTATCAAAATAAACTGCAATCTTTTTGCGGTGATCTTATCCTACTTCCAAGAGATCTTTATTTGGGACAAAGCTGATTCTCAATGAGAGATACATACATTCAACTGTTTTTAGTTAGATAGGTTTACGTTCGTGTAGCAGCGTCAGACGCCACTTATTGTAGTAGAAGAAACGTTGATACCAATGCGCGTTCCGTGACCAAAAGATATGTTCCAAAAATATATATTATACTTAGCAACCACTTGGTAGTCTTCGTGTACTAGAGCGCGTCTGAAAATCTTCATCCTACTGCAGAAGATTCCTGGTCGCTATCTAAATGTTATCTATAATGTTGACTAGGGTTAACCAGCATTATATTAAAGAAGATATAAGAAATCTATGAATTCAATTGTCCGTAATAATGCATTCCCAAGTAACCAGTGAGTACTTAAACAAGCAGAAATCTACCTTTTTGTTAGCCTGTGATGCACAGCTTATCGTGCAGCCTTGATCTATATGCTTATAAAACGCTATTTAAAAGCCGGTTTTGGCGAAATATAGAGCCGCATTAGAGCTTGGAGATTTACAAATGACATAAAACGTAACGCCTGTTGCGTTACGATTAATCGCTAAGCATAAAAAATGGAAAAAAATATATGTTCGTCCTTTTTTATCTCCCCTCACTGTTATCCTTATCCTCTGTTGATGTTTCGAAATTGCTTTTTTGTGATTTTTTTTCTTTGGTGAGAATTGAACCGCCAATCTTTCAATTACACTCCCATATGTGGCTTTGCAGGAATAGTGCAACGCCTTTACCAGTTGAACTGTAAACAGTATTAATATTTTTTGAAACGATGGTTCTACAATTGATGGAGGAACGGTAGGGAAAGGTAGTGAAAATTATTTGGGAAAGGAGGGGAAAGAGTGGAAAGGAAGGGGGGGGTAATAGGTGGCTACGCTTAACAAGTTGTCGTGATTCCTACCCTTTGTCCAATGCTGGAAGGTGCATGGGTCGAACCAAGCATCAGAGATTATAACCGGATTTGAACCCACAACACCCGCCAGGGCCACGGCTCGCTGGTACCCGTGTACCTTTGAACCATAGAGGCACTGGACAAAAAGAGACTACGCAACCCGCCTTATTAATGTAGCGATGTATACGGAGGTATACGACGACGGAGGAAGAGGCACAATTTGTGTGTCTAACAATAGCCCAAAAACCAGATACGTCTCAAGGGGTCTCAAACCATCATTAAAAAAAATCCTGCCTCCAAAACCCCCCACATGCCAAATTTGGTACCATTTGCTTGATTACTTCTCGAGTTATGAAGAAATTTGTATTTCATTTGTATAGGGGCCCCCTCCCCCCTCCTAAAAAGGTAAGGGGTCTCAATTCATCATAGAAAAAATTCATGCCTCCAAAAACACCCACATGCCAAATATGGTTCCATTTGATTAATTAGTTTTCGAGTTATGAGGAAATTTGAGTTTCATTTATATAGGAGCCCTCCCTCCTAAAGTGGGGAGAGGTCTCAATTCACCATAGAAAAAATTCTTGTCTCCAGAAACACCCACATGTAAAATTTTGTTCCATTTGCTTGATTAGTTCTCGAGTTATGCAGAGATTTGTGTTTCATTTGTATGGGAGCCCCCCTTCTTAGTGGGGGGAGGGGTCTCTAACCAACATTAGAACCTTCCCTGGCTCCAAAAACCCTTATATGCAAATTTTCACGCCGATCGGCTCAGTAGTTCTCGATTCTAGAAGGAACATACGGGCAGACAGACAGAAATCTATTTTTATTGGTATAGATTTTATTTTATTTCAAATTTATTTATGACTGATTGTAGGCTTAGCCTGTCATCGACATAAAATTAATTAATTTATTACTATTATTAATTTATTAGTTTATTACATATAATTCACATAAAACAATCTGGGACAACATCTAATCAAAGCAACAAGCTTTGTCATTTCAACATTAATAATGAACATTAAATTTAGACATAATTTTGTACATGAGTTTATTTCTAGCATAATTCTGCACTTTATTTGTCAAGTCAAAAGGCCCAATAATAATGTCGGCGAGGAACGTCCATCGTATATGGTTATTTGACTCAAAAGATACGGTGAGCTATACCTGCCGCTGAGTAAATCCTTTAAGAGAATAGCATTTGTGTGCGCCGTCTGCTTTTTAAGGTTTCCGTTACAATCAGCATTTGGTCGTAGTTAAATCAGACCAGACTAAGTCGCGAAATTGAAAAAAATGAGTTAATGACAGCATAGATCAAGAATTTTCTAAGCTACATTTTACTGTTTCTAACTATTTGTTTCAAACTATTTGTCATCTGGCATCTCTTCAGACCATCCTAAATTCCGTAGGACATTACGTATAAACTTTTTCTGAATCCGTTCGATTCGCTTTTATGCACTTCATAGAATGGTTGCCTTATAATACTCAGGTATTCAACACCACTGAGTACTAAGCCATTGTATAAACAAATGACAGTATACGGGTCATTCAGTTTTGCACTAAGGCGTAATTAAGCCAAACAGTGAATTTGCGTTTGCAATTAGCTTTTCAATATGGCAACCTGTGTTTCGTTTACAAAGCTAAAAAGTTGTAAAAGTCTTCTCCAAACTTCCACGTCAACAAAACGAATAAATTTGTTTCGAAATGTTAGGTAGTTATTTTTCGAGAAAAAGATACATAAAAATTTGAAAATTGTGTTTTGCCGGGTGTGCCGTTTTATTATGACGTGTTTGTTCCATGCGGCACTGGAATTTCTACTTATGTGTCTGATTGCTTCTCATTCACTTCCCATGGTCGAATTATTACCAAATTAGTAACAAAATAAGCAAAAAATTATAAGCTTGTCACAACAACGAAACTGTCTAATCATCTCTGCGGAATCTGTGAATATTGTAACATGTTACTGAATTTCGCGACATTTAGGCAGCATATACGTTAATAGATACCAGATTATCGACTAAAAGATTTGTACGAATTTCACTGACGTAATTATTCCGATTTCTCCGAAATGTTGGCAACTCGTTAATTCTAGGGGAAAACATCTAAATAGAGCGAGACAAGTTTGTTTCAAAAAATTTAAATTGTTTTTGATAATAGCCAACGGCAATAGCCGTTTTGGGTATTTTTGCGTTTCTACTAAGGGAACTGTGGGTAAGACGAATAGGTTGATTTTTAAAAACTAAATGCAGCTTGCACCATTTCAATACATATATTGTCTTTAAAAGCAGCTAGGGAAATATTTAACAAAAATGTTTTTCAATGTTTATTTCGAGAATAAAAATGGACCAAACAAGTTAACTTAATTAATTAAATTAAATTAAAACTTAATTATTAAATCGAATACGTAAAGTACAGTGGTGTAGCCCCTAAGTAGTGAAGCGGTCGTTCCACTCCCTACCCCAGAAGGCAGCCAATCGAAAATTGTTTGGCAACGGCAGTAGGGTAGATGATCCATTAGTTGCGCCACTAAGCACAATATAACTTCATTTTGCTTGTTTATTGAGGTATATGCTTCAATTAATGCTTGTGGGATACAAATTTATCAAATACAAGGTATTTGTCACTAGGCAAGACAATTGCTTTCGTTGTACGAGAAGGTTTATAAAGAAAAAATGAATTTTCCGATTCAATTATATTGTACCAACAGTTGCGCTATTGTTTCCTTAATTAAGTTTGGTGTTCCTTTAATTGTATTATTCCAAATACATTGCCAGGTTGCTAAGTGAAAAAACATCGTAGCAAAACTATAGATGAGCGCCTATAGTTGTGCGCTCCAACTGCGCGTTAGATTTTGGAAAATTGGCATTTTAGCAAATAATGCTGTAATTTTAAATGGTGTAGTCTAACTACCAATACTTCTAAAAACCTGCTTTATATAATGAATGTAATTGTTTTACCTGAAATGCTACGGTGACGAAAATATGCATTAATAATGAATAGTAGCGCAACTATTGGTACTACCACAACTATTGGATCAACTATCCTATTAGCAAATAAATCAAAATCTATTTAAAGCCTGACCGCTGGCGCTGCTAAACGGGGTGGAAATCTACGTGTGCCTATTAAGTTTCAGTTTATAAGTGCGAGAAATTACTAACAAGCATAGTTAACAATTTTACAATCTAGGGCAACCAACGTATTTTGGACCCTATCAGCAGCTGTATATAATTTGGACACTTACAGTAAAATCAAATGGAAGTGTCCAAATTATGTACAGCTACTGCTGGGGTCCTTTCCAATTTTTAAAAACCGATTTTTTTTTATTGATTATTTAGAAAGATTAACGGTTTGAACATATGTGTTTGAAGTCGTTTGGATGAATTCCAAAAATTGACAAAGTTACAACTATTTCTATCGCGCATGTCACATGAACGATTACACAGCGAATAAAAACTTCAACGCCGTTTTTCTCGAAACCAGATTTTGAAAGTCGATACCATAAATATTTGAAGAACGACTCAAGCACTTCACCTTATACTTTTATTTTGTTTGATAAAAGCTAATAAAATTACCTAGTGTTTGACCCGTCCTTTTTCGGATATTGCAATTTTGGTATTTTTTAGAAAAATTTAAAGTCAAATTTTTCGACTAAAACAACCAACTTTTACGTTTGAATGTACGCCATTTTGTTATGCGTTTGAATTTAAAAAAGGATGGGTCAAACACGAGATAATTTAATATGGTTGCATACCGTTTTGGAATTTTTCATATCGGATATGCCCTCGAGCGTCAATCCATGGTACCGCATTTGATGTTATTTTTTTGAATTATCATCTTCAAGGACCCGTAGGGGAAGGAGGAGGAGGTTTCCATATGAAATCAAAATTGTTAATATTAGTCTAAAGTGCAATGTTTAGAACGCAAAAAAAACGAATCGATTGGCGTTTCGCGTTATCGCGAAAAAAATATTTGAAATGAGGCAAAAAATATGGTACGATGCCTTCTAAAAAACGTCCGCAGTTTTAACCTTGTTGAGATGAAGAGACTTTATTATTTGTTTTGGCTTAGGGGAGAGACGGCTACAGTGAGACCTTTTTTTCCCAAAAATGTTAAATTTTTTTTTGATGATAGCTACCAACGAGCCATTCAATCCATTTGAAAGGTATATCCTTCTAGTTGTCTGAAAAAAATTTCAGTCGTTTTGTTTATAAGCTAAATTAATTACAACCACAGTGGAAGTATATTTTTGTCTCATTGTTAACCAATAGGTGGGAAGAGTGAGACAACGGGTATTGCATACTGAGACACCTTTTTTAAGTAAATTTAAACCATATTTTTGTATAATAAAGAACATGTTTATTGTGTCTATAAAGCGTACATTATTATGGGCATAATTGAAAATTCAGATTATTTTCACATATACATTTATCTATACCTATAAAGAAGGATTTCTGTCTGTCTGTCTGTCTGTCTGTCTGTCTGTCTGTCTGTCTGTCTGTCTGTCTGTCTGTCTGTCTGTCTGTCTGTCTGTCTGTCTGTCCTGTGTTCCTTATAGAATCAAAAACTACTGAACCAATCGGCGTGAAAATTTGCATGTAGAGGTTTTTGGGGCCAGGAAAGGTTTTAGTGATGGTTACAGACCCCTCCCCCCACTAAGAGGGGGAGCTCCCATACAAATGAAACACAAATTTCTGCATAACTCGAGAACTAATCAAGCAAATAGAACCAAATTTGGCATGTGGGTGTTTTCGGTGACAAGAATTTATTCTAGGGTAATTTGAGACCCCTCCCCTCTTTATATGGGGAATTATAACTCCTCTCCCCTTTAAGAGGGGGGGTTTTGCATACAAATTTCCTCATAACTCGAGAACTAATCAAGCAAATGGAACCAAATTTGGCATGTGAAAGTTTTCGAGGGCAAGAAAATTTTCTATGTTGAATTAGGACCCCTCCTCACTTTAAGAGGGGGGGCTCCTGTACAAATGAAATACCAATTTCCTCATAACTCGAGAACTAATCAAGCAAATAGAACCAAATTTGGCATGTGGGTGTTTTCGGTGACAAGAATTTATTCTATGGTAAATTGAGACCCCTCCCTCTTTATAAGGGGAATTGTAACTCCTCTCCCCTTTAGGAGGGGGGGCTTCCATACAAATTTCCTCATAACTCGAGAAGTAATCAAGCAAATGGAACCAAATTTGGCATGTGAAGGTTTTCGAGGGCAGGAAAATTTTCTACGGTGAATTAGGACCCCTTCCCACTCTAAGAGGGGGGGCTCCTGTACAAATGAAATACAAATTTTCTCCTAACTCGAGAACTAATCAAGTAAATAGAACAACATTTGGCATGTGGATGTTTTTTTGGTGACAAGAATTTATTCTATGGTGAATTGAGACCCCTCCCCTCTTTATAAGAGGAATTATAACTCCTCTCCCCTTTAAGAGGGGGGGCTTCCATACAAATTTCCTCATAACTCGAGAACTAATCAAGCAAATGCAACCAAATTTGGCATGTGAAGGTTTTCGAGAGCAAGAAAATTTTCTATGGTGAATTAGGACCCCTCCCCACTTTAAGAGGAGGGGCTCCTGTACAAATGAAATACCAATTTCCTCATAACTCGACAACTAATCAAGCGAATTGAACCAAATTTGGCATATGTGTGTTTTTGGAGACAATTTTTTTTTCAATGATGAATTGGGACCCCTCCCCACTTTAGGAGGGGGGGTCCTATACAAACGAAATACAAATTTCCTCATAACTCGAGACCTAATCCAGCAAATGGAACCAAATTTGGCGTGTAGGTGTTGTTGGAGGCAAGAATTTTTTCTGTGATGAATTAGGACCTCTTCCCACATTTGGAGGGGGGGCTCCAATACAAATGAAATACAAATTTCCCCATAACTCGAGAACTAATCAAGCAAATAGAACCAAATTCGGCATGTGGAGGTTTTTGGAGGCAAAAATATTTTCTACGGTGAATTAGGATCCTTCCACACTTCAAGAGGGGAGGCTTCTACACAAATGAAATACAAATTTCCTCATAATTCGAGAACTAATCAAGCAAATGGAACCATATTTGGCATGTGGGTGTTTTTGGAGGCAACCATTTTTCCCATTATGAATTAGGACTTCTAACCTTTTTAGGAGGGGGGGGCTCCCATTCAAACGAAATACAAATTTGCTCATAACTTTAGAACTAATCAAGCAAATGGAACCAAATTTAGCATGTAGGAGATTTTTGAGTCTTGAATTTATTTTATGATAGTTAGAGACCTCTCACCCCTGTGGTAGGGGGATATGGACTCTCATACAAATAAAACAGAAATTTTTGCGAAACTCAAAAACTAATCCAACTCGAGAAATTCGAGACTCTTCCATAAAACATTAATCAATAACAAGACCACAAAAACTATCTATAGTAACACTAGATCATTCAGGACGAGCCGGTCGCGAGTGTTGCCGGTGACCCGCCGTCGGAAGCGCCGCCCACTGCACTGGGGGGCTTGCAAAACTCGAGATAGTGACAAAAATCATCCGAGATTCATGATTTATGTACAACACAGGTTAATTTGTGGCAATACGAAGTTTGTCGGGTCAGCTAGTGTTCATATAAAGGGTAAATCCTGGACATCTAACTTTTAACTTACGCTTTAAAATTTATTTACAGTCATTCCCTATGCATTGATTTGCAATTGAACACAAAAAAAATCAAAAAATTTGCATGGCGAAAACTATGTGTCAGTGTCACCCACGTCTCTGTGTCTCACCGTTGTCAATAAGAATGTTTTATGAAAAACTAGCTGACCCGGCAAACTTCGTACAGCCACAAATTGTACTAAATGGAAAAAAGCAATGCCTTGGCGCTACACTTCGCATTCGGAACTTGACCTGCTGTGTGCTGTTCGAACGGTTTCGCAGCTACAATCTTATTGCCTGTATAGCCTCTCTTAGTCCAGATTCGAACACACGACGACTGGTTTGTTAGGCTAATCTAAAATATTGTCTATGCAATGGATAGCGGGAAAAGTAAAATAACGGTTTTTTGTTATTTTTCAACTTTTCGCGTGGATTTTTATTATTTTTTACGTATAGACCTAACGTAGACCAAAACACAACAACTGAAAAAAGAATCTTGCAATTCCGTCAAGCCGTTCTTGAGTTTATCCCAAAAACAAACTGAACTAGCGGAGTTGGTAAACAATTCGATTATCATATTTTTTTAATATTAACTGTTATTACTATGTGATGCCATGCAGTAACTTTAATTTTAATTTAATATGTAGGGGTAATAGGGGCATAATGGGCACCTTAACTTGATGGCTGATTTAAGCATCCAAAATGAATTTTTAAAGTGTCGTCAATGCAAAACATGAATTTGGTATCGATTATTAAAGGCATACTGTTTACAAGTTATAAAATAACTGTATAATCATGAAAATTGTAAGTTAAAATCACGCTTAAAAAAAATTAGTCAGTGTGTGGGGCAAAACTCACCCCACTGGGGCATAATGAGCACCCTTATAAACACTTGCCTGAGACGCACGCATATCATACATTATTGACTGCTACCCGGTTGAAACCTTGCAATCAAGCCGCAGAGGTTGCCTCTGGAGCACGCAAAGAAAGTTCGGTGAACAGAAGGGTTTTGCGACGCCATCGTGCAAAACCTCGCACGAGAACGCCTCGTACTGCGCCTCGATGAGATGAACTAGCTTATCTGGAACTCCTCTACGCCTAAGTGCGCCCCACATGTTTTCGTGATTGAGTCAATCGAAGACCTTTTCGAAGTCAATGAACAGCAGCAGAAGAAAGTCCTGGAATTCGTTGATCTGCTCCAATATAATGCGGAGTGTTGTGATATGATCTACACATGATCGGCGGCCAGCACGGAATCCAGCTTGCTGCCGTCGGATAGTAGCGTAGAGTTTCTCCTGGATCCGGTTGAGGATTACCTTACAAAGTACTTTGAGAGTAATACAGAGTAACGTGATACCACGCTAGTTACCGCATTCAGTTAGGTCCCCTCCATCCTCCATGATACAATTTAAACCAGCGATTGCGCGTCTGAGTTGACGCGATTAATTCGACGAGCTGTAGGCGTCATACGCTGCTGGTTTTGTTGGACTCACAGAAGAGTTGTTCAAAATGTTCAGTCCATCGCTTAGGCTGTTCTGTACGGTCAGTCAGTAGCTGACCTGCTCTGTCCTTTAGCGGCATCTTTGTATTCATCCTGGCACCACTAAGGCGGCGAGGAATATCGTACAACAAACGGATATCACCATTGGCGGCAGCGGTTTTTCCTTGTTCGGCTAGGGAGTGTTCGGCCGCCTACAAGCACGTTCAACAGCCCTCTCCAGTTCGGCGTATCGTTGACGGGCAGGTGTCTTAGCCGATCTGGTTCGCGCTCGCTCAATGCCGACTTTCGCCTCTCTCCGGTCGTCGATGTTCCTTCAAGTTTCATTTGAAATCCACTCCCTCGGCCCGCTGCGCTCTTTGCCGAGGGTTTCATTACTGGTCGTGATGAAGGCGTTCTTGATGCCGGTCCATTGTTCTTCGACGGTTCCAACAGGTGGCAACTCCGAGGCTCGGGATTCAAGTTGTTCGACAAAGGCCCGTTTTCACCTCAGGATTCTTCAATCGGCGGACGTCGTAGTGGCACCCAACTTTCTCCTCCCGTCGTTGGACGATGCGTTTGTTGCGTACATCAAGTAGCATTTTCACCTCGTATGCCAGAGTAGAGCAAGACTTGCGCGGATGATGTCTTGTGTTCGGCAGTACCCGGCCAGCGGACCTCGCCCAGCCCTAGGATTTCAAGCTAGCGACGGCCAGCTTGCCTTGCAAGTTAAGCCAGCTTGCCCTGGTGGGCAAGGATCAATATATTCCATGTTCCGCTTCGTGTCCGTGTTTTCATGCTAAATGTCGTTGCCAATAATCTTGAGAGGTTTCTCCTGTCATTTTCATATGGTCCTTATCCCGCTGATAGGGCTGCAATCTTAATGGTAGATTAGACTGGTAGATTTATGGGATCGTCCCAGGCTAGAAAACGCAGAGCGTATATCATGATTTTTTTGGATAGCTTCCATTCTATTGATGTGCACAGTATGGTATGGTGCCCATACAACAACAGCGTATTCCAGAATGCTGCTGCACTGTGCACAATACAACGATTTAATTGCGTATATATCCTCCACACTTAAAAAAAAGTGCCGAAGTCAGCAAAATTTTCCCGAGATTTGGACAGCCGAGCGATCGGTAAAATTTTTTATGATGCCAAACGTTAGTAAAGATCCGTAAGCGTCGATTTGCAAAACTGAAATCTTCACCGAACGCTCGGCTGTCCAAATCTCGGCAAATTTTGCTGAATTTTTTAAGTGTGTGGAATGTTTTGGTGTTTTTTTCATGAAACCTAGAATTGCGAAAGCCTTAGTTGTTATCGTGAATCGTACAGTGAATAGTAACGCCTATTAAATCCTTAATAGCCCGTACTCGACGTAGATGGTTTGGTCCGATAGTGTAATTGTTCGCAAGGGGTGATAGCGTAATTGTTTCGTGACGTTAACTTGCATGCCATCTAGAGTACACCATCGTCAGAGGGAGTTACTATCGGGAGTTATTGTGGCATGTTGGATAAAACAAAAAATTCGATCTTGGTTTTCATCTGAACATGAACGTTATTGAGAAAATCTTGAAACTTGTCGTCAAACGAAAAGTTTCATTGTTAAGCCTTGTGAGAAGATTGCGAAATTTCTTTTGCAACACTCTAAGGTAAATTGCAGTATTCTTGTCAGATCCCTGACTGGTCACTGCAGACTTAATTATCATATGCCTGCGAGCGAATCGTTTCATTGTAATTTATGTGAATCCGACTACGGTACACCATATCACGTAATTTGCAACTGTCCTGCAGTAGCACAATTGCGTAAAAGGATCTTTGGATCCTACGTCTTAAATGAATCGGATTTTAGGAAATCACGCACATCCTGTCGGTGATCGCTTTCCAGTCCATTACGCGATCCTGCATTTTGTCCAACACTACGAAGCCCGTTCCCAACTCGTTGGTCGATCCACCGCTCTGGAAAAATTGGGCTTTGCCACCACGGATCCTCTACACCTTCTCACCTTTTTAACAGATCTCCTGCAGTGCCACGATGCCAAACTTTCGGGGTTCTAACTGATCGAGCAGCACCCTGTCGCCACCAACGAAATTTAGTGATTTGCAGTTCCAGGTACCAAGTCTCCATTCCATGCCCTTATTTCGTCGCCTTTGTCCATGCCGAATGTTTCGAGTAATGGAGAGCTACATAGTTGAGAATTTTCAAAGATTATGAGAGTTTCAAAACGATGTCGGTTATATTGTTATTCAAAGGTGCACTCATCAAAAATATACTTGTGATACAGTTTTAGCTTGGTGTATTGATATTCTGCATTGATTTTTTTTTAAATGTAAGCCGAAATATTTTGGGGGGGCCTAGGCCCCTAAGCCTCCCCCTGGCTACGTGGCTGCAGTTCCGGCCATATCTCTGGAAACGTACACCAATTCCAAATTCTATTCAATAGTGTCCGAACGAAATCCGACTATAAGTTTGAATTGCTGCGAAAGTATGACTGAACTGCCATATCAGGCAAATATATATACGAATAATTATTATGATTGTTTTTCCTTTAAATTAGGGCGAACTACTATAACGCTACAAGGCTTTACTTTGCAATTATACGCGGTTATGAAATAGCAGTCTCCATTAAAACAAGTGTATGTTCTTTTTTGATATCTCGAACCTCTGCGATCATTATTTTGATCCATTGTCATCTGATACATCTTAGTTTAGGTACTTATGACAGACGCGATTAGAAGTAATTGTCTTTGTGAGAAAACACACCTCTTATCCCAATTAAGCATTGAATTCTGTGTGAAATTTATTGCCAGGTAGCATTATAAGACATGTCACAAGAAATCAGTGTAAAATAGCTTCAGGTTTATTTCACCAATTAGTTCACTTAACGACCTTATTCAAAGCAAGGCATTGACAAAAAAGATGATCTGTCCTTTTGCTTTCGAATCCACAGAATTAGCTGGTTCCATAGTTCTGCATGCCAATTATCTTGCGATTATTTTGATCGGTAAGTAGCCGGTAAATAGTGAATTTTGCTCGCACAACTGCCGGTAAATGGTCCTATCCTTATACTTAGCTCTTATTTATTTAGTCTAAGCAGTGTGTTTCTACCTATTGCTAATAAGAAGAGCATAGCAGCACACATTCTGATATTCGAAACATATCAGGAATAAACTAATCAGGAAGCAATGACTAAAAATTTCAAGTCTGTTACAAATTCTGGTCGTTGTAACTTATTGAGTAATAAATAGACATGCTCAGTAATTGTCGTATTCGTATTTTTCCTTTGCAAATACAAAATGAAAGATATGGTGATCAAAAATGAAATAAAAACTGGTAACATCATTCGACTGCGTGTTGAAAAATTTGTGAAAAATGTATATGGGTATGACACTATATCATTTTGCTTTAGAGAAAAATAGTGTTTTTGAAAACCTGTCAAAAACAAAGAAGCGTCACTTCAAGGGGATTGATCAATCCGTACAAAACTTTGGGTAAAAGAATAAGGGGTCAGAATGAGCAATTATACTAATGCTAGTTGAGGAGGTTAGAAGGAAAGGACGTAAATGACAAAATTGAAAAAAACAAGATAATGGCACGAAACCATAATTTGAGCATGGTTTTATTCAGGGGGCTCTGTAGCCGCAAGGTTACCGAGTCTGCTTTGACAAGCGAATTGTCATGGGTTCGAATCTTAGTAGAATCAGGCCATTCGATGTCAAAGTGACTTTAGCATGGGTTTATTCTCAGGCCCCTCACCACCCTTCCTTCATGCTGAATTCTATGTTATCCCGATATGGCCTATTGGCGAATTAGAGTAAAAACTGCTGGCGTGTCGCTACCTGCTGCGATGCTGGTGGAAAAGACGAAAACAAATGTCAGATGCGGTACATTTCATAAAAAAATTTCAGTAAATTTAATTTTTAACTAGTTTTCGCTTGAAAACTTCACTAAATTTTTATCAGGTTTTGTAAGAAATTTGCTGTTTTGCAAGGTATTTTAAAACACTTAAAATAGTTAATTGAAAGAGCATAAATTTGGAGAATACTGTAAAAGTTGGTGTAGCGACTTAACTAATCGAACACAGCAGTGGTCCTAAATCGGTTTTTATATTATTGGATATTATTGGAATGTTTTTCTACTTTGCAAAATCCTCATACTTGTTTTGTATCGGTTCAAGTCAAAGTTCTAGAGATCCGAACATTCTTCCGTCTTACCGAACCATGTTGCTCCGGCATTACATGAAAATATGAATATTCTTTTTGGTAATCCTGTATCTTTTATGCAATAGCCTGATTTCTATTAATGTCACAAAAAACAAGTTTTTTACCACTTGAGCACGTCGATTTTTATAATTTAACGTAATAGGTATATTACCTACTTTTTGTCGCACAAATATACAAAAACATTATTTTCTCGTATATACCTACTGTAAACAAACCACTGACAAAGTATATACCAAAAATAAAGTACATAATTTTCTTGCATTTTGCAATAAAAATTTCACTTGTACATTGTTTCACTACATTAAGAAAATTAACAAAAGTGAATTTTTTCCGATTCTTCAAGCAAACTGTCAACTTCCTCACCGTTCGGAAAGTTCCAAAGGCCACCACCGTCAGCGCATAAGTTTCTGTCGAATAGGTCCATTGATAGTGCAAAAATGAGACCTTTATAGGTAAATGCACGGATTAGCTGTGCCAGGGATGGCTATAATTGGGGACAGCGCTACCATGTGGAACGAGGTGGGTAAAAGTAGAGAAAAGCATTGAAGGAACGGTACCCAATTACACACAAGCACGCATAAAATTCATTAAGCATATCGCTCACTTAATAGCGATTATAGCAAAAATAAAGATTATACAGCAAACACCCGGACGATATCACAATAGATCAAACGATACTGGTCCCAGTGATGAGTCCTTATCCATACAGAAAAAAAAATGGTTTTATCCATGCTAGAAGATTCACTTCTAAATTATACCGTTTAATGACTTTTGCTTCTATAATAATATCGATATTATTATAGAAAAACAAGTATTTTCCGTTGGTGGCAATATAATTGCCACTGCCTTATAAAGGGGTTTAAAGACATGAAAAAACAGCAAAATAGAAGTTTTTTTTCACTTGGAGGAAAAAGGGTGCTGGTGCACTATAGAGCATTTCCAGCTCAAAACGCTGAAAAAAACGGATTATCAATCGATGGAGTTTTTCACTTGTTTTTTTTTACAGATATAGAGTAGAAATTTTAATTAATTTTTGTTATTTGCTACCAATAATTGAATTATGCATTATGCAATTGTGACAAATAACACAGTTTTGTGTTCCTACTACCACTTTTTTGGTAGTAGGAACACAAAACTTCGAATCTAAATTCATTCATTCGTAAATTCATTTAAGACTGTACGAAACTGTTTCGTGGTAGAAAACAACGAAAGAAATTCGTACCTACATTTTATGCTTCATGGTACTGATACAAGATTTTACATTTTTACGACGATTTTGGAATTAACACGGTTTTTTACAACAATTTTTGAATTATCACGGTTTTTTTTACAACAATTTTCGATTTAACACGGTTTTTTTACAACAATTTTTTAATTAACGCGGTTTTTTTTTAAACGGTTTTTTTTTACACGGCACGTATCCCCCGTGTAAAAAAAGATTTGAGTGTAATGAAAATTTCTTATTTTGCCACTAACGTGTTTTTGTCATCCCTATCCCCATCCCCATCTCCATCCCTGGGGGCGTGGCAAAATCAGGTTGTTACTGTAATGATTACTTCCACCTTCCACTTCCACACACTATTTTGAGGCTCCTTACTCTAATAAGGAAAGGCAAAAGCGCGATGGGGGTAAAAGTGCGATTCAACGATTTATTAGTGCAGATTCCAAGTAAATTAACTAGATTGGCATGGATTAGTGACAATGATTTGATAGCTTGAATCTATCGTATACATTTGTTGTTTATGAAGCATGGTTGCGGAGTTATGTGCAAATGTTATTTTCGAGCGATTTTGATGTAATATTTCGTTATACGGCAAATGCAATATCAACAGGAGGATATCACTTGTTGAAAAATTGTAGCAGCGTTTTACATCATTCACATATCTCTCTTAAAAGTGCGATGAGAAGAATTTACAAAATATATTTCGATTTTCCATAATTTGATCATGGCCCGTCAAGCGCCTAGCGGGGCAAATGTCCGATACGAAAAAATTTGGTAAAGTTTCCATCTGACGGAGCCTGCAGTACACCAGCAGACAATAAGAAAAGTGCAAATTGAGAATATTGCTTACTAAAACATTGAAGATATTATGGTTTTGTTAGCTACTGCTGTACTAATTTCATGGATTCATCCCTAGTAACAATTTGAGTTTTATTACACTTTTACGATGGCTTTCATTACCAAAATTGGTCATGAGAACTATGATAAGAGTGAAATAAAACTCACAATGTTACTTAGGAAACTTTGCATTTTTGCCTCACGGTATTCGCAGTTTTACCCCGTTCGTAGGACAAAAGTGCGATTCGGCACTTGATCAGATTTGCGAGCTCCATATGATTTACAATTTAATGTTAAGTTATTGAGTTATTGCATCAATATAAAATATATTTTGTTGCTGCAGGGATGGTTCGATCACTTTGACTCAATTTTGATTCATTTGACAGTACCGTCTCAACCGAGCAATATTTGGCAAAGTGGTATATGGGACATTTATAGAACAAGTTATTATCTACAATTTTGAAGAATAAAGTGTTGCTGTATCTTTTGTCGTTACGGAGCTACAATGCTAGTAACTCATTAGTGACTAAATGAACGTTCACTTAGTTAGTAAAGAGGTACTAGCATTGTAGCACCGTAAATGCAAAAGATACAGCAAAACCTTGTTTAGAAAAATTGTAGATAATAACTATTTCTATAAATGTCCCATACTTTGTCTTTGTCGAATTTTGCTCGGCTGAGACGCTACTGTCAAATGAATCAAAATTGAGTCAAAGTGATCGAACCATCCTTGTTTTCTGTGCTTTTTTATATCTCCTGAAAATTGATGATAACTTCAAACATCGCACTTATGCCCCGCTCTATTCTATATAAGAAATATTCAAAATGTTCGATTTTTCTTTATTGCACCAATACGGTTCGGTGCTATCTCTAAAAGAAACTGACTAAAGAAATGACATCAGAGCTCAGTCACTAGCGGCCTCCAGCCTCCATTAAATCTAATTTGCTCAATGATTATTGTTGTGCGTGACTCTGTTCAAAGTTGCTAGAAAAAATTTTAACAGTATTTTTTCGAGTTCAACATTTAAGCGATTTTATTAACTGTACGATACAAATTTGATTACCTGGTGTTTTCGTTAGGCAGCACGGATCGATTTCGTGATATGTGATGATATTAGTTGCCGTTTGCTTGCAGTTAACATTTTCCGCCGCGTTCATCGACTGATACTCCGCAAGTTCTCGAGCAAAAGATTCAAAAGTTTTCATCGAGATTCATGCGCACTTGGTTTTGAGGAACCGAAATTGAGTTACCTGTCACTTCTTTAGTCAGTTTCTTTACTATCTCTACTTTAACTTCATTGATTTAAAGACATTGCTTTTTAAATGCAACTACTTCAAATGTGCATGAGTGAGTAATGCTTTTAAAAAATAACTGAACCAAATAATGGTATAAACATAAAACTTCTGCACACTTTAATCCATTAACTTGTTAATAGTTAAGTATCAAAAGAAATTTATTCTGAAACCCTTTTTCATATCTTCAATTCAAAGCAAATTTGGTATGTGGCTCTGAAGCTCCAAAAGCGAAGGTCGGCTGTAGACGTGAATCAGGACCCGTTAGAGGGTTAACACCCTGTGTTTTCCTTTTGTTTCTTTATAAATATATTTTTTGTGGTCTCGTTGCAATGACCAACATTAACTGTGTTTTATGTTTTACGTTTCCATTACTTACTGACATATCTAGGCCGTGTCACGTAAGGGCACGTACAAATCAAAATTGTCCAATCAAATTGTCCACTGTTAGTCAAAAATCTGTGTTAATTACATAAAGTAACGAAGGCATTGCCTTATGTTTTTATCCTATCAGAAAGTATTGAAATCATGTAGTCATATAAATAGAGTTTCACGTTTTCATCATACGTGAAATCCAATTCCAAAAAAAGTCATTGGTCATACTTTGACCTTGAAGAAATCAAAAAAGTCGAAACTGTTTATGTGATACAACATTTTATAAAAACATGTACTTCTACCTTACTTGCCAGCTGCGAACTAAAAGTAATATAAATGGGGACATGGTGTAAATGCAGCAGAATTCAGTATTGCCACTGAGCGATGGGAACTATTTTTTGTTGCTTAATGCTATCAATGCTAACTATACAATTGTCTGCCTTGAAACTACGCTCAAGATTGCCTATTCTTTTACATCGATGACCTGAAATCTTGATCGTAGTAGAATTGGCCCAACAAACTCATTACATGCTCTACGTCTGTTGTAACGGAAAACGATTCCCGTCGGCGACCATTTGTGCTGCTTATTTCTATCGATTTTTCGTGTTCATCCTCGGCCATGGTCGGTATGAAACCAACGAAAACATTTTTCTTAATACTGTTGTCTATGTTTGTGCTATGGATACTAGAATGGTTGAGTAATGACAATTGCAGCTATTTTAATTGATATTTGTTTCTTTTTATCACAGTTCTTTGCATTGCTTTAATACGCAGGTACGTTTCGTGTGATAATAGGAACTTAATCAGTCGAACAATAAAACTGTCCCACAAAACAAAACATTTGGTTTAGAAGTCGAGAATCGAATTACAAAAAATATTCCACTTCATTTAATTTTATACGTCATATATTTTTGACATAGGACTACGTCTTTGTTTACTATACTGGGACTGGGTAGCACTTTGTGAAAACGAAAATAGAAGTGTAACGTTTGAATGAAAGATTTCAAATGCTAATAACTACTAAACTACTGAACGAAACTGAACAATTTATATATCGTTGGATAGATAAAATGACCAGCAGTTTTATGGAGGGGGTAAGAGAGCAATTTTAAGGAGGGCGTAAGTAGGGGGCTCCTATAAAAATGAAACACAAATTTCCTCATAATTTAAGAACTAATTGAGCAAATGTAACCAAAATGTAGGATGAGGGGGTTTTTGGATGCCGGAATTTTTTCTATGGTGAATTAGGACCTTTGCCTTCTTTAAGAAGGGGGGATCCTATACAAATGAAATACAAAGTTCCTCATAACTCAAGAACTAATCAAGCAAATGGAACCAAATTTGGCATGTGGAAGTTTTAGGAGGCATGAATTTATTTTATGACGATTTGAGATTCCTCACCTCTGGTAGGAGGATAAGAACTCACAAGCAAACAAAACAAAAATTTGCGAGTTGAAGTAAGATTATTGAAACATGTCAAGCTACGCATAATCATATTTAATACAATAATCTGTGGGCTGCTCATTCATTACTATTTCAACCTTTATAATGCACACAAGTTATTTTTAAAAGTAATCTCTGTGTGTCAATGGTTGCAGGCGTTGCACTTATGAACCCCGTATTTTTAAAACCGCCATTTTTTTTTTTTTTTTTTTTTTTTTTGTTTTTTATTAACCCTCCGCTCACCCCCGTTACCAAAAAGCTCACACAGAGAGCCCCCTGGTATCGGACACTTACAGAAACCTCAGCTTAGAAGAGAACTGGACAACACACTAAACAAAGAAATTAATTTAAGCTGAGGAAAACATAAAGAGGATACATAAAATTATTTAAAAACTATTTAATGGGCGCCCAGTGGAATTTAATATTCCTTTTTAAGGGGCCCAGTATAACTATAATAATTCTGATTAAGCTACTGGTAGAGAGAAGTTAAATTTAATTTACGATTTACTTTACATAGGCATGGTTGATACGCTCAAATTATATAATTGATTATGTTTGTCTTAAAATATTGTTTAATTTTGTATTTATACAGATCGATGTTGGTGATTTGTTTTAATTCGTTAGGCAGAGCGTTGTAAATTGAAGGACCAAAAAATGAAATTCGCGTCTGACCAAGATTTGTTGTGGCTCTATCACGCTGTATGAGATTTGCTCGGCGGGTATTTTGCAGTCTATTACCAGTGTTTAAAGACATATTATGGTGATAGTCTGGTTGATGTAAAACTTTCTGCATGTGAATAACAGTTTGCATATCACGTAAGGCTAAGATGGGTAAAACTGTGTGGCTATTATTTGTGTAGAGTTGAACCGTTGGGTAAAGTATCGGTAGTTGAAATATTATTTTCAAGCACCTGTTTTGCAAAACTTGTATTTTCTTAATTTTCGATTTACTGGCGTGGCCCCACACGAGAACTAGATACTGAATTTGGGAGTGAATACAACCATAGTAGAATTTTAATAATACGTGTTTAGGAACGAAGTAGCTAACTTTTCTCATTGCGCCGGCTAATGATGAAATTTTTTGCTGCATATGTTTGATTTGCCGGTCCCAAGACAACGTTGCATCAAGGTAAACACCCAGATACTTGAAATCATCTACTTTTTCTATAGATATTTCGTTGACGCATAGGTTAACGTGATCGGCGGGTTTTTTCCTAGGTGAGTGGAAAACCATATATTTTGTTTTCGTTAAGTTGAGTGACAGTAAATTAGCATCAAAATAGTCAGAAAGAACTTTTAAATCATGCTCCATCGACGATATCGCACTGCCGATGTCAACGCAAGGATAAAATAATGCCGTATCATCTGCAAATAACCTTGGTATCCCTTTCAAGTTTAAATTGCCAATGTCGTTGATGTAAATCAAAAACAACAGAGGACCGATATTGCTACCCTGAGGCACCCCTACATCAATTTTGTGGAGTGTGCTACGTGCATCACCAATCGTTACAAATTGCATTCTTTGTGTTAAGTAACTGCGAATGACATTGTTTGCCACTCCTCTTATTCCATATAATTCCAGTTTCTTTAAGAGAATATTGTGATTCAAGGTATCAAAGGCCTTTTTAAGGTCAAGGAATAACCCTCCAACAAGTTTCTTCGATTCAATTTCGCTGACTATGTAGTCTATTAGCTCTGTTATAGCTGTCGTAGTCCCACATTTCTGCCTAAAGCCGTATTGGAATTTGTAAAAAACATTGTTTACCTTCAAAAAATCTAATAATCGAGCTACAAGTAGTTTTTCTAGGATCTTGTTAAAGACCGATAGTGTAGATATTGGACGGTAATTACAGGCATCTAAAGTGTTTCCTGCTTTAAAAATTGGTACTACTCTAGCAATTTTTAAACAGTTGGGATATTCACCAGTATCAAGAATTTTATTGGAGGCTTGACACAAAATGAACGCAAATGCTTGGGGATTACCCTTTATTACTCTTGCTGGAATGTTATCCGGGCCTGAACTCTTATTAACATCTAATTCTTTTATTAGAGCAGTAACTTCATTAATACTTGCAGGGCGTAAAAAGATTGTATTAGAGACGCATCTAACGTTGCTAGTAGGACTAACGTTCAAAGGATTTGATATGTTACGCGCAAGATTGGTGCCAATATTAGAAAAATAATTATTGAAAATTTCGCAGACGTGCTGCGCATCAGAAATTTTACTTCCATTTTGAGATAAATTTATTGTTTCCTTTCCTTTTTCCCTCCCAAAGATTGTGTTTATATTTTTCCAAAGTTTTGAGTGACAAGTAGTACTCAGAAGCGTTTTATAATATGATTTCTTGTTTTGTTTTTTTGTGGCTTCAACTTTTCTTGTCACATGATTTAGCATTATTCGAAGGTTCGCGTCGTAAGGGTTTCTTTTTACTTTTTTTAGATATTTTGTTTTAATCTTCATTAGCCTCCATAATTCAAATGTCATCCACGGACAGTATTCATTTTCAATGTATTATGTAAATGTATGTAAAAGTATTCAATTTTCGGAAGAGAGGAGACGCGAAGAGAATCTCTCATTGTCACTTAGGTCTATTTGAAAATTTACCCGAGAAATGACAAACTAGAGCGGGAGTCCGAAAGGAATGTTTATGCCGTAACACTGGTCACAGTCGACCGCCATTTCTTTTTTTATCCGGGCGTCCCCTCGTGATATAGGCCGGTCTGTCTGCAGGATACTGCCGGCAAGGAACTGGAAAGGGTTATCCTTAACAGACTCGTACAGTACACTGAGGGTACAAACGGTCTGTCACGGAACCAATTCGGCTTCCGAAAAGGCAAATCTACGGTGGATGCCATCTTGTCTGTCACTAAGACAGCCGAGGTGGCGATTCAGCGCAAGAGGACAGGTATTCGCTGTTGCGCAGTTGTCATGCTCGACGTGAGAAATGCGTTTAATAACGCTAGCTGGAACTCCATAGCCAACTCGCTTCGGAACGTCCAAGTGCCGGTGTCGCTATACAGGATCCTGGAAAATTATTTCCAGAATCGTGTGCTATGGTACAACACGGAGGAGGGTCAGAAGTGTGTTCCAATCACCGCAGGGGTTCCGCAAGGTTCCATACTGGGCCCGGTGTTGTGGAACGTCATGTATGACGAGTTGTTGAAGCTAAAGTTCCCGGTAGGGATGGTGATTGTCTGTTTTGCGGATGGCATCACCTTGGAAGTCTATGGTGAATCTATCAAAGAGGTAGAGTTGACGGCTGTCCACTCTATAAGCATTGTTGAAGATTGGATGCAATCCAGGAAACTGGACCTGAACAACCGCAAGTCGGTGCAGCAAGCAAATATCAGCGTCGGGGACTGCACTATTTCGTCAACGCGGTCCTTAAAACTCCTGGGATTCATGGTCGACGACAAGCTCAAGTTCGGGAGCCACGTTGACTGTGCCTGCAAGAAGGCTTCCACAGCTATTTCGGCATTGTCTCGTATGATCTCTAATAGCTCTGCGGTACATGGCAGCAAGCGAAGGCTATTCCAACGTGGTCCAGTTCATACTCAGGTATGGCGGGCCCGTGCGGTCATCGGCGTTAGGTACCAAAAGTTATCTAGTCAAGCTGGAAAGCACCTATCGTCTCATGTGCTTAAGAGTGGCGAGTGCGAATCGCACAGTTTCACATGACGCAATCTGCGTCTTAGCGGGTATGATGCCTATTGGTATCATCATCAGCGAGGACGTAGAGTGCTTCAACCAAGGTGGAACTAGAGGCATACGGAGTACCACAAGATCGGCCTCGATGACCACATGGCAGCGGGCATGGTCTAATTCCACAAAAGGCCGGTGGACACATCGACTTATCTCGGAACTATCCGGGTGGGTCAACAGGCGCCATGGCGAAGTCAACTTCCACTTGACACAGATTCTGTCAGGGCATGGTTGTTTTAGACAGTATCTGCACAAGTTTGGGCATGCGGAGTGTCCCGAGTGTCCCGAATGCGCAGACGTTGAGGAAACTGCAGAACATGCTTTCTTCATATGCCCTCGTTTCGCGGGCGTGAGAAGCAACATGATGGCAGTGAGCGGACAGGACACTACACCGGATAACTTAGTCCAAAGGATGTGTTCTAGCTCGGACGTCTGGGGAGCGGTCAATGCGGCAGCTACCCAGATCGTACTTGAGCTACAAAACCGCTGGAAAGCCGATCAACGGCGAATAAACAGCCTAACTACCATAGTCCAGTAGTTATCTAAGAGTGTGCGTTAAGCACAATAGTCCCTCCCTGAAGTAATACCGATAAGGTGGTGCCAGGGGGGATTGAGGTTGGAGACTCGAGTAGGATTTTAGTGGGTCTGGATCCTCACGCCCCAGTAGGGGGGTCGGGATACCAAACCCCACTCCTTGAGTTGTCTTTTCAGGTGTTCCCTACTCGTTAAAAAAAAGGCGAGCTTTCTTACTTCGACTTGACATGTAGAAGAAATACAATGGATTTCAAAAATAGGTAAAATAGGTAAGAAATTGATGTAATAAAAATCTAGGTAGCTCATTACACACGTGGTGAATTTATAGATAACCTAACCAACATGCACCGCAAAAGAAATAATCTTAAGCTCTGGGTAAAAAACAGGAGCTAGTAAAATATGCCAATAAATAATATCGAAATCCTTTCATGTTGTTCATGATTGTTGGAATTCAAGTTAAGTATTAATGTAAAGAGCAAAGCCATCGGTATAAACATGTTTAAGAACTTGACCCTTCTTTAGTGACAGACTTCGCAGCCTGTTATTAGAGTACAGGACAAGCATGGGGCTAGTGCAATGATCCTACTTACTTTATGTTAGGGAAGAATAAATGCTTAATGCGAAAAATGTAGATTCAGGCAAACTTACTTTATAGCAGCATCACCCAGTCGAGATTCGAACATACGGCGACTGGTTTATTAAGCTTATTAGGTACCCTGGAGCTAAGTGGACGAGCAGGTTAAGGTGCCAAGTGCAAATGGATGCAAAAATAATGATTATTATGCTGCAGCATGCTGTTGGTAGCTGGGTGCAAGAATGCTCTCTAGAAGATAACTGTCGGAAGGTATCGAAGAATTCTTTTGGGACAACACTTTTAAAAATATAAGCTTCCCGAAAAAGCAAAAGAAAATGCTGACGAAACCTCATTGTTTCTTTATGGATGATGAGACTTACGTCAAGGCGGACTCCGGGCAGTTTTCGGGGCTACTGTTCTTCACCGCTCAGCACAAGTTTGATGTTCCGGAGGATGTATGGAAGCAGAAACTTTCAAAGTTTGCCAAGAAATACATGATTTGGTATGCGACCTGCTCATGAGGCAAACGGCGTGCACTGTTTGTCACTACCAAGACTGTAAACGAACAGATCTACCTCAAAAAGTGAAAAGAAAAAAAAAGAAGAAAAAAAAAGAAGAAAGATGAGAAGGACAGAAAAAAGGATACGATACAAGAAAGGAAAAATGAAACATAAACCAAGTGAATCCAAAAGAGAAAAGAATAACGAAAGAGAAAAAATAGAGAGAAAACGAAGAAAACGAGAAAAAGAGGTCGAAAATAATACGTAAAAGGAGAAAGAAGGAACGAAAAATCGGACAGAAGAAGAAGAAAAGGAAAGCTATTTTCCAAAGAATCAAGGAAGAAGGTAAAACGAGGGAGAAAAAGGTGAAAAACAGGGTCATCTAAAAGAGAAAAAGCGGAAATAAAAACAGACGAAGACGAGAAACGAGAAAGGAAGGAGATGAAAAAAGATAGAAAAAGACGAAAACTTGAAACGAAAAAAGAAAATAAGGAAAAAAAGGTAAAAAGACAAAAAATGGAAAAGAAAATAAAAAAATAAATGAAAACGAAGAAAGACGGAACAATGAAATAGAAAATACGAAGCAGGAAAGGATAAACGATAGAAAAACACGGAAGGAAAAGGAAGAAAAGTGAAAGCCTAAACCAATTCGTGACAAAAAAAACGATAGAGAAGAGGAGACCAAACGGAATACAAAGTGGATAAATGGAGTTGGATAACAGGTAACACGTGTGTGTGTGACAGAATAAGACGAAAAATTTAAACCCTAATTTTATGTACCTAAAACTTCTTATCTAATTTCATGTCCACGCCCAATTTCAAGTCATTGCAATTTTTAATTGAATTTAAAAATTTAAACTCTGATTTTAAGTCCAATTCTAGTACAAATTTTAATTTTAGGTCTCAAGTCCAATTTGAATTCCAATGTTAAGTTCAAATTCGAGCCTAATTTCAAATGAAATTTTAAGTCCAGTTTCAAGTCATGTTCAATCTCATTTTCAAGTAAAATTTGAAATACGATTTCAAATAAAAACTTTAAATTCTGTATTAAGTCCGATTTCATATCTAATTCATGATAAAACTTCCAGTCCATAAAAGGCAAAGCCTAGGTGCTACATTCCGTTATCGTAACTTGACCTTCCGTTTTTATACGACAGACTTCGCAGCCAGCTGGGCATTTGCGGGATCAGTTGCTACGATCCTATTTACTCCAACAGCCTCTCCCATTCGGGATTCGAACATACGACGACTGGCTTATTGGTTCAGCACCATACTTCAAGGCCAACTGGGAGGTCTTACAGTCCATATTTAAGTCCAAATTCAAATCTAATTTGATGTCGTAGGTCGAGTCTGATTTCCAGTCCAATTTAGTCTCTACTCTTCAATCTCTGATATCTCTGAGAAATCTGAATCTAATCTAACTATGATTTTAATTGCAATTGCAACAAAAAGTTTGGAGTTTTAAAGCCAATTGGTCGATATTTTTATTATAAGCAATAACAGACTCGCATTGTACTATTCCTCGATTTTTACTTGCCAATATGTTGTTCTGATATGTCGGGTGCCGTACCTTTTGTTTATGTCTTAACAATTGATTTTATTTTTCATAAGATTAAATGAAAAATACAGGTTTCAAATTTTTCGAAAAGGAACCAGCATACCAGTTTTAAATAAAATCGTAGAATTTTTAAATTCGTGAGCTTGGCATTTTATTTTTGAATATAAAAATTTGTCATGTACAGTTGGATTTCGATTTTGGCAACAAATGCGTGTCGCCTATGTTGCCAAAATCGAAACCGTGCCAAAATCGAGACCCTTTTTCGATATGAAAAAATTTAATGTAAATGCTTTAAAAGTTGACTAAATATCATTAATCACCGATTGCAACCATTTTATGTTTAAAAAGTCCGACAAGAGCTATCCGTCCGGTGCAAATAAGTTATTGACACCCTGCGGTAAGACGTAGTCCTACGACAATAAAAATATTATTGTTAGAAACCACATAACTTTTTTTCATGAACACACTCAGGGCATCATTTTTATTGGCATTTAAAGCATGTATGCGGAAACTGATTGATATTTAAGCATATTTTTGGAAGAGAAATATCTTGTGTTGCCAAAAACGGATACTTTTGTTGCCAAAATCGAGGCATGCCAAAAACGAACCATGCCAAATTCGAAATCCAACTGTATAGTACAAAATGTCTACCTCGACGTTTTACCTTGTATTGTCAATATCACATGTTAATTTCTAGCCATCACTTATTTATGGGTGGACATTTACACTATTTGGCTATCATAATGTAGGTCTCCCAGTCAAAAACTAAATAATAACGAAATGGATTTTCAAAGAAGAACGCTCATCGTAATAATTGAAAACAAAAGAGTAACAAATTCCTGTTTGTGGCTAACGTTCAAACCACAGTTCTCACGATTGCTGTTGCTGCATCACTAACTCTATCCATAGTATTGTGCGTCGGTTCACACCAAGAGCTAATTAAGTACACCGTAGATTATGTAAAAGAATCATGATAATTTTCAGAGCTGAATATTTTAAGATTTGAACCTTTTCTTTTCTGTACCCTCTTCTGTTGCATTGAGCAGTTTTGCTACTATGCATTGTTTATTTCATTCGTTTTGAATATCACAAATCATTACTAACAATGGAATGATTCATCATTAACAACCTTCACTAGTTCATGTAAATGAACATGAATTTCGCATTTGAACATACCTAGGATTATTTGAAACCGAACTATTCAGTGTCGTACGAACGCATTGTGTAAAAAAGTTACTACCACGTGCATCAAATGAAATATACTTATTATTCCATCCTGAAAAAAAATCATGCATTAAAAAAATGACCCAAACATTCAATCACTCAACTCCGCTTGTCATGCGTTAAACCAATAAAACATTTACGGAACAAATTTCGATCGACATTGCCCATTAGAACTAAATTAGCAAACTAAAAAAAAGTTATGCATCATTTCATTGATTTCAGGCTTCTTCAATCATGGAAGCAATTTTAAAAATTATCGTACAGGATTCCATAAAATTTTGTACATAGTTAATAAACTTGTGAAAACCATCAAAACCACGGATAGTGACGGATAATTTCGGTGAAAAGTCGTAACAACTAGGTGTATGCTACTTCATGGAAATTTTTTCAAAGATTTTTTGCTTGTTTGTCAGTTTCACAATAAATTTTATTTTTTAAAACTATAGAAATTGGGGACGATTAAGTTAACTACTGTATAAACAAATAAAGGTAAAAATATACCATTTCCGTAAAATTTTCTCTGTGAAAAACCGGATTGAAAGAAATGCCATTATTGGCCGGGTAAAGATTGCTTGAAGGTAAATACAAAAGTTCAATCACTTCTCATCGTTCCGGGAACAGAAGACGTAAAGGTTAATGACAATCTCAATTCAAGGATAACCTGATTTGTTTTTACTGCGGTTATATTTTAGTGGCATTTAGCAATCACCTTAACCTTTAAAACGATATACGCAAACTGGATCGCAAACAAGGCCAATTGTCCCAAACGGGTGCATTAAGCGTAATCTTCAGTACAAACAGGAGAAGCGTGTGTGGAGGGCATACAGGTATATCGCAGCGAATGCTTCGATTTGATGACATTTATTGCGATCGCAGATGCCGAAGCTCAAGCTCATGGTTCTGTTTTTTAAACTAATCATTCAATCTACGACTCACGAACGTTTCATTGAAAAAAAAAAGATTAAACAGCTAAAATTAAAATATGCTTTATTGTTTTCTAGGTTTTTGATATTTCTGTATTTTGACGTAGGACTACGTCTTTGTTTACTATACTGGGACTGGGTAGCACTTTGTGAAAACGAAAATAGAAATGTAACGTTTGAATGAAAGATTTCAAATGGTAATAACTACTAAACTACTGAACGTAACTGAACAATTATATGTCGTTGGATAGATAAAATGACCAGCAATTTTATTGAGAGGGTACGAGAGCAATTTTATGAAGGGCGTGAGAGGGGGGGCTCCTATATAAATGACAAACAAATTTCCTCAAAACTCGAGAACTAACCAAGCAAATGGAACCAAATTTGGCATGTGAGGGTTTTTGGAGGCATGATTTTATGTTATGATAGTTTGAGACCCCTCACCCCTGTGATTGGAGGATAAGGACTCATACAAATGAAACAGAAATTTTTTCGTGTGTGTCATATTTTCTGCTATGTAACAAGTGGTAAGCTGTGAAAGTAAACTAATAAAACCGTCTCGGAGCAAGAGAGAGTGAATCGACGCCGCTAACTTATGTGCCTATCGCCATTCCAAGAGAAGGTCGTTCGCCTGGCACGTCATATTTGCGATGAACGTGCTTTGGCTTTAATGTTATTTGTAACCAATGGCCCTTTTAAAGGCCAAAGGTGAGTTAAAATAGGATTATTGAAACATGCCAAGCTACGCAATACAATAATACAATCGTCTGTGGGCTGGTGATTCATTACTATTTCAACCTTTATGATGCACACAAGTGATTTTCAAAGCAATCTCTATGTCTCAATAGTGTCAATGGTCCCCGTCAACGTATTTTCAAAGCCACCATTTCATTCAATGAAGAATTGAGTCTGAATATTTCGCTCCTCTCTTTTAAACATTCACTTAAACAATGGCACTCACAGATTCTTATAAACATACTTATGCCAGGTATGCAGATTGCATTAGTCTTTGATCTAATGATCTGATATAGTCCTACGTCACCCTTTCGTACAACCCTTAGGGCTGTATACCTTGTAGTTTTTTGTCAAGCTTGAAAATGCCCATTTTTTGTTCATAAACAGTTACAGTAATCCCGTGCCTGCGGGTAATTCCACGCAACACATTATTCCGCATATTCATCCTAAAAATCAATTTTTCAACAGTAAATTTGACTTAAACATAAGTATATTATCATGGAATACCATATTCCTTTAATGTTATCGGTAAAAATTGACAACTTTTGCTTCGTTGTTCTGGTCAAACCAAAGGCTATTTCATTGCACGCCGACCAAAACGTGACTTCCGAATGTTTTCTTAACAATATTTCTAAGCGGAGGTCTAAATTGTCGGAAGGGGTTTTTCGCTCAAAAAAGTATTTTTATGATGAATTCGTGCTACACACGTAAACAGATGTACATTTAACTGTTTTATGGAAATAGTTACGAATAACTAATTTTTTTGTTTGTTTTGTTTAAAGATTTGTTGTGAGCGGAATTAGTGTTGTTTATAATTCCGCGCGGATGCAATAGAATCATATCGGAGAAAACGGTTAGCTGAATATGCATTACTCTATAGAAAACTTTTTAGACACGTTGAAGAAAACCAAATAAGGTCGTTCAGTACTGTCATCCGGGGATGCTTGCAACATCGGGTTACTTGCTAGTTGCAATACTTCGCATCGCGCTTTTGACAGCTCTAACCATTTGATAGCATAACCGTTTGTAGCCAATGCCATTTTAACGGGAAACTAGTAGTCATTAACTTTTCGTCGGAGAGCTAATTTCAGAAGCAGTTTTTGGGCCCTATAGCGGGGTTCTGTTTGTTGAAATGTATTCACTGTATTCTTCTCGCCAATCCGAACACAGCGAATATATTTTCATGAACAAAATTTGTGTTTCAAACAAAATTTCACCTCAACGAAGTGCATCATATAAACTAACAAATAGCAACTTTGAGCTTCGTTTATATTTTGAACTTTGAGAAGAAACGATAAATTCGTGTTATTACTTTCAATATGGCGCGGCTTGCAGCACTTGTAAAATAGATAATTATCGTAATAGACAGCATGTACAAAGTAAGTTTTTCGTTTTACTGTTACTGACTTTTTCGCGGTCAAACGTAAACTCTATTTTGATGGAATGTTAGATGGAATGCTTGGACTGGTAAGGACAAAACTAGATCTGAGACGAATTAATACATCGGTGTGGTATAGTTTAAATGCGTAAAGCACTCGAGTACTAATCGAGAAATTGTGGGTTGGAGTCCCACTGCCACAAACTAACCCAATATTTTGAGCGGGAAATTTACAAAACATACCCCCAGTATCTCGTGTTTTGCTACAAATACACTCAAAATATCTAAAAATAGTCATTCGCGGGTAGAAATCAAATTTAAATTCATAAAAAACGCAAAATCAGAAAAGTGTTGCAAGTAACCCCGTTTATTGGGTAACTTGCAACACCCCTATTTTCGGTTTATTCTACAGATTCATTTAGTTGATTTTTTTTTCATAATCATAAATCAAAAGTACTGTTTGTTGTTTGTTTATTAGAGACACTTTACACCTTTCGGTGCATTTCGGTGTTTATCAGTTTATACTTTCTATTTTTGAGGGTATATGAAAAGAAACAGGAAGTACTAAACACAAAATACATTTTAGTTTATAAAATTTAAGCTGCATTTAATTATTAAAGTCCTAAAATCGACATTTTCAACATGTGAAAGTCCATTATACGATTAACAATGCATAAAATTTCACAATTACCCGACCCTCTCCATGAAAAATGCTCTGGAATTCCTGGACCCGGTCGTTATCTTATTGTAAACCCCAAGTCGATAAAAGACAACGGACAAATTTAAAAGTGTTTATGTCATTCGTTAATTAGAGTCTTAAAAAAGATTCTAAATGTTTAAAACGGCGGTAAAAACAGTAACATGGTACATTGGTACATGGTGCCTGCAAAGCCGAAATAAATTCAAGTTAGTGAAATACCAGTCGATAAGAAGTGTGGTGAAGTTTAGTATTTAAGAAAAACTTCACATTATTGTCGTTAATGTACAGTAGACTCTCGGAAAAGTTAATCGATTGGGGAATGGGTCGATTAACTTTTCCGAAATATTAACCTTTCTGAGTAGTCCTAAAAGTCATTGAAAATGATGAATACAAAAGCTAAAAATGCATTCCGGGATATAGGATACATATTTTTATGTATCTGGAAGTTGTAATGGAAAGAAGTATGTAGCAATATCTTTATGAAATAATACTTAGTTTCGTAAAATTTTTTTATAAAATAATACCTTTCACTAAGTTTAAAATAGTCGGTTACACTAGTTTACTTTTGTTTTTTCGTAGTCTACGACTACGTTTTAATTAAAAATAAGCGTTCGCGCTTATTGTTAGTTCCTTGCTGTTCCTTCTTTTGCATTTAAAATTCAATCTGAATTTGCGCTTTTCCAGTATGTTTGCAAAAATCCTGAAGTAACTATATGCCCGTATTGAATTATTGTTGCAACTGTCTGATACAAGAGTTTAATTTAATCCCAATTATGTTGCGACTCTGTATAAAACTGTGGAAAGGTGACAATAAGCCGAAAAATTAAAAATAAAGATAGAAGGTAAACACACGTGTGTGAAGAAACGCTTGGACAATCAATAAATTCAAACTCTCAGAAAAGTTAAGGCGAAAATTAACTTTTTAGAGCGTTGTATGAGAGCTGATATACGCTTAACTTTCCTGAACAATTAACTTTTCAGAGAGTTCACATAACATAACATAAGGTTATGTTATAACCTGTACATAACTTGTACATAAGGCACATCACATAAGGTCATTGCAAATTATTTTTAAAGTTTTGTTTTTTTTATATAAAAAATTGTCTGCGGGTTCTATAGCCTAAAGAACTCGAAATATTAGTGTACGGAGTGTTGACGCTTCTTATAGAAAATAAAAGTGGAAACTTGAAGAATGCAATGGCAGAAAAGCGGTGAAAAATGTTCTTTCGAATCTACCTTTTTTGGTAGATTATTGCTAGAAAACCAGTAACATGTTTATGTAAAGTAACAATAAATTTTGCATTCACAATTGAACTCGAGTTGAAAACGCTTTCACTTTAATACTTTTTTTTTTAAATTCTCATTGTTTTTTATCGCTTCCTCTAGTGGCCCAATATCGGAAAAACAAAAACTTTTTAAAATATTTGTAATGGCGCAATCTATACCTATAAAGAAGGATTTCTGTCTGTCTGTCTGTCTGTCTGTCCTGTGTTCCTTATAGAATCAAAAACTACTGAACCAATCGGCGTGAAAATTTGCATGTAGAGGTTTTTGGGGCCAGGAAAGGTTTTAGTGATGGTTAGAGACCCCTCCCCCCACTAAGAGGGGGGGCTCCCATACAAATGACACAAAAATCTCTGCATAACTCGAGAACTAATCAAGCAAATAGAACCAAATTTGGCATGTGGGTGTTTTCGGTGACAAGAATTTATTCTAGGGTAATTTGAGACCCTCTCCTCTTTATAAGGGGAATTATAACTCCTCTCCCCTTTAAGAGGGGGGGTTTCCATACAAATTTCCTCATAACTCGAGAACTAATCAAGCAAATGGAACCAAATTTGGCATGTGAAAGTTTTCGAGGGCAAGAAAATTTTCTATGTTGAATTAGGACCCCTCCTCACTTTAAGAGGGGGGGCTCCTGTACAAATGAAATACCAATTTACTCATAACTCGAGAACTAATCAAGCAAATGGAACCAAATTTGGCATGTGTGTGTTTTTGGAGACAAAATTTTTTTCTATGATGAATTGGGACCCCTCCCCACTTTAAGTGGGGGGGGGGGGCTCCTATACAAACGAAATACAAATTTCCTTATAACTCGAGAGCTAATCCAGTAAATGGAACCAAATTTGGCATGTAGGTGTTTTTGGAGGCAAGAATTTTTTCTATGATGAATAAGAACCTCTCCCCACTTTAGGAGGGGGGGCTCCTATACAAATGAAATACAAATTTCCTCATAACTCGAGAACTAATCAAGCAAATAGAACCAAATTTGGCATGTGGGTGTTTTCGGTGACAAGAATTTATTCTATGGTAAATTGAGACCCCTCCCTCTTTATAAGGGGGATTGTAACTCCTCTCCCCTTTAAGAGGGGGGGCTTCCATACAAATTTCCTCATAACTCGAGAACTAATCAAGCAAATGGAACCAAATTTGGCATGTGAAGGTTTTCGAGGGCAAGAAAATTTTCTACGGTGAATTAGGACCCCTCCCCACTCTAAGAGGGGGGGCTCCTGTACAAATGCAATACAAATTTCCTCCTAACTCGAGAATTAATCAAGCAAATAGAACAACATTTGGCATGTGGGTGTTTTTTTTGGTGACAAGAATTTATTCTATGGTGAATTGAGACCCCTCCCCTCTTTATAAGAGGAATTATAACTCCTCTCCCCTTTAAGAGGGGGGGCTTCCATACAAATTTCCTCATAACTCGAGAACTAATCAAGCAAATGCAACCAAATTTGGCATGTGAAGGTTTTCGAGAGCAAGAAAATTTTCTATGGTGAATTAGGACCCCTCCCCACTTTAAGAGGAGGGGCTCCTGTACAAATGAAATACAAATTTCCTCATAACTCGAGAACTAATCAAGCGAATTGAACCAAATTTGGCATATGTGTGTTTTTGGAGACAATTTTTTTTCAATGATGAATTGGGACCGCTCCCCACTTTAGGAGGGGGGGTCCTATACAAACGAAATACAAATTTCCTCATAACTCGAGAACTAATCCAGCAAATGGAACCAAATTTGGCGTGTAGGTGTTTTTGGAAGCAAGAATTTTTTCTGTGATGAATTAGGACCTCTTCCCACATTAGGAGGGGGGGGCTCCAATACAAATGAAATACAAATTTCCTTATAATTTGAGTACTAATCAAGCAAATGGAACCAAATTTAGCATGTAGGAGATTTTTGAGTCTTGAATTTATTTTATGATAGTTAGAGACCTCTGACCCCTGTGGTAGGGGGATATGGCCTCTCATACAAATAAAACAGAAATTTTTGCGAAACTCAAAAACTAATCCAACTCGAGAAATTCGAGACTCTTCCATAAAACATTAATCAATAACAAGACCACAAAAACTATCTATAGTAACACTAGATCATTCAGGACGAGCCGGTCGCGAGTGTTGCCGGTGACCCGCCGTCGGAAGCGCCGCCCACTGGGGGGCTTGCAAAACTCGAGATAGTGACAAAGATCATCCGAGATTCATGATTTATGTACAACACAGGTTAATTTGTGGCAATACGAAGTTTGTCGGGTCAGCTAGTCAATAATAAATTACGCAAAGCTTCGACAAATCCTTCATTTCATTAATCAATCTATTTACCTAGTGACTTATTGGTTGGGTAAAACGGGGCAAAGAGTGTCACGTAAACTCAAACTGTGCTAGATTAAAAAATATCAGTATTTTAACCGCAATACGCTATGTACATAACATTTTAGTATATTTTCTAAACAATCGTGGAAATAGCGAACATTAGAAAATGTTTTTTCTATTTTTCCAAGAGCTTTGAAAACGGCCCTTTTTTCTGGCAGTGGAAAAACACCGGGGCAAAGTGTGTCAATCAATTGGGCAAAGAGTGTCACGCTCTTAAACAGGATGGTTTAAATTTGTAGAATTCAGCAAAATGATTTAAAATAGTGAAAAACAATTGTAGTTTCATGTTCAAGTCAATCAGTGCAAATTTTGCAGTTTTCCGCAACGTGTATATAATATTTTCGACATGTTGTTTTGAGCATTTTATCGCTTGGTCTATTTAGCAGCTCATGCGTTTTTTTCTTAATCGTTATTTTATACACGCTTATGTCATGTAGGTAATCTAGATTAAACAGAAGATGTTTAAAACGTATTCAAAGCAATATTTTTCCAACTTTACATTTATACTTCTCGCCCCAGACTACTGTGACACACTTTGCCCCGAAGCATGCTATTTGAATAAACATGAAAATTAACGCTTGCTTGGAAATAAATAGCCTGTAAATCACTTTTCTATGCAGTCGTTAAACCTAAATAAATAATTGATTTATAATATGGGTTAAACATTGAAATTCTAAATCATAACTAGTTTTCCATTTTGAAGTATCGCATAAGCGACGGTACCAACAATTTCAATGATTTTTAAGTAGAAACTTATAACTTTCTGGTTATTATTTATCCCTGGTAAAAATTACAAGGTATACAACCCGAAGGGTTGTACGAAAGAATGACGTAGGACTATTTCAGATCATTAGATCGAAGACTAATGTAAAGTGCGTTTCTGGCAAATGTATGTTTATAAGAACCTGTGAGTGCCATTGTTTAAGTGAATGTTTAACAGAGAGGAGCGAAATATTCAGATTCAATTCTTTATTGAATGCAATGACACTTTGAAACGCCTACAACCTTTGAAACATAGAGAGTTCTTTTAAAATCAATTGCGTGCATCACAAAGGTTGAAATAGTAATGAATGACCAGCCCACAACTTATTGTATTAAATATGATTATGCGTAGTTTGACATGTTTCAATAAACTTACTTTAACTCGTTTGTGGTCTTTAAAAGGGCCATTGGTTATAAATAACCAATTAGAGCCAAAGCGCGTTCATCGCAAATATGACGTGCCATTCGAAAGTCCTTCTCTTTTGACATGAATGGAAACAGGAACGTAAGTTAGCGGCATCGATTCACTGTCTTTCTCTTAGAAGGTTTTACTAGTTTACTTTCACAGCTTACCGCTTGTTACATAGTAGAAAATATGTCACATACGTAAAAATTTGTGTTTTATTTGTATGAGAGTCCTTATTCTCCTACCACAGGGGTGAGGGGTCTCAGACCATCATAAAATAAATTCATACCTCCAAAAACGCCTACATGCTAAATTTGGTTCTATTTGCTTGATTAGTGTTCGAGTTATGAGAAAATTTGTATTTCATTTGCACGGGATCTTCCCTTCTTAAAGAAGGCAAAGGTCCTAATGCCAAATTTTGGTTTCATTTGCTTGATTAGTTATTGTATTTCATTTGTATAGGAGCCCCCCCCCTCTTGTGGAAGCCCCTACATGCCAAATTTGGTTCCTTTTACTTGAAATTTGTATATTATTTGTATGATACTTCCCCTCAAGAAGAGAGAAGGGGTCTCAATTCACCATAGAAAAATTCTTGCCTTCTGAAATCCCCTCATGCCAAATTTGATTCCATTTGCTTGATAAGTTTTAGAGTTATGAAGAAATTTGTATTTCATTTGTATGGGAGCCCCTCCTCTTAAAAGGGGAAGATTCTTAGTACACAGGAGAGAAAAATCCTGCGTTCTGAAACCCCTACATGCCAAATTTGGTTCCATTTGCTTGAATAGTTCTCGAGTTTTGAGGAAATTTGTGTTTCATTTCTATGGGAGCCCCCCCCCCCCCTTTACGCCCTTATTAAAATTGCTCTCTTGCCCTGCATAGAATTGCTGGAAATTATATCTATCCAACGACATATAAATTGTTCAGTTTCGTTTAGTAGTTTAGTAGTTATTAGCATTTGAAATCTTTCATTCAAACGTTACACTTCTATTTTCTTTTTCACAAAGTGCTACCCAATCCCAGTTTAGTAAACAAAGACGTAGTCCTACGTCAAAGAGGTACTGGTAAGATGTTTCAAAGAAAAATATTTCAAACTTGGATTAATATTATAGGACATAGAAAACTTCACTGACACACTTTGCCCTGTCCTACCCTATATTCTCATTGGGCAGAAGGGCTTGCAGACTATGTAGCACTGTCAAACGGTTCATTTATATGGTTACTAGCTGACCCGACAAACTTCGTATTGCCACAAATTAACCTGTGTTGTACATAAATCATGAATCTCGGATGATCTTTGTCACAATCTCGAGTTTTGCAAGCCCCCCAGTGGGCGGCGCTTCCGACGGCGGGTCACCGGCAACACTCGCGACCGTCTCGTCCTGAATGATCTAGTGTTACTATAGATAGTTTTTGTGGTCTTGTATTGATTAATGTTTTATGGAAGAGTCTCGAATTTCTCGAGTTCGATTAGTTTTTGAGTTTCGCAAAAATTTCTGTTTTATTTGTATGAGAGTCCATATCCCCCTACCACAGGGGTGAGAGGTCTCTAACTATCGTAAAATAAATTCAAGACTCCAAAATCTCCCACATGCCAAATTTGGTTCCATTTGCTTGATTAGTTCTCAAGTTATAAGGAAATTTGAATTTCATTTGTATGGGAGCTCCCCTCTTAAAAGGGGAAGGGGTCGTAATTCACCATAGAAAAAATTTCTGCCATCTAAAACTCCCACATGCCAAATTTGGTTCCATTTGATTGATTAGTTCTCGAGATAAGAGGAAATTTGCATGTCATTTGTATGAAAGCCCACCCTCTTAAAGGGGAGATGGGCCATAACTCGCTTTTTAAAGAAGAGAGGGGTCTCAACTCACCATAGAAAAAAATCTTGCGTCCAAAACCACTTACATGTCAAATTTGGTTCAATTTGCTTGATTAGTTCTCGAGTTATGAGGAAATTTGTTTTTCATTTGTATAGGAGCCCCCCCCCCCCCTCTTAAAGTGGGGAAATCCATAGAAAATATACCATAGAAAATATTCTTGCCTCCAAAAACACCCACATGCCAAATATGGATCCATTTGCTTGATTAGTTCTCGAATTATGAGGAAATTTGTATTTCATTTGTGTAGAAGCACCCCCTCTTAAAGTTGGGAGGGGTCCTAATTCACCATAGAAAATATTTTTGCCTCCAGAAACCTCCACATGCCAAATTTGGTTCTATTTGCTTGATTAGTTCTCGAGTTATGAGGAAATTTGCATTTCATTGTGTAGGAGCCCCCCTCTCCTAAAGTGGGTAGGGGTCCCAATTCATCATAGAAAAAATTTTTGTCTCCAAAAACACCCACGTGCCAAATTTGGTTCCATTTGCTTGATTAGTTCTCGAGTTATGAGGAAATTTGTATTTCGTTTGTATGGGAGCCCCCCCTCTTAAAGTTGGGAGGGGTCCTAATTCACCATGGAAAATATTCTTGCCCTCGAAAACTTTCACATGCCAAATTTGGTTCCATTTGCTTGATTAATTCTCGAGTTATGAGGAAATTTGCATTTCATTTGTATAGGAGCCCCCCTTCCTAAAGTGGGGAGGGGTCCCAATTCATCATAGAAAAAAATTTTGTCTCCAAAAACACCCACGTGCCAAATTTTGTTCCATTTGCTTGATTAGTTCTCGAGTTATGAGAAAATTTGTACTTCATTTGTACAGGAGCCCCCCTCTTAAAGTGGGGAGGGGTCCTAATTCATCATAAAAAATATTCTTGCCTTTGAAAACCTTCACATGCCAAATTTGGTTCCATTTGCTTGATTAGTTCTCGAGTTATGAGGAAATTTGTATTTCGCTTGTATATGAGCCCCCCCTCCTAAAGTAGGGAGGGGTCCTAATTCATCATAGAAAATATTCTTGCCTTCGAAAACCTTCAAATGCCAAATTTGGTTCCATTTGCTTGATTAGTTCTCGAGTTATGAGGAAATTTGTATTTCGCTTGTATAGGAGCCCCCCCTCCTAAAGTGGGGAGGGGTCCCAAAACATCATAGAAAAAATTTTGGTCTCCAAAAACACACACATGCCAAATTTGGTTCCATTTGCTTGATTAGTTCTCGAGTTATGAGAAAATTTGTATTTCATTTGTACAGGAGCCCCCCTCTTAAAGTGGGGAGGAGTCCTAATTCATCATAAAAAATATTCTTGCCTTCGAAAACCTTCACATGCCAAATTTGGTTCCATTTGCTTGATTAGTTCTCGAGTTATGAGGAAATTTGTATTTCGCTTGTATAGGAGCCCCCCCTCCTAAAGTGCCAAATTTGGTTCCATTTGCTTGATTAGTTCTCGAGTTATAAGGAAATTTGTATTTCGCTTGTATATGAGCCCCCCCTCCTAAAGTGGGGAGGGGTCCCAATTCATCATAGAAAATATTCTTGCCTTCGAAAACCTTCACATGCCAAATTTGGTTTCATTTGCTTGATTAGTTCTCGAGTTATGAGGAAATTTGTATTTCGCTTGTATAGGAGCCCCCCCTCCTAAAGTGGGGAGGGGTCCCAATTCATCATAGAAAAAATTTTGGTCTCCAAAAACACACAAATGCCAAATTTGGTTCCATTTGCTTGATTAGTTCTCGAGTTATGAGGAAATTTGTATGGAAGCCCCCCCCCCCTCTTAAAGGGGAGAGGAGTTATAATTCCCCTTATAAAGAGGGGAGGGGTCTCAAATTACCCTAGAATAAATTCTTGTTACCGAAAACACCCACATGCCAAATTTGGTTCTATTTACTTGATTAGTTCTCGAGTTTTGCAGAAATTTGTGTTTCATTTGTATGGGAGCCCCCCCTCGTAGTGGGGGGAGGGGTCTCTAACCATCACTAAAACCTTTCCTGGCCCCAAAAACCTCTACATGCAAATTTTCACGCCGATTGGTTCAGTAGTTTTCGATTCTATAAGGAACATGGGACAGACAGACAGACAGACAGACAGACAGACAGACAGACAGACAGACAGACAGACAGACAGACAGACAGACAGACAGACAGACAGACAGACAGACAGACAGACAGACAGACAGACAGACAGACAGACAGACAGACAGACAGACAGACAGACAGACAGACAGACAGACAGACAGACAGACAGACAGACAGACAGACAGACAGACAGACAGACAGACAGACAGACAGACAGACAGACAGACAGACAGACAGACAGACAGACAGACAGACAGACAGACAGACAGACAGACAGACAGACAGACAGACAGACAGACAGACAGACAGACAGACAGACAGACAGACAGACAGACAGACAGACAGACAGACAGACAGACAGACAGACAGACAGACAGACAGACAGACAGACAGACAGACAGACAGACAGACAGACAGACAGACAGACAGACAGACAGACAGACAGACAGACAGACAGACAGACAGACAGACAGACAGACAGACAGACAGACAGACAGACAGACAGACAGACAGACAGACAGACAGACAGACAGACAGACAGACAGACAGACAGACAGACAGACAGACAGACAGACAGACAGACAGACAGACAGACAGACAGACAGACAGACAGACAGACAGACAGACAGACAGACAGACAGACAGACAGACAGACAGACAGACAGACAGACAGACAGACAGACAGACAGACAGACAGACAGACAGACAGACAGACAGACAGACAGACAGACAGACAGACAGACAGACAGACAGACAGACAGACAGACAGACAGACAGACAGACAGACAGACAGACAGACAGACAGACAGACAGACAGACAGACAGACAGACAGACAGACAGACAGACAGACAGACAGACAGACAGACAGACAGACAGACAGACAGACAGACAGACAGACAGACAGACAGACAGACAGACAGACAGACAGACAGACAGACAGACAGACAGACAGACAGACAGACAGACAGACAGACAGACAGACAGACAGACAGACAGACAGACAGACAGACAGACAGACAGACAGACAGACAGACAGACAGACAGACAGACAGACAGACAGACAGACAGACAGACAGACAGACAGACAGACAGACAGACAGACAGACAGACAGACAGACAGACAGACAGACAGACAGACAGACAGACAGACAGACAGACAGACAGACAGACAGACAGACAGACAGACAGACAGACAGACAGACAGACAGACAGACAGACAGACAGACAGACAGACAGACAGACAGACAGACAGACAGACAGACAGACAGACAGACAGACAGACAGACAGACAGACAGACAGACAGACAGACAGACAGACAGACAGACAGACAGACAGACAGACAGACAGACAGACAGACAGACAGACAGACAGACAGACAGACAGACAGACAGACAGACAGACAGACAGACAGACAGACAGACAGACAGACAGACAGACAGACAGACAGACAGACAGACAGACAGACAGACAGACAGACAGACAGACAGACAGACAGACAGACAGACAGACAGACAGACAGACAGACAGACAGACAGACAGACAGACAGACAGACAGACAGACAGACAGACAGACAGACAGACAGACAGACAGACAGACAGACAGACAGACAGACAGACAGACAGACAGACAGACAGACAGACAGACAGACAGACAGACAGACAGACAGACAGACAGACAGACAGACAGACAGACAGACAGACAGACAGACAGACAGACAGACAGACAGACAGACAGACAGACAGACAGACAGACAGACAGACAGACAGACAGACAGACAGACAGACAGACAGACAGACAGACAGACAGACAGACAGACAGACAGACAGACAGACAGACAGACAGACAGACAGACAGACAGACAGACAGACAGACAGACAGACAGACAGACAGACAGACAGACAGACAGACAGACAGACAGACAGACAGACAGACAGACAGACAGACAGACAGACAGACAGACAGACAGACAGACAGACAGACAGACAGACAGACAGACAGACAGACAGACAGACAGACAGACAGACAGACAGACAGACAGACAGACAGACAGACAGACAGACAGACAGACAGACAGACAGACAGACAGACAGACAGACAGACAGACAGACAGACAGACAGACAGACAGACAGACAGACAGACAGACAGACAGACAGACAGACAGACAGACAGACAGACAGACAGACAGACAGACAGACAGACAGACAGACAGACAGACAGACAGACAGACAGACAGACAGACAGACAGACAGACAGACAGACAGACAGACAGACAGACAGACAGACAGACAGACAGACAGACAGACAGACAGACAGACAGACAGACAGACAGACAGACAGACAGACAGACAGACAGACAGACAGACAGACAGACAGACAGACAGACAGACAGACAGACAGACAGACAGACAGACAGACAGACAGACAGACAGACAGACAGACAGACAGACAGACAGACAGACAGACAGACAGACAGACAGACAGACAGACAGACAGACAGACAGACAGACAGACAGACAGACAGACAGACAGACAGACAGACAGACAGACAGACAGACAGACAGACAGACAGACAGACAGACAGACAGACAGACAGACAGACAGACAGACAGACAGACAGACAGACAGACAGACAGACAGACAGACAGACAGACAGACAGACAGACAGACAGACAGACAGACAGACAGACAGACAGACAGACAGACAGACAGACAGACAGACAGACAGACAGACAGACAGACAGACAGACAGACAGACAGACAGACAGACAGACAGACAGACAGACAGACAGACAGACAGACAGACAGACAGACAGACAGACAGACAGACAGACAGACAGACAGAAATCCTTCTTTATAGGTATAGACTAGCTGACCCGACAAACTTCGTATTGCCACAAATTAACCTGTGTTGTACATAAATCATGAATCTCGGATGATCTTTGTTACAATCTCGAGTTTTGCAAGTTTCTGAGGATTTCAATCTTAGATGATTCATTTTGGCAATTACGTAACTATGAAAGCATCCCAGGTAACCAATAAGCATCACCAATGCTATTCAAATGTAGGCCAATAAGCATTTAAGTCGCCTTAAACACTACTTAAATGCTATTTTGGCAAAATATACAGCTACTTTACTGATAACCTTCTTATAGTGCTGACAATGCTAATTTACAGCTAATTACCGACACGAAGAATTTGAATACAATTTTGGATGCCAATTTACAACACCTATGCAGTCAAAAAGCTAATATACAACAACGTGCAGTATAAAATGCCAGATATGCTGATTTACTGCTTATGTTAATGCTTATTAGTTACCAGGAATGGGTAGTTTAATATACAAATTTACAATTTTTCCTCACAGTAAAGAAGAAAACAACTCCTCTGTCCCCTCATTGCATAGCCAGAAAGCGGATAGTAATATTCGCCATGATTGTACAACATTTCGCCGAATATCATTTTGCGAAAAACCTTAAGCGGAATGTACCATTTTATGGAAAACTTTTTTGTGAAAAGTACCATTTCGTAATCCTCGCTGTCGCTCGTTCCAGGAAACCCAGGTAGACCTAGGAAACAAATAAAGCTAGACAGTAGTGATTTCTACGGGGCGTTGCCTCCCCCCAATGAGCGGCGCTTCCGACGGCGGGTCGCCGGCAAAACTCGCGGCCGTCTCGTCCTGAGTCATCTAGTGTTACTATAGATAGTTTTTGTGGTCTTGTTATTGACTAATGTTCTATGGAAGGGTCTCGAATTTCTCGAGTTCGATTAGTTTTTGAGTTTCGCAAAAATTTCAGTTTTACTTGTATGAGAGTCCATATCTCCCTACTACAGAAGTGATAGGTCTCTAACTATCATAAAATAAATTCAAGACTCCAAAATCTCTCACATGCCAAATTTGGTTCCATTTGCTTGATTAGTTCTCGAGTTATGAGGAAATTTGTATTTCGTTTGTATAGGAGCCCCCCTTCTTAAATTGGGGAGGGGTCCTAATTCACCATAGAAAATATTCTTGCCCTCGAAAACTCCCACATGCCAAATTTTGTTCCATTTGCTTGATTAGTTCTCGAGTTATGAGGAAATTTGTATTTCATTTGTATAGGAGCCCCCCCCACATGCCAAAATTGATTTCATTTGTTTGATTAGTTCTCGAGTTATGAGGAAATTTGTATTTCATTTGTATAGGAGCCCCCCCTCTTAAAGTGGAGAGGGGTCCTAATTCACCATAGAAAATATTCTTGCCCTCGAAAACCTTCATATGCCAAATTTTGTTCCATTTGCTTGATTAGTTCTCGAGTTATGCGGAAATTTGTATTTAATTTGTATGGGAGCCCCCCCTCTTAGTGGGGGGAGGGGTCTCTAACCATCACTAAAACCTTTCCTGGCCCCAAAAACCTCTATATGCAAATTTTCATGCCGATTGGTTCAGTAGTTTTTGATTTTATAAGGAGCATCCCGACAGACAGACAGAAATCCATTTTTATATATAAGACTAGCTGACCCGACAAACTTCGTATTGCCACAAATTAACCTGTGTTATACATAAATCATGAATCTCGGATGATCTTTGTCACAATCTCGAGTTTTGCAAGCCCCCCAGTGGAAGGCGCTTCCGACGGCGGGTCACCGGCAACACTCGCGACCGTCTCGTCCTGAATGATCTAGTGTTACTATAGATAGTTTTTGTGGTCTTGTATTGACTAATGTTTTATGGAAGAGTCTCGAATTTCTCGAGTTCGATTAGTTTTTGAGTTTCGCAAAAATTTCTGTTTTATTTGTATGAGAGTCCATATCCCCCTACCACAGGGGTGAGAGGTCTCTAACTATCGTAAAATAAATTCAAGACTCCAAAATCTCCCACATGCCAAATTTGGTTCCATTTGATTGATTAGTTCTCGAGATAAGAGGAAATTTGCATTTCATTTGTATGGAAGCCCACCCTCTTAAAGAGGAGATGGGCCATAACTCGCTTTCTAAAGAAGAGAGGCGTCTCAATTCACCATAGAAAAAAATCTTGCGTCCAAAACCACTTAAATGTCAAATTTGGTTCAATTTGTTTGATTAGTTCTTGAGTTATGAGGAAATTTGTTTTTCATTTGTATAGGAGCCCCCCCCCCCTCTTAAAGTGGGGAAATCCATAGAAAATATACCATAGAAAATATTCTTGCCTACAAAAACACCCACATGATAAATTTGGTTCCATTTGCTTGATTAGTTCTAGAGTTATGAGGAAATTTGTATTTCATTTGTATAGGATCCCCCCTTCCTAAAGTGGGGAGGGGTCCCAATTCATCATAGAAAAAAATTTTGTCTCCAAAAACACCCACGTGCCAAATTTTGTTCCATTTGCTTCATTAGTTCTCGAGTTATGAGGAAATTTGCATTTCGTTTGTATAGGAGCCCCCCTCTTAGTGGGGGGAGGGGTTTCTAACCATCACTAAAACCTTTCCTGGCCCCAAAAAACCTCTAGATGCATACTTTCATGCCGATTGGTTCAGTAGTTTTCGATTCTATAAGGAACATACAGACAGACAGAAATCCTTCTTTATAGGTATAGATTTCAAAGATACATTGTGATTTTATCGGAACGATTTTCAACTCAGTGATAGTCAAACTGCGGTCCTTCGAAGTGGTCCGTGCGGCCCGCGGGCTGTTCCAATGAATGGTGTACTTAAATTATAGGTGAAGTTTTTTAATAACTTCGAAGGCACTTAGTTAAGTCACGTGGTGGCTTGATCACGTTTTGGAGGTGAATTACAGTTCTAGGGATTTTTCACTATCGTATCACGACTAGAAAAGATTGTAAGAATCTCTAGATCAATGCACTAGTATAATTGCCCTGTGCATTAAAAGTTTTCGTTTGTGAAATTGGTTTAAAAAACGTCCATCTGCCAAAAGCAGAGCAATTATCAAAATTTTAAAGCTTTCATTTTACTGCAGCAACTGAACTTGTCTTTATATAGGTACCTTGCGTAAATTTACATTGTTCTTATGCTTCATTTCCAAACTGCTTCCTGCCTGAATGGACGGTACTTGTTTGTTAAAACAATAGGGTAGCGATTGTAAAAGATGCATCATTAGATAAAACAAAGCCTTGACACCAAGATCATAACCAGCGTTTTTCATTCAGAGAAGCTGATTAAAGTAGATTAATTGAATCTTAATTACTGAAACATTCTGGCTACTAAAATTATTTCTAATTAACTTTTTTTTAAACAATGCGATCGTGAAAAAGTTTTCTTTTGAATATATTAACTGATACCCTTGATTTAAAAAACGCTTTACATTACATATCGTGTGTATTTGACTAAATTACATCTTCCAAAACTATTAGTCCCAATTTAATGAGACGATGTAAAGGGCAGGAAAGAGTGGTATAATTCCAGCCGAGTTTAGTTGTTAGTACTTGGCCGATTTTAGTTGTTGGTGTTGGTGTTGGGTGGGGGGGAGGCTTTGAAAAAAAGACATTTTTTAAATGAGCAAAAAATATGCGTTTTAAGCATTTTTATTCAATTTTACCAAATGAAAGACAAAATCAAAAGAATTTTTTTTTTCGTAAATTCCATTGTTTAAATTTCCACTTTTGTTTCGTGCTAGAGGCGTTCACTCCTAACACTCATTTTTCGAGATCTGTAGGATAGATTTTAAACAACAAATTTTGACTTATATCCCACAAATTTTTTATATCAAGACGAGTTACAAAAATCAGAATTCTGTACTGCTACATAACCAGATTATAACAAAGCGAGTTATAAGAAGCAGAACGTGATAGAATCTTGGTAGAACATTTTGTGTGTCGTAAAGTTTGATAGAAATATCAACTTGAGCTACAATTCTGTAATAATTTGGTTAGAATCATCTGATCGGATTACAAAAAAAAAGCTGACAGCCAGACCACGCTTTTTCCTCCTCAGGATCGTGATCAACTTATTCCTCGCTCGTCGATACTTGGCCAAATTCTCTCTCGTGGATATGCTCAGATAGTTTTCCCAAGCTCTTTTTTCCTCTCTATCGCTTCTTGGCATTCCCCGTCAAACCAATCATTTCGTGCACTCGAGGTTCCCACACCTACCACCGCGGTTGCGGCCTCGTTGGCGGCCGAGCGTATCCTACTCCATCCGTTTTCGAGGGTCGAAGCATCTAGCTCCACAGAAGAAGGCAGAGCTTCATCCAGTACGCGCGCGTAGTTTTCGGCAGTTCGCGGGTTGTCTAGTTGCCAAATGTTTAGCCGAGGAGGGCGACTTTGTCGCGAGGTATAAACCGCCGATAGTTTTGAACGCACATGTACTGCTACTACTGTTCCGAGTCTTGGTGATGTTCGAGAAAAACCGCCCCTCGATGAGAATATGGTCGATTTGGTTCGAGGTTCGTTGGTCAAGTGATCTCCAGGTGGCTTTGTGGATATCTTTGGGAAAGAAGGTGCTTTTGATCACCAAGCCGCAAAGTTGATGCATCGCTGGCCGTTATCGTCCGTGTCGGTGTGCAGGCTATGGGTTCGATCACCGGTCTATACATTGCTTCCCAGCCGATTTGGGCGTTCATATCCCCGATGACGATCTTGATGTCCCGTGGTGAGCAGCTGTCGTACGTTGCCTCCAGCTGCGCATAAGACCCTTCCTTCTCGTCGTCGGGTCTACCTTCGTGTGGACAATGCACGGTTACCCGCCATGGCTTTTACCTGTCGCCAGGACAGGTTCTCGTCTACAGCCCGGATGTCGTTGGCTAAGCTCCGTCGCCATGAGCCTCTGGGTCTGCCTCTTCTACGCTGTCCTTGTGGATTCCAGTCGAGTGCTGCTCTGCAAACCTCGTTCGCTCCTTTCCTCAAGGTGTGTCCGATCCACTTCCACCTACGCTCACGAATTTCTGTGGCTATCGGCCGTTGATGACACCGACGGTGGAGTTCCTCATTGGATATCCAATTATCAGGCCACCAGGCACGAATAATATATCGCAGGCACCGGTTAATGAATACCTGCAGTTTTTGCGTTGTCTCCGCTGAGACGCACCACGTTTCGCAGGCATACAGCAGTACGGATTTAACGTTTGAATCAAAGATTCGGGTTTTCGTACGTAGAGTGATCTGGTTTGAGCGCCAAATGTTTCGCAGACCTGCAAAGGCACCCCTGGCCTTCCTGATCCGTGTGGCTATATCAGTCTTGGTACCACCATCGGGCGTTGTTTGGCTACCAAGATATTGAAAGACGGCTACCTGCTCAACTTGTTGTCCCGCGACTGTAAAGTTGGTGGAATTGTCAGTGTTCACTACCATAGACTTAGTTTTCGCTACATTGACTGTGAGACCTGCTGCCTGGGAGCTCTCGGAGAGGTCGTCTAACTTGCTCTGCATATCGTTTCGGCGTTGTGCGAGCAAGACAATGTCGTCGGCTAGATCGAGGTCATTTAGCTGCACCATCGTTAGAGGATTCCAAGGCAATCCTCGATTTGGTCTACTGTCAATTGCTCCAACTAATATCTCATCCATAACGATGAGAAACAGAAGCGGTGATAAAATGCAGCCCTGTCTCACGCCAGCAGTAATCCTTATGGGGTCGGACAAGACGCCGTCGTGCAAAACCTTGCACGAGAACGCCTCGTACTGAGCCTCGATGAGATGGACTAGCTTATCTGGAACTCCTCTACGCCTAAGTGCGCCCCAGATGTTTTCGTGGTTGAGTCGGTCGAACGCCTTTTCGAAGTCAACGAACACCAGCAGAAGAGAGTCCTGGAATTCGTTGATCTGCTCCAATATAATGCGGAGCGTTGTGATATGGTCTACACATGAGCGGCCGGCACGGAATCCAGCTTGCTGCCGCCGGAGAGTAGCGTCGATCTTCTCCTGGATCCGGTTGAGGATTACCTTACAGAGTACTTTGAGAGTAATACAGAGCAACGTGATGCCACGCCAGTTACCGCATTCCGTTAGGTCTCCTTTGTTAGGGACTTTGACCAATATGCCCTGCATCCAGTCCACCGGAAAAGTTGCGGTTTCCCAAATATTGCTGAAAAGCTGATGCATCATCTGGGCTGACAAAGATGGGTCAGCTTTGAGCATTCCGGCTGAAATACGATCTATCCCTGGCGCTCTATTGGATTTCATACTCTTGATGGCTGCTACAATTTCATCCAGCGATGGCGCCTCTGAGTTCACGCGATTTAATCGACGAACTGTAGGCGTCGTACGCTGCTGGTTTTGTTGGTCTCTGACATTTGAAACTCGGAAGAGTTGTTCAAAATGTTCAGTCCATCGCTTAAGCTGTTCTGTACGGTCAGTCAATAGCTGACCAGCTCTGTCCTTTAGCGGCATCTTTGTATTCATCCTGACACCACTAAGGCGGCGAGAAATATCGTACAACAAACGGATATCACCATTGGCGGCGGCGGTTTCTCCTTGTTCGGCTAGGGAGTTAGTCCAGGCTCTCTTGTCCCGCCTACAAGCACGTTTAACAGCCCTCTCCAGTTCGGTGTATCGTTGACGGGCAGCTGTCTTAGCCGATCTGGTCCGCGCTCGCTCAATGCCGGCTTTCGCCTCTCTCCGCTCGTCGATCTTCCTCCAAGTTTCATCCGAAATTCACTCCCTCGGCCCACTGCGCGCTTTGCCGAGGGTTTCATCACTGGTCGTGATGAAGGCGTTCTTGATGCCGGTCCATTGCTCTTCGACGGTTCCACCAGATGGCAACTCCGAGGCTCGAGATTCAAGTTGTTCAACAAAGGCCCTTTTCACCTCAGGACTCTCCAATCGGCGGACGTCGTAGCGGCACCCAACTTTCTCCTCCCGTCGTTGGACACGTGCGACGCGCAGACGTATCTCAGCGATAACAAGATGATGGTCGGATGCAATGTCAGCGCTGCGTCTGTTGCGTACATCAAGAAGGCTCCTTCTCCATTTCCGGCTGATGCAGATGTGGTCGATTTGGTTTTCTGTTCGGCCGTCGCGGGAAACCCACGTGACTTTATGTACTGGTCTATGGGGGAAGAGCGATCCACCAATGACCATGTCGTTATTACCACAGAATTCTGTAAACAGCTCCCCGTTTTCGCTCATCTCTCCTAGGCTATGGCGTCCCATGACGCGTTCAAGGTCCGCGTTGTTTGAGCCAATCTTCGCGTTGAAGTCGCCCATGTGAATTTGGATGTCCCCCTTCGGGATTTTCTCAACCACGCTGTTCAGCTGGCTGTAAAAGCTCTCTTTCTCCTGCAGGTCGGCAGCATCTGTTGGCGCATAGCACTGGTTTTGCCGTAAGGTTCCTAACCCGTGTTCTAAATCTGGCAACGATTATTCGCTCATTTATTGGTTCCCACTTCATCAGGGCCGCACGTGCCCCTGGGCTCAGTAGGAATCCAACTCCTCTTTCTCGAGTAGCATTTTCACCTCGTATGCCAGAGTAGAGCAAGACTTGCCCGGATGATGTCCTGTGTTCGCCAGTACCCGGCCAGCAGACCTCGCTCAGCCCCAGGATTTCAAGCTTCAGGCGGCTAGCTTCCCTTGCAAGTTGAGCCAGCTTGCCCTGCTGGGCAAGGGTCAGTATATTCCATGTTCCGATTCGTGTCCGTGTTTTCATGCTAAAGGTCGTTGCCAATAATCCGGAGAGATTTCTTCTTTCATTTTCATTAACTTTTTGTGTGTTCTGGTACAGTAGGCTGTTAACCTAAGGTCCTTATCCCGTTGATGGGGCTGCCATCTTAATGTGGGCGGGAGCCACTGTGCCCCCTTTCCTGTTAGCATACGACAACCGAAGTTGCGTACCCCAGCCGGCACCTCGTGGAGGTAGGAATAGGAGTTAATGAACAGAGGTTATGGAATGCACATGTTCACCCTTTGCCAGCCAGACTACAGACTACAGAGACTACAGACACTGCTTGGGGAGATTACCAACGCACAGGAAAACGGTTCTCTTCAACAATCCCACCCGGCACCCAGAACAGACAGGCTTCACGTGCGAGATGGCTCGACTAGGTCTAAAGGGTCTCCCATATCAAACTGCATCACTGAAGAAACGCTGTAGAAAATTACCCATTGGGTATTTTCTCTTGAAAGTTTGGGTAGAAGTAGTTTAGAATGTATTGTTTACACTGTATTTTTATCGCGGTAAGTTTTTCGCAAATTGGACAAAGCAACGTCGCGAATTTATTCTGCGCAAGCCCTTGGAAAATTCTCAAATATCTGATCGTGGATGATGAGACTTACATCAAGGCGAACTTCCGGTAGCTTCTGGGGCTACTGTACTTCACCGCGCAGCACAAGTTTGATGTTCTGGAGGAAGTAAAGATGCAGAAACTTTTAATGTTTGCCAAGAAATACATGCTCATGTGGCAAACACAGTGCGCCGTTCGTGACTACCGGGACTGTAAACGGGCAGATCTACAGAAGCATCTGCTTCCCCTGTTAGAGCAACACGAGGGCCCTACGATCTTCTGGCCGGATCTAACTTCGTGCAATTTTCAAAGGATGTCCTGGAGTGGTACGGCTTTAGTCAAATTTTTTTTTTCTGAAAAGCTCATTAAAATACTTTCCATTTGGTATTAACATCATTAAAATCGTTTCAATGGATCAAAAGTTATGAATTTTCAAAGAAAAAAAAGTTGGAAAAAATGGTAACTTTTGGGACCACACTGACTCAGAAAAGAGAACGTTAAGTACCAAATAAAAATACGGATCTCAAATTTACTACAAAGGAATAAGTACACAAAATTTAAATAAAATCGGAGCAATTTTGAATTTCAATACATATGTCTTTTTTCATAATACAGTGGTTTACCAATTTTATCTACCCATCCGAAAATTTTTGGTAGATATATTTGGAAAGTAGGCAAATTTGGGGAAAAATAAATTACTCCTAATTGATTAAAATGAACAAAAAATATTTCTATTACAGTCACCCCAGTATTATGGACCACCCAGTATTATGGGGCAGTCTATACTTTACGTTAGTTTTATACGTAACAAATTAATATTTAACTATCGAATATGAGTTCAATAGATAACAGCAACATTCTGCTGTATGGTTGACAGCAATACACGCAATTCCAATGCGTTAATTTTCTTAATTTTCCGATAGTCGTCAGTAGGCACCAATCGACTTTCAATTTGTTGTTATTTTTGCGGTTGTTATAAAAAGTCGGTTGTGAATTACAAGCTGAATAGCGGCGTAAATTAGTATGTCTGAGCGTAAAATGGATGAAAATTGAGGGAATAGGTATGTATTCATAGAATTTCGGTGAAACCATTTAGAAAAATGCATTTTCCGTTTTAATATACGAAATCAAACAATGGCCCATAATACTGGGAGCAAAATTGACTTTTCCCAGTATTATGGGTCAAGCATATACATCAACCGTATTCGCTGTTTTTGATTATAATTTTAATTTTTTTCCTCAGTAAAACGAAAAAACGTGCAAGAAAAATCAATATACAGAAAACGAAGCTCTATGATTCTGATATATTGCATTATGCTCTTGATCTAGCAAGACAAACCGAGAAAATTCGGGAAGTTGCAAGGGATCACAATCTACCGTACAGTACAGTTCCGCGTTATTTTTGGAAACCACCCAAAACTAATAAGCCAGGACCAAATACTTTTCTTCTTCTTGAACTTACTTACTTTATTTAGTTGGCTTGCCGTTCTAAGACAAAGCCTGATAAACAAAGTTTCTCCAATGCACTCGGTTGTGGGTCAACGCTCTCCAATTTCTCAGACTCGCTCTACCTAGTCTAACCATCTTGCTCGCTGCACCCCTGGTCGTCTTATTCCTACCGGATGTGAGGCAAATACTTTGCAGGGTAGTTGTTCGGCATTCTTGCAACTTGTCCTGCCTATCGTATCCGGATAGCATTAGCCACCTTTTGTATACTTGGTTTGCCATGTGCTATCCTGGAGACCATCACCTTGATGAAGCCCTCTTCATGATTCGAATGAACTTGACAATTTACTCGAAATCCGAACACAGCACTGAGTACCATCCATCATAGATTGAATCAGTTTGATGAGCTTCCTGAAGAAGAATCTAAAATTGATTCTAATCTCAACTCACTCAGACAGTTGCTGAGCACAGTACATGATACAGCAAGCATCACTAAATCGAGAGAACTACACCCACACCCACAACCAACCAACCACCCACACCCGCAACCAACCACCCACCCACACACACACACACACACACACACACACACACACACACACACACACACACACACACACACACACACACACACACACACACACACACACACACACACACACACACACACACACACACACACACACACACACACACACACACACACACACACACACGCACACTCACGCACGCACACTCACACACACGCACACTCACACACACGCACACTCACACACACGCACACTCACACACACGCACACTCACACACACGCACACTCACACACACGCACACTCACACACACGCACACTCACACACACGCACACTCACACACACGCACACTCACACACACGCACACTCACACACACGCACACTCACACACACGCACACTCACACACACGCACACTCACACACACGCACACTCACACACACGCACACTCACACACACGCACACTCACACACACGCACACTCACACACACGCACACTCACACACATACACTCTCTCACACACACGCTCGCTTTTCTCTAAATAAAACCAGTTTTGTTTTACTGACCCATAATACTGGGAGCAATGGCCCATAATTCTGACCAGGTTTAAAAGTGACCCATAATACTGGGAATGGAACATGCTTACATTTTGTTGTTCTGCAAAAAAGTGTGTGATTTTGGAATAAGTTTGCCTACAGAACATCAAATTATGATATATTCATAACCATTTAAGTTATAAACTGTAAATTATTTAAATCTGTGTTTCTACCAATAATTTTTTAGAATCATCATGCTTAACTGGCCCATAATACTGGGATGACTGTATTATTAATTTTTTTCAATTATGTAATATTTCAGCGTAATTTTACGCATAGGGCTCATATTATTCATATCAACCATTAGCCATAATGCATGTCAAATCAACAATATTATGAAAATATTATATTCGATATGTCGAAATTCAAAATTGCTCCGATTTTATTCAGATTTTGTGTACTTATTCCTTTGCAGTAAATTTCATCCGTATTTTTATTTGGTACTTAGGGTTCTCTTTTCTGAGTCAGTGTGGTCCCAAAAGTTATCATTTTTTCCACCTTTCTTTCTTTAAAAATTCATAACTTTTGATCCATTGTACCGATTCAAATGATGTTAATACCAAATGGAAAGTATTTTAATGAGCTTTTCAGAAAAAATATTGAACTGAAGCCCAACCTTTTTTTAGTTTTCGCAAAAACATTAAAAATATTCACCTTTTATGTTTCCATGGTGTGTATACCAAAGAAACTGTAAGTTTTCATAAAGTGTCGAGAATACAATGGAGACGCATGATTTTTGTTTTTACTTGTAATAAAAGGGGTTTTTGACAAAGAAGTGCGTCTTTAAAATAAAACGATATCTTTATTTCTTAAAAAAAAGAGTATCTCAAAAACTGAAAATGTCACAGGTCTGTTTTTTGATATCGTATGTAAACAACTAACTTGCCATTGAAAGTATAATGAAAAACTGAAAAACGGATATATTAAATGTTTCAAGTAATTTTAAGAGGCTCTTACAAAAAATGTTTTTGCAATCATAAAAAACTTCGAACGTCAGTTTAATGTTTTTTTTTCTGAAAAGCTCATTAAAATATCTTTTATTTGGTAATAAAATTATTAAAATCGGTTCAATGGTTCAAAAGATTAGAATTTTAAAGAAAGAAAGGTGACAACCATAGTTCCTAGCGGAGACGGGGTGTGTCCGTTAGCGTTACGGTATAGAAAAATCTCACAAAGGATCATTATGAAATGTTGAAAAAATATGCATTACAAAATAAATGGAAGTTACTTTTCGTATTTGACTTCAGCATTATTATACCCATTCTGTGTATAATTACATACCACAGATGCCATATAATAAACTATAAAATACAAAGAAATATTTTCTGTTATGCATAAATACATGAAATCTTCCAAATTTTCATGCCGCATGGTTGAAATGACAATTTAAAAAAAAGGTAGATAAAACCGGGTCAAAATGGTAGACAAAATCGGGGGTACCTAAAATCGGGTGTAGATTAAACCAGGTGTAAATATAATCGGAATACCACTGTATTGCTGAGTTGAAATGCATTATGATTAATGGTTGATATGAATAAAATGAGCCCTATGCGTAAAATTACGCTAAAATAATACATAATTGAAGAAAATGATCAATATTAACAATATTTTTTGTTCATTTAAATTATTTTGGAGCAATTTATTTTTCCCCAAATTTGTCTACTTTCCAAATATATCTACCAAAAATTTTCGGATGGGTAGATAAAATCGGTAAACCACTGTATATCTTTAATATCAATATAGGTAATATATTGATATGTTTTTTGATTGGACATTTAATTTGAAAGTTATGCGCAATCGTATACAACACATTAAAATTTAAAATAATTTATAACGATTTCATCTAAGATAATTTATCTAGTTTAAATTATTTTGGCATCAAATGAGAGGTTTGAATGCTGCAAATATATCTACAAAATTTCAGAAGAATTGGATAATAACCCTCGAACAACCGCGCCAACTTTTGTAACACGGTTACTCGCGCGCACAATAGCCCAGAACCAAAGAAACGTGCGCACTTGAGTTTTGACTGGGTAAACTTGGTTTTAGGTTTATCGAACCTTTGGAAGAGTTTCTTGAAATTGAAAGCTCTATCGTTTGGTGGAATTTAAATTTTGATCAATCCCTCTAAAAGTGAGATAAGAAAAATATTTTTCTTCAGCTTCAATATAAAACATTGATGTGTTCTATAAAGTTTTAGAGCATCTCATTACAAGAAATTTTACTGAAGCCAGGAACCTTCTATCTATTCGGCGAAGATAGAAAAATCTTATGTATTGTATATGAATTTGCAAAATTAGTTTTCCTATTTTAGCTCTTTTTGTAATTGTTGTATAATTTAGTAAATATACACAACTTTGCTGAACATAGTATACCTCTATGTTTGCTTGTTCAGGAACTGTAGAACTTTGATTGTAAAAAATACTCTAATTTTGACCCTGAATTCCTCGACTACCAGCAGACGGATACATTTTAAACATTTTACATTTGCTGATAGTTTTGCTGCATACAGACACCATTTTTCCATATGAAGAAACGAGAGACAATTCCAGTTGGACTCAATTGCGGTACGCCTCACATGCTGCTAGCTTCATTTCTGTGATGTCGGTTTATGCTTATCTATTTTCCCAACAATTTAACGTATTAATGCATTGAATAATTATGACATTTTGCTCATAACAAGTTTATTGAAGAATATACGTTAGATAAACAACGATTTGCAACTTTCTAACACTATGGCGTTCAAAAACCTACATGTGTTGTACAAAATACAACAGCGTGAGTAACCGAAGGTTAATAAAAATTGATGAAATTTATTCAAGAAAACTTCATTAATGTGAATCAAATAGAATGGCATTACAAAAAATTATGCATAGTTCAAAAACCTATAAATTAGACCTTTACTGGGAAATGTATATGTTAAAGAATAATATTTCCTTTTGCAACTTACTTTTACTTGCACTTACTCAATTTAGTACAACTTACTTATCCTTACTCAGCAATATTAAAATTTTTAGGTGCTTCTATTTTGTTAAAATTTTCTAAACTTATTCAATTTTCAAAAATTTTAAGTAAACCAACGCACTACGCAACGTTAACCAATAGATGAATTATATCCCGAAGACGTGGCGATTTCTATCTCATATAGCAAGTAAGACCGTATAACAAAGGTTCCTTTCACCACTAGGTGGATTAAACCGCATTTTTGTGAACCTATTTGGACGAACAAAACAGATTTGCACTGTTAACAGTAGAGCAGAGTATTTTTAACAATGACAGTCACTGTGGCACATATCGGCAACTTTTTTCATATAGGTAACAATAATTTTATTCGCAATAGTTTCATCATGTTATGTTTAAAAAAATGAATGGCGGACACACTAGCAATCAGCTCAATTCCTTCAAAAAAGTTAACCTAAACTAAGCGTCAATCGATAATAAATAAATGCAAAACGATTCTGGTTTCATCTTAATGAAAAACAGTTTATAATGAAATTTGTTTTCTTGCTGATGAGCACTACCTGCATATAATAATAAAGATTTTTTCTTTCTTTCATAGATTACCAATCAAAGATGCATTTTGGGCATTTTGTGATAATTCAAACATGTAAGTATCCTTATTATCATTTTATTATCATATGCAATATACGTTCATGTTAAGGTTTTCACAAGGCTACCTTTTTACCTATGCAAAATAGATTGACAAGCGCTCATTTGGTTCTAGGGTTACGCAATGTCAGCGAATCATACAGGCCCATGTCGAGTCCTTTGGGTTCGAATCTGTTATTAATCGGCTTTGATTATGCAGTCTAGCCCGTAGCCCCCCTATCTCCGCCAATTGGCAAAAGTTATGTTATAGCAAGTATGGTATGCCGAAGTTACTTTAAATTGAGGTTGCCTTATTTCGAGGTATTACTGTATGCCGGTTCTAACCTGTGTATCTCCTAATTTGGCAAAATATAACTTAGGTACTATGAAACGCGCTTAAGATGACCCTTCCATGCTTTAGCCCTAAAGATACTGCTCTAAGGATTCTATTTATACCTTTATTTCATTACTTTCTTCTTCCAGTTTCATTTCGTCTATTGCAAAGTTAACCGTTAAAAATAAACTGCGATAGGTAGTCAAACAATTTCGGTAATCACAGACTCTTAGGGACCTTACTGATTACCAGAGATATGATCTTGACATTAAAATATGGACCAAATATTTCAATGCTAGTATACGCAAATATAATGAATTTAATATCATCGTAGACGACGAGTATCAATATGACTGGAATTGTCGTTACATAGGGTACGGGAGTGTATTTTCCGCCTGTTTCCAAATGCATCCTATTTTCCTTTTCTTTCGCTAAATAAATACATTGCCATTTTACTTTAAGATTTTACAACTATTTTCTCAAAAATGTAACTAATCTACCGTTATACTACATCAAAACTAGCTGTTCTTCCATTAGAACTAGGCCTAGGTCGAAAAAGAAAAGCAATCGCTTAATGGGCTGATAACACTCTCCCGTATCCTACCTAGACTATCAATTGACCCAATTATTTCATGATATACTTTTATTTCAGGCATACTATTAACCTGCCATTTTCAAAGGTGCTTATGTTCAAAGGTAAGCATTGACTTAAAAAATATAAAATAGTGGTTTTCCTTATAATTGTAAATTTTCCAGCGAATCACAACGCCAGCTCGTATTCTGGCGGCACGAACAGGAGCGACTCAGTTCCAGGAATATACTGATAAGGAAGTAAACGATGAACAGCAACAGAAAAGATTTCAGAAGCGGTTAATACTTGACAGCGCTAACGTCGATTTCGAAAACTACCAGGGCGTTGTTGGCCGGCCTGGAATTGATTTCCCAATATTAACTGGGATTCCGAATACAAACTTTAATTGTCGACAATATGGCAATGGATATTTTGCCGATCTGGACACGAAATGTCAGGTATAGAAATAAATACACTTTAAAATACTGTTTGCATATTTTAAAAATTCATTTCCAGGCTTTCCACATATGTGATGAAGGTAAAAAGATATCATTTTTGTGTCCGAATGGTACTATATTCCGTCAGCTCGATCTAATCTGTGACTGGTGGTTCAAGGTTGATTGCGCAGCAGCACCCAATCATTATGCGGAAAGTTCAGAAATGCTGACCCAAGCACAGCGGGCTAGAATTCAAAGCAAACATCCAATTCCTCAGCCAATAAAATCCCCCGAGCAATTTTCTTTAAACGTGCAACGTAAGCACGCGCTTTTGAACAATCCGTTTGGGCCTAATTATGATGCAATCACCTTCAATCGCCGAATGGATACTAGTATCGAACAATCAGATGAAAGCATAGACTTTGTGGATATTTCATTGAAACGAAATAACGTTAGAAGAACAAATAAAAACTCCAAATCAGAGAGATCAAGCTCGGAAGAATCTCAAACTGCAGCTGAAACTGCGTCATTTTTCCGTACCGGAAAAAATCTTGATGGATATAGTTATCCGTCCCCTATGAAAATAATTGAGGGAGCTGGAAGTCATGGCTATAGTTACGATAAACCTATCAAATTCATAGACAAGAATGACAAACGAGAGGAACAATCTCGTTCTGCTAAAGTTTTGAATAATAATGGAGATACATTCGGTTCCAAAAATTCATTCAATTTTAATGCTAAACCATTTATCACAAAAACAACTGACAGCCCACCAACATCGACAACTACTAGGCAACAAACTATAAAAGCAACGACCGCTACTTCAGGGAATCGTGGAAGTACAACGCATCAAACCAGCACGTTAAACCAGAAAGCAGCTGAACGCAAACCGCAAATGAGCTTTGAACCTAGAAGTTCAAAAATACCTCAGACCCCCCCTCAAGACAACTTAAATTTTCCAGCTTACACAACGGCAAGAAAGCCAAATACAAAAGCCAAGGATAAGCCATTTTATACGCCTACCATTCCAACGATACTCAATAGAGCTTTACCGGAAAGTACAACGCCAGTAATTCCGACAGCAGCGTCGCAGTCAGGTGCAGTAGAACACGCTATTGAAATGATGAAAACCCTTCAGAAATTGGAAATGTCAGAAGCCGCATTAGAGAGTCGACCCGGAGTAGAAGTCCCACCATCTTCTGGACCAAACGCACTGCACTCGCTAGCTCTTTATTTCGCGAACGATTCGGAAAATAATACGGCAGCAACTGTCACTACCCCTGTCACTACACATCATCAAACAGAACGTGTGGAAACGGACAATAATCGTAATCCTGTGAGTGCGAAACTATTCAGTCAAAAAACTATTGACAAATATCAGCAATTATTCGATGTTAAAGATCCTAGCACAACCACAGAGAGTTTAGAATTCGAAACACGCATTGAAGATGATAATAATAATGATTTAGAGGGGCAATTTTCTAGGCATCCAATATTTGGTGCCTCCGGCTCGCCTCAAATTCGAGAATTGGCACAGGTTTTTACACATGCGCTGTCAGCATATTTGCAAGATCCTGAATCTTTTCGTCGCATTCTATCGGAAATAAGACCCAAAGAACCTGTCTACTCCGGATTTTCTAATCAGATCGATAATAGAATTAACCAGAACGAAGATATATTTACTGATGAAGCTGGATACTATTCCTCGCAACAGCAAGCCACCCCTTCGCCACGGACAGCTGTGACGGATGATTTAGAAGTTCTTGATTTCTCAGATTTCGTACCATCAACGACAGCTAAAACGGAAGCACACACCACCAGTGCTGAAACTACAACAGAGACTCCATTTACAACAACATCTACGTTGGGGATACAACCTGCAATGACATCTAAACTTGGTGACAGCAAAAAGAGACCTTCAGTTTCTAATCTTATATCTGACAGTCTGGAAAAAAATGCGCTTAATTATAAAGAACGCCAACCTAAAGCGCTAGAATCGACTCTTAAAACGGACAATAAAAACGAGTTGGCTGATGAAGTAAATGAAGAATTGGGAACTTTGAAACCACCAGCATTCAAAGTTGTAGAAAGTATTGAGGATACGGATGAAAAAACCGGCAGTTCCAGCTATTTTCCATTGCATGAACAATTCAAAAAACATTCCACTCCGGATCCATATGGCAAAGATGTCAAACCAGCCAATAGCACACCAATTACAGACACATACCCCACTGCACTCTCTGACACTCAAGCTGTTCCACTTCGTTGGGGACAAGATATTGCCGTTGTAACAACGACAACTGACTCCACTCCAACGGTTTATTTCGATTTACTTCCACCACACAATCAAAAGCTTAGGCAACCTAGCTCAATTTTTCAGCCCCCAGATCATGATTTGTTAGAAGATGACGAACAATTACAGCGAGCTCAAAGTCAATCGATAGTCGCAAATCGTAATCAAATTGATACAAGCAAACAAGCTAAAACTATATACAGCTTTCTAAATTTGGAGAAAGAACTGCAGACAAGTGGCAAAAATATTACTGCAAGTTTTAATGCCACAATGACCTCTACGCCAAATGCTCTTAAAGGCCATTATATCACAAGAAAATTTCCCAGTGACAACCAAGTTGAAGTTACAACTCTCTTTCCAAACTATGCTACGTCATCTATTCCAGATGTAGGTAAAATAACTCCTAACTCAAAAACAACTCTTTCGTATACTGTATTTCTTGATCCACTTACTATTAATGACGGGTTAATGCATTCCCAAGAGGAAGAGAAAACAACTATATTGAATGCCCATACTTATCTTCCAAGAAACCAAAAAACCTCTACGAGGTCCATAGTTGCTTCTACCACCCCGTCTTCTGGTAGTATTACAAATAATTTTTCCACAAGACACGGGAAAAGTAATATCCAAAGTAAGGTAGGTAACGAAGAATCAAATGAACTGATAGAGACTATGCAGCGAAAGGCGAACCAAATGTTCGGTGATCTGAATGATTCTGAAGCAGACCATTTGATGAATGTAATGAAAACGGCAGAAACAAACAAATCTGTCCGAAGACTGATTCTACTCCTGATTCAAACTTGTGACGACGACTATAATAAAACCGTAGAAGAATCCAGAAGAGCATTGCTTAATGCACTCATTAACATGGATAGTACAGAGAATGATAGCAGTGAAATAAGAATTGTTACCTCCGCATCGCATAAGAGAAGAGATCTTAATAAAACATCCACTAGGACTACAACAACACTTCCGCTAACCACGTATCAGAATTTGCAGTTTGAAAAATTTATTGGTACAACAGCAGGCAGAGAGTCGAAACAATTGGAGAATCTCGAAACAACTACATTAGCATATGAAGATACCAAGTCCACAAACCTTGATTTGTCTTTTGAAGCATCTACAAAATTCATCGAGCAACGATTCAACAGTGATGAATCGGATTCTGTCACATCAACAAGTTTCTTTCCAGATCAATACACAACAACTAGCCTCCCGACGACGACAATCGATTATGAAACTACAACAGCGGCACTGACTACGACCGACATACCAACGACAACTGTTATTTCTACTGTTGTAACTAATAGACCACCAGTTGAACATACCACTCCAGTGCTACAAAGAGCCTTCCGAACGAGAGTCACTACTAGCAATCGGGTACAAAAGAGTTTAGGAACAGCAGAAGAGTTTGTTGCGGAATCCAACAACAGTTACTCGAACCACCACTCGGACACAAGGGCTCTGGAACTGCTCAGATCATTATATTCACTGGCATCGCGATGGGGCTAAAGTAGTTGAGCGAAATACCGATAGAAGTCATTTAGGTAGTTCTTGTCTAGGTTGTTTTTTCAAAAAAAAAAGTATACCACTATCAAATTCAAAACCAGCCAATCAGTGGAATGTGCTATGTAGGAAGTGAGAATTCTTTTTGTTACATTTGAATACAAGCTGCGTCATCTCATTCTTGTAAAAACCTGTGCAATTTTCATCTGATTTCGAGAAGATAGGTTCTTAGGGAGTTTATTCTTTATCATAAATCGCTAGTAGTTTCCAACGCCGAATGTTCGCTATTATTAGTGAGGCAAAAGCACGTGCTTTAAAAAAAACTGTAATCAACGCATTCTTTTAAAAGTTCCGGAATGCTGGCTTAGTTATTGAGCAACAGTGTTGCAGAAGCAAGCTGTTGTCGCTTCAAAATTAACTATTTTCAATGATCTATTACGGGGCTAGTGCAGCGATCCTACTAACTTCAGCAGCACCGCCCAGACGAGATTCGAACATACGACGACTGACTTGCTGGACCATCATCGTAGGTCGAAACTAACTAGGCGACAAGCTTGATTGTCATACATCATCTTATAGGGCTTTACAGATCGGACACAGTGGCAGAGTGCCAAATCCAGTCAAAACAGTATCGGGATTTTGTGAGAAATCAAGAAGAGCGGAAGTCACTTTTGGAGGCATTCGTTCTTGTAGATTTGTCCGTTGACGGTCCCTGATGTGGTAAATGGCTGACTCATTTTTTACATTCACAGATCGCTTACCAGACAAGAATTTTTGGGCGATACTCGAGAGCTTCTTATTCTATACACTCTCGGAAACTACAAGCTTAGAGGTGGCTATGCAGTATTTCTGTCCCGCATTTGATGTCAACCTTGATATAGGTTTCATTATGTGTCACAAAGCAGAACAGTTTTGACCATCGTATTCTGTTTGTCACCCTTGTTCGGTGCCTTCTAAACTATGTACATGTGTAGTCCAGAACGCGTCATTTTATTTTTTTGCACAAAACAAACTGAAGCTTTCGCCTTTTTTGCCAGATCCAGAATCGACGCTAGGTTAACTACCAACCACACGGTTGAATGTGCGATTCCAAGCTGTTTACTAATCCATCTTTGAGAAGCGCACTTTTTCTTGTTCCAAAGTCACTCAACACTCAATCATTAAGCCTACTTAACCCACAGTCTTGACAGATAAATCCGCTGCCAACACTGTGGAGGAAAACGTACCCAGTGATCTGCTGTTTCTTTTCCACATATGCTAAGATGCCATCAACATGAATATGCCAGCGTAATGTTGATGAAAGTTAGCTCCTTTTAGCCATTTTTACTAAATTTCCAATTTTTACTGTCCAATATTTTTCGAATACAGTCTTTATACTAAGAAACCAGTATTATTGCTTTCAGAAATCTAATTTGTAACAGCAAATTTGCCGTAATTTGTTTGGGATTTGCGTTTGGGAAACAGAAATACCTATTTTCGCTTCAGGCTTCGAAATCTTTATATTTTTAATTTCGTAACGTCAAACAAAATTTGTCAGTCGTCCAATGGTTTCGAGGATCACATTGCTCTTACCACATCTCTTATGCACATCGGGAATCTAGCTTTCAGAATTACTTTCAGCGAGAATTCCTATTCTTCAGTTTAGACGACTTCTTTACTGAGTTATACATCCTTGTGAATCAACTACCGAATTCTCATTCAGGATCCTAGTTACATAAACTAAGCAAAATAATCCATTCGAATCTTGTGAAGATCCCCAAAGAAGCTAAGCTATACGAATTTGTTGTGATAGTCCGGATGAGATGACGCACGCCGCATGTAACACAAGTGAAGGAGTTGAGAACTATTATTTTTTATGTGTACCTAAACGATTACGTTGAATTATGAATCTTTGGTGGCTGCAGTATTTGAGCAATTGTAAAGTGCTAAAACTATGAACAAAATCACTTGAAGTAAATAGGAACTATCAAGATAGGGTTGCCAAGTGGCCGGTTTTTGGCCGGCCCGACCGGTTTTTCACTTACAAAGCCGGTGGCCGGTCAATCCGGCAAAAAGGCCGATTTGCCGACATATGAAGCCGGATTTGTACTTTTTACCTGATTTTTTAAATTTTCTGATAAATTTATTAATAATCCTGAGCAGTGGATCATTGAAGATAGCTAGTTTCGCAGTGGCAATACCTTGCTTCTGGCGGTAATATACATTAAATTGTCCACTAGCGCCAGAAGCAGGTTGTTACTACCTCCAATATTCCATTCAATGTTTGGTGTGGTTGCGACTGTGATGTCCTGCCGTTCGTCTCCACTGACTGCTCATCATCCTATTTACACGGGAAACTGTCAACGGTTATATGCTACCGGCGACTAGCATTTATACATTTCAGGAAAATCCTCTAATATGCTATAAATACAAAAATTCCACAGTGACCTGACTTAACCCCCCCCCCCCCCCCCCGCATTTTTTTTGAAGACGGGACCGACCGGCCGGTTTTTGTAATTTTCAGACTTGGCAACCCTATATCAAGAGGGTTTTCCAAGTTTTCGATAAAACCCTGTTTTCACGAAATTCTACTTACTACTATAACTTTGCATCGTCTTCAATTTGTTACTCATTCATAGTGTCTTAATCGAAAACTGTAAAACCGTGTAGTCTCATACTTCTGATAAATTCCGTAACAAATATACCTGTGAAAGGTTCTTTTCAGCCTACTTTCAATCGTATTTGAATTTTATGTTTCACTAGCTGACCATATAAATAGTTGAAATTACTTGAAATCTTTACAAAGTGCATAAACTCAAGTTCAAAACCTGAAATAATCCGTACGAGGAATTCAAAAGTAGATTAATTGGTAGCAAGCAGCCCAAATAGAACAGATTTTCTGCTCAAAATCTGAGTTTGTACAATTTAAAAGGAATCTTCTATCAAACGTTAGATCAAACCAATCAACTTATACGGAAAAATATTTTAGAGTGTGGAATGATTCATTTGCAGATTGAGCTTTTCATTGGAGACGTAATATTCCATTGAGCACTATACTGGCGGTATAACAGCATTTATCGAGCAGGGTTCCAACAGTCGCTATTTCGAACAAAATGAATGAATGTCATCGTCGTTTTATCGCTTACTTCATAATTCGACACTTAGATGAGACCTGAGAGGATGAAAGCAGTAAAAACACAATTTAAAACTGAGAATAGTGTGCAAAGTGGTAAACACTCAATGATCAATATCATAGATACACTGTATTTCGTATATTGTCATTCAGAGCTCTTGTCATATTTTTGTATTGAAAAATTGACGAGAGCACTGAATGCCCAAAGTTACTTATTGAAGTGAGTGTCCTCTGTAATATTAGCCTCGGTATACATTAGAAAGTGATTGACTTAAAAATACGTTTAACGTTATCTTACGAGCTCGACTTCGGAAATCAAATTCGCTGAGAAGCTTCCAGGTATACTGCACTATCAAAACTTGAATTTCTGATACGAGTAAAAGCTCGAATTTTGTTTTTGCCAATAGTAGCTTAGAAAAAGTTAATTTTATTGGCCAGATGATTTGGCAGGATTAATTTTGTGCTGGATATTAAAATTTTAAACCTGTTCAGTTATTAGCAATTAAGACAGTTGGATTTAGTGTATATATACTACTAAACATGAACTCTACGATGATTGATGTTCAAATCTGTATTGATGTATAAACTACGTATATATTGTTATCACTGAGCCATATTTATTATATTATTGTTAAGAGTTTACCTGATAAGTGTTGCGTATTGTTGAAATGGGGTTCGTTACCATGCAATAAAGAAGTGTCATTATTTGTGGATATCGTTATAATTATTACCTACGCTTTACTTAAAAACATCAGAGTCGAACAAAATTTATTTAGTTCAATAACACTGTATTGCGAGTTAATCGGACCTACATTGTTTACCATACTTCGTACTATACATACCAATGTTATAAGAATAAATTACTCTGAAATAGGATAAGCCATATAATTTTTCATCTTCCAGAAGAAACATTGTGGGCAGACAATGAGCACCACAGAATTTGATACGCTTTTGAAGGGAACAAATATATGGATTATCTGGTTCTGATAGCTTATCATTTTGATTCAAAACAATGTACATTGTAACTTATATTCTTGTTACTCCATATATTTCAGCAGTTGATTCCACAATACTGCTATTCTGAAATCATTTATTTGACACGAAGTTTAGAGGAAACTTGTTTTGATTAAAATAGCAGTAAATTTGGCTAGCATTTCTAGATTTCCAAGAAAAACGTTTTTTTTTTAATTTTATATGATGACTTCCCAGTGCTCATTGTTTATGAGTAAGAGAAAACAATGTCAAAATAGCTCCTCGTCTTCCAGTTTGTTCATCCGGAAATTGTTTCGGTCGCAGTCAGTGTTTTCTCTTGAGATTTAATAACCCAACCTTACGATGCTGGTCTAACAAGCAAGTCGTCGTATGTTCGAATCTCGGCAGTAGGATTTTCGCACTACCCCGTATTGCCCTGTACTCTAACAGCCGGCTGCAAAGTTTGCCGATAAAGAAGGGTCAGTGTATTAGAAAGACGTTTAAGCCCAAGTTTTTATACCAATAGAATACCAGTGACAATGAATGGAAAGTTTGTGTACCCTTGGGACGATTCGAATATGACGTCCATCATTGTTTTGCTTTTTCAGACCCCCTCCCTTCTCCCCTCTGTCCGATTGTGTCACAAAACTCAACCTCCCCCTACTTTTGGTCGTTACGCAAACCTAAAAAAATGAATTTCTGAACTTACTTAAGCTTGCAATGTGTCTTAAATATAAAGTAATAGTAGCCGCGAAATTTCTTTAATAAAGTAGGTGCTCCCACTAATCGTGAACAGGATCAGATGGCACCAAATTTAGAATTTTTACTATTTGACCTAAAAAAGACAGTCTGACAAAATTTGGTTCAAATCCCTGAAGTCGATTACATGGCCCATGGAAGCCGTGTAAAATGATTTTTCGTAAATGTATGGTCTGTAATTGTTCAAGCTGTACGTTTATTTAGCACTTTAGCAATTTTATAGCTTCAAGTATTTTGAGTAATTTTACAGAAGACGGAATCCCTCTATCTCAAGCCGTTTCCATTAAGGCATTTTTTCTGAATCAAGTTAGGGTGACTCTACAATTTTGCGATTTTTCTCCATAACTTTTTTATTGTGCATTTCTCGCAAAACACTTCTTCAGACGACTTTTGAGGCTCAATAAGACGCAACTTTGGGTGAAAAACAAAACTGGCAATTTATTTCTACATTTATATCAAACTAGCTGACCCGACAAACTTCGTATTGCCACAAATTAACCTGTGTTGTACATAAATCATGAATCTCGGATGATCTTTGTCACTATCTCGAGTTTTGCAAGCCCCCCAGTGGGCGGCGCTTCCAACGGCGGGTCACCGGCAACACTCGCGACCGGCTCGTCCTGAATGATCTAGTGTTACTATAGATAGTTTTTGTGGTCTTGTTATTGATTAATGTTTTATGGAAGAGTCTCGAATTTCTCGAGTTGGATTAGTTTTTGAGTTTCGCAAAAATTTCTGTTTTATTTGTATGAGAGTCCATATCCCCCTACCACAGGGGTGAGAGGTCTCTAACTATCATAAAATAAATTCAAGACTCAAAAATCTCCTACATGCTAAATTTGGTTCCATTTGCTTGATTAGTACTCAAATTATAAGGAAATTTGTACTTCATTTGTATGGGAGCCCACCCTCTTAAAAGGGAAAGGGGTCGTAATACACCACAGAAAAAAAATTCTGCCATCTACAACTCTCACATGCCAAATTTGGTTCCATTTGCTGGATTAGTTCTCGAGTTATGAGGAAATTGGTATTTCGTTTGTATAGGACCCCCCTCCTAAAGTGGGGAGGGGTCCCAATTCATCATTGAAAAAAAAATTGTCTCCAAAAACACACATATGCCAAATTTGGTTCAATTCGCTTGATTAGTTCTCGAGTTATGAGGAAATTTGTATTTCATTTGTACAGGAGCCCCTCCTCTTAAAGTGGGGAGGGGTCCTAATTCACCATAGAAAATTGCTTGCTCTCGAAAACCTTCACATGCCAAATTTGGTTGCATTTGCTTGATTAGTTCTCGAGTTATGAGGAAATTTGTATGGAAGCCCCCCCTCTTAAAGGGGAGAGGAGTTATAATTCCTCTTATAAAGAGGGGAGGGGTCTCAATTCACCATAGAATAAATTCTTGTCACCAAAAAAAACACCCACATGCCAAATGTTGTTCTATTTGCTTGATTAGTTCTCGAGTTAGGAGGAAATTTGTATTTCATTTGTACAGGAGCCCCCCCCCCCTCTTAGAGTGGGGAGGGGTCCTAATTCACCGTAGAAAATTTTCCTGCCCTCGAAAACCTTCACATGCCAAATTTGGTTCCATTTGCTTGATTAGTTCTCGAGTTATGAGGAAATTTGTATGGAAGCCCCCCCTCTGAAAGGGCAGAGGAGTTACAATTCCCCTTATAAAGAAGGAGGGGTCTCAATTTACCATAGAATAAATTCTTGTCACCGAAAACACCCACATGCCAAATTTGGTTCTATTTGCTTGATTAGTTCTCGAGTTATGAGGAAATTTGTATTTCATTTGTATAGGAGCCCCCCCTCCTAAAGTGGGGAGAGGTTCTTATTCATAATAGAAAAAATTCTTGCCTCCAAAAACACCTACATGCCAAATTTGGTTCCATTTGCTGGATTAGCTCTCGAGTTATAAGGAAATTTGTATTTCGTTTGTATAGGAGCCCCCCCCCCACTTAAAGTGGGGATGGGTCCCAATTCATCATAGAAAAAAATTTTGTCTCCAAAAACACACACATGCCAAATTTGGTTCGATTTGCTTGATTAGTTCTCGAGTTATGAGGAAATTGGTATTTCATTTGTACAGGAGCCCCCCCTCTTAAAGTGAGGAGGGGTCCTAATTCAACATAGAAAATTTTCTTGCCCTCGAAAACTTTCACATGCCAAATTTGGTTCCATTTGCTTGATTAGTTCTCGAGTTATGAGGAAATTTGTATGGAAGCCCCCCCTCTTAAAGGGGAGAGGAGTTATAATTCCTCTTATAAAGAGGGGAGGGGTCTCAATTCACCATAGAATAAATTCTTGTCACCAAAAAAAACACCCACATGCCAAATTTGGTTCGATTTGCTTGATTAGTTCTCGAGTTAGGAGGAAATTTGTATTTCATTTGTACAGGAGCCCCCCCCTCTTAGAGTGCGGAGGGGTCCTAATTCACCGTAGAAAATTTTCCTGCCCTCGAAAACCTTCATATGCCAAATTTGGTTCCATTTGCTTGATTAGTTCTTGAGTTATGAGGAAATTTGTATGGAAGCCCCCCCTCTTAAAGGGGAGAGGAGTTACAATTCCCCTTATAAAGAGGGAGGGGTCTCAATTTACCATAGAATAAATTCTTGTCACCGAAAACACCCACATGCCAAATTTGGTTCTATTTGCTTGATTAGTTCTCGAGTTATGAGGAAATTTGTATTTCATTTGTATAGGAGCCCCCCCTCCTAAAGTAGGGAGAGGTTTTTATTCATCATAGAAAAAATTCTTGCCTCCAAAAACACCTACATGCCAAATTTGGTTCCATTTGCTGGATTAGCTCTCGAGTTATAAGGAAATTTGTATTTCGTTTGTATAGGAGCCCCCCCCCACTTAAAGTGGGGAGGGGTCCCAATTCACCATAGAAAAAAATTTTGTCTCCAAAAACACACACATGCCAAATTTGGTTCCATTTGCTTGATTAGTTCTCGAGTTATGAGGAAATTGGTATTTCATTTGTACAGGAGCCCCCCCTCTTAGTGGGGGGAGGGGTGCCTAACCATCACTAAAACCTTTCCTACATGCAAATTTTCACGCCGATTGGTTCAGTAGTTTTTGATTCTATAAGGAACACAGGACAGACAGACAGACAGACAGACAGACAGACAGACAGACAGACAGACAGACAGACAGACAGACAGACAGACAGACAGACAGACAGACAGACAGACAGACAGACAGACAGACAGACAGACAGACAGACAGACAGACAGACAGACAGACAGACAGACAGACAGACAGACAGACAGACAGACAGACAGACAGACAGACAGACAGACAGACAGACAGACAGACAGACAGACAGACAGACAGACAGACAGACAGACAGACAGACAGACAGACAGACAGACAGACAGACAGACAGACAGACAGACAGACAGACAGACAGACAGACAGACAGACAGACAGACAGACAGACAGACAGACAGACAGACAGACAGACAGACAGACAGACAGACAGACAGACAGACAGACAGACAGACAGACAGACAGACAGACAGACAGACAGACAGACAGACAGACAGACAGACAGACAGACAGACAGACAGACAGACAGACAGACAGACAGACAGACAGACAGACAGACAGACAGACAGACAGACAGACAGACAGACAGACAGACAGACAGACAGACAGACAGACAGACAGACAGACAGACAGACAGACAGACAGACAGACAGACAGACAGACAGACAGACAGACAGACAGACAGACAGACAGACAGACAGACAGACAGACAGACAGACAGACAGACAGACAGACAGACAGACAGACAGACAGACAGACAGACAGACAGACAGACAGACAGACAGACAGACAGACAGACAGACAGACAGACAGACAGACAGACAGACAGACAGACAGACAGACAGACAGACAGACAGACAGACAGACAGACAGACAGACAGACAGACAGACAGACAGACAGACAGACAGACAGACAGACAGACAGACAGACAGACAGACAGACAGACAGACAGACAGACAGACAGACAGACAGACAGACAGACAGACAGACAGACAGACAGACAGACAGACAGACAGACAGACAGACAGACAGACAGACAGACAGACAGACAGACAGACAGACAGACAGACAGACAGACAGACAGACAGACAGACAGACAGACAGACAGACAGACAGACAGACAGACAGACAGACAGACAGACAGACAGACAGACAGACAGACAGACAGACAGACAGACAGACAGACAGACAGACAGACAGACAGACAGACAGACAGACAGACAGACAGACAGACAGACAGACAGACAGACAGACAGACAGACAGACAGACAGACAGACAGACAGACAGACAGACAGACAGACAGACAGACAGACAGACAGACAGACAGACAGACAGACAGACAGACAGACAGACAGACAGACAGACAGACAGACAGACAGACAGACAGACAGACAGACAGACAGACAGACAGACAGACAGACAGACAGACAGACAGACAGACAGACAGACAGACAGACAGACAGACAGACAGACAGACAGACAGACAGACAGACAGACAGACAGACAGACAGACAGACAGACAGACAGACAGACAGACAGACAGACAGACAGACAGACAGACAGACAGACAGACAGACAGACAGACAGACAGACAGACAGACAGACAGACAGACAGACAGACAGACAGACAGACAGACAGACAGACAGACAGACAGACAGACAGACAGACAGACAGACAGACAGACAGACAGACAGACAGACAGACAGACAGACAGACAGACAGACAGACAGACAGACAGACAGACAGACAGACAGACAGACAGACAGACAGACAGACAGACAGACAGACAGACAGACAGACAGACAGACAGACAGACAGACAGACAGACAGACAGACAGACAGACAGACAGACAGACAGACAGACAGACAGACAGACAGACAGACAGACAGACAGACAGACAGACAGACAGACAGACAGACAGACAGACAGACAGACAGACAGACAGACAGACAGACAGACAGACAGACAGACAGACAGACAGACAGACAGACAGACAGACAGACAGACAGACAGACAGACAGACAGACAGACAGACAGACAGACAGACAGACAGACAGACAGACAGACAGACAGACAGACAGACAGACAGACAGACAGACAGACAGACAGACAGACAGACAGACAGACAGACAGACAGACAGACAGACAGACAGACAGACAGACAGACAGACAGACAGACAGACAGACAGACAGACAGACAGACAGACAGACAGACAGACAGACAGACAGACAGACAGACAGACAGACAGACAGACAGACAGACAGACAGACAGACAGACAGACAGACAGACAGACAGACAGACAGACAGACAGACAGACAGACAGACAGACAGACAGACAGACAGACAGACAGACAGACAGACAGACAGACAGACAGACAGACAGACAGACAGACAGACAGACAGACAGACAGACAGACAGACAGACAGACAGACAGACAGACAGACAGACAGACAGACAGACAGACAGACAGACAGACAGACAGACAGACAGACAGACAGACAGACAGACAGACAGACAGACAGACAGACAGACAGACAGACAGACAGACAGACAGACAGACAGACAGACAGACAGACAGACAGACAGACAGACAGACAGACAGACAGACAGACAGACAGACAGACAGACAGACAGACAGACAGACAGACAGACAGACAGACAGACAGACAGACAGACAGACAGACAGACAGACAGACAGACAGACAGACAGACAGACAGACAGACAGACAGACAGACAGACAGACAGACAGACAGACAGACAGACAGACAGACAGACAGACAGACAGACAGACAGACAGACAGACAGACAGACAGACAGACAGACAGACAGACAGACAGACAGACAGACAGACAGACAGACAGACAGACAGACAGACAGACAGACAGACAGACAGACAGACAGACAGACAGACAGACAGACAGACAGACAGACAGACAGACAGACAGACAGACAGACAGACAGACAGACAGACAGACAGACAGACAGACAGACAGACAGACAGACAGACAGACAGACAGACAGACAGACAGACAGACAGACAGACAGACAGACAGACAGACAGACAGACAGACAGACAGACAGACAGACAGACAGACAGACAGACAGACAGACAGACAGACAGACAGACAGACAGACAGACAGACAGACAGACAGACAGACAGACAGACAGACAGACAGACAGACAGACAGACAGACAGACAGACAGACAGACAGACAGACAGACAGACAGACAGACAGACAGACAGACAGACAGACAGACAGACAGACAGACAGACAGACAGACAGACAGACAGACAGACAGACAGACAGACAGACAGACAGACAGACAGACAGACAGACAGACAGACAGACAGACAGACAGACAGACAGACAGACAGACAGACAGACAGACAGACAGACAGACAGACAGACAGACAGACAGACAGACAGACAGACAGACAGACAGACAGACAGACAGACAGACAGACAGACAGACAGACAGACAGACAGACAGACAGACAGACAGACAGACAGACAGACAGACAGACAGACAGACAGACAGACAGACAGACAGACAGACAGACAGACAGACAGACAGACAGACAGACAGACAGACAGACAGACAGACAGACAGACAGACAGACAGACAGACAGACAGACAGACAGACAGACAGACAGACAGACAGACAGACAGACAGACAGACAGACAGACAGACAGACAGACAGACAGACAGACAGACAGACAGACAGACAGACAGACAGACAGACAGACAGACAGACAGACAGACAGACAGACAGACAGACAGACAGACAGACAGACAGACAGACAGACAGACAGACAGACAGACAGACAGACAGACAGACAGACAGACAGACAGACAGACAGACAGACAGACAGACAGACAGACAGACAGACAGACAGACAGACAGACAGACAGACAGACAGACAGACAGACAGACAGACAGACAGACAGACAGACAGACAGACAGACAGACAGACAGACAGACAGACAGACAGACAGACAGACAGACAGACAGACAGACAGACAGACAGACAGACAGACAGACAGACAGACAGACAGACAGACAGACAGACAGACAGACAGACAGACAGACAGACAGACAGACAGACAGACAGACAGACAGACAGACAGACAGACAGACAGACAGACAGACAGACAGACAGACAGACAGACAGACAGACAGACAGACAGACAGACAGACAGACAGACAGACAGACAGACAGACAGACAGACAGACAGACAGACAGACAGACAGACAGACAGACAGACAGACAGACAGACAGACAGACAGACAGACAGACAGACAGACAGACAGACAGACAGACAGACAGACAGACAGACAGACAGACAGACAGACAGACAGACAGACAGACAGACAGACAGACAGACAGACAGACAGACAGACAGACAGACAGACAGACAGACAGACAGACAGACAGACAGACAGACAGACAGACAGACAGACAGACAGACAGACAGACAGACAGACAGACAGACAGACAGACAGACAGACAGACAGACAGACAGACAGACAGACAGACAGACAGACAGACAGACAGACAGACAGACAGACAGACAGACAGACAGACAGACAGACAGACAGACAGACAGACAGACAGACAGACAGACAGACAGACAGACAGACAGACAGACAGACAGACAGACAGACAGACAGACAGACAGACAGACAGACAGACAGACAGACAGACAGACAGACAGACAGACAGACAGACAGACAGACAGACAGACAGACAGACAGACAGACAGACAGACAGACAGACAGACAGACAGACAGACAGACAGACAGACAGACAGACAGACAGACAGACAGACAGACAGACAGACAGACAGACAGACAGACAGACAGACAGACAGACAGACAGACAGACAGACAGACAGACAGACAGACAGACAGACAGACAGACAGACAGACAGACAGACAGACAGACAGACAGACAGACAGACAGACAGACAGACAGACAGACAGACAGACAGACAGACAGACAGACAGACAGACAGACAGACAGACAGACAGACAGACAGACAGACAGACAGACAGACAGACAGACAGACAGACAGACAGACAGACAGACAGACAGACAGACAGACAGACAGACAGACAGACAGACAGACAGACAGACAGACAGACAGACAGACAGACAGACAGACAGACAGACAGACAGACAGACAGACAGACAGACAGACAGACAGACAGACAGACAGACAGACAGACAGACAGACAGACAGACAGACAGACAGACAGACAGACAGACAGACAGACAGACAGACAGACAGACAGACAGACAGACAGACAGACAGACAGACAGACAGACAGACAGACAGACAGACAGACAGACAGACAGACAGACAGACAGACAGACAGACAGACAGACAGACAGACAGACAGACAGACAGACAGACAGACAGACAGACAGACAGACAGACAGACAGACAGACAGACAGACAGACAGACAGACAGACAGACAGACAGACAGACAGACAGACAGACAGACAGACAGACAGACAGACAGACAGACAGACAGACAGACAGACAGACAGACAGACAGACAGACAGACAGACAGACAGACAGACAGACAGACAGACAGACAGACAGACAGACAGACAGACAGACAGACAGACAGACAGACAGACAGACAGACAGACAGACAGACAGACAGACAGACAGACAGACAGACAGACAGACAGACAGACAGACAGACAGACAGACAGACAGACAGACAGACAGACAGACAGACAGACAGACAGACAGACAGACAGACAGACAGACAGACAGACAGACAGACAGACAGACAGACAGACAGACAGACAGACAGACAGACAGACAGACAGACAGACAGACAGACAGACAGACAGACAGACAGACAGACAGACAGACAGACAGACAGACAGACAGACAGACAGACAGACAGACAGACAGACAGACAGACAGACAGACAGACAGACAGACAGACAGACAGACAGACAGACAGACAGACAGACAGACAGACAGACAGACAGACAGACAGACAGACAGACAGACAGACAGACAGACAGACAGACAGACAGACAGACAGACAGACAGACAGACAGACAGACAGACAGACAGACAGACAGACAGACAGACAGACAGACAGACAGACAGACAGACAGACAGACAGACAGACAGACAGACAGACAGACAGACAGACAGACAGACAGACAGACAGACAGACAGACAGACAGACAGACAGACAGACAGACAGACAGACAGACAGACAGACAGACAGACAGACAGACAGACAGACAGACAGACAGACAGACAGACAGACAGACAGACAGACAGACAGACAGACAGACAGACAGACAGACAGACAGACAGACAGACAGACAGACAGACAGACAGACAGACAGACAGACAGACAGACAGACAGACAGACAGACAGACAGACAGACAGACAGACAGACAGACAGACAGACAGACAGACAGACAGACAGACAGACAGACAGACAGACAGACAGACAGACAGACAGACAGACAGACAGACAGACAGACAGACAGACAGACAGACAGACAGACAGACAGACAGACAGACAGACAGACAGACAGACAGACAGACAGACAGACAGACAGACAGACAGAAATCCTTCTTTATAGGTATAGATTTTGTGTTAAAAATAGGTCGTTTTCAAATGTTAGTATCTTAGAAATATGCAAAAAGAATTAAAATTGGTTGATTGCGTTTGAAAGAACATAGTTTTCTATGTATAATGTCAAAAAATTGGAAAGGGATTTTTGTCTATATCAAATAAATCAACTTTGAATATGTGGGGTTTTAACATATTTAAGTATATAAAGTTAACGAATTGCGCCATAACTCCTGAACGCTTGGACTGTTCTTTAGCAAACTTGGCGTACATGTTTCTTGACATAAGTGAATCAGCACAAGGGGTTGATAAAAGGGGGTGGGCGCTGAAAGGGGGGGGGGAAGGTCCAAATAAGTAAAAGTGGCGGCGATTATCTTGCATTTGGACCGCTAAAAGTTGTACAAGTGGCTGGGAAATAAGAAGAAGAGAGTGTGAAAAGATGGAAAGTTCACGTTAAAAATCAAAAATAATTGCAAGCTGCTTTCGTAACGACCTGTTTGCATCGAGCACCACAGGTAATTATGTAAGCCCCCCCCATGTTGTCAACCCCTTCAATTCTGATTTCCTTATGTCAAGGAACATGCGTGCCAAGTTTGATGAAGAACCGTCCAGGCGTTTCGGAATTAGGGCCTCCCCCCTCTAATGAATCTTTACAGGGGGGAGGCCCTAATTCCGAAACGCCTGGACGATTCTTCATCAAACTTGGCACCCCTTCTAGGGGGTGACATTGTACCAAAACCATAAAGTTAAGCTAAATACCTAATAAATAAACAGTAGCGTATCTATGAACAATACACATGTAGAACAATATAAACTAGTCCATATGGGGCCAACAACGCACCTTACAAATTATAATAAAACGTATGGACGAAAACTACTCGGGGCGTCTACAACAACCAATAATAAGTACGTAGTTTACAGATAGCTACTAAATATAGAGTCTCCAGGCTTTAGAATGGGAAAATGGAAGAGGCGTAAAATCTCAGAAGACTTATCTATTTGATCATTCAACAAAGGTAATTATTTACTTCGATCGAGATACTGCAGCCAGGGGACACGCATTCAGCCCCACCTTTAAAACCGACTGTATATATTATAAGTATGAGAAAGCTCACACTGCCCTGCTAGCTCACTCTATCTACTCAGGGTCGTAGCGTGTTCTGGGGACTCAGTACCTGCGATTACTTACCATCACGAACCAACTGAAGCGGACAACAAAAGAGAATTTGATAGAGAAAAGGATCAGCTCTTTAGACTTAAAAGAAATTATTCATCTTAAACGTTTATTAAACCAGGTTTAGGGTCACGATGCGGTACCGATCAGGAACACGACGCGTTGGGGCCCATCGACGACATGCAGAACGACGAGAGGGAGAGAGGTTACATACCAGGACCGCTTCACGGTCAAACTGTGGGTTTCCGAAGCGATGACAGGCCAGACGACCTTACTCGATGGGTGTTCTTGCCCTCAGAAAGGGTAATCCGCTCGATAATGCCGGCCAATCCAGAACCGGAAGCAGCTAACGTTGCTTATCTTCTCGGGGCAGTCGTCCGTAGAAGCCACGATCTCCCCTATTGAATAGGATCGCCTCAATCACGAACAGCTGCTACCTTTCTATACTAGAGCACTGCACTAAGTCTTCGAAGTGTATTCTTCTTCGAAAAATGGCTATCTGGGTTTTATCTTCCCCGTTTCACAACCGAAATTTAAACTTTTCGTTCGGTTTGGCTCGACGATTCAAAATTTAGCTTTTGGCTGCTGTCTAGTTCGAGCTCGACTGATCTCGAACGGTTTCTGCCTTTTCCCCACGATGACACTTTCCATCCTCCATCTCCCTCTAATCTCCGACGATCTCCTCTCTCCCTTTTCTTAACCGGATGCTCAACGATCGCTAGCGACAACAATTCCCTTTTTCGCCAATTCGCTGAACCGGTTAAACTTCCAGGGCTGTGCAGGATCCCTATAGGGGTTAGTTTAGCGATTCAATTTTAATGCGGACTAGTTTGCCGTCTTTTGCCGTTGCGGTTTTTCCGGTACATCTTATCTGGTATTTTTGTAACCGTTTATAAGTGGTGGCCGCCCTCTAGTCGGTATCACGGCTCCGTATGAAGCACGTTCAATACCCCAACGTCTGGTCTGCACGTTCCGGGGCGGGCTCGCAAGGCCTCTTTTAGGTCTAGGTGTCAACCGGCGCTGATTCCACGGGCTTATAAACGGTCACAATACATGGTTCTTTTTTTTCGCAAATTATCGTAGCATAATTAACGGTTGTTTTTACTTAATGTTAGTTAATACTTAAACCTATGTTAAACAAAAATTACAAATTTTGAACAGCAAGAAAAATTAACAACTAACAACAATATTTAGAGCCAATCAAATACAAACAAACAAAATATTTACAGACTTAAGAACTAAGACACTAAACTAGACAAACTCTTCCATTGTGCCGATCAATTTTGAACGTGATCGGTAACAATATATAAATTAAACCATATTTGTCTCATATTAAAGTGTTTATACAAAGGATATGAAGTTTCTAGAGAAAAAGTAAAAGTGAATTTTAATTATTTAGCAGACTTACGATACTGTTTGCCCTTTAAAAGATATTGCAATCTAAATTGTCAAAATATTGTGTTCCCTAGTAAGCATTCCCTAGTAAATATTGATGTACACTGACGCATTTTTGTTGTGTATGTGAATTTTACACTCCGAACCAATCGTTATACACTCAAGTCTTTTTTTACACGGGGGATACGTGCCATGTAAAAAAACCGTTTAAAAAAACCGCGTTAATTCAAAAATTGTTGTAAAAAAAACCGTGTTAAATCGAAAATTGTTGTAAAAAAAACCGTGATAATTCAAAAATTGTTGTAAAAAAACCGTGTTAATTCCAAAATCGTCGTAAAAATGTAAAATCTTGTATCAGTACCATGAAGCATAAAATGTACGAATTTCTTTCGTTGTTTTCTACCACGAAACAGTTTCGTACAGTCTTAAATGAATTTACGTGTAATTAGATTCGAAGTTTTGTGTTCCTACTACCAAAAAAGTGGTAGTAGGAACACAAAACTGTGTTATTTGTCACAATTGCATAATGCATAATTCAATTATTGGTAGCAAATAACCAAAATTAATTAAAATTTCTACTCTATATCTGTAAAAAAACAAGTGAAAAACTCCAACCCGAAAAAATCACTTCTGCTCGATTGATAATCGAACTGGGTTGTTTGGGACTCCTGTCGATGCCATCGATGCCGCTAACCAAAGAGCCACAAAAAGTACATACCCAAGACGTTATAATTCAGCAAGGATACATTCCCTTCTTTAGAATCGCTGCAGCTTGAGTGCGATGATTACCGTCACGTGTTCTTGGGCAAAATGCTTTATGACTGTGCTGTGATCGTAACACCACACCAACAACACGGTGCCAGCGTGCCTCGCTTGACTTCGTGTCAGTATTTTGTGTAAGCGACTGATCTGTAAGGAATCTCTATAAGTAAACAGCACAAAGCGAAGTAGCAATGCGAGTAAAAATGGTACTCAAAGTCCGTATTGCCCGGAAACGCCAACTGCTAGCAAAGGATGGTTCTATGGTTTCATAAAGAAAAATAACATTCGAAATGTGCGCGTTAAGGGAGAGTGTGCGTCAGCGGATACTGCGGCCGCTGCCGACTTCCCTTCTAAGTTGGCAGAATTAATAAGGGAAGGATCGTATCACGCTGACCAGGTCTTCAATGCTGATGAAATCGGACTATTTTGGAAAAAAATGCCAAGTAGAACGTACTTAGCGTCGACAGAACGCACAGCTCCCGGATTCAAAGCAGCTAAGGACCGTGTAACTTTACTTTTTTGTTCAAATGCATCGGACGATAAACTTTTAAAACCGCTTCTACTACACAAGACCATGAGGCCCCGTTCGATGAAAGGGATGGATTTCCAAAACCTCCCTGTGCATTGGATGAGTAACCCAAGGGCCTGGGTTACTAAGCAAGTTTTCCAAAACTGGTTCGATAACCACTTCGTTCCGGAGATAAGGACCTATTTAGAAGAAAAAGGCTTGGCGTTTCGTGTTCTGCTGTTAATTGACAACGCTCGTGGGCATATGGAGCTCACTCATCCGAATGTGAAAGTGATGTTTCTGCCGCCGAACACCACTTCCTTGATCCAACCCCTGGATCAAGGAATAATTTCCACGTTTAAAAGATACTATGTAAACACACTTTTAAGTTTATTCTCGACCAACTGGAAGCGGATAATTTAGTAACCGTCATTAGCGCGTGCAAAACATTTTCGATGCGAGAGTGTGTGGCATTTATAGGATCAGCTCTTTCGTCGCATAAACCATCAACATTAAACGCATGTTGGCATCCAATTTGGCCGGAATGCGTAAAAAGCGCTAGGCTACCATCACCATTTGATGATATGGAAATTTCATTGCTCGCGCATGCCGTAGGTGGGGATGGTTTTGAGGACATGACGGTGAAAGATTTGGAGGAGCTGCTAGTCGATCCTGTTATCGATGATGAGGAACTGTGTAGATGTGTAAACCATGACGAGGCCGAAGATGATCCTGACACAGAAATAAATTTACCGCGATTGGAGGAAGGCTTGCGAATGGCAGAGACTCTGGCTGACTTCTTTTTAAATTACGATCCTCATATCGAACGAGCAATAAGCTTTAAAAACGATTTAAAGTACTGTGTGGCTCGCTACAATGAGGTTCGAAAGCAATTGAAACAAAACGCAGGTGACAGCGTTTTCAATGAATTTGGTATAGTACAGACCTCAAGACTATTCATCTGTCATTATGTACTTATTATTTTATTATTACAGAGCAAAATTCAGGATGCAGCGAAGAAACATCTGTAGAATTAAGCCAAGAATCAAACCAGGAAACGCAGTCAACTCACCATGACGATGCAAACGAGCCGTATTGCAAACGACGAAGGCATGTGTAATTAACAGGATCTGGTTATTATGGTTAGAATTTTGGACATTGTTACTGTTTTTTGTTGATTAAAATTGATAGTTTTTTGTTGATTCAACACTATTTTTTATTATTAATAATGTGAGTGTGTTTTAGGGGGTTCGTAATATCCATTCCCTCTGACCTACGTTGCACAGCCCAGCTAGCATTTTCATATGTATAAAAAAATTAAAAATCAGCATTACGTACAGATATACATGCTAAATAAATCGTATTTCATGCGCAAAATTGGTATATCCGTACTATTTTGGAGGCGATATAAGTGATTACGAATAATTTTGAGCGTTACGACTATATAAGTATTTATATCCGATAATATCCGATTAGGCGCGAGTCGCTCCGTGCTACTCTACGATTTTGTGCTGAAAATCGTATGTATGTCAGTCATTATCATTATATACGACAAAAATCAACGTGATCCCACTTTATCCAGTTTTAGTTACGATTTCGAGTTTGTTAGGAGATATTTACGATAGTTTTCGTACATTGATATACGAGTTGGTGCTAGCTGGGAGTGGTCCAGCAGCGAAAATTAAGTGGAAAGTTTTTTGTGGTTCATAATAGCTCCCCATAATGTTCAGCAAAGTTGTACAACTCTAATAAACAATTAATGCGAAATCAACGACCAAGTTCCAGTTTGGCTTGTGAACACATAATCCATAATAACTTTTTATAAGAAAGAGATAGAAGGATAACTTCTTCGACAAAGTTGTAGCTAAAGATTATATAAGTAACTTTGCCAAAGACATAGTAGGCGTATTTCTAGGCGTTTCTAACTTACATGGTGTTTTATAAAAAGACCTCTCAAAAATCACTTTTTCGCTGATTTCTTCAAATGCAATGGTTTTATTGCATCATAATGTCTTACAAAGTGGGTTATCTTATCAAAAGACATATTTTTGTAGAACATTGTATGTTGAAAACTCATACGTATAACGAGTTCTAACGTTTTTCCTGTGTTTTTTTAGTCTTTTTTGGAATAGAATATCTCAAAAAGGGGCAAACGAAAAAAATCAAACTTGGCCGTTTCTGAAAGCTTGGAGTTTTATCTCAAACATATGTGAAAATAAAAAACTGGTTTTTTCTCTAACTCGAGTAATTTCAGTTTAATTATTTTATGTTTGACCATTTTCTACTATGGAGTATTTTCTAATATCTTCTTGAAGACGATTAAAGTCAACATGTAAATAGTAAAAAAGAAATTTGTCGTACCTTGACACAATTTCTTCTGATTGTCACGTAAAATAGTCTACGAACTCCGGATAAGTTAAGAGATCTAGTTTTTTGACCTTGTGCTAGTTTTCGAACCACTGCTGATATATTCATCAAATAAGTTTTTATAACGGTAGTGTTTACAATTGTTTATTGGCAAGATATATGGACTTCGCCCGTCATCCAATCCATACATATAAATATAAATTATAATACCAAATACAAAATAATATAAAATGCAGTGGTATTAGTGTGCATGTAATTGATCTCTCAGAAATAGTCAGAAAGTTTTTTCTTAATAGTATCAGTCGACATGTTTAAGTTTAGTATGTTTCTAAAATTGTTCATTAGCTGCATACAGCGGCAGGCTGGTTCATTGCGCGCGTGGTTAGTTCGACGGTGGTTTAGAGTGAAGGGCCTTGGTCTCCACAGAACTACTGTACTCTGGTTAGGCTTCGTGCACAAATTACGTAACGCTCATAGGGGAAGGGGGGGGGGAGGACAAGCTAGCGTTACTTTTTGTTACGTGGGGGGAGGGGGAGTCTTGAGAAGAGTTACGTAACAAATTTATCAAGTTGAAAAAATTCGGAATTATTTTTTGCTGAATAAATCTGAGCAGCTGAAAACCGTTTGGCCCTACATGCAACATGGGGTGATGCCTAATTGCTGTTTCAGCTGTGTAACATTATTTTAGTCTTGATTTCCACTTGATCAAATCCATTTTGATCAAAATTTTTGTTCTGAACTCAGACTTGGTTGTGTTAAATCAGTGGTGCCCAGGTATAGGCATGGTGCGGGCCAAATCAGATCGCCCATGAATGCCGCGGGCCGCAATAATCTCTGGCCATTCCTGTGCATAACAATATGTAAAATAGGCGACAACAAAAACAATTTTCTAGGAATCACCATGAGATTTGAACCGGAAAGCATTCAGATTCCCAACATGCGCGAGGCATAACTATAAAACTGTGGGACTCCTATGTCATCAAAAAATTTTCTCCTAATTTCACCAGCTTTCGAATCAGTCCGCGGGCCGCACGAATCATTTCAAAGGCCCACATGCGGCGCGCGGTCTTGAGTTTGCAAAACTAAAAAAATTAAACGGATTGTGCGATTTTCATTCAATGATAGGGGGAGGTTTAGTTAACGTTACGTAATTTTAAGAGGGGGCTATGCCAAGCGTTCCTTATTGTTACATAGGGGTGGGAGGGGGTCAAAAAACTATAATTTTTGCGTTACGTAATTAGTGTACCACGCCTTAGCAGTTATCCTGGATTTCAAATAATGACTGTCGTATCGTCCTCTCTGCAAATGGAGCTCAGCACCAGCTGTTTTTGACAAATATCTATCTTACAATTTTCATTATTTTACAAATAGTCATGGAAATCTTCACTTGGATATATGCACATGAAATTACATTTTATATTGATATTTCTGATTCTAGTCTAAAGTAATCTTTTAAATTACTTTAGTGTCAGAAAACTGAGAAGTCTTCAAAATTGATGTCTTATACGTATTCAGGAACAGGAACATGACTATGATCATAGTAAAAAAGGAGGAACATTTTCAAGCAAATCCTATTAGAGTACTGGAGTTTTTTGTCAAAAGATTTGAGGGTACCGTTACTGTTATTTTAAATTAGTATCTAAAATGGTCGTGAAAGTAATTCGGCAGTTTAGGAGATTATTTCCCATTCAATTCCATATTAGCTATATCGCCAACCGTTAATAAAATGCTAGTACACGGCGCAGATATTATTAAGGTCACGGCACAACTCACAGGGTTATTAAGCGAAGAGGTACAGGAAACGCGAAATAAATGTATTTGTAAGTTCAAGGAATTTCACGTCAGAAAATTTAACCGGATTGCCAATTTGGAGGATGTGTTCAAACGCCTCCTGCTGTCGTCCGATCCAGTAATTGCAATACAAAATCGTTCGTATTGTACACGTACTCTGGAGCTTCCACCAAGCGCAAACCAATTATTAATATCATAAATTATTATATTGCTAACAATAATAAAATATTTCGAAAACAAAACATTTATTGAATCTCTCAAATAAATGACTACCCTTTTTGTTTTCCAAATCAACGATATACTGATATAAGGTGGTTGAAGTTCGAAAAGGATCTATAGGTTTTTTTCTCTTTTACCTCTTTGCTTGTTTTGATATACTTACCTGCGATTAAAAAATGACATAAAACTAAAATAACAGTTAACAATATTACGTATGAAATAACCAATATTTTTTGCTTTTTTATTGAAAATTAATTTTAAAACATTATTGATGGTAGATTGTGCATATTTGCAAAATAATAAAAATTGAAAGATAGATATTTATCAAAAACAGCTGGTGCTGATAGAAAACTGATGTCATATCTGGAGTTCGAAGACTATTTTACGTGACAATCAGAAGAAATTGTGTCAAGACACGACAAATTTCTTTTTTACTATTGAAATGTTGACTTTAATCGTCTTCAAGAAGATATTGGAAAATACTGCATAGTAGAAAATGGTCAAACATGAAATAATTAAATTGAAATTACTCGAGTTAGAGAAAAAACCAGTTTTTTATTTTCACATATTCTTGAGATAAAATTCCAAGCTTTCAGAAACGGCCAAGTTTGATTTTTTTCGTTTGCCCCTTTTTGAGATATTCTATTCCAAAAAAGACTAAAAAAACACAGGAAAAACGTTAGAACTCGTTATACATATGAGTTTTTAACATACAATGTTCTACAAAAATATGTCTTTTGGTAAGATAACCAACTTTGTAAAACATTATGATGCAATAAAACCACTGCATTTGAAGAAATCAGCGAAAAAGTGATTTTTGAGAGGTCTTGTTGTAAAACATCCTGTAAGTTAGAAACGCCTAAAAATACGCCCACTAAGTCTTTGGCAAAGTTGCTTATATAATCTTTAGATACAACTTTGTCGAAGAAGTTATCCTTCTATCTCTTTCCTATAAAAAGTTATTATGGATTATGTGTTCACAAGCCAAACTGGAGCTTAGTCGTTGATTTCGCATTAATTGTCTATTAGAGTTGTACAACTTTGCTGAACATTGTAGGGAGCTATTATAAAACTCTTAGCCGCAAAAGTAAGTTTCCACTTAACTTTCGTTTCTGGACCACTGTGCGTTGTTCTGCGCTATTGTATTCTGGGAATGTATGTATTAGACAGAGCAGGTCTTGGTACTTCATATACTGGCTTTTCTTAGAAAATTTCCGAACGATATACAAACATTATAATTTAAAAACCATCGAAAAAATACTGTGTAAATTCAGAAAACATAAATATCGCGCTGATTCAAAAAACCGTGTTAATTCAAAAAATCGTTTAAAAAAACCGTGTTAATTCAAAAAACCCGAATTAATCCACCTAGCGGCGTGACCTAGCCTTTCTACTGCCACAATAATCACTATTTAATTTCTCAGAAACATCTATAATTAACTTGACTATATTTTTAAATATGTGTTCCGTATTCCTCAAAATCCTTGTTTGCCAGTAAAATTCACAACGTATTGCGTAGAATAATTATATTTTCTTTCCTTGGGTGCGTAAATACTTGTAAGCGTCATTTATGTTACTTGATGAACACCTTATTTAGTTTTATAATATTTACCTGATTTATCGAGAAATAATACAAAAGATAATTTTTACAGATTTGAATGAATATATATATAGAAAATTAGAAATTAACCCACTAACGGGTCTACAGACGGCCTTAACTTTCGGGATTCAGAGCCATATACGAAACTTGTTTTGAATTGACAATTCAAGATTTTTTGATATTTTGATATTAATACCATGCGTTCAAAAGGTTAGCATCTTTGAAAAACAAGAGTTCAGAAAAATCATTATTATACTTCGCTTTTGAAGAAAAAGGATATCGACAACAAAATGATTAATCTCAAAATTTTACTATTAGTTTGCTTGGCTTCAATTTTGCAATATGTCTGAATTAGAAAAAATAACTAAATAGAGCATTAGATATGAAAAAGAGAAATTGAATTTTTTCTTAGCTGGCGCTCCTTCAGATAATTATTTTTGCATGAAAATCAAAACTTAAGCTTCTTTTGAATGTACCTTCATGAAAAGATAGTCATTAGCTTGATCGCATCGTTTTTACAATGTTAGAGGGTTAGGAAAACAAAATGAGGTCGAAAAATAGTGCAAAAGCTGCGCCATTAACATGCTTGAGAATGGGAAATATGATCGATATGATTTCCAGTGCTTGTCTTTTTTTGATTTATTTATTAAAACATGATACATGACATAAGACATCTGTCCTTTAAAATGTCACTAACGAAAACAAATCTTACAAAATTACTATCGTGCAACGTGTACTTCCAATTTTTCATATAACATTTCTAAGCTCTAGTATCTATTGATTGAAAAGAGCATCTATTGATCAAACAGAATTTGTTTGAAATTTGTATAAATTTATTTGGAAAAATCGTCTCACTAGTATTTTTAATCCTATACACTACTATATCTACATGCTTAAATTAACTGCTTTTCTTCGCTTTTTGCTTTTCTTGTACAATTGTGAGTAACAGCAAGTGAACAAAATGACAATTGAAATCTGAAATCAAAGAAAAGAAAAAGCTTTTCGATTGAATCCCACTATTTAATATTTATTTGCAACAGATACGTAGTTCGCCTACGACGCGCAGGCTTCATCAGTGTCTTATTTCAAAGCGTATACGTTTCGTATTCCATTAAGAGGCTTCAAAAACTTCAGTCAATTGACATGTTTCTCACTTTTCTTGAATTTCAATGCAAATTTAAAAATTGCAAATTGTCATCACATACACACACATACATATATACATACATACATACATACATACATACATACATACATACATACATACATATATATACATACATAGATAGATACATACATACATACATACACACATACATCACACACATTGCATACAATCAACATTTGTTTTGATTTCACACGTTTTAACGGTTTAATATACGGTGCTTAAGTGTGCTTACGGCGCTTAAGTTTATATAACTTTTGAATGAACCGTCCGATTTTAAATAACTCGGTTTCGTTTGATAGATCTCAGCAGTAATTTTCAAATAATCATAAAATGTGTGATGTTTTTCATTAAATTAATGCTTATATGTTACATAAATATGTTTTAAATACTATTTTTTCACATTTCTTTATGTAACTTTCAAACTACAAGTCCAATCGTCATGAAATTTGGAAGTTAAGGGTTTGCAAGGCTCCTCTTTCATATGCAATCAATTTTGTTCAAATCGGTTAAGAGACCTATGAGATAATGAAGTCCCATATTTTTCGTATTTTTATACATAACTTTTGAACTAAAAGTCCGATCAGTATGAAATTCAATAGCGACCAATGGGACACCTAGACCTTTCATTTGACACTAAGAACATTAAAATCGGTCCAGCCATTTCCGAGAAAAGTGAGTGAGATTAAAAGCGTCACATACACACACACACACACACACATACACACACACACATACATACACACACACAGAAAATGCTCAGTTTTCGAAACTGAGTCGAATGGTATATGACATTCGGCCCGCAGGACCTTCTTTCCATTTCCGGTTTTCCAAGTGATTTCTATACCTTTATACTATATATTTATATAGTAGAAAGGCAAAACCGTTTAAAAAAACCGCGTTAATTCAAAAAATATCATAAAAAAAACGTGTTAATTCAAAAATCGTAAAAAATATCATAGAAAAAAACCGTGTTAATTCAAAAATCGTAAAAAAAACGTGTAAAAAGAGACTTGAGTGTAGTTCGGCGCAATCTCGCCTCGAGGAGCTCAGAAAGTGCAAAATTTAGAGAAAAAAAAAATATTTTCGTAATCAAAAGCCATCCAACGTATAATGACTTTTCAATATATTGTAAATGAATACTTTATCTATCTTCAGAATAGCAAGTTGATGCGATTTCTTGTTTGGGTTTGTTTATATGGGACATTTATTGTCAAAGTTTTTTTTCAGTATTTTTAACCAAAGTTTGAAACCCTTTTTAAGCCAAACTGTTCGCTAATATTAGTAGTGTTCCATTTCACGTTATGAATAAATAAGTTATGTTTCAAACCATCTTGAATCTGAGCCATCAGTTTGCATAGATATATTCTATTTTTATAAACAATCATTGTTGGGTTTTGACACAATCTAACTTCCGTGGCCCAATGTCACCACAGATGGCGGTATATAGATATTACTATAGGTAGATAGAGTGAGTGAGTGAGTGAGTGAATGAGTGAGTGAGTGAGTGACTGAGCGATAGAAGATATGATTTAACATCAAATCGATTCAACAGAAATTTCATCAAAATAAACTTGTATGTACCAACGCGGATCTTGAGACATTAGGCTGTATGAATAATTTATTTTACTTCTCCCAAAAGGGTAATACTGCATAAGCAAAGCAGTTTTATTCGTTATTCGTATTGTCAAATATTTGCTACTGGATTTACCTGATCAGTCATTTTGACTGGTCGTGCAATTTCAATTCGAAATTTCTAGAACGTATAAATTTTGCTTAAGAAACGATGTTATGACTTTTGTAGCTTTAAGTAGAATATATTTTATAAACTTAATGTTACTGTATTAGTAACAAATATAATTTTTGTTTTTGCCATTTATACCAGCACCAGTCAAAATGACTGGCGCATCTATACGTATAAAAATGAATTTATGTCTGTCTGCCCGTATGTTCGCTATAGACTCGGAAACTACTGAACCGATCGGCGTGAAAATTTGCATGTAGGGGTTTTGGGGCAGAGGAAGGTTCTTATGACAGTTAGAGACCCCTTCTCCCCTAAGAGGGGAGGCTACCATACAAATGGAACATAAATGTATGCATAACTCGAGAACTAATCAAGCAAATGGCACCAAATTTGGCATGTGGGTGTTTTTGGAGGCAAAATTTTTTTCTATGGTGAGTTAAGACACCTCCCCTCTTAAAGAGGGGGGACTCTCATCTCGTGAACTAATCAAGCAAATGGAACTAAATTTGGCATGTAGGGGCTTAGGACGCAGAAAGTTTTTCTAAAGAATAAAGATAAAGAATAAGAATATCGATTTGGAAATCGCTAAGCTATTAGCGTTTCAAAACCTTACTTTGGAGATTTCGGAAAATATTACAAAAATGAGCATAACGAACAAATAAGAACCTGTAAAGTCGATGGTGTAGATTAGTTTATTACAAGCTAGTTTGATGAAACGTGCGCTCAGTGCCGACAGTGAACGCTACTATGGAGGCATGGTCAAGTTTACCGGGTAAAGAAGAAAATGTAATACCTTCTATCATACGTTTGCGTGCTGTTTTTTGCTGCTGTTTCGTCAATTCTACTTCTTTGCGACAGCCATCTCTGTCAGTAACTACCTTATAGTATAGTTCACGTTGTTCCAGTAGTTTCCTTTTAGCTGCAGTAATGCATGTCACAAAATCAATCAACAGTTGACATAACTGTTTGGCAGTACTACACGGTCTAAGAGAGCCATTAATACCATACATTAACAGATCAGCCATCCGTAGTAATGTTAGTTGATGTCGCTGTACTCCAGTTACTTGCGGCAATTTGGTTTTAATGTTTTCCTGATAGTTCGAGCGTATTCGTGGCTCAATAAACGTTTTTGAGCGCGTATAAATTGGGCCGGTTCTTTCTGTTGATGGGGCAGCCGAGTTCGGCCGTTTAGTCGACTGTTGTTGAACAGACCCTAAGGGAGGTTTGGCCTTGCCTGATTTTGGATTGGAGTCTACAGATTCTCGTGCTTTCGTGATAATACTGCCTGAACTTTTATTTTGTCTCTTAGGTGCTAAACGAGATTGACCTGAATGGCTAGGCATAGGGGTGACAGTAGTTAATGGCTGAGCTTTGTTAGGTAACAGTGGTTCGGCAAATTTTCCAACAACTGGATCAAAATTATCACTAATACCGTCAGAGGTAAGGAACACTATATCACCCTTTTCAACAATAGTTAATGAAAGTGTTAGGTTAGACAATTCTGGTTTATCATTATTAACCGGCCCCAATGCACCTAGTGCGTCTCGCATGTCGCGCATTGAAGTCACGTCGTGAGATGCTGAAAGAAACGAACAAACGATATTGTTTAATATTGAACTTCCTGATGAATTGCCAAGAAAAGTAAAATTATTACTGTAAGAATTGATTTACAATCCGTTTCATGTATATATTACTACCTGATATAACGATACAATCGTTCATTGCAATGGGCCTAAAGAGTTTTTTTTACCAAACCTCGTGATTTTTAGTCATGACCTTGAAATGCGGTCAGGCATATATTAATATTTTTTTGAAACGATGGTTCTACAATTGCTGAAGGGACGGTAAGGGAAAGTAATGAAGAAGGATTTTTTGGGAATGAAGGAGAAAGAGTGGAAAGGAGGGGGGGAGGTAGTAGGTAGCTACACTTAACAAGTAGTCATTGTGACGCCTACCTTTTAACCAATGCTGGAAGGTGCATGGGTCGAACCAAGCTATAATCTGAGATTATAACCGGATTCGAACCCACAACACCCTGGCATGTCCAACATAACAAGCGGGTGTTGCCGTCCCTTCATCAATTGTAGAACCATCGTTTCAAAAAAATACTAAAGAGTTGTGTATGTAGACTGTATCCAAAAAGCGAGACACATTGATTAGTTTATAGCTTGCTTTTAGTGTGAGTATACCTCTCCAGCTTCTAGGTAGCAGATCTCACAGTAAATCTAGCAAAAACTATGTTTATTGTAGAGAACACTGATAATCCCACCAACTTTACAGCAGCAATTTAAGCAGCTGGAAGCTCTGTAATACCGAGTTTAATTATACGGATAAAGAAAGTCTGCGAAACATCTGGCTCTCAAGTTTTACCCGATTTTTTAACTTAACAATCACTCAATCAGTATTACTGTACGTCTGTGAAACGTCAGACATCACAGGCATGTCTAAAATCTGAACCATGCTCGACTAAAATTCAACGCCACCGGTACCTAGGTATATTGCTTCATACACGTCGTGTTAGCATTACATCACAGAACAGAAGTAGAAGTACGAATGATTCGGCGATCAAAACTGGTAACAGAGTCTTTTTTGTTTTTATTTTTCTTTGGGAAGGTTTTCGCATAGAAGCAAATAACAGCAATATAAGCAGAATGCTCGCTGCCAATCGCATAGCAGCTTTCACATGCTTTCGTATGCGTTCGTGTGTTTTCGTGGAAAAAGTGACTCGCTACCGCCAGTTTCGCTAGTATCTGTAGAAAGTAGCATGTACGTGTTTGGATTTCTACTTCTAATTCTGTTCTGTGATTACATGTTAGCTTGTATGGGCACGGTATATAAACAACGTACTCGGTTGCATAGTTTTAGGCAATGGTCGCAACCAGGGCCAGACGGCACCTTCAATTACAAAAAGTTACTCAACAATAAAGCAATGAAATTTCAAAGTAACCTGAAGCAGCACCGCTTGAAAATTGACTTCATTCAGCGTCAGTGAAACGGGTTTCACTTCATCATGACCATAAAAATTCGGTTCTGAATTACGTCTATGTCAGATACCTGGTGGCCTGACAACTGGATACCCGAGGAATTCATCGTAGATGTCATCAACGCTTGATAGCAACAAAAATTCGAGAACATAAAGCGTGGCTAAAAGTAAATTTGGACGCCCCTCGTCACTGGCAGGCCACTTGTGCTAGGAACTGGAACCATTTGTCTTAACTTTGTTTACGTGCTTATGAAGAACAACTGGTGTAAGAATCGTTAAATTATTCCACCACGTTGCGGAGCAGTACAGAAAGGATCTCGAAAGACGTAAACAATTTTGCACAAACACCTGGAAAAAGCAGATCTGGATAAAAGTTGGCGAAAGTGCTCAAAATGCCAAAATCAACAGTGTGTAATGTTCTAACCGGTTATAAGAAGGAACTAGGTGTGGAAATGCGGTAAAAAGCTTTTAAGAAAACCGGAACTTAGGACTGAAAGCTGAGGGGTAGATATTGAGGTGCGTTAAGTTCACCTCTGGCATCTTTATCCGGGATATGGCTTGAATGCATGGCGACTATCAAACCAAGTGGAATATCCTCGCTCGAGAAGACTATTGGTCTTACAGTGCCAGTAAACATCCGAATCGACACTTGAAGCAAAATTTGGTAGCCAAGAATCGTGCTAGGCGTTTGTACCAGCAAGTTTTGGCGAAATTCAAAAAGCAAAGCAAAGCCTGGGTGCTAATTCCGGTATCGAAATTTGACCTTCTGTTTTTTTTTATACGACAGACTTCGCAACCAGCTGTTAGAATACAGAACAGCGCGGGGTCAGTGCTACGATCCTATTGACTCTAACAGCCTCTCCCAGCCGAGATTCGAACATACGACGACTGGCTTATTAGACCAGCGTCTTACCTCGAGGCCAACTGGGAGGCGAAATTCAACGGATGTATTTTAATGGGCGACGAAACCTACGTAAAAATGGATTTCAAGCAACTTCCCGGAAAATATTGTGCATTGCAACTGGGTGTGGTGATGTGAAAGGCAAGTATAAGTTCGTGTTTGCTCATAGATTCGCAAAGAAGGCTATAATCTGACAAGGAATATGCAGCTGTGGACTGAAGACTGAGCCTTTCATCACTTCCTCAACAATGACATCAAGTTTATACATGGAAGAATGCTTGAAGAAGCGGATTTGGCCATTCATTCATAATTATAAGGGTAGCGTTATATTCTGGCCTGAGTTAGTTAGTTGCATCAATCGGCAAATGTGTCTATCTGATTTGTCCAAAAAATGATGAAACTTACGTCTTCAAAATTCGGAAAGCATCGAACCGGAACGGCAAACAAAGTAGTTGCTATGGCCACATTTTTACGTTGCCACATCACGGTTAGCCATTCCTGAGGAGGTAGGGAAAAAGGTGGACAGGTTCTTGGTTTGGCAAGCCAACTGTGGATGCGGCAAGATGAAGCATCTGGTTTGCTTCTTGTGGTCTCACGAAGGAGTGAAGTTGTTTGGATCTAGTCTCCTGCCACTAGATGCGGCCGGTGTTATATTGTTTAGATAGCAATGTTATTTTTGTATCAAAAGACACCAAGCCACCGAATTGGTCGGAAATTCAAAAGTTGACCATTTCACTCTCCCTTGCCATGCCGCTCCAAACAAGTGCCCTGATGATCCCTCCTATTTCCCCAATAAAATCGTTGCAATAAAATATAATACAATTTACAATGTAACATTAATATATTATTATAATCAATTTTTAATGCATAAAATTCTATGCACATGCACAATTTTCATCAAAATTAACATGTCAAAATTGCATTAGACACAAATGGCGAGCATGGAAAATAACCATTGGAAAAAATGAAACAAAACTTTAAAGTTATTTTATATAATGGGAATTAAACAAACTATATAACATACCTTCTGTTATCTCTCTAACGCCGTGAGCCTTCGAATATACATAACCAAGAGAATCACCAACATTGCAGCAACAAACTATGTGTTTGCCAGGTTCATCTGCTGAAGGCAACACCACAAGCACTGTAAGAGTCGTTAGTGCTCCACCGACCTCCATGATATACGAATGTGCTTCCCAAAAGCTCCGTACTAGACTAACGAAAATGTCCTTTGTAGAAGAAGCTGCAAAATTAAAATGAACACTGTAAATAATCATTGAAATGGCGCTTTATTGTTTGTAAACGTGTTGAACCAATATTTTTTTATTCTCGACAATTATGTGAAAATCATTGTAAACCGTCGTCTTTTCAATTTCTGCTGGATGGAATTCGTCACGCAAAAAATAAACTTTCAGATATAAGCAAAGTTTATATTTGTTCGAAACGCAAATGTAGCCGTAAGGTAACAGAATCTGCACGGGTGATTGAAGAGTCGTGGGTTCGATTCTAATTAGAGCTCAAGGCATGTCAAGTGACTTCACTTGTGTTCACTCTCAGGCGCATCATTTACCCTTCCTTCATGCTGAATTCTACATTACCCTGGCGAAACCTAGTAACGGCCAAGCCAGCACATACTCGTATGTCAATATACGAAAATTATCTTAAATATCTTTTAAGAAATTCGGAATTGTAAATCATTGGCGTAACTAGGGGGGGGGGCTAGGGGGAAGACATTTAGCCCCCCCTAGAAAAATTAAGCTGGACTTTTAAATTTAAGAAAAAACTATAGTTAGATAACTTTACATGATAAAAACTTGAGAGTAATTTTTATATGCATCACAACTTAAAGTTCCTATGCATCAATGTACATTTAATTTTAATATGCCAAGGAAATAAAATGGTCGAAAAAATGCCGGGGGCTATAGCCCCCCCTAGAAATGAGCGCTAGTTCCGCCAATGTTGTAAATATAGCCTAACAGAGAACATCCGAGCGATTTCACAAATAACCGAAGTAGTGGCCATGGTGATTAGTCAATTAGGCTCACATAAGCTTAGGTGCTACATTCCGCTATCGAAACTTGAACTTTTATTTTTATACGACAGACTTCGCAGCCATCCTATTGACTGTAACAGCCTCTCGCAGCCGAACTACGAATATACGACAACTGATTTCCTAGACCAGCACCGTACCTCGAGGTCAACTGGGAGGCTTATTAGGCCCCCATACACATACGCATATGTTGGGTTGAAAATGAACAAATTGTTGACGGATCATTCAGAGCGAGTGCCAATCCATTCCACAAATTCAGGGATTATAATATATTTACTTTTCAACATTCTATAAATACTTACTGAGATGTATTCCAAATACAGCGGAATTCAGGTAATCAATGGACCCCTGAATCGCACATCGAGCTGCAAGACGGGCTCCTTCCCCCCAGTTCACGCCATCGGCCATAGCCATGATACAGCAATTGTCTCGAGCAACAACTCCAAAACAGTCTGCTACAGGATTACCTATCATATCTCCGTTAACAATATTTTTTTCATATAAAGAGATTGAAATTCCATAAACGTGATCGTTCGGAAGATTCCAGCTTCTTATATTAGCTATCGGGTCCGTCGTAGCGTCATCTGGTGTTCCTCGAATAATCGTGTTATCGTTGAAATTATCTATTGTTTGATTAAACAGAACAAGTTCTTTTTTCGTGCTCGTAATAGAACTTTCTTTCTTATCTTCTTGGTCATTGCTCTGCAATTTATCTTTGCGATTGCTGGACCGTTTGTTGGCATTTGGGTCAATTTTAAAGCTAGTTTTAGCTGCTGCTGTGATTTTTTTGTTTGTGGTTATTTCACTCTGAATATCTTGCTCGTGAAGCGTGTCGATGAAATCGATTTCTGGTCCAGCACTAAGATGAACCCGCATCCTTCTAACTCCAGTTAATCCTTCATCAGGTCCAGTATAGGAAGCCGTAACGGTTTCCGGGCCGGTTTTATATTCACTTATATTGTGTTCAGGCATATCAAGTGGGTCTTTGCCACTCAAAATTTTTGGGATCGAATCTGGAGGTTTCCATGTCCTAAAAATACAAGATTTAATTTTAATTGTACATATTTACAACGTAATGGTATAGCTCTGCCGTAAATATAAAAACGACATATACCAGATCTCGCAATCAAATACAGTATCAAAAACCTGATTTAATCCACCTAGTGGTGAAAGGAACCTTTGTTATGCGGTCTCACTTGCAATTTGAGATAGAAATCGACACGTTTGGTTTACATGAAATTTTTGGAAATTGAATAAGTTTACAAAATTCGAACCAAATAGAAGCACTTATAAATTTTGATAGTTTCTTTTCTCATGCAATTGCTGAGTAAGTTGTTACTAATGAGGGCAAGTAAAAGTAAGTTGTAAGATGAAATATTATTCTTTAACATATACATTGCGTAGTAAAGGTCTAGTTAATAGGTTTTTGAACTATGCATAATTTCCTGTAATGGCATTCTATTTGATTCACAACAATAATGTTTTCTTGAATAATTTCATCAATTTTTATGAACCTTCGGTTACTCACGTTGTTGTATTTTGTACACCATATGTAGGTTTTTGAATGTCAAAATGTCAGAATTATTCAATGCATTAATACTTTAAATTGTTAGGAAAATAGATTAGCATAAACCGAAATCACAGAAACGAAGCAAGTAGCATGTGATGTGTACCGCAATTGCCCCCAACTGGAATTTTCTTTCGTTTCTTCATTTGGAAAAATGGAGTCTGTGTGCAGCAAAACTACCAGCAAATGTAAAATGTTTAAAATGTATCCGTCTGTTGGTAGTCGAGTAATTCGGGGTCACAATCATGGTATTTTTTATAATCAAAGTTCTACAGCTCGTAAACAAGCAAACATAGAGGTATACTATGTTCAGCAAAGTTGTGTATTTCTATCATTTATACAACTTTGTAATACATGAAAAAGTCATACAACAATTACAAAAAGAGCTAAAATAGAAAAACTGATTTTACAAATTCATATACAATAAATAAGATCTCTTCGTTGAAGAGATAGAAGATTACTGTCTTTAGCAAAATTTATTGTAATAATATGCTCTAAAACTTTGCAGAATACATCAATGTGTTATATTGAAACTGAAGGAAAATAATTTTTTTATTTCACTTTTAGGGGGATTAATCAAAATTCGAATTCTACTAGACGATAGAGCTTTCAATTTTAAGAAACTCTTCCAAAGGTTTGATAAACTTAAAACTAAGTTTTCCTAGTCAAAACTCTAGTGCGCACGTTTTCTTTGGTTTTGCGCTATTGTGCGCGCGAGTAACTGTGTTATAAAAGTTGGCGCGAGTGTTCGAGGATTAATATCTTTTGACCGGTAAAACCAATTCTTATGAAATTTTGCATATATATTCGTAATGTGAAAACCTCTCGTTTGATATTAAAATAATTGAAACTAGGTTATTTTTCTTGGTTAAAATCATTATAAATTATTGTTAATTTTGGTGTGGTGTATTCAATTACTCATAACTTTCAAATTAAACATACAATCAAAAAACCATTCAATAGTGATCTATCCGGCTATATTACCTGCCAAATGAAACTAATAGCACGTAAATCGGTTTGGCCATCTCTGAGAAACAGGCGATCATTTGAACCTTATCAAAACTGGTTTTTTAAGCATAACTTTTAAACCACTCGTTTGTTTTCAATAAAAACTGGCGTGAAGTTTACCAATAGTAAGAGCTTTTATTTGGTACTAAGATTGATGAAATCGGTTATGTGGTTCCGGAGAAAATCGTGTCACGCAATTTTCACATTTTTGCTTATAACTTTTGAACTAAAAGTCAGACCACGAAACCATTTAATAGTGATATACTAGGTAATAATAACTTTCAAATAAAAGTTATAGCAGACGAATCGGTTCAGCCATCTCCGAGAAATAGGCGATTGAAAATTGAAGCGCACACACATACACACATACACACACACACACACACACACACACACACACACACACACACACACACACACACACACACACACACACACACACACACACACACACACACACACACACACACACACACACACACACACACACACACACACACACACACACACACACACACACACACACACACACACACACACACACACACACACACACACACACACACACACACACACACACACACACACACACACACACACACACACACACACACACACACACACACACACACACACACACACACACACACACACACACACACACACACACACACACACACACACACACACACACACACACACACACACACACACACACACACACACACACACACACACACACACACACACACACACACACACACACACACACACACACACACACACACACACACACACACACACACACACACACACACACACACACACACACACACACACACACAGACATTGCTCATTCGTCGAACCTGATCGATTGGTATATGTGACACGGCCCTCCGGGCCTCGGATCAACTTCATGTTTTTCGACCAATTCCTAAACCTTTGTTATATTGCATAACAAAGGTAAAAACGCTAACGGCGGATCTTCCACAGGTTCTCCTTTGGAAGTACTTCGTTTTTTTTTTCAACCTGGATTAGTTTCAACCCTAACACTAACTAAAAAACATCTTCGGGTTAAAGATAAGGGTAATAAAAATTCTTCATAATGGTTGGAGCGAAAGTTTTACCAATACATAAGGTTTTCAATATATGCATAAGTAATATAAATACTTACCCATCAAGATATCTTGTAATGAAAGACCCATTGGAAACCTTTGTTGCTGAATGAATTCGATCATCACGCTCCGCTATAAAACTTAATTGCCTAAAATAGGTTGTCACCTGCAAGTGTATATTCATGGAGGAAAATAAAATTAATGCCTTATTTCTATTTTTTTTTAAATAATTTATATTTGTATGTAGTGGTATTTTATGGGCAAAGAGATGTGCGTATGCCATAATCTGTTTTAAGGTCAAGCCAGCGCACTAGAGAGAGAAACAAGACGTTGCAAAATTTTCAATGAGAGTGCGCTTTTAGCAGATGGTTTGGCATACTCAACTGTAAGGACATGTTACACCAGGTACGAGTTTTACACACAATGATGTATATGTATATGTTGTAGCGTTATTTAAGAAATATTAAGGATTTTCAAGTGCTATCTTTCTCGATCGCACCTACGCTATTTGATGCTTGCGAAGCTTCGGCCATAAGCACATATCCAGTATATAAGGCACCCCGGAACAAGTGGGGCCTACAACTTGCATATTTAGGGTTTATTCGATTGTGCAATCTACACCTGCGATTATTTAAAAATTCTTGCAGCATAGAAACTCTTCAGTGGTATCACTTCGAAGGTTTAATTTAAGGAGAATTTTCCAAATCATGGCAATAGGTCCCGCTTGTTTCATTTATCGGGGCAAGTGAGGACCTATCAGTGACGTAGCCAGGGTTTTCGTATTACGGGGGGGGGGGGGAGGCAAGCCATTTTTTATTAGAGAAGTTTTAAACTTAAGAGGTTCACTCGCCTCTGGAGGAAGGCCAAATTATTATGCAGAAAGCCATTTGTTTAAGAAATATATTTAATGCTTATGTTACAGAATGTTCTTGCGAATTAATTAATTAAATTATTTAACTAAGTATTCATGTAACACAAGTAACTTTCTAATGGTTTTCAAAAGTTTGCGTACAATATGAGAAAACTCGAGAAAAACCAGCGCTCGATGAGAATATGGTCGATTTGGTTCGAAGTTCAGTGATCTCCAGATGGCTTTGTGGATATCTTTGTGGTAAACGAAAGTGCTTCTGATCACCAAGTCTCGGGAAGCTGCAAAGTTGAAGCATCGCTGGCTGTTGTCGTTCGTGTCAGTGTGCAGACTATGGGGCCCGCGCACCGGTCTATACAATGGTTCCCTGCCGACCTGGGCGTTTATAGCCCCGATGACGATCTTGATGTCCTGTCGTGAGCAGCTGTCGTACGTTGCCTCCAGCTGCGCATAGAACGCTTCCTTCTCGTTGTCGGGTATACCTTCGTGTGGACAATGTACGTTTATGATAGTGTAGTTGAAGAATCAGGGAGACAGAAACAAAAATTATGCGAGTGCGAGCTCTTCTAAGAGAGATTTCTATCCACTGTCCCTCCTAGAAAAATCGACTATTTTTTAAACTTTGGAAAACCCATAGTTAGATTGCCATAGGTAATAATAAACGTGTATCTGTAGTTATAATATGCCAACAAAATGAAACGGTCATAAAAATTCCGGGTCTATAGCCTCACCTAGAAATGAGTGTTAGTTTCGAGCATGAATTGTATTACAGTTATTGAATTCATTGAATATATTCCCATTCATTGAGGCAAAACATGCATGGGTGCATTTTGTCCCGGCTAGCTGCATTTTCAGACTTTTGCCTCAGTATCAAAAATTATTTTGCACGCCTTTTTCACAAAAGTTTTCAACATGATAGCTACAGAAACTTTTAACTAGTATTCATGAGATTATGCTCAGTAGTCAGTATATAAGATTGGTATTGGTTTTCAGCTTTAACAAGGAAAAAACAAGATTTCCTTAAACGATGCATATTACCCCGGGCTACCAGGCCTACCAGGAATAAGGATATTATAAAACTAGAGTGAATCTAAAATGTTTCTTCGCAGGATTTTATTTCATTTTTTATTTTATTCAACACCGCCTTTGATAAAAAATCGTACAGACTGAATATGCTTATAAACTATGTTTCACTGTGTGATTCGTTTTCTGAAAACTGACTTTGGCATGTTGAAGTCAAAAAAATCAGAGGGGTTGTGTCAAGACACGACCGCATATATAGGTGACGCAGAACTACGTAAGTCTCTTTGTAGTGATAGTGGCATGTATTCATGCTTGTAATCATTCGATTCTTCATGTATACATGCTACATGCATTGTATGTAACATTTATCAAAGTAGTAACATTGCATACATTCAATTCTCAAAAGATTGTACATTTGAAAACAATTTAACAAAATCAAGAACACAAACTATTGCTTTCCTGCTACCTTACTGAAATTAAAGATTGTTTTTATTATCCATGGTTTCCCACGTTGAAGGGATTTTACCAATTCAATCCTATTTTATCAACTGCACATCTTTTCACTACACTTCTAATGAAACGGCAAGCATGCGCATTCAAACAGAGTCGTATTATAACCGAACAGTACAGCTGTAGCACATTTTTCCAACGCAGATATCAAGTTCGCCGAGGTTTAATCGTTTCGCAGTAAAGAATTTGCGATCTGTTGGGGCAACGAACTTGCGTCATTTTTTCTGGCACACTTTCCTAACACAGACATCAAATTGGACTAGGTTTAATCGCGTTCGTAAGAAATCTGTTGGCACGAGTGGGCTTTGTTACTCTCTCTGGCGTACTTCCCAAGCAAGGACATCAAAATGGTCTGGGTTGAACCGCGGTGTTAAGAAATCTTGTTGAAATGAGGAAACTTGGTCACTTGTTTTGGCTTACTTCCCAAGCACAGATATCAAATTGGTATAGGTTTAGATCATCGTAAAGAATCTTCCAACCAATCACGAAGCGCGAATTCTGGTAAAACATAGGTTCATTATTTTCAATTTTTCAATAGTTCAAAATCAAGAATCCATACTTTTTTTTATTTGGGTCAATTCTTAGAAGATTTTCCGATCGATTGGTGTAAGAATATTGAAAATCTATCGGAAAACCGCTGAGCTATTAGCGCTCAAAACCTTTCATTTTTCGTGACGCTCACATTTTTCGATTTTTTGGAATGACACCTTATCTCAAAACTTGCCGTAAGACGTAGTCCTACGTCAAAAGTCACCAACAGCGTTGAAGGTTTGAAGATATGAGTTTAATGCGTTGTTCTGGCCAAAGTTCGTCCGATGGCAAGGTATTGCAAGTAGGGGAAATGTGTATAATGTGCCCCCCTAAGAATAAATGGATATATCTCCGTTATACTTCCCCAAATTAACGTTACAACTACGTGTATATGTTGGTATTTAAGCTGACAACCAATTGCAATTGTTTATTTCATTTAATATTGTGGAATAAACATGCTAGGAATTATTTAATAAAAGCACCTAAATGTTGTGTTTCTCGTCTGCGCGGGGTAAAATGCCCCACCTGCGGTATAATATGCCCAATGCGGTAATTTGAGTATTCTACCAGTGACAGACCAACTCTATTTTGTAGAAAGTAAAACTATTTCCTTTGTTTTGCAAAATATCGTTATTTTATGTAAAATAAACCTAGTTTCGGCCTTCTGATGCACTTTTTCTTTTCTGCATGGGGCACATTATACTGCAGCTGTGGCGTTTTGTACCGGCTAGTTGAATTACCTAGAATTTGGACGTTGGTAATAAATTATTCCCACCACGGTTGCTTTACAATACTAATTGAATTAAATAATGGCAATTGGCTTCAACTTAGATCTGTTTACCTATGTTTATAGCCACATTTGCAAAGGGGGCAAATTGCACCACCGCAAGTGGGGCATATTGACCTGCTTTTACTTATTTGAAAAACCCGATTTAATCCACCTAGTGGTGAAAGGAACCTTTGTTATACGGTCTTACTTGCTATTTGAGATAGAAATCGACACGTCTTCGGAACATAATTCATCTATTGGTTAACGTTACGTAGTTCGTTGGTTTTCATAAAATTGTTGGAAATTGAATAAGTGTTCACAATTTGAACAAAATAGGAGCACTTATAAAATTTTATAGATCCTTTTTTCATGAAATTACTGAGTAAGGGTAAGTTGGTTGTTACTAATTTGAGTAAGTGCAAGTAAAAGTAAGTTGTAAGAGGAAATATTATTATTTAACATATACATTGCCTAGTATAGGTCTAGTTTGTAGGTTTTTGAACTATGCATAAATTCCTGTAATGCCATTCTTTTTGATTGACATTAATAAAGTTTTCTTAAAAAAACTTCATCAATTTTTATTAACCTTCACGCTGTTGCATTTTGTACAACACGTGTAGGTTTTTGAATGCCATAATGTTATAAAGTTACAAATCGCTGTTTAACTAACGTACGTATATTCTTCAATTAACTTGTTATGAGGAAAATGTCATAATTATTCAATGCATTAATGCTTTAAATTTTTGGAAAAATAGATCAGCATAAACTGACATCACAGAAACGAAGCAATCAGCATGTGAAGTGTACCGCAATTGATCCCAACTGGAATTTTCTCTCGTTTCTTCTTATGGAAAAATGGTGTCTGTATGCAGCAAAACTATCAGCAAATGTAAAATGTTTAAAATTTATCTGTTGGTAGTCGAGTAATTTGGAGTCAAAATTAAGGTATTTTTTATAATAAAAGTTCTACAGTACCTAAACAAACAAACATAGAGGTACACTATATTCAGCAAAGTTGTGTATTTTTACTATTTGTACAATTTTATAATACATGAAAAAGTCATACAACAATTACAAAAAGAGCTAAAATATAAAATACTGATTTTACAAATTCATAAACAATAAATAAGATTTTTCTATCTTCGCTGAATAGATAGAAGGTTACTGTGTTCAACAAAATTTCTTGTAATAATATGTTCTAAAACTTTGCAGAACACATCAATGTGTTATATTGAAACTGAAGAAAAAAATTTTTTTTTATTTCACTTTTAGGGGGGTTAATCAAAATTTAAATTGCACCAGATGATAGAACTTTCAATTTCAAGAAATTCTTCCGAAGGTTTCATAAACCTAAAACCAAGTTCTTTCAGTCAAAACTCTAGTGCGCATGTCTTTTTGGCTTTCGGCCATTGTGCGCGCGAGTAACCGTATTACAAAGTTGGCGCGAGTGTTGGAGGGTTAATATCTTTTAATCGGCAAAATCGATTCTTCTAAAATTTTGCAGATATATTTGCAGCATTAAAATCTCTAATTTGATGCCAAAATAATTCAAACTAGATAAACTGTCTTAGCTGAAATCGTTATAAATTATTGTAAATTTTAATGTGTTGTTTTCAATTGCTCATAACTTTCAAATTAAACGTCCAATCAAAAAACAAATCAATAGTGATCTATTAGGCTATGTTACCTTTCAAATGAGACTAAAAGCGCCTGAATCGGTTTAGCCATCTCTAAGAAACAGGCGATAATTATTACCTTGTCAAAACAGGTTTTTTAAGCATAACTTTTAAACTACTCATTTGTTTTCAATAAAATTTATCCGAAAAATTTAGCCTTAACAAGAGCTTTAATTCGATACTAAGATCGTTGAAATCGGTCATTTGGTTCCGGAGAAAATCGTGTCACGTAATTTTCACATTTTTGCTTATAACTTTCAAACGAAAAGTCGGACCATGAAACAATTCAATAGTGATGTACTAGGCAATAATACCTTTCAAACAAAAGTAATAGCGAACAAATCCGTTCAGCCATCTTCGAGAAACAGGCGATAGAAAAGTTGCGTCCCGCACATACATACACACATACACACACACACACACAGACATTGCTCAGTTCGTCGAACCCTGTCGATTGGTATATGTGGCTCGGCCCTCCGGGTCTCGGATCAATTTCGTGTTTTTCGACCAATTCCTAAACCTTTGTTATAGTATAACAAAGGTAAAAATATTAAATGCTAAAGCAAATTAAGCGTTTCATACCGTTATTTTTGACAGGGATGTCTTTTTGAAGTTCACTTTACGCAATCGAATCGCAATAACCGGTTATTTACAGATTCTGACAAGAAAATAGCTTATGGAAATGACGCCAAAAGTTACATCGGAAGCTGCTCAAAAAGAAATTTATTTTTGTTTTGTTTTTACAGCATATGACAACTGTCATACTTGCATAGTAGGCTAGTTCCATCAAATACTATGGTTTCTGGGTGGTTTTGCATTTTGATTTTGCTTGTTTAGCGAAAAACGAAGGGGGGCACATTGGCCAGGGGGGGCACGTTATACACAATTCCCTAACTGTGTATCGCAAAACCGGCGAGGAGGTATGTTGATTGGCACCTGTTCTAATAATGCTGGGCAGTCATTGTTTCCCTGCATTAGGTCAAACACGAACATTCCTAATTATAGTACATAACTCCGTACTAAAACCCTGTGAACCCTGTTCCGGGGGCAACGGAAGGACGATTCGGAAGTTCAGGCACAGCACCTTAGGCTAGCTACAACTTTGCTGAACATTACTCGGTTCTGTCTTGCTGTTTAATTCAATATATAAGCGATTACACGGGTACCCCGTCGCTCGTCAATGTAGAAAAAAATGCATTTTTACAAGCTAATACCATTGTCCAAAGGTTAAATCTAATACTATAAAAACGTTTGAACAATGTTACTTGCGTAAATTGTAAATACTCTAGATTCGCCTTCAGATTCAAATCAGAGGGTAAACGACGGAGAACGAAACGCTAGTCAGCCTGGTCTACTTTAATGCGTAGCTTTTTTTCGTCTGATCTGGTGCAGGACTACACATTTGACTACAGCAAGAAAAGTCATTTAAATTTCAGTCATAATATGTTTCTGTTGTATGTAGTCACAAAACATAGCCATCACCAGTAGTTGTGATCACTGGACTTTTAAGCTACCGCTCAATCAGGGTTTGCGAATTTTTCTTGCTTCACTTTGCTGAAAAATTATGATTGCGTTGTGTTTTCTTGAGTTAAGATAAAACTCGCTTCAATTTCATCGTTTTATAGATTTTGTGATTATTATAGTTTGCCTCGTTTACTATTAATTTATTATCCATTGTAATATCAAGCATGTTATCTGCAGATAACTTAAAGAACTAAAAACGCCATAAATATCAATACGAAACCTTAGAGCAATTGATAAACATGTTGAGATTGTCTTACACACGAATTAAACACAAAGGAACGATTTCAATATCAAATTAATATTGCAATAACTTAGTAAAAATAAACTATTTGTTTAAATACATACCTTTTGTCTCAATGTAGGCATCATATAAACACCGTGTAATCAATATTTGACAACGTTCACCATATCAAATGAATTTGATTAGCGTTTGATAGCAATTTTGAAACAAATGTGGTAGATCGAACAAGCAGTACAATATTTTTTTTATTTTTCGTGAAAAAGAAATCAAAATATACACGTTTCCGGAGTACAACGCATATCACAGTTTAAAATTACACCACTCAGCGATGCCAGAGTTTTTTTTCGTTTGGGCCTAGTTCGCCAAGGGGTGCTATCATCGCTTGAGCCTTATTAAGCTGGCATCACATTGACCGTCAGTATCCGCCATCGCTAACGTAACAGGACGGAACATCAATGACGGTTGCATGCATTTTCTATGTGGGCATGGGCACTCACATGACGGAACGTCAAAATAGTCGTGTGAAATACAATGAAGTATGAAGAAGTGTATAAGAAGAAGACATTTGTTTGTTTTAGTAAGGCCATTGCAAATTATTTCAAAAGTTTTTGTCACTCCCCCCTTGGAAATACGCTTGAAAAATCGGAGGGCCAAAAAATAATTTGTAGGATATGAGTTAATTTTTTTTATAAAATCAATTGTCTGTGGGCTCTACAGCCTGAAAAACTCGAAAAATGAGTGTACGAGTTGTGTTAACGCTTCTAGCACGAAATAGAAATGGAAATTCAAAGAATGGAATTTCCGAAAATCGGCCAAAAAAAATTTTTTTCGTTTTTGTCTTTTTTCGTAGATTTTGGCATGGAAAACAATAACGTATATATTAAAAGTAAGAATAGATTTGGTTTTCACGTTTAAACTTTGAGTAAAAATGACTTAAATCCTTATTTTTTTGCTCGATTAAAAAATTCCACCCCCAAACCCACCTTCAGTGGCCCAACACCGTAGGGACAAAAACTTTTCAAAATATTTGTAATGGCCTAATGAAAAATCAATAATCGGCCTCAAACTACTAAAACAAACCGATAAGATTGCCGGTTATCGGCAATATTTTGCTGATTTTCGACAAGCTTAACTTTTATCTATAAATTTCATAAATTGTGCCAAAATAATAAGCAATACGAAACGTCAAAATTTTACTAAAAATTCAGTTTATATAAGTAGCTGGTTTGCTGATCACTCAGTAATTTTAGTTTGATTTTAGTTTGAATAGCTTGCTGACAAAATTATGTCATTAATTTGACGGGAAGACTTGTCACTCTTTTTCTAATGTAGAGGTAATCGAATTCGCAAGTATATAAACGTGCCGTCGCGAGCCTGGAAAGCAAAATCGTACTTACATGTGATTGGTTGACTCATTGATTATTGTCAGTGATTGATATTTATGCTTATTTCAAAAGTGATTTGACAAATGTCTATTATATTTGCTGTATCAATCAATTCTTAGTAAAATTTCTGATCGATTGATGTAAATATTTCTAAAATCAATTGAAAAATAGCTGAGTGCATGCAAAACATAACAATTTTTCGTTACATATGCATTTTCGAAGTATAAAAAATGCACATGTATCGAAAAATGGTTATGACTTCTTATTTAGGTATATGCATTTTTATATGCTGTGGAAGTCAAAAAAAAATTTCACTAATAAATGTCGATAAAAACACTTCTTTGTTTAAAATTTCGGGTGGTTATTTCTTAGAATCCGAAGAACTTCTGCAAATCCAAGATTAACATTTACGTTCAGTCTCAATTTAATTTGGCTTTAAATTGTTCGTAAATCAAAGAATGTTGCGAAATCAAGCTCAAAGATATTTAATATGGTGCTTCTTTTGACAACTCGGTTATGGTATTTAGAGTAAGGAGGGATAAAAGTGCGATGCGGGTAAAAATGCGATTCAATGATTTATCGGTGCAGATTCCGAGTGAATTGACTACATTGGCATGGATGGGTGACTACTTTGACAGCTTGAATCTAAAGTAAACTTTGGTTGCTTACGAAGCATAGTTGCTGAGTTATGTGCAAATGTTATTTTAGGGCAATTTTGATATAATTTTTCGTTATACGGCAAATACGATATCAACAGGAGGATATTACTTGTTGAAAGTTTGTAGCAGCGTTTTACATCACTCACATATCCGTTTTGAAAATACGGTGAAAAGAATTTACAAAATATATTTCGCTTTTCCGTAATTTAATCTAACCCCGTCAAGCGCCTAGCGGGGTAAAAGTTCGTTTCACGGATGGGGCAAAAGTGCGATTCATGGGCGAGACAAAAATGTATAGCTAATTACATATAGCTTTAGGCACTATTTTACAGATACTAGAAATGGAAGATCTGCAGAAACCTGTGTGCTCTACCAGGGGCGGACTGGGAGCCAAAGGGCCCACCGGACCTTTGATATTAGGGGCCCCAGTTTGCAATATTCTCATGATAGTAAATTAACACAAAAAAAGACATCTACTCAAAAGACATCAGCGTTACAAGGACAGTAAATCGAATGAATATGGGCTCTATTTTGTAAGTCATGTCGTGCAACTCGACTCGACTCAGGCACTGTCGAGTGTCGAGTATCGGAAGAACGGGCAGCATAGCGGCTCGATGCTCGAAACAAAACAAACTCAGTCGTTATTAGGACCGAGTTACCAGCTTTTAGCATGTGCGTCATAATAGCGGTTCACGGTACTTTAGTTTTGACGCATTTTTCTTCAACCCAATCTTCGCTGCTTTGAGTTTTAGTTTGTTCAGCCACCACCCCAGATGCTGTTCTATCGACAATATCCATTTCATTGGGAAAACAGACGAACTAACTAGATTTGCTGAAGAATGTGCCTGTGTGTTGCTTTTTTGATAACATCCTGTAACGGCATGTTAAACAGCCCACATGAGGAACCATCACGTTGATAAAGTCCCCTGCGACGTTAGAATGGCCATGATTTTACGGTCGATGGTATCATACGCAACTTTGAAATCAATGAAATAATTGTCCGTTGAATTCTCTATTCATGGACTTTTTGGAGGATCTGCCGCAGCGTGATCATTTGATTTGATTTGCGTGATAAATAATATGATGTCAATAGTTCAATATATATGAGTAGCTTACTGCGTCTACACGTAAAACAGAACAGTTCATAGTGCAGGCGATTCCCGTGCTGAGTTATAGCTATCCCTGGGATTCAACTCTTGGATTCTCCTATAAGAATCTTGCTTCTATAAGCAAGGTATTCTGTGCGAATCCTCTGTAGAATTTCTTCACACGATTTCAATGTGAGAAATGCCCGAGGCTCTGCGAGAATCTTTTTGGTTCATCCTGGTAGAGCTGCGGAAAAAAGAACCCATCGTCTAAAAACGCCAGTACGAAGTGCACGTGTTCGCCAGTCCAGAGGAGAGGTTCGTCAGCAACGACACTCGGAGTTTCTACAAAACGGTCAGGTGCAAGAATTTTGCCATGCCTGTGATGTGCAATGATAGTGCTGGCAACCTGCTTACTGACCAAACGACGGTAGCAGCCAGGTGGAAGAGTATTTCCAGACGCTGTTGAATAGAGAAGTAAACACGAAGATCAGCAGCTACAGGATAAGAATTTTGAGCGAAGGCAAACTGTGCAGCCACCAACACAGGAGGAGGTCAAAAGTGCAATCAGTGAGCTGAAAAACGGTAAGGTTGCTGTAAAGGATGGTATCCTGGCTGAACTTCTAAAAACGGGGAGCGAGCAGCTGTACGAAACAATTCACCACCTCATTGTCAGGAACAGAATATGGGAGGAAAATAAATATCGGAGGAAAGGTTGATTGGCCTCATTTCCCATAATTTTAAAAACGGACATCGACATGAGAGTAAAAACTATCGAAGCATTACGTTACTCAATTTTGCCTATAAGGTGCTCTCCCTATTCTGTGTTTTAGACTGAGTCCGTTAGCTGAGTTCTTCGTTGGCGAGTATCAAGCTGGTTTTCATGAGGGTCGCTTCACGATGGATCAGATATTTACCATGCGTCTAGTAACTGACGAGTTCCGGGAGTACAACTTGCAGACTCATAATATTTTTATGGATTTCAAGGCGGCATACGATTCAGTCAAACGAAATGAGCTGTGACAGTTAACGCTAGGATATGGTTTTCTCACAGGACTAGTTACGTTGATTCGTGTGACGCTGAATGAGTAAAAATTATGAGTCAGAATAGCAGATGAGACCTCACGTGCTTTTTGATTTTGCGGATGACGTCGATATACCAAAATCAAAAGTAGAGCAGCGAAAGAAGCCTTTAGGTCATTTATTGAGAAATTGGGACTTACCATTAACACCGCCAAAACGAAATACATGGCGTGGAAATCCAAATGGTGTTGGTGTCGAAGAGGAACTAAATATATATATTTTGGTATGCTCGTAACATGTGACAACGATGTAAGTCGCAAAATAAAACGACTAATTACAGCTGCGAATTGGCCTTTACGCAGGCATTACATTTTGTAGCTGAAGTCCCGTAGCTTGCAAATTCGCGTAAAACAGACGCTCTAGAGAACACTAATCCTCTCGGTGGCCCTTTACGGACATGAATCATGGACGCTAAAAGAAGCTGATCGACGAATGTTTGGGGTTTTAGCGTAAAATTTGGCAAAATCCAAAATGGAGTGTAGTGCAGACGCATGAACCACAAGATATCTTAAGAATGCAAATATGCTGTTATAATGAAGAAAGCACAGTGTGGCAGTCTGCGCTGGACTGGTCACGTGTCTAGAAGGCCCGACGAAAGAGTAGCCAAAATTATTTTAAGCAGAGAATCAAGAAGAGGCCGTAGACTTCGGAGTAGACATCGCACTGATAGATGTGCGCTATCGAGGATGATGCACGTTCAGCCGGTGTTCGAGGGGTTTGAAGAAAGGTAGGACCATAATTCATTCGGCGCAGTTCAATATTTATAAGTAGTCAAATAACTGCGGATGAAATACTAATTCTACTTTTAAATACTCAGAATTGAAGCGGGTAATATTTTCGGAGCTTGGACCCCAACAGCTCAACTTAAATGATTTCATAAATCATGGGGCCCAGCAATCAAACATTCGTTAGTCATAGAAAAAGTTAAATGGAAAGAGAAATTTTGGTTTAAACTTCGGGGCCTCAACAGTCCCATTTGAAGCTGAATTTTCAATCATCAAATCGGTTGATTTCATGAATCATGGGGCCCCAGCAATCGAACATTCGTGAGTCATAGACAAAGTTGAATTGAAATAGAAATTTTGGTTTAAAGTTCGGGGCCCCAACAGTCCCATTTGAAGCTGAGTTTTCAATCATCAAATCGGTTGATTTCATAAATCATGGGGCCCCAACAATCGAACATTCGTGAGTCATAGAAAAAGTTTAATTGAAAGAGAAATTTTGGTTTAGAGTTCGGGTCCCCAACAGTCCCATTCGAAGTTGAATTTTCAATCATCAAATCGGGTGATTTCATAAATCATGGGGCCCCAACAATCGAACATTCGTGAGTCATAGAAAAAGTTTAATTGAAAGAGAAATTTTGGTTTAGAGTTCGGGTCCCCAACAGTCCCATTCGAAGTTGAATTTTCAATCATCAAATCGGGTGATTTCATAAATCATGGGGCCCCAGCAATCGAACATTCGTGAGTCATAGAAAAAGTTGAATTGAAATAGAAATTTTGGTTTAAAGTTCGGGGCCCCAACAGTCCCATTTGAAGCTGAATTTTCAATCATCAAATCGGTTGATTTCATAAATCATGGGGCCCCAGAAATCGAACATTCGTGTGTCATAGACAAAGTTGAATTGAAAGAGAAATTTTGGTTTAGAGTTCGGGTCCCCAACAGTCCCATTCGAAGTTGAATTTTCAATCATCAAATCGGTTGATTTCATAAATCATGGGGCCCCAGCAATCGAACATTCGTGAGTCATAGAAAAAGTTTAATTGAAAGAGAAATTTTGGTTTAGAGTTCGAGTCCCCAACAGTCCCATTCGAAGTTGAATTTTCAATCATCAAATCGGGTGATTTCATAAATCATGGGGCCCCAACAATCGAACATTCGTGAGTCATAGACAAAGTTGAATTGAAAGAGAAATTTTGGTTTAGAGTTCGGGGCCCCAACAGTCCCATTTGAAGCTGAATTTCCAATCATCAAATCGGTTGATTTCATGAATCATGGGGCCCCAGCAATCGAACATTCGTGAGTCATAGACAAAGTTGAATTGAAATAGAAATTTTGGTTTAAAGTTCGGGGCCCTAACAGTCCCATTTGAAGCTGAATTTTCAATCATCAAATCGGTTGATTTCATAAATCATGGGGCCCCAGCAATCGAACATTCGTGTGTCATAGACAAAGTTGAATTGAAAGAGAAATTTTGGTTTAGAGTTCGGGTCCCCAACAGTCCCATTCGAAGTTGAATTTTCAATCATCAAATCGGTTGATTTCATAAATCATGGGGCCCCAGCAATCGAACATTCGTGAGTCATAGACAAAGTTGAATTGAAATAGAAATTTTAGTTTAAAGTTCGGGGCCCCAACAGTCCCATTTGAAGCTGAATTTTCAATCATCAAATCGGTTGATTTCATGAATCATGGGGCCCCAGCAATCGAACATTCGTGAGTCATAGACAAAGTTGAATTGAAATAGAAATTTTGGTTTAAAGTTCGGGGCCCCAACAGTCCCATTTGAAGCTGAGTTTTCAATCATCAAATCGGTTGATTTCATAAATCATGGGGCCCCAACAATCGAACATTCGTGAGTCATAGAAAAAGTTTAATTGAAAGAGAAATTTTGGTTTAGAGTTCGGGTCCCCAACAGTCCCATTCGAAGTTGAATTTTCAATCATCAAATCGGGTGATTTCATAAATCATGGGGCCCAACAATCGAACATTCGTGAGTCATAGACAAAGTTGAATTGAAATAGAAATTTTAGTTTAAAGTTCGGGGCCCCAACAGTCCCATTTGAAGCTGAATTTTCAATCATCAAATCGGTTGATTTCATGAATCATGGGGCCCCAGCAATCGAACATTCGTGAGTCATAGACAAAGTTGAATTGAAATAGAAATTTTGGTTTAAAGTTCGGGGCCCCAACAGTCCCATTTGAAGCTGAGTTTTCAATCATCAAATCGGTTGATTTCATAAATCATGGGGCCCCAGCAATCGAACATTCGTGAGTCATAGAAAAAGTTTAATTGAAATAGAAATTTTGGTTTAAAGTTCGGGGCCCCAACAGTCCCATTTGAAGCTGAATTTTCAATCATCAAATCGGTTGATTTCATAAATCATAGGGCCCCAGCAATCGAACATTCGTGAGTCATAGACAAAGTTGAATTGAAAGAGAAATTTTGGTTTAGAGTTCGGGTCCCCAACAGTCCCATTCGAAGTTGAATTTTCAATCATCAAATCGGGTGATTTCATAAATCATGGGGCCCCAACAATCGAACATTCGTGAGTCATAGACAAAGTTGAATTGAAAGAGAAATTTTGGTTTAGAGTTCGGGGCCCCAACAGTCCCATTTGAAGCTCGGTCAAATGTTATCATCAAATCGGTTGATTTCATAAATCATGGGGCCCAACAATCGAACATTCGTGAGTCATAGACAAAGTTGAATTGAAATAGAAATTTTAGTTTAAAGTTCGGGGCCCCAACAGTCCCATTTGAAGCTGAATTTTCAATCATCAAATCGGTTGATTTCATGAATCATGGGGCCCCAGCAATCGAACATTCGTGAGTCATAGACAAAGTTGAATTGAAAGAGAAATTTTGGTTTAGAGTTCGGGGCCCCAACAGTCCCATTTGAAGCTGAATTTTCAATCATCAAATCGGTTGATTTCATGAATCATGGGGCCCCAGCAATCGAACATTCGTGAGTCATAGACAAAGTTGAATTGAAAGAGAAATTTTGGTTTAGAGTTCGGGGCCCCAACAGTCCCATTTGAAGCTGAATTTTCAATCATCAAATCGGTTGATTTCATGAATCATGGGGCCCCAGCAATCGAACATTCGTGAGTCATAGACAAAGTTGAATTGAAAGAGAAATTTTGGTTTAGAGTTCGGGGCCCCAACAGTCCCATTTGAAGCTCGGTCAAATGTTATCATCAAATCGGTTGATTTCATAAATCATGGGGCCCAACAATCGAACATTCGTGAGTCATAGACAAAGTTGAATTGAAATAGAAATTTTAGTTTAAAGTTCGGGGCCCCAACAGTCCCATTTGAAGCTGAATTTTCAATCATCAAATCGGTTGATTTCATAAATCATGGTGCCCAACAATCGAACATTCGTGAGTCATAGAAAAAGTTTAATTGAAATAGAAATTTTGGTTTAAAGTTCGGGGCCCCAACAGCCCCATTTGAAGCTGAATTATCAATCATCAAATCGGTTGATTTCATGAATCATGGGGCCCCAGGAATTGAACATTCGTGAGTCGTAGAAAGAGTTTAACTGAAATAAAAATTTTGGAAAATCTCATTTTGTGTAACAACGAAATTTTTACTGGGGCCCACCGGGCATTTGCCCGGTTGCCCGGTGGGCCCGGTGGGCCAGTCCGCCCCTGTGCTCTACAGATGTTGGCCGAAGGAAAACAATGTTTTTCCAGTGATGAAACAAAAAACAAACGTGTGGAAAAGTTTCGATCTAATGGAGGCTGCAATACACCAGCGCAAAATAGGAAAGGTGCAAATTGAGAATATTCCTTACCGAAACATAACGCAGATTGGAGATAATATGGTTTTGTTAGCTACTGTTGTGCTGATTTCATGGATTCGAGCTTCGCACTTTTGCCTCGCTAGTGGGGTGAAAGTGCGAATCGGCACTTGATCAGAAGAAAGAGGAATTTATTTTGCAAAACACTATTACCGTAGATGATTTATAGTTGAATGTAAAGACATTGAGTTACTGCATCACTACAAAATATGTTATGTTGTTGTCCTTCTTTATATCCCACGAAAATTGATGACAACTTCAAACACCGCACTTATGCCCCGCCCTACTCTACTGAATGTTTAGCAATCGACGACCGTTTTCTGATTTTCAGTTTTGAATCGAATTGTTGACAGAGCAACAAGAAATTCCTACACAGACTTTATTTCAGTAAACCACTGCTGAAAAACGATTTCAAATTTTGGAGTGTACGTCACGGTTGATCATGATTGGTGGATTTTCAATTCCACCAGCACTATGATGGCTAAAGAAACTAACTAAAGAAGTGACAAGTAACTCATTTTCGGTTCGTCGAAACCAAGTGTGCATGAATCTTGATGAAACCTTCTGAATCTTTTAGTCGAAAACTTGCGGAGTATCAGTCGATGAACGCGGCAGAAAATATTCACTGCAAGCAAACGGCAGCAAATATCATCGTATCACGAAATCGATCCGTGCTGCCAACGAAAGCACCTAGCAATCAAATTTGTAGCGTACAGGCCATAAAATCGCTTAAATGTTGAGCTCGAAAAAAATATTGTTAATTTTTTTTCGAGCAACATTGAACAGAGTCACGCACAACAATCATCATTGAGCAAATTAGATTTAATGATGACAGGAGGCCGCGAGAGACTGAGCTCCAATGTCATTTCTCCCACGGACAGTGACTAATAAGTGGCCGATGAGTTCATATATTTGGGATCTCTGGTCACCGCCGATAATAATACGAGTAAGGAAATTCAACGACGCATTCTAGTTGAAAGTCGAGCCAGCTTTTCCCTCCGCAAGATTTTTCGATCAAGGCACATACGCCGCCGGGCAGAGCTGACGATGTATTAATGGGGACCCTACTCTGGAAACTCGGAAAAATCTAATTTTATTTTTTGACGTAGGACTACGTCTTTGTTTACTATACTGGGACTGGGTAGCACTTTGCGAAACCGAAAATAGAAGTGTAACGTTTGAATGAAAGATTTCAAATGCTAATAACTACTAAACTACTGAACGAAACTGAACAATTTATATGTCGTTGGATAGATAAAATGACCAGCAATTTTATGGGAGGGTAAGAGACCAATTTTAAGAGGGGGACTCCAATACAAATGAAAGACACATTTCCTCAAAACTCGAGAACTAATCAAGCAAATAGAACCAAATTTGGCATGTGGAGGTTTCAGAAGGCAGGATTCAGAAGGCAGGATTCAGAAGGCAGGAACATAATAAGAAAATAGATAAAACAGAAACGTTTGCGTACGAGCCAGATTTTCTGCTATGCGGTAAGCTGCGAAAGTGAACTAGTAAAATCTTCTCGGAGCAAAGGCCGCTGAATCGACGCGCTAACTTACGTGCTAGCTGCCATTCATGTGAAAAGAAAAGGACATTCGAATGGCACGTCATATTTGCGATGAACATCATTTGGCTTTAATACTATTTGCAACCCCATGGCCCTTTTAAAGGCAACAAGCTAGTTAAAGTTAGATTATTGAAAAATGTCAAACTACGCATAATCATATTCAATACAATTATCTCTGGGCTGGTCATTCATTACTATTTCAACCTTTATGATGCACACCAGTAATTTTTAAAAGAAACCTATATGTCTCAATGGTTGCAGGCCTTGTACTTATGAACCCCCGTCTACGTATTTTCAAAGCGACCATTGCATTCAATAAAGGATTGAATTTGAATATTTCGCTCTTCTCTTTTAAAAATTCAATTAAACAACGGCACTAACAGATTCTTATAAACATACATATGCCAGAAATGCAGTTTACATTAGACCTTGATCTAATGGTCTGATATAGTCCTACGTCACCATTTCGTACACCCCTTAGGGCTGTATACCTTGTAGTTTTTGCATTTTCGAGACGCTTATACCTCCAGAAATGTCATGCCAAAAGAATGTTTTGATATCTGATCTCATTGAAAACCTACGTCAAATATTGTGATACTCATTCTGATAGTCCCCTTAGCCGCATGGTGATAGTCCCTTACATCTAACAAATAATGTCATTCTTCAAAATCGAATTTGGTTTCTTCTATTTCTTCAGCCTAAATAATTCCTAGTAAAGGAATAGGTGGTTTTGGTGTTCATTTAATAAAAAACAGCTGATTACTTATAGCGAATTTGTTTATTCAATCAATTCAATCCGGGTTGGAACTGGATGAATTTTTTGTGTTCATTTGCTCCTATCTGCAGATAAAATTCATCCAGTTCCAACCCGGATTGAATAAACCAATTCGCTATTACATTTTCGAGAAAATAGCTATAACATATAGAAATCATATATCGGTAAAGTATTTATTTGGCAAAAGAAAAGGCAGAAAATGCTCTCTGTATCCTTCAATCTATTATCCGCAAGTATATAAAAGGAGAAGCAATAAACGACAATGAGTTTAGTCAGTTTGCAGTCACCACTGCCGCGGGCGGTTAGTTTTTTCCTGTATGGACTCATCACTGCGACCAGTAACGTTTGATCTATTGTGATATCGGGCGGTTAGTTGCGACAAGCAGCAATCTTGTGGTTCACTAAGGGGGCATCCATAAAGTACGTCACGCTTATAGGGGGGAGGGGGGGTTGACCTAAACGTGACGATTTGTGACGTAGGGGAGAGGGGGGGTATAAAGTTATGTGACGTCACAAGAAAAAAAAATTTCAAATGTAAAATTTATTCGGGGATTTATAAAAAGGCTTCTTCATTTTGAGATAAAACTATTGAAGGCTTCTATAAAATTAACGTACTGATGGATTTTTTTAACATATTTGTGTAAACAGGACTTATTTATTTTTGTAGTATGAACTCTCCATTAAAGGTTTACAGAATATGCTGTACACCACTGAAGAACTCTTTGAGTACCGTCCTGCTTAAAAGATTTTTGCAACCGCAAATTGTAGTCGCATAAACTCCTGAGGGGCTACGGGGCGCTACCAGACACCAATGGCAATGTTTCCTCTTGATATTCTTGCTGAACTAAGTCGATGAACCTAAACTCATACCGAAGTTCCGCGGCTGGTTTTAAGGTTCTTTTGTACAACCTATACTGCCCCTCTCTCAAAAGCTTCCGGAAGGATAGAGTTTGTGCCACTTGCGGATTAAATTTCGCATCTAAAGTAATGTTGAATGATTGCAAAAAATACACAAAATGACAAAATCCGTCAGAAAAGTTCTTCCAAGGCGTGTTGCTGCAAGACGTCAGCAGGAAGTCCTGATTCTTTCAACTATAGTTCTATAGATCAGACGAATTTGAGTGGATGGATGTAAAGTACGTGAATATGCGAAACATGCGTGAAACATTAACCGACGACACATCAGCGGCTTCTGAAGCGTTTCCGACTGCAGCAATAGGAGATCATCTTCAAATTCCGTCAATCGATGGCTTATAAGCTCGAACATTTTTCTTCTTTTATTTGCTTAAATTCATTTTTGTTATTTGATGAATTGATTGAAATGAATTAAATTGATAACTTGAAATTGAAAGGCTGGAATGTATATTTTTTTTTGTTGTGAAGGGAGGGGGGGGGGGGGTGCCGTGACGTGACGTACTTTCTCAGTGGGGGGTCATGAATGTGTGACCAAATGTGACAATGGGGGGAGGGGGGGTTGATTTTGGTCAAAATTTGCGTGACGTACTAAATGGATGTCGCCTAATTCGGTTCCATAATGCTGTCCCGTTTAGTAAAGGTCTTAAACGATTACGACCGGATTTAGAACTGTTGAAACAACGTACGTACAAAACGTTAACCACTTCTCTGAACCCATAGACTAGGTACATGCTATAACCTGCTAACCTGGTGAATATATTCCAATTACAAACTTTCAACGAAGCGCTTTTTATTGAACACTCATGAATTAAGTATCGATAACATAAATTTTTTAACAATTTAAACAAGCGAATTTCTAATGTAAACAGATTTGATGTGTTTCTTAAGAGCCGAAAAAATACACTTTCGAGTTTTATTAAAAATGACGTATAACTTCTTTTACTTATCAACCTATACTAAAATTCATTCATGAAAATTACGCACGACGCTCCAACATATGTTTTTATTTTCTTTACAACTTAAAGAATAACAACCTGCCGTCTACAGCGTATATTTTCTTTTGAAAAATATAATGTTCATTCAATGCTTTATAAGGTATAACGAACTATTTGAGCTAATATTTCCAATTTAACCTACATACATTTGCTATCGATCGATATTAATGTGATGAAAGAGAAAGGAAAATCCTTTGGATTATTTTTGAAAGTGTAGCTTTTATTATAGAAAGTTTCCGTCTTAATGCAATTCACTTATTTTACAAATGCAATTACTTCAAATTTAAAGCCCGTCGAAAGCATATGCGTGTGTGTGTGTCTATTGTGTGTGGCAATTTAGGAAGCTGCATTTATATCACCAGGCAATAGTTATCACTCAAAATAATGAAAACTTAATAAGCTGATGAAAAGTCCATTGTATTGCAGGCAGCGTTGCTCATATTGTCCCTTATGCACGTGACACGATAGTGATATCAGATTCAGCTTCCAATCAAGTCCGTGTATCTAGCACTGATGGACGGTGCCAAGAATGATGTGAAACATTTTCAATTAATCGTTTTATAGTTGATCAAGACTCTTTTTGCTATTTTTTCTACGATAGAAATATCTGATCTGCTTATTCCTGTGATTTTTAATTTTTGAATTGTATTTTTGGGCCCAGAACAAAAGCTATATTTTTAGAAATGTATTGACTGCGTTCCTCTTAACACAGAGAATATATTTTCATGAACAGAACTTTTATTTCAAACTAAAAACTGCTTTTGAAATCAAAATCAACGACGACTCATTTCTCTTTAATGATATTCGAATAATTTTTTATCGAATGCAGCCAGCACGAGTAGTCGAATGGTTCAAAGGGAATACTATGAATACGAATAATCCCTGAATAATGCCCGTAAATCGTTCATAATCGTTCGATTAATTAATTAATTAAACCTCTGGTGCCCAAGTTTTTTCTAAATTTTTGAAATTGTTCGAAAAAAATGTTTCAAATTAACGTAATATATCAAACGAAGTATTTGAATGAATAGATTAGACTATAATGAGAAGGTATAAGTACATATTAATACATTAACATGAACTATTAGGGATTTATGGGTATTTTTACAGAATACCATGGGCGCCAGAAGACTATTTAATTAATTAACCCTAGAGCGGTCGCGCTAGTGTACTGAGTACACGCGTTTTCGAAAAACGCGAAAAAATCATCGAAATTTTAATCAAATCACACCAGGTTTTGGTTGTATTCGAAGATCTACTCTTCCTCTTTCTAATGATGCCAAAATATAGAAAAAAGAAATAAAAAAAGTGGTCGAAAGATGCTTGTAAAAATGGTGTGTCCGCGCGCGTGTACTCAGTACACCAGCGCGACCACTAACGTAACTTTTTTGAAATGAAAAAAGTTACGCAAGCGGTCGCGTCGTGTACTGAGTACACGGCGGGCAATAACTCAAGTTTGTGAATAGATAGAAGGTTGCGACTTTCGACAAAGTTGCTTATCTAGTTAAGACACATCCCGTGATATACAACAAAATTCGGAACTGATTCGCTAGATGGCGCTAATAATGAAGCAATTAAATTCATTTAAGAATATTTTAAAACCGTAATGAGCTAAAAGGTTACTATTTACTACAAAGTTGTTTGTAAAGCCAAGACGCATTTGGTAACGAACTCTGAAGTTTGGAACTAGTCCGCTAGATGGAGTATACGGTGAAATTTAATTCATTTGGCGATATTTCCGAACCGTGACGAGATAGAAGGTTGATGTTTTCGACAAAGTTGTTTATCATGTCAATATGCTTCCGATGAAGGTAAATTAAATTCGGAATGAAGTAGTAGTAGGTGGAGATGATGAGAAAATCAAATTATTTTCGGAATATTGCGGAACCATGATGGCATAGAACACTGCTGTTCGCTACAAAGTGGTTTCTGTAGTCAAAACACGTTAGATAACGTATCGTTGTCCTTTTCATCATCGATTGCGTTGTCAATTCCAGTCAATCAACAGCTATTTTTATGGTTTCCTGAAAGAAGCAATTGATACGTATTGCTTCAACTTTTATCAAAAGACAAGATGAAGAGCACAGACTGATCAAAATGCTTTTGACGAAGCAATTTCGTCGTCTACATCGTCTATATAGAAATATCACCAGAACAAGATTCCTGGAAACCCGTGCTGCGTTTCCATCACATTCTTAAAAAAATATTTTAGAGTGTTTGAGTCCCTATTCTTCCCAGGGTCGCTAATAGGTTTATTCGAAAACCTGGCAAACACGAATAAATGTCAAAATTTGGCAATCAATTTGACCGATGGGGAGGACTTTTTCGGGAAACGTCTTGCCAGTTTTGATCAACGCCGGTACAAAATGTTGTCTGAAATTAGGAGCGATGACTCCTTTGCAGAACGGAAAAACAAAAATCTGGCAAAAATCTGGGACATTACCAAATATCTGGAAGATTTAGAACTTTGTCTGGCATGCAATAAAAAATCTGGTAAAATCTAGATTTATCAGCAAAGCAAAACCATGCATGGATATAAACGTCCTTCAGAACTTGACCCTTCTTTATCGATAGATATCGCTGCCGGTTATTAGAGTACAGGAAAATCACTGGGCTAGTGCAAAGATCCTATTAACTCTGAAGCGGCACCGCCCAGTCGAGACTCGAACATACGACGAGTGGCTTGTTGGGCCAGCAACGTATCCCGGAGTTAACTTGGCAGACAGGCATAATGGCAACGTTGATGCTTGCAATTATTAACGTATGCGTGATGATAAAACCAAAGCTATTTGTTTTGCTAACGCGACAACACGACTGAAGTGCACTCTCTTGATACTCATTTGCAAAACAGCTTGCTTTTTTCATTGGGCTCGAATTCTTTACTCTTTCCTTGTATTACGTGTGTGTTATTTCCTGTATGATATAAGTGACCGTAATAAGAATATTATAGAATTGTTAGGAATCTAATGTACATTTTTCATTCTCATTATCATAGCAGGAAATAAAACAAACAAATGCTCGTTTTGTATTGTTTTATGGTGTTTTAGTGTCAACATAATTCTAACATTCTAATGTTTAAAGCATTACCTCAACATACCATAGCAAGCTTCCCTAATAACATACTCATTATAAAACTGTACAACTAATTGTTATACAACTAATGTGAGTCATTAATAAATTGATTTAAATAAAAGTATCGTAAGTGTGCTACTTGGGTAAGTTGAATAAGTATCATGTATCCCTAGGTGATATGTGCATTATTCAGTTTGTCAACATTGTCGATGATTCACAAACTCTGTTTTGGGAAAATCGTCAAAAGAATACTATTTACAAACATTTTGGTGTTCTTTTCCAGACCAGATAAGCCATTTTACCGTTTATTCGACATAAGCTGAGATATCGCAAAAAGAAATATGATTTTACCAACTGCGACATCTAGCGGGACAGTTCTGAATTTGACCGATCATTTTCAAATTCGTCTTGTCTAGACACACAACTTTGTCAAAAACCGCCACTTTCTATCGTATCATGGTCATGAGATATCATCATAAGATTATAATTTGACCACGCGCGCCACCTACTGAGACAGTTTCAAACTTTGTTATGAATTTCCAAATGTGTCTTGTTCGAACAAATAACTTTGTAGAACACAATAACAGTCTATCTCGTCACAACTCTGAGATATTCCAAAAAAACTCAATATGCTCGTTATAAGCGCCATCTACCGTATCAGTTCCGAATTTTGTTATCCGCAGTCAGATTGATCTCGTCCAGATAAACAACTTTGCCAAAGACAGCAATCGTCTATCTCTTCTCAGTCCCGAGATATTAGAGATTCTAGTATCGAGATTCTAGAATCATTTGTTTTGGTCGCCATTTGCGCCATCTAGCGGATCAGTTTTCAAACTTTATTGTTCGTTTCCAGATGCGTCTTAAATTGATAAACAACTTTGTCGAAAACCGCAACCTTCTATTTCATGTCAGTCCTGAGATATAGGCAGTATTATTCGCCGTGTACTCAGTACACGACGCGACCGCTTATGTAACTTTTTTTAACGCGACCGCTCTAAGGTTAATAAAAGAAATATTCGATTATTTTTAAGCGACTAATACTAGCACGAATAGTTGACAATGCTCACCGATTAATCGGCAATCGTATAATTGAAAATTTCGGAAATCACTATCTGTTGTGTTCATTTTTTCATCATTTAGAACCAATATGCGAAAACTGATTGATGTCATATTTTTGAAGGTTAAATATTCTACGTTGCCAGACAAAATCGGTTCGTGCCAAAATCCAAAAATTGAATTCTCCTTGTACATGCAAGGCTAGTACCGTAATTACAACAGATAACCCTTATACGCTGGCGCTGGCGCTATTTACGGCTTAAGGGCCAAACCGAATGCTGCGTCAACGTATTCGTCAGTGTCAATTTGACAGTTAACTCATGAGACAACTGTCACAATAATGCTGATGGATGCGTTAGTGCAACATTGCAGCTGTTTATCCTTTATGCAACTTTTATTCAGTGTTGAGAAACGGGGAAGAAGGTTTAGTTACCGTCATGTTATTTGATGTGGAGAGGATTATGCAGAGCGTTACTTATTGTTGCATAAGGGGGAGAGGGGAAAGGTTGTATAAAACCATAATTTTTACGTAAGGCAATTTGTGTACCACGCTCAACGCCATTCCATGAAGAAGACTGGTAACTCTGCTAAAAGTCGAGAGATAGTAACAACAATGCTCTCTGCCGAAAAAAGTCGAACTAACCAGGAATGTTTGAATTTAAGCTGTAGTTTATAATAAAAAGCCACAGTCTTAGATGATCACCAAGTTACACAAAACTAAGTCCTATCGGAATCCGAATTGTAACATCTTTGAGAAATCGAGGTCTTACGCTTCAACTTAGTTTGTTCAAGCCTAGTAACAAGGAAAACTTAAGAGTTTCGTGGTTTGCTGTGATTCCTAGCAACACTTGCGCTTCCCTGGTGAATTTTAGTTTCTACAGCTACCCGCTTCGGTTCTTTTTCGATACGACCGCGACGTATCACGTCCTGTCGTAGGTTTGTATGAGCTAGAGAAAGAGAAATCAGGCTTTTTGATGGAATGCTTTTGATTCTAGAATGTACAACATATATACATACATACGTATGTACACATACGCATATATATACGCATAATCTCTCATAATCATTTTCGCGCTCAAGTTGTGCCAAATTAAATACGACATTGAGTTTCGGGATCTTATTTCAAAAGCCGATTCTATTAGTGATTGCATCACCTTTCTGCATGAGAAATATCATATTTCACTTTATCGGAAATATAACAATTCGATGCTATTCGTGTTTGATAAAGTAAAATGCTGACGGAAAACCTCTATTTTATATGTTTATGCGTGACACTAATACAACAATCGTTAAAGTTGTTGATCACCAACAGTTGGATTCGTTCCATCCTTCTCTTGATTAAGTAGAGTATGAAGAGAATCGTCGTCCCTGCAAATAAACCATAAATATATGCTTTAAACTTTTATATTTTGAGACAATTGATTAACGCAAATGCAAAAAAAATGCTATAACAGGTATACTATACATTGGCGGAACTAGAGAGAGACTAAGAAACTAAGTCCTCTATTAGCATTCTTCGGGCTTTACATAGTTATACAATACTTCTGTGATTGTAACGTTTTCTATTGGCGATTCCTATTGGTCGAAGTTATGCGTTGTGATAGTTTCCGGTTTTTCGAACCACAAAAATCTATTTAAATCTGTTAATTTGCTTTTAATTTTAATATACCGACAGGCGAAAAAATGTCGGTTGTAATAGCCTCCTCCCTCAAAATGAGCTTACTTACTTACTTATGTGTCCATGTCCGCCGGTCCGGTAGAACAAAGGGATGAAATCAGAGATCTCCACTGCTAACGGTTACCCGCCATGGCTTTTACCTGACGCCAGGACAGGTTCTCGTCTACAGCCCGGATGTCGTTGGCTAAGCTCCGTCGCCATGAGTCTCTGGGTCTGCCTCTTCTACGCTGTTCTTGTGGATTCCAGTCGAGTGCTTCTCTGCAAACCTCGTTCGCTCCTTTCCTCCAGGTGTGTCCGATCCACTTCCACCTATGTTCACGAATTTCTGTGGCTATCGGCCGTTGATGACACCGACGATGGAGTTCCTCATTGGATATCCAGTTATCAGGCCACCAGGCACGAATGATGTATCACAGGCACCGGTTAATGAATACCTGCAGTTTTTGCGTTGTCTCCGCTGAGACGCACCACGTTTCGCAGGCATACAGCAGTACGGATTTAACGTTTGAATGAACGTGAAGTTGGTGGAATTGTCAGTGTTCATTACCATAGACTTAGTTTTCGCTACATTGACTGTGAGACCTGCTACCTGGGAGCTCTCGGAGAGGTCGTCTAACTTGCTCTGCATATCGTTTCGGCGTTGTGCGAGCAAGACAATGTCGTCGGCTAGGTCGAGGCCATTTAGCTGCTCCATCGTTAGAGGATTCCAAGGCAATCCTCGATTTGGTCTACTGTCAATTGCTCCAACTAATATCTCATCCATAACGATGAGAAACAGAAGCGGTGATAAAATGCAGCCCTGTCTCATGCCAGCAGTAACCCTTTTAGGGTCAGACAAGACGCCGTCATGCAAAACCTTGCACGAGAACGCCTCGTACTGAGCCTCGATGAGATGGACTAGCTTATCTGGAACTCCTCTACGCCTAAGTGCGCCCCAGATGTTTTCGTGATTGAGTCGGTCGAACGCCTTTTCGAAGTCAACGAACACCAGCAGAAGAGAGTCCTGGAATTTGTTGATCTGCTTCAATATAATGCGGAGCGTTCTGATATGGTCTACACATGATCGGCCAGCACGGAATCCAGCTTGCTGCGCCGGAGAGTAGCGTCGATCTTCTCCTGGATCCGGTTGAGGATTACCTTACAGAGTACTTTGAGAATAATTCAGAGCAACGTGATGCCACGCCAGTTACCGCATTCCGTTAGGTCTCCTTTCTTAGGGTCATTAATCATTGATAATTCATTAAGTATTTAAAGATTTGAATCAAATTAAATTTTCAAGCTTTTTTGACACTTTTAGATCCTCATTTAATAATATGTTTTGTATATTTCATTCCATCTCAGATAAAAATGATACACCATGCATCTCCATTGCAATTTCGCAACTTCATTTCTTGAAAAAAAAAATGCACTTCAAAAAAATTATAGCTCTCTATTTTTATTTGAGACTAGCTGACCCGGCAAACTCCGTACCGCCACCAATTGAATTAAACGACGTAAATTGTAAATTTTGAATGTACTCAAAGTGTAGGTTAAGTTTTGTACGTTTTTTGAGAAGTTTATCTTTTGAGGGAATGGTTAATTGACTACCGGATTTTCAGAAACGTCTGTTTCTTATAACTGTGCTAAAGCCCCTTTAGAAATCAGCGCTAGTTCCGCTAATTGCTTTTTTTATCGAAAAGTTGAGAGTTTTCTGCGTTACTTTTCAGCAATATAGAAATTATAATTTTTGAAATACTATTTTATAAAGAAATAAAGTTGATATTTTCACAATAAAATGAATATTTCTCGAGCAACTTATCGAAAGATCTGTCTGACAATGAGAGATTCTCTTCAATGTTCTTCTCTTCTGATTAAGACGGCGACATAAACGCATTTCATCGAAAGATTACTTAGGGATGAGTTAGCTAATGATGCCAGCAGCCGATTCATGCAATGCATCCAACTGCATTTGTATATCAGGGGCAAAGAGAATCTCTCATTGTTTCATTGGACGTTTTGATAAATTGCGCGAGATTTCTGCATAAACGAATCAAAATTATTCCAATAAAAAAAAATCTCGAGCTATTTTAGTTCACTAGAAAGTTTTAGTACCATTTTTAGTCAAAGTCAAGCATTCAAAGGTTTACTATTGCTAGGTATGCTGTTACTAGTTACCTTCTATTGAATTCATCCAACAGGTCCTGTTGCAATAATGGTTGTTGGTCTTCGATTTCACTGTGTGGTATGGACTGCCGTGGTTTACCACTCTCTCGCTCGCTTTCATGGCACTCACATTGGCATTCTTCGGGCTTTACATAATTATACAATACTTCTGTGATTGCAGTGTTTTCTACTGACGATTCTTTTTGGCGAAGAGATGTTATGCGTTTTGGTTGTTTTCGTTTTTCTGGAATACTTTCAAAGTCAATCCATTGTTGAACTGCTTTGCGCGGTGGTAGAGGAGGTGGCTCTTCTTCTACATTAGTTTGTTGCACAGGCACCTTTTTCTCGCTACTACTGGCAGACAATGCCTGATTGGTGCTGCCTATGCCTTGTTCCGCAAATTCGAACCAATTCTTGCCAGATGAAATAGATGCCTTACGCGGAGACCAACTCTTCGTTGGTCTTTCTACTGTTGAATCATGTTTTTTAGGCAGACTGATACGTAGCTTTTCTCCTCGAACTAGATTACTATCGGTATCCTCAACTGCACTAAAACCACAGTAATTCTCTAATGATGCCGGATGTATCGGTGTTGTTGATCTGGGTCGTTCCACTGGGCATGTTTTCATTTCTATTTGAGCGCGTTCCTTCATTGGAACTAGCTTTACACCTATTGATCGTTCCTCTGGCAGCGTAGTAGGTATATAGGGTAATTCATCATCAAATGATTCTTGCAACACTAAACCTGCACTTTCATGATCCTCGATTGCCAACATACTGGAATGAATATGTTTACACGTGGTGGTAGAATCTACTTCAGAATCTTTTTCACTTTCTGAAGAAACTCCTTGTTCATCGTTGGAAGCCGTTGGCTTTCTATCGGGCACTTTTAACGCATTCTTACTTTCCAATGAGACAGAAGACTCTTCACTAAGTGTGGCTTGTAGTTCGTTTTCTCGTTTGAGTAATTCTTCTTTATGCTGAAGACTAAGGACTTCTTCAGGATTTTCTATATAGCGTGAATGTCTATGAAAGTCTATGGAGTCGCCCGATAAGCTATCAGTCCTACTGAATTGTTCTTTTGTCCTCCTGTGTTTAACATTGTCTAGTTGTTTGTTACGATATACTACCGTTGCTATATCAGATGGCGTTGAATCTTTCCTATCCGCCGGTACGGGTTCAATTGCTACGTTATTGATTGCTTCCGATAACTGACTACACTGACTTTCTGTTTTTGAAATGCTAAACTGTGTAGTGAATACTTGCTCTTGACTACCTGATCCCATTTTCATAGAAAACAGCAATTGTTTTCTTTCTTTGGCAGTCATGTTAGCAATTACCGACCCATTATCCTTTGAATTTTCTCGCGACACTGATTCAGCATCGTCTTGTTTAGGTTGAGTAACCCCATTTTGTAGTTTGGATGAAGGTAAGGCATGTGTGTGGATCAATTGTGTATTGCTATGTTGCGGAGGCACAGCAGAAATAACAGTTTCTTGACTTTCTTGGGAACTGTTGCGTTGTACATCCATGCTCCACAAACTGTCCCGTTCTTTTTCCTCTGTAGGCGATTTCAATGGAATAGTTATGCTACCATCTGGGTTTTCTATTCGATAGCATTTGAGAGGGGGCATTGGTTTAGGCCTATTATGAATAGTAACAGTACAGTTATTGCTTAAGTTCACTGATTGGGTGGAAGGAGATACTTTCCCAGGAATTATTTCTGGTTCCGTATTCAATTTGGGCACTGGGGTCGGCAACAAAGATTTCAAATGTTTTTCCTCTGGAGGAGTATGTAAAGGTATGTGAATACTTTTACCATCTAAAGGTGTATCATAGTATCTTAGGTGGGATCGCGAACTTTCACTAGACGTATCGTTTTTGTTTTTATAGTCGACATTTGATGTGCTGGCCACTACACTGTGAGGATATGGATCATTTGGTGATGGGGACTTTGACTTCATACCATTTTTCTTGGGTTTAAATATTGCCAAAACTGATTTTTGTTGATTAGGCGTAGAATTCACCGAAGTAGGATCACGTTCTCTGCTTTTACTGCGCGATCGTTCTCTAAATTCATGGGAAACAGTTGAACTGCTCTTTTTTCTAACATGACTTGCGCTAGGAGAATCTGGGCTTGCAGAATCTTTTCGTTTAAAAATTGAACAGAATGAGCTTTTTCTTGAAAATGTTGTATTGGCTGGTGATGGGGACCGGCTATTATTTTCTCGGGAAATTATATTCTGACGGGTTGGTTTTGGGCTAGCGCCAGAACCATGCGTTTTCTTGTTGGCATTTTCCAAGTTCAGAGAGTTTGGCTTTTTTTGATCATCATCTAAAATACGTTCATTGTCAGCAATTCCGTTATCGCTATAGCAGTGATCTGGTTTTAGTTTTATTCTTATGTATTCAGTTCCGCTAGGCATCACACCAATAATAGGTTTATTTAGATCTGTAGGTGGGATGTAACGTTTATTCGAAATGCTTCTGCTAGTCTGCGGCATTTGAATTATGTCTTCTTTTCGAGTTATGTTGGCATTACTATCAGATTTTCTTCTGGTTAACTCTGCTTCATGAGCTGTATTGCTTTTCATACCACTGCTAATTAATGTTGTTTCTATGCTAATACCTTCAGCTAGTACCGCTTCGGTAGGATCTTTCTTTCTAGACAAAATTACTTGTTCAAGCATTTGTGCAGTTATTGGTTCGATGCTACTTGGAATGCAACCATCAGTAGCTCCTTGTAAAGGCTTCGGCCCACAGAATGAGGTTTCCAGTAGCATCCGGTGAGGAGACGGTGATCGAGAGATGCCAGATACACCGGAAAGCTTACTATTTGCTGATCCTTGACTACCCACACTCGATATTCGGCTAGTGCGACCAGAAATGCATAAAAATGCCGCAACATCCGAGCTTGCAGAATCTTTACGCTGATGATACACCGACATTTGTTGTTGCTCATCCAATTTGAACATGATAGGCGAGTATCTCTGTTAAAGATTAAATGTGCTTTTACCTTAGGATTCATACATATTTTGTAATTGAAATGTAAGTACCGGTGCTTGTGGTTTTTCTCTTTCAGTCCTTCCTTTTTCGGGTTCCATAAACTGTAATTCTTCAGTTGAGCTGCGAAGATCCATAGCTCCCTCCTCTCTATATCCCAGTACACCAGTATCCTGCAACGTTCCAGTGCCGACCTATATAATAAATTAATAGGCCTGTTATTTTTTTTTTATTAAAAAAAACCGTACATTATTTCAATGAAGAATATAAAATATAGCAAACATTTTACTTAATGGACATGGCGGTCGAAAAACTACCGATAAAATATATTTATAATAATTTATACTAGAATACCTAGTACGCTAGGGCGTGCGTAACTATGTTATTTGTCAGAGCATAAGTGCATAAGTAAATAAGCGCAAATATTTACTAATACTTCCACTCAGCGTTGCACTTGTACCCCGCCCTACTCTATCATTTTAGTAATTTTTGTTGTTTCAGCTCGACAAGCACTTCCCACTGTACAGTGGAAACATTGGTTGTAACAAGTTGAATAGTGCACACCTGATGGAGACTCAAACGACAAAGCCCAAGGCAAAGCCGTCTTTACGACTTAACACTTCTTAGACAGACCTTAGATTGAAGTACAGGCCAATTACGGGGCTAGTGAAACGGTCCTATTGATTCTATCAGCATCACCTAACCAGAATTCGAACATACGACAACTAGCTTGTTAGATCAGCATTGTACCTCGAAGCTAACTAGGCTGCCAAACGACACGCATTATATGATAAATGAATATTGGATGATGGAGTGATCAATTAACCGGATTGAATAGGAAGAAACTCCTGAAACAATAATTATGCTGCGCCCTTCGAACAAACCAACTATCACATGGGTTAAAGCTGGTGCAGTGCTGATTGATTTTTATATGTAGCGATCCTAATACTGGAAAGAAATTCTCATAACCCCGGAATCCCCACAAGTGTCTCTGGCTGTACATCCGCCCAACCCTTTTTGGCCCTTCTGCAACAGCGTAGTAGGTCCCTCAACTTTGGGTAGCTTCCCCCAAACATACTATATGTACATAGGGTTGTGGCATCAGTTTTTCAGCCTGTTTCTATTTTGGGCCTACCCTCTGTTCTTCGCGTCTTAGGGGAAAATCATCACTAATTCTTACCAATATACACTATTATGAATGCACATTCGTTTCGTGGTGATAAATTGGTTCTTCAGGAACAGGTAACACAAACAGAGTAGGCCCAATAATTAGAAGCATGCCGAAAATACCACCCAGTTAGCATCGAGGTACGATGCCGGTCTACAAGCCAGTCGTCGTATGTTCGAATCTCGGCTAGGCGGTTATTTGTCAAACATTTGTAGACTACATACAATAATATTATTACAATGTTTACTTACATAAATTATACGTTATTCCTATGGCTAAGTCGTAGTTTAATTTGGATTCTGGACATAGTGATGTCAATTCTTTCGCAATTTTGATTACAAAGGCGCATCATGTTATTGACTGGTCCATTTTTCGCACAATTGGTCTTATATGATTTTTCCATAAATATTTTTCTAGTTCTAAGGTTACGACACGGCCTATAAAAGTTTAATTGAGAAAGCAATTCTGCTGACTGGATGCGTTGAGAAATAATGTCATTGATAAGGTAAAGCATTGTATGTTCGCGACGTTCTTTAAGTGTTTGTATATGGATGAGCATGCAGTGTGCTTCATAAGATGGTAATGGAAATACTGTTCAGTTAAGTTTTCGAAGCCCGTATAGTAGAAATTGTTTTTGAACAGATTCAATGCGTCCTTCGTGTAACGCAGTGTGTGGGTGCCATACAATATTGCAATATTCCAGAATAGGTCTTACATATGTAATGTATAAAAGTTTTATTGTGTTCGAGTCTTTGAAATTATGACTGAAGCGTTTGATAAAGCCCAGCATTCTATTTGCTTTGTTAATAATGGTATTGTAATGTTCTGTACATATTAGTTTTGAGTCTAAGATTACTCCTAGATCCCTTACAATTTTACATTTTGGTACAAAATTGTTTCCTAAGTCAATAGAGGGAGTTTGAATGTTCCAGCTAAATGCTATTGAGTTACATTTTTTATATTCAGGTTTAGTAAAGATTTGTTGCACCAAGTGTTGAATACATTGACTTCATTCTGAAATACTGCAACGTCATGGGCATTTTTTATTTCTATATATATTTTCATGTGGTTTGCATATACAAGTACTTTTGAGTGGTTAAGTATAAAAGAAATGTCATTTACGTGCAAAGTGAAAAGAAGTGGCCCTAAGTGGGACCCTTGTGGAACCCCAGAGGTGACTTGAATAGGGTCCGAGAGGGCATTTTGAAAGCGAACAATTCGTTTGCGTTCCGTTAAATTTGACTGAAGCCATTTCAAGAGCTTCGGTTCTATTCCAATTTTTCCTAATTGAATATTAATAATGGTATGTCTATTCTGTCAAATGACTTACTAATGTCCGTGTAAATAGCTTCTACGTGGTTGCCATTGTCCATTGCATTCAGAGTAAAAGTTACAAATTCCAGAAAATTTGAGGCAGTAGAGCGACCTTTAAAAAAGCCGTTAATTCTGTGTTTTACCTGTTGACAAAAGATTTCATTTACCATTGATTCAAATAGGAATGCAAGAGATAATGGCAATTCTACGGTAGTTTTGGATGTCTAATTTTGTTTTTGATTTGAAGATAGGGACTAAATACGAAGATTTCCATATTTCCGGGAATTTTCCATTTTTCAGAGACATGTTAAATAGGCGTTGTAATGGTATAGTAAGTTCTTCGGCCAGGTTTTTGAGGTGCTATTCCGTCAGGCCCCGACCCTTTTGACGCATTCAGGCCTTTGAGTGCTTCAAATACGTCATTGTCTGACAGATATGTCGTTAGAAAATTCAGGGATAAATGAGAAATATTCCTAGTCGCGGTCTTCTTCGGTAAATGTTGTATAAACTTCCTGAAAGGAATTTGCAAAAAGATTGCATATTTCATTAGTATTATTTCCAATAAGCCCGTCAAGGTTCATTTGGGATAAGAAATTACTACTTTTCAATTAAGTATTTATATAGTTAAAGAAATTTTTTGGGCATGATTTGACTTCATTTTCGACTTTACTATTATATACTTCATACGCGTTTTTAGTGGCCGATTTGGGTTCTTCGCAAATATTGAGTTAATTATTCAAGTTATTGCTATTATTTTCATTTTTGAATTTTTGTGTGCTTTTTGTTTTCTATTTTTGAGGTTTTTTAGATATTGGTTGAACCTCACAGGCCATTTACTCGTTTTCTTGTTTTCATTAGTACAGTTTCGTGCAAAAGGCATTTCAAGAAAGGGGTGAATTTTTCTGCTGCATAGTCAACATTTCCTTCAGTACAGATACAGAACACATGTTGCCATTCTGTTGTACATAGTCTACGCTTAATTTCTATAAAATTTACTTTGTTATATTCCGGCACTTCTTCATATTCCAAGTCAGTAAGGAAAGAGCTATTGTGTGTGAAAATTTAATATTCGATTGCTGTGTGAAATGCTTCATAAAAGGAGATAGTGAAGCCATTCACAGCAAAGTCGTCTGTGCAGTTTGCAAAAAGTAAGTCCAAATAAGCATTTTGACTATTTTTGACTGAATTTATTTGATGCAGGCCAAATTGTGAAATTTTATCAAAAATGTAATGCAATGTTTCATTTTCGCCTACTACTGGAAGCAAAATGGATTCAATGTCAATGTGTACAATGAAGTCCACATTGCGCTGATTGAAGTCGCCGTGAATATGTAGTTTTACTTCGGGTTCCATATATGATAAAATGTTTTCAACTGCTTCGAAAAATAGTTCATTAGACTATTTATTGGCATGTTCGGGAGGAAAAAATGTGTACTTCGCCGTACATGGTTGCTTTGGGCCACATATTTTCAAATTCGATATGCTTTCTAGTAATTATGTCTTCCGAAGTAAAGTCCTGAGTTTATAGCTATGGAGACACCTTCTCCAGATTTTTTCTGACTTAGAGACAAATTACGGTCGTGCCGGAATACGTTAAATAGATTTCCAAAAATTTCTTCGCTTTTGACGCTTTCACCCCAGCTGTTCCGAGAATGACTTTGAAAGAAGATCATGCGGTTGAAATTCTGGCAATACACAAGAATTTCAGCAGCATTTTGTTTTAGTGCAGAAGAAGTTTTTGGAAAATAATTACTATTTACATTAAGTTTACTAGCTCCAAAGAGCGCGTCGATAATATTTCTTCTTCATTACACTGACCGTCGACGTTTGGTGATTCAAATAAGTATAACCAATATATATAGCATACCAGTGTCGCTGCAGTGCGCGTGGTAAACATCACATATGCTCAGATAATGTATATCTATACCTATAAAGAAGGATTTCTGTCTGTCTGTCTGTCTGTCTGTCTGTATGTTTCTTATAGAATCGAAAACTACTGAACCAATCGGCATGAAAATATGCATGTAGCGGTTTTTTGGGGCCAGGAAAGGTTTTAGTGATGGTTAGAAACCCCTCCCCCCACTAAGAGGGGGGCTCCCATACAAATGAAACACAAATTTCTGCATAACTCGACAACTAATCAAGCAAATACAACAAAATTTGGCTTGTGGGTGTTTCCGGTGACAAGAATTTATTCTATGGTAAATTGAGACCCCTCCCCTCTTTATAAGGGGAATTATAACTCCTCTCCTCTTTAAAAGGGGGGGGCTTCCATACAAATTTCCTCATAACTCGAGAACTAATCAAGCAACTGGAACCAAATTTGGCACGTGAAGGTTTTCGAGGGCAAGAATATTTTCTATAGTAAATTAGGACCCCTCCCCACTTTAAGAGGGGGGCTCCTGTACCAAAGAAACACAATTTTCCTCATAACTCGAGAACTAATTAAGCAAATGGAACCAAATTTGACACGTGGGTGTTTTTGGAGACAAACATTTTTTCTATGATGAACTGGGACCCCTCCTCACTTTAGGAGGGGGGGCTCCTATACAAATGAAATACAAATTTCCTCATAACTCGAGAGCTAATCAAGCAAATGAAACCAAATTTGGCATGTGAAAGTTTTCGAGGGCAAGAACATTTTCTATGGTGAATTAGGACCCCTCCCAACTTTAAGAGGGGGGGCTCCTATACAAACGAAATACAAATTTCCTCATAACTCGAGAGCTAATCAACCAAATGGAACAAAATTTGGCACGTGGGTGTTTTTGGAGACAACATTTTTTTCTATGATGAATTGGGACCCCTCCCCACTTTAGGAAGGGGGGCTCCTATACAATTGAAATGCAAATTTCCTCATAACTCTAGAATTAATCAAGCAAATGGAACCAAATTTGGCATGTGAAAGTTTTCTAGGGCATGAATATTTTCTATGGTGAATTAGAACCCCTCCCCACTTTAAGAGGGGGGGCTCCTATACAAACGCAATACAAATTTCCTCATAACTCGAGAACTAATTAAGCAAATGGAACCAAATTTGACACGTGGGTGTTTTTATAGACAAAAATTTTTTCTATGATGAACTGGGACCCCTCCTCACTTTAGGAGGGGGGGCTCCTGTACAAATGAAATACAAATTTCCTCATAACTCGAGAGCTAATCAAGCAAATGAAACCAAATTTGGCATGTGAAAGTTTTCGAGGGCAAGAATATTTTCTATGGTGAATTAGGACCCCTCCCAACTTTAAGAGGGGGGCTCCTATACAAACGAAATACAAATTTCCTCATAACTCGAGAACTAATTAAGCAAATGGAACCAAATTTGGCACGTTGGTGTTTTTGGAGACAAAATTTTTTTTCTATGATGAATTGGGACCCCTACCTACTTTAGGAGGGGGGGCTCCTATATAAATGAAATTCAAATTTCCTCATAACTCTAGAACTAATCAAGCAAATAGAACCAAATTTGGCATGTGGAGGTTTCTGGAGGCAAAAATATTTTCTATGGTGAATTAGGACCCCTCCCAACTTTAATAGGGGGTGCTTCTACACAAATAAAATACAAATTTCCTCATAATTCGTGAACTAATCAAGCAAATGGAACCATATTTGGCATGTGGGTGTTTTTGGATGCAACCATTTTTTCTATGATGAATTAGGACTTCTTACCTTTTTAAGAGGGGGGGCTCTCATACAAACGAAATACAAATTTCCTCATAACTCTAGAACTAATCAAGCGAATGGAACCAAATTTATCATGTGGGTGTTTTTGTAGGCAGGAATATTTTCTATGGTATATTTTCTATGGATTTTCCCACTTTAAGAGGGAGGGGGCTCCTATACAAATGAAAAACAAATTTCCTCATAACTCGAGAACTAATCAACCAAATGGAATCAAATTTGACATGTAAGTGGTTTTGGACGCAAGATTTTTTTCTATGGTGAATTGAGACCCCTCTCTTATTTAGAAAGCGAGTTATGGCCCATCTCCCCTTTAAGAGGGTGGGCTTCCATACAAATGAAATGCAAATTTCCTCTTATCTCGAGAACTAATCAATCAAATGGAACCAAATTTGGCATGTGGGAGTTTTAGATGGCAGAAATTTTTTCTACGGTAAATTACGACCCCTTCCCCTTTTAAGAGGGGAGCTCCCATACAAATGAAATTCAAATTTCCTTATAACTTGAGAACTAATCAAGCAAATGGAACCAAATTTAGCATGTGGGAGATTTTGGAGTCTTGAATTCATTTTACGATAGTTAGAGACTAGAGATGGTCGGGTAGCGGAAAATTTACCCGAAACCCGCACCCGTACCCGTACCCGCCGGGTTCGGGTCGGGTTCGGGTATTGAAAAAATATAATTTGCGGGTTCGGGTCGGGTACGGGTTCTTAATTTTTGTTTTTGAAACCGGGTACGGATCGGGTCGGGTATCTCTTTTGACCACATTTAACACTAAAGATGGTCGGGTACCCGGGGCCGTCCCGTACCCGTCGGGTTGCGGTCGGGTTCGGGTATCAAAAATAATAAACTTGCGGGTTCGGGTCTGGTACGGGTTTTCAATTTTTTTCATGATCGGGTACGGGTCGGGTTCGGGTATTCAAATTTTCATACCCGACCATCTCTATTAGAGACCTCTCACCCCTGTGGTAGGGGGATATGGACTCTCATACAAATAAAACAGAAATTTTTGCGAAACTCAAAAACTAATCGAACTCGAGAAATTCGAGACTCTTCCATAAAACATTAGTCAATACAAGACCACAAAAACTATCTATAGTAACACTAGATCATTCAGGACGAGACGGTCGCGAATGTTGCCGGTGACCCGCCGTCGGAAGCGCCGCCCACTGGGGGGCTTGCAAAATTCGAGATTGTGACAAAGATCATCCGAGATTCATGATTTATGTACAACACAGGTTAATTTGTGGCAATACGAAGTTTGTCGGGTCGGCTAGTACATAATATATGTGCATATGTGTGTGTGCCTGAGATTCATCAAAAGGGGAATCTCATTGTCAAACTTTGACAACCAGTTTTAAATTTCAAATATGGCTGCCAAGTAATGTGATTGGAACGTCGCTTGCTTCAAATTTCTGAAAAAATCGGTGCAAAAGGGCGCAGTTGTGGGATTAAATAGTATAATCAGTATATATAGAATGCCAGTGTCGCTGGTGTTTCATGGATATTTTGGTGGCAAACATGTTGCTGGTTCGTGTCTTGGATACGGGAACTACATTGTCAAATTGCCCAATAGAAAATTTTCCTGCCGACGAAATACCTTAAAACGACCAAATCGGGTGATTTATCCTACGTGATTTACGAAAAAGCAGAAAGATTTTTTATTGGGTTGCCTTTTTAGTTTGACAATCAGATTCCCGTTTCGAATCGATCACTCACACATATGCGCATACAATGTAAATACATAATTTTCAAATGTGTGATGTTTACCACGAGCACTGCAGCGACACTGGCATTCTATATATATTGATTATACTGATTAAATTCATCCGGACGAAAGAAAAAGAACGTTTAAAAACATTTCACTGGCATGAAAACACAGCGATGAGCGCACTGATGACAGCACCAACCTGCGCACAGATAAAGAACAGATAAATAACAATGAGCAACTTTGACAATGAAGGTCCCGATTCACAGACTTGATACAGATTGTTAGCATCATGTTTACCACTATGAGTCCTGTAGAAAAACAGCGACACTGGCATTCTATATATATTGATTCTACTTTCAAATACTTCCGTGTTGTGCGTCAATTGTAGAGAAAATTCGCATTGTAAGATTTACGTGACGGTGCAACGCTTGTCGAAAATCTATTGTTGCCTTCGCGCAATTGCTGAAGGCGGTGAGTTAGTTCAGTAGAATCAATATATATAGAATGCCAGTGTCGCTGTTTTACTACGGGACTCATTGTGGTAAACATGATGCTAACAATCTGTATCAAGTCTGTGAATCGGGAACTTCATTGTCAAAGTTCTTCTTCTTCTTCAGCAGCATAGAGCCGGGGTGGCTCGTGCTGTTTCAAGCACTCGTCTCCATTCAACTCGGTCTTGGGCCACTCGTCGCCAATTTCCTAGTCGTCTCAGAAGTCGCAAATCGCTCTCGACCTGGTCGAGCCATCGTGCACGTTGGGCCCCCCTGTTCCTGGTGCCGGTGGGGTTGTTGAAGAGGACTATTTTCGCCGCACAGACGTCCGGCATCCTTACGACGTGTCCGGCCCACCGTAGCCTGCTAACTTTCGCTAGATGTACGATGGGAGTCTCCCCAAGCAGTGCCTGTAGCTCGTGATTCATACGCCTCCGCCACTCTCCGCTTTCAGTTTGTACTCCGCCAAATATCGTCCGCAGCACTTTCCGCTCAAACACGGCAAGGGCGCGTATGTCCTCCGTAAGCAGCGTCACGGCTTCAAGTCCATAAAGAACTACCGGTCTAATAATGGTTTTGTACATTGTTAGCTTCGTGCGGCGGCGTATGCTTCCTGATCGTAGCGTTTTACGAAGGGCAAAGTAGGCTCGATTTCCCGCTTGGATGCGCCGCTGGATCTCCTTACTAGTGTTGTTGTCCGCGGTCACCAGCGATCCCAAATACACGAACTCTTCTACCACTTCTAGTTCGTCGCCGTCAACGGTTACCGTCCGTGGGAGGCGCACATTTGTTTCCTTTGAGCCTCTTCCTTTCATGTATTTGGTCTTCGACGCATTTATTTTTAGCCCAATTCTCCTAGACTCCGCTTTCAGTCTGGCGTAGATTGCCTCCGCCGTCGCAAAGTTCCTGGCAATGATATCGAAGTCATCTGCAAAGCCTAGAAGTTGGCTGCTCTTGGTAAAAATCGTGCCTCTCGTTTCGATGCCCGCTCGTCGGATCACCCCCTCAAGAGCGATGTTGAACAGCATGCAGGATAGACCGTCACCTTGTCTCAACCCTCGTCGCGTCTCGAAGGGACTCGAGAGTGTCCCAGAGATGCGTACAAAACACATCACTCGATCCAATGTAGCTCTGATCAGTCGCGTCAGTTTGTCCGGAAAACCGTATTCGTGCATTATCTGCCATAGCTTGTCTCGATCGACTGTATCGTATGCTGCTTTGAAATCAATAAAGATGTGATGCGTGGGCACGTTGTACTCCCGACATTTCTGCAAGATCTGTCGGATAGTAAAAATTTGGTCCGTAGTTGCGCGAGCCCCCATGAAACCCGCCTGATAATTCCCTACGAAACCTTGTGCTATCGGTGACAGCCGGCGTAACAGGATCTGGGAGAGTACCTTGTAGGCGGCATTTATCAGCGTAATACCGCGATAGTTGCAGCAGTCTAGCCGATCACCCTTTTTGTAGATGGGACAAACCACTCCTTCCATCCATTCCTCCGGTAACTTTTCCTCCTCCCAAATCCTCGAAATAACCCAGTGTAGAGCCTTTGCTAGCGTTTCTCCACCATGTTTATAAAGCTCTGCCGGTAGGCGGTCCTTCCCAGCGGCTTTATTGGTCTTCAGCAACCTGATTTCTCGTTTGACTTCTTGGAGATCAGGTGCTAGGACATCACTATCTTCCATGGGCGCTCCTAGGTTAATTTCCGTTCCGCCTCCTTCTGCGACTTCGCCATTGAGGTGTTCATCGAAGAACTGCTTCCACCTGTCGACCACCTCGCGCTCGTTTGTAATTAGATTCCCTCCCTCGTCCCTACACATGTCAGGTTTCGGTGTGTAGCCCTTCCGAGTTTGGTTCACCTTCTCATAAAACTTGCGCGTGTCATTAGCTCGGAATAGTTGCTCCAATTCTTCACGATCTCTGTCCTCCTTTTGGCGCTTTTTTCTCCTCAGGATCGTGGTCAACTTGTTCCTAGCTCGTCGGTACTTGGCCAGGTTCTCTCTAGTGGCAATACTTAGATAATTTTTCCAAGCATTTTTTTCTCCTCCACCGCTTGTTGGCATTCCCCATCAAACCAATCATTTTGTGTACTCCGAGGCTCAATACCTAGTGCCGCGGTAGCGGCCTCTCCGATGGCCGAGCGTATTCTGCCCCAACCGTCTTCGAGGTTTGAAGCACCTAACTCCTCGGAAGAAGGCAGTGCCTCATTCAGTACTCGCGCGTAGTTCTCGGCAGCTTGTGGGTTATCTAGCTGCCTGATGTTTAGCCGAGGAGGGCGGCTTTGACATGTCCGGTATACGGTGGACAGCTTTGAGCGCACATGTACTGCTACTAGGTAATGGTCAGAATCGATATCCGCACCCCGACGGGAGCGTACGTTCGTGATGTTAGAGAAGAACCGGCCCTCTATGAGAACGTGGTCAATTTGGTTCATTGTACGTTGGTCAGGTGATCTCCAGGTGGCTTTGTGGATATCCTTGCGCGGGAAAAAGGTGCTTCGGATCACCAGGCCTCGGGAAGCTGCGAAGTTTATACATCGTTGGCCGTTATCGTTTGTGTCGGTGTGCAGGCTATGGGGTCCTACCACCGGTCTATACATTTCTTCCCTACCGACCTGGGCGTTCATATCCCCGATGACGATCTTGATGTCCCGTGACGAGCAGCTGTCGTACGTTGCCTCCAGCCTCGCGTAGAACGCTTCTTTCTCATCGTCGGGTCTACCTTCGTGCGGGCAGTGCACGTTAATGATGCTATAATTGAAGAAACGACCCTTTATCCTCAATACACACATTCTCTCGTTGATCGCCTTCCAATCTATCACGCGATCCTGCATTCCGCCCAGCACTACAAAGCCCGTTCCCAGTTCGTTGGTTGCGCCACCGCTCTGGTAAAACTGGGCCTTTCCGCCACGTATCTTCCATACCTTCTCTCCTTTGCGACAGATTTCCTGCAGAGCTACGATGCCGAGTTTGCGGGGTTCCAGCTGTTCAATCAGCACCCGCTCGCAACCTGCGAAATTTAGCGATCTGCAGTTCCAAGTCCCGAGTCTCCATTCGTCGTCCTTATTCCGTCGCCTAGGTCGATGCCGAATATTCCGCTCCGAATATGCTTGAATGTTGTTAGTTTGTGTTGTTTAGGTGTGTAGCCGTACTGGGGCAACACTACCGAGTCTCGTGATGGGGCTGCCATCTTATAGTGCCGAGACTCACTACCTCCTTCCCGGTTAGTATACGACCTTAGTTTCCACCGGGGTTGGTTACCCGATCTCCGCTAAGGTTGCTCGTATTCCGGCTGGTACCACGAGGAGGTCGGGATCGGAGTTGCTGTATAAGAGGCTAACGACCACTATGGGGTCTATATTCCGCATTATCCGGCCGTTTACCAACCATCAAAGTCAAAGTCATTGTCAAAGTTGCTCATTGTTATTTATCTGTTCTTTATCTGTGCGCTGGTTGGTGCTGTCATCAGTGCGCTCATCGCTGTGTTTTCATGCCAGTGAAATGTTTTTAAACGTTCTTTTTCCCACAACTCCCACAACTGCGCCCTTTTGCACCGATTTTTTCAGAAATTTGCAGCAAGCGAAGTTTCCAATCACATTACTTGGCAGCCATATTTGAAATTTTAAGCTGGTTGTCAAAGTTTGACAATGAGATTCCTTTTTGATGAATCTCAGGCACACACACATATGCATATATACTGTAAATACATTATCTGAACAAGTGTGATGTTTACCACGCGCACTGCAGTGACACTGGCATTCTATATATATTGATTATACTGTTAGTTCGCTCACTAAAAATTGTCTGTACGACTGCAAGTCAGCTTCTGCTTCCGGCGGTAAAAGTCCATATTCCTGGTAGACTTCTAGAAAGATGCGTTTCAGATGTTCGGGAGACGTCGAGAGTCCTTCAGATGCCAAAAGCATTCGAATGCTGTTCGATGTTAGTCCTACTATGCAGACTATCTTGCTATTTTCGTTTTCGTTCAGACGGACGCTTCCGGTGTTAGTCTGATTTGGGTCCAATATAGATTAATTGTTTCGCCTTTTTAAAAATTGATGAATTTGGATGTTATGCACGTTGTTGGTGGTTCAGAAAATTGTAGTTTTGCAGCTGCCAGTAGGTCCTTGTCCAGAGGTAATGCATAATTTTTTGGAAGTATTGGCTTATTCGTTTCGACAGTTCTATGGATATTGTTGTTGATATTGTCAAAGTCGTTGCTGCTGTAAATATTATTACTGACATTGCGGTGTTCGCTATTGCTCTGAGTGTAGTCGTTATTATTGTGATGATTGTGACGTGTGTTATTATTGATGTTGTCCGAATTTTTGCGCTGTCGTCTACGTTGTTGTCTGCGCCTTCGTGCTGCAATTTCTGCCTGTTTTTCTTGAAAGCGGCGGGTTCGTTGCCTGGAGTCAAAAGGACTCCAATCAACTTTCCAGATTTTTTTGATGCCTACTATACGCCGGCCGGAATTTTGTGGAGGGTCATTTTTTGTGTCATTTACAGGTGCGGACGGATACAGTGAGTGTTCCATCTATTCAGAATGACTTAGGTGATTGACTGACGCTGATGTTGCATTCCGTTTGGAGGTTTCAGCAGAGAGTACTTTTAGTTCGTCTAGAACTTCTTTTGCTGCAATACTACAATTGAGCTTGCAAATTGACGAGGCTTCAATTGATGATTCAATTGCGTACATTTTTGATTCAAGTGTAGCAAAAGCGTTTCCAAAATACTTTTCTAAAAGTTTATTTGTGTGTCTTTGGATTTCTGCTACAATTGTGTCATTCACGTTTTCTGATATTTTTTCTTCAATACGATGGCATGATTCTGCCATTTTCGCGTTAGGCGGTTTAAAAAATTCGCTGTTAGCATTTCGTACAACGACCGACAGGTAGTCGCTTACGATTGCTGACAAAGAATGTTTTGATATACTGGCTAATGTGGTGGCTATTTGCTTATTTCCCACATGCCAATGTTGTTCAATGGCAGCCATTCGTTTTTCGATTTGTCCACTGCGTCCTGAATATGCGTGATATTCTACAGTTGTGTGATGATACGATGTTGGATTTCTGTCTGCTTACTGATTATTTGTTTCAGCGAGTATTTTTCGGTAAAGTCTGGTGTGCATTCTGTGCATAGTGGCAGGACTACATTCCGTAAATCTCACGTTCAGCACCAATACAAGCCGCATGAAAACTGCGTCCGCATGTTCCATGACACTTCCAAAGATGACGTAGACTTGTCATTCCACATTCAGGAGCGTTGCACTTCATTACGGGTGAAGTTCACTACGCGGCGGTCAAGATAAATTATTTACGCACGGTTACGCGACGGTAAAAAATTGTTTATAAATACTAGTTACTCGCGGTTGCAGACGGTCAAAATTGTTTATAAATATTCGAGAGGCTGTTGCAAGTCGGTAAAAAAAATAAATTATTCTACTTATGTTTCTGCGCAGCAAAAATGCGCGTCCAAACACTTCGACGGTCAGCGGACGAAAAAAAGCGGTGCTGCTAGATAGAGTCAATAGAATTGTTGCACTAGTCCCGTAACTGTCCTGTACTCTCAAATTCGCGCCAAAAACCGCGTAAGTTCCAAAATTTGCGTAAAAAACCTTGTGAATCCCAAAACTATGCGTAAAAATAAATACGTAGAGCGCATCCGCGAAAACTCCGGAACACGCGTAAATTCCGAAATTCGCGTGAAAAATCGCGTAGGTTCCGAAATTTGCGTAAAAACGGTCGCCTAAAAAGCGACTGCAGTGTACTACACTATAGCAATCATAATGCTATGCGAGGTTTTTATATAGTTTTATAATAGCACATAACGATTTTCTTCTTTGTGTTTTACTATGCTTTAGGAGATAAAAAAAACTCACCTGATCAAATACATTTTCTGGACTGCTGTCTCTACTGTCATGATGGGATGAATGCGATGAAGCTCTGCTAATATCTATGCGGGGTGTTGACGGTGCTAGTGCAACTGTACTACCCACTGTATTGGAAGGAGATTGTTTTTTTGGAGAGTCGGTCTCTTTGGAACTGTACCGGCGGGTTTTATAGCTTTGACCTGGCGTGTCCATCTGTAAGAATATATAATATGACGTACGACTTGTTTTGATAGACTATTCCTGTAACACACTGAAATACTAATGTAAATGTAATCACTAGTACAAAAAAACCTATTTGTGTTCATTTATTGTAAATAAATAGTGATTAAGTAGTCTAAACTATTAAAACTGATTCCTAAATTGTATGCACAAAAAATTAAAAAAGCATACTAAAATATTTGTGGACTTTATAAGGGTTCATCATTTGGCTGTCTCCTTTTTTCATTTCAAAGGATAGTAAATTGACGTCGGTGCTATCTCTATTATTATGTTGAATCAAAATACGTCACATACGAGCTACATTTAATTACATCCACACCAAAGTACGAAGACATTTTATGTCTCCTCATTGTCTAGAAACTAGAATACAAGATTAATTGTAGGCAAACTAAGGGTCTCGAAGCAAAATAGAAAGATGGGGCAAAGTTGCAGTTTTTGAGTAGATATTTTCAAGTCATGTATTTTTTTTTTTGTTTAAATAATAGAAAATTGCAATAAGAGTAACGTATTCCTGTCGAAAGAGCTTTCTGTTCCACCTACAAATCTATGTGTTAACATTAAATCGATTGTACTACTATACTACTATAGTTACAGTTAAAAATGATGAATGTGCTCGAAAGCTGCTTCGATACATACGCAAACTTTTTAACGAAATAAATGTACCGTACAAGTTGTTTATTTTTATTCTTTGTCTCACATAGTGTTAGGTATATCCCGCCAAGTTAAAATTATTTGTTAAACGCTGTGTTTATCTTTACGAAAATATTTTATTCGGATTTTACATCGCATCGTACAGTTGTGAGACAGGGAATCTATTGTAGTACCTCACAAAAATATAACAAGTGTACAAAACTGACAACATGAAACATTATTTTTGGAATCGCTCACTGAAACACGTTACTTAATAACACGCTTTGCTCCATCTTACCCTACGTTTGTAGAAGCCTTAATACGCACTCGATTTTTCTCCTCAGCCATGGTATCCTCAAAAGATGCAATCGGTGCGGGGCCAAGCCTTTTTTGTTTTTTTAAAGTTGAAGGGGACACATTCCCGGCAGGAAGGCTTGACGAAGGTGGCGTTTGCTCATAACAATGACTGATATTGGTATGTTCCATTTGTAGTGAATGGTAATTGTAACTCTGATAAAATAAGTTATTTTGCCCCTTAGCTTCACTCTACGGTATAGACACAATTGTTACGAAAATAAATTTTATAAAACAATTTTTTAGACAAAAATTAGCTTATTGATAATTATTCTATTTGCACTACGAAAAGCAACTACGAAAAGGAACAGTTTACAATTAGATGTTAAAGTTTCAGTAAAACTAGTAATTTTTCTCAAATGGTAGCGTGTAAAATGTATATGATTATTTTTTATTAGCTGCAATCCTTTAAATTACTATTTTTGATAACATCAATGCCTGAATACCTGGTTTAGAAACTTTTCAGATATCTACAGACATATTTCCACTTAATTTGATATTAATTTTTTATAGTAAGTAATTTGCAAATTTGCAAAACTTGTGTGCAAGTTAGAAATTTGCATTAGAAAAATATCGAATTGACTTTACCCTCTCCGTGCTTTTGTCTACTTTCTGACATTCAGAAATTTAAAACATTTAAACGGGGTTATCTATATTTTCTAATTAATAATGTTTTTGGCAATTTTGTGCAATGCACGTCAGGTATTAGATTGTCGTTCAGTGGAATAACGTTAAACTAATCTATGTAGAATTCTTTTTCCGTTTTGTATTTTGGCCATTTCAACCCGCTACACAGGGTAAGTTGAAACACTGCATGTAAACGTCAGAAATTTTAATGATAGGTTTATTTAAAACAACTGTTATTATTTGTTATCGGTAGTCATTGGACTAAGCAAATAAATAACACCAGCAGATTTGAAAATAATTATTATTTAATTTTATTAGAGAACTTTATAGTCGAGCTTTGACAAAACTGTTTCAAATAGCCCCGGTGTACCTAATATAAATCAGTTATCAACAAACTTATTCAACAATAAGTAATTATATTTTGTTTCCTAATGTGCGTAAATAATTATAAGTGTCTTTTAATTTGGGGTTACAAATATTTTAAGAAATATGCGCAAAAAATATGCGTTTTAGGCATTTTTATTTTAAGTTTAAACGTGTAAACCAAATTTATTCTTGCTTTTCATATATAGGTATATGAATATTATTATTTTCCATGCAAAACCCTACGAAAAGGAAGACAAAATCGAAGAAAATTTTTTTCCCGATTTTCGGAAATTCCATTGTTTGAATTTCCATTTCTGTTCTGCGCTAAAAGCGTTAGGTAATATTCCCACATTACAGAGCCCACAGACAACTGATTTTATAAAAACATTTGACTGATACCCCACAAATTATTTTTTTTGCTCCCAATTTTTCATTTCTAAGAGAGGGGAGGGGAGACAAAAACTTTAAAAGTAATTTGCAATGACCTTACTTTACTTTTTTTAAAAAACTTTGAAATACAAAAGAGGGATAAAGGGTGTCCCATCAAATTGCATCACGGAAAAAACGCTGTAAAAAACTACCTAGTTGACCGATCCTTTTCAAACTGTCTGACAATAAAATATATCCCATTAGTAATCTTTTGGCATATTTATTTCATTCATCTTCAATACCATAACCATATGCTCGCACCTTACGCATAACTCCACTCATAAGGTTCTGTACAACATCTGGATGCAGCTTCATCTGTCATAAACCCACTTTTTCATCATGTCTTCCTCAGAATTGACCTCCTTGGGAAGTTTCGTAGTGCCTGCTTCATAATAGCCCAGTATTTTTGGGATGGGCCTTAGTTCCGGTACGTTGGGGGGCTCATGTCCTTGGGTACCCTGTGGCCCTGTTGGCTTTGTACCAGTAGGACATCCTTTGAATAGTGACACAAAGCAGGACCCGGCCAGAAGATCTTAGGGTCCTCGTGTTGCTTCAACAGAGGAAGCAGACGCTTCTGTAGACACTCTTTCTGCTTCCTTACTTCCTCCGGCACATCAAACTTGTGCAGGACAGTGAAAAACAGTATCCCCGAAAGCTGCCGGAAGTTCACCTTGACGTAAGTCTCATCATCCATGATGAGGCAATGAGGCTTCGTCAGCATTTGGGTGTACAGTTTCCGGGCCCGAAGGGTAGTTGATAATATATCGATATTTGATATTATCGGTTTGCCGTCTTTAAAATATCGATGTTTGAGGCCGATATTGAGCTGATCGATATTATCAATATTTTGATATTTGCGACCGATATCGGCCGATATGTCTCCCAGTTGGCCTCGAGGTATGACGCTGGCCTTATAATCCAGTCGCCGTATGTTCGAATCTCGGCTGGGAGAGGCTGTTGAAATCAATAGGATCGTAGCAACTGGCACACAATTGCAGGGTCTGTATTCTAACAGCTGGCTGCGAAGTCTGTCGTATAAAAACAGAAGGTCAAGTTTCGATAACGGAATGTAGTACCTAAGCTTTGTTTTGCTTTGCTCTCGGTCACAATGATATTGTCCTTACCGTTTGTAACAAAACGCGCTGCACAATTTTTTGGTAGCTTGAAATCGTCGCAGACAAAAGCGGCTGTTAGTGTGTTAAGCGAATAATCTTATTTGGCTCCCAGCAAACATTTTCGTACGTATATCAAAGTAACAAATATGACATATGTACCGATATATATCTAGAAAAATCGCATTCGATGCACGAAACCAGCATATGCATACTGTTTTGGAGGCGGTATACATACTGCAAATTATATGAAAACAATTCGCATTCATAAGTGTTTGTATACGATGAAATCCGACTCAACATGATTAGTTCCATAATGCTATACAATTCTGTGACGAAAATCGTATGTGAATCAGTTACTATCATCACATAGAACAGACTATCAGGTGATTGACAAAAAGAGTGTAAAAGGTTTTCATGTAATCTACGAGTAATCCTTCAATAGAGCACCCCTCAAGCAGTAAGTGGCAAACTAAATCTTGATGTCGCTGCCATCGCTGCTATGTAACTCCAGCAAAAAGAAATATTGATAAAGATACATGGATATTTTTTGATGCGTTTGGCAAACTATTTCTGGAGGGCGCTACCGACAGATTTTACACACAAAACATTGATTACTTCCTTCGAACCTGTTAATCTGTTCTCTGTGCTATCATTTTGTACGAATAGATGTAAACTAGGGTGCGCTTTATAAAGCTTTATGTAGGATTTCGAGTTTGTTTAGCGATATTTGAGATGATTTTCGCACATTATTATACGATTTGTGGTTTGCTGGGCTAGCAAATAAGCTGTTGGTTTACTTGACAAAATAAATGAAATTTGTATTCGCGATGATTTCGTTTGCGATGGTTATAATTCATCACGTTCGAAAGGGTGGAAAAATTTTTATACGGACTTCCAATAACTGTACACAGTTGTACCTGCCAGTGTTTGAAAAGACTTTCAACCTTATTCTGTACTCCGAAGGAATGTACATTAATTATCAAAAGAGGACGGTACTCCTAATTCTGCCAGCAAAATTAACAACTCGATCGAAATTGTTTCATACCGTTCTGTTTGATATTCATCGGAAATTGCGATTCGGAATAGAGAATTAGTATATTTGATGCTAATCGACACGTACCCGGAGTAAGGAAATGTAATTGCGTGAGCGAAGACAAATATATTTCCTAAGTGGTGACTGACCCTCTGGGTTAAAGCCACTCTAATATATATATATATATATATTAGTGGTGACTGACCCGACAAACTTCGTATTGCCACAAATTAAACTGTGTTGTACTTAAATCCTGAATCTCGGATGACCTTTACCACAATCTCGAGTTTTGCGAGTTTCTGAGGAGTTCATGGGTGTTTTAGTATACAAATTTTCCACAGTGGTTAGAGAATTCGCGAAAAAGTGATCATTTGGATCGATGAACATTCCTCATGAACATACACTATTCGCCTATCTCGCCGATAATTCACACATCTGCTCTGAATTTTATCACGAATAGAACCTCAATGTGAACATCAGAATTCGTTCAAAAATTGAATATTGAACATTGAGTGTGTTCGATTTAGCGGATATAGGATGCCCGGGGACGCCGGAAAGTATTCAAAATAATATTACAACGAAAAGGGAATAGTTTAAAGTACCCGAGCAGGAGCGAAGAGCAAATTAATATCAAAATGTGTTATGGAAATCGAATAACTCATATCAAAATTTGATCTTGCCTTGGCTGACATGGCAACTAAAATTTTGGAATTATTTTCTCAAGCTGTCAAAAAAGACAAAGATACATAAAGAAGATCTGATTTACCGAAAGTAAAGATACATTATCCATGGTTGAAAAAAAAATAAGTGTACATTTGAAAACGGTCCGTAATCGGCTGTTCGGTGAAGCTTTCGTTTGACGTCGAAACAGAAGCGTTGTACGGCCATCATGTCAACTTTGCGAATGCATCTCTTGATTCTACCAATCAACTGTTTGCAATTCGTGGTTCTCCGGTTATTTTTGTACACCATGGAACTCAAAATCCCGAGAAGTCTTCGATTGGGTGCACATTTTTCAGGACGTGGTTTTTGGGTAAAAATGGGATCGAATGAGTATCCAGGAACGATTGTGTTTTTTTGGCGTAATGCGATGATGCTCTATCCGGCCAAAACACGTATTGTCCATCTACATGATGTTTTTGTAGAAACGGGATCAAAATTTTCTTCAAGCATTCGTCTGGTGCATCTTAATTGATAGCCAAACCAGAGGGCTTGTTGCTGAAGAAACGAGAAAGAGAACGATGTCATTCTGCGTTCATAATTTTGGATGGTCTTCCGCTAGCTTGCTTGCGAATAGTTGTTGGGCATCTTAGGATATGGTAAACAGTCGAAGGCGCAACATATTTGTTTTTTAAATGTTGTACCGCATACTTTTTGCCGAGATTTCTGTTGCAGTTCGTAGAAGTGTACAACGCGCTCCCGAAATGCTTCTTGTTTTGATGCCATTTTTAGCAAAACTGGGCAAGCATAAACAAAACAAAAAATTAACAAAAAGAGGAAAGAACGAGCTAACTCATACATACTCTCATTTCTCTCTGAGCTCGTTTGTTGTTGAGCATAAGGACCGCGAAAAAATTCCAAAATTTTAGTTGCCACCCGTTAGTTGGTAAAATAACAAAAAAAAACAAAATTTTGTTCCTTTAAGGCCAAAAGAATAACTACTTGTGTTATTTGAATAACAAAGCAATAACATGACTGTATTCAGAGATTGGAATAACATATTTTAGTATTATTAAGGTATTGAATAACAAATGTAATAGCATATAACATATTAACAAATCATTTTCTAAAATATTTAAAATTTAAAATCTCTTTAATCAATAAAAAGAAATTTTATGAAATATATCGAATGTTATTTTAAGGTCACAATAAGATATAATAACAAAATCAATTATTAAACTCATCTTACAAACAATGTTTTAAATATCTACTTAATAACAAAATGTGTTATCAATGTACTTCCATATCTATTCAATAACAAAATATAGTATTATACTTTAGTTTGATATAGTTTTGATATTATTTTGCTCTTCGCTACTGCTCGGGTAGTGTTAGTGGCTTTACAAGCAGCAGAAGATGTTAATTCGCACTTTTGCGTTGCACACGATATTCGTATATTCAGCAATGCTATGAAGCGTGAATGTATGTGACTCATTGTTATAGGCGAATTGAACCACTCGCGTCGATGTTTTTCATGAAAAAACACGTTTGCCGATGCTCGGCATACCCGAGCAAAGTATGATCACAAAGCGATATCTACAAGATAACTTGTTTTGTTAACGGATAACTCAATATGTTATGTTGATGTTATTTAATGAATATTTCTATATAACATGATATGGTACACGGATATCAAGATAGGTTATCCGTAATAATCCCTCAAAATAAGTTAAAATACTATCAAATCATTTTGCGATGTCAATAAAAAGAAGTAATATATTAACCTTCTGATGTCCACTGTCACCTTTTGACGTTGTCAATTAGTTTGGCAGATTGTTTTAGCTCAAAGTTATTATGCGAGATCAAATAAGAAATGTTTACACGGGTGTGATTCGTATACAAAATATTTACTTTCATGAATTTGTTGCAAAGCAGAATAAAACGAAAAATTCCTTTGAGATTCTACTAACATGCTCGCCATTAAATAATTGTCAAAGTTGTCAATTTTTTAAAAAATTTCTTCATAATTTATTACTAATTAAACTTGCTCGAATGAAAATGTGTTCGCTTTTTTATTAATATTTATATTGAAACTTTCCTATTCTGGTTTTTGTGTATTACTCAAGTCTTTTTTCCACGAGGGATACATGGTGCGTAAAACCGTTTAAAAAATCATGGTAATTCGAAAAATTCTGCAAAAAAAACCATGTTAATTCAAAAATCACCTAGAAAGCTATTTAAAATCTAAAAGTCGTCAAAAAACCGCTCGAATTTAAAAATTGGTGAAGAAACCGCAGTAATCGCAGAGTTAGCGTTTATTTTCTTACAGTTTCATGATTGATTGTACAAGTTACATTCTTTTAAGTACTTTATCACTTTTTCTTCACTATAACTTTCGTTTCGGAGTCTTTGTAGTGTTACTTCGTCAATATTACATTTTCGTTTGGCGACTATATATTTTCTGCAGTCGAGGAGAAGGTGTCGTACGTTAATTGTGGTTTCGCAACAATCGCATAATGGTGGTGAGTCTTTGTTAAGTAAAAAGCTATGTGTTAGTCTCGTATGCCCAATTTCCAGTCCGGTTAGAATACGTTGATCACAGGCGTAGCTGCAATCTACCCATTTTTTAGATTCAAATTTTACTTCTCACTAGACGTAAAACTGTCTTGCATTGAAAACCACTAGTTGTCCCAATGTTGTTCGATCTTACGTTTTATTTCTTTCATAGCGACTTCTGCCGGAATTGCTGTTGAAATTGGTTTTATTTATTTATTTATTTCCATTTGGCCGGCCGCCAGCACAGCTAGGGCTATATGGGCCGTCTGTTGATTAAAACTAGATACAATATTATAAATACCTAAATACTACTAACATAATTTTCAAGTACCTAACCTAATAATAATATAATAAGATTTTTCACATATTTACATTTTTTGATAGTTGTTTTTGAATTAAAGTAAATTAATTAGTTGGTTATGTTTATATAAAATCATACAAATCAGTCTCTTTCATAAATCGAATCACATTTTTAATATTTGCTAGATTATCTTTAAGAGTATCAACACCTTGAATAGATAGTTTTTTTCTAATGGCTGAATATTTGGAACAGTGGTTGAATATATGCTTGACAGATATTATTTGTTTACAGGAATCACAAATTGGAGGGTCTTCTCTTGTATCTTTAGACATTAGATGGGAATGCGTATAGTTAGTGTGGCCTAATCGTGTTGAAATTGGTGTATTGTTTCTAGCGTTAGCGGATAATTGATTACAGCACTCGTTTGCTAATTGTACGAATGAGGTGATCCAACTAGCGAATTTCGTTTTTTAATTGCACGATGGCTGCCAATATTCATTGTAAAACGTGATACGTTATCACCGTAAAGAATTCTTCACATGCACTCACACGTGTGCTAGATTTTGAGAAAAACAGTTAAATGTTTAAAAACGAACCAAAAGCTTAAGGAATACGTGTCCAATTCATTCCAAAGTTTAGCAGAATTTGAATTAATTTACTTTTAATATATCTACGTAATGCAGAAGAGAGCTTTTGTTCGGCATCGCTGCATTTTTGTTTATAGCAACCACCTAGGAAACCTAGGAGTTCTGTCAGTCTGTTTTGTAGTAAAGTTTCTATTCTTTGAATCCAGTTTACTAATAATGAGCTTCGAATTAGAATGAAAATTGAAACTGACGCGTAACTAAACTCGAAAAAAAAACACTACGATTGTACAATATTCGTCGACATAGTCAAAGCTTACTTCTATTTATAGCAGACTTCAATCTACGGTTGACATTTTGACAGCGAAGCCATTTACTGCGATACAGGGGGAAGAGGGAGAGAATAAAAAAGACAGAAAACTGTTGAACAATTTCACACTTCCATATGGGCAGCACTGCGAGTGTAAAAGAGATCGTGCAGTGCCATAACGTCACTGCCATATTAGCGAATTGGCCGAAGCATATACGCTTTTAACCCAGTTACACACAAGAGCAGTTGTGGTGCACAGGTAAGGTAGTTGCATAGGGTGCTCTAAGGCGTGAGTTCAATCCCGGCCGGTAGAATAAATTATATACACATGGGGAGGTTTTTTTCGAGGCCCCCATTGTAACTCCCAACAATTATTTTTAGTTTTTTGGGAGTTAGCCGAGACAAAATGTCGATATAGTAGACTTTGGTAAAGAAGTTTTTTTGTTATTTAGATAACATCATGGTAACAACACATGTTCTCAATAGTGAAGAAATTCCATAACAAAATTTGGACTTCATTTGCTATTACCGATAACTGAGTATAGTATAAACATGACACCATGCCGAACGATTTTTGTTATCATTTTTGTTATGTTGTCACTTAATTCATACAAGTTTTTACTAAATCCTGTTATCACAACTTGATCACAAGATTACAAATCTTGCTATTTTTATGTTATGGAACTTTGCTCGGGTATCTATGCATTTTGCAAGTTCTCCAACCTACATATATATATTTCCTTTCCCCTTTTACAACACCAGAAAATTATAAAGTCAACGTCGTTAGTATAACCAACATCAACCGCAGTGCCGGCGTTTAGACCTGTAAACCCGTGCGGTCGTACAGAGCCTCGCGCTTCAGGGGGGCCTCGCGCGTGGTGATGACTAGAGAGAAATGTTTTCTAGTGGACAATCCCTGGCATTAAATACAATACAACACATTTATTTGAATGATTTCCATTGTTTCCTTCTCTCTTTAATAAAGTATTAAAAAAATGGATGAAAATAGGTCTCGCTGCTCTGGAATGGGTTTCCAGTTATTTTTCTACAGAAAATAGACAACGTTATAATGTACGAGCTCATCAACCGTTTGCGAGCCAATTTCGCTTTGGGACACATCCTGGAGAAATGGCGGTAAGTAGAAGTGGTGTTCATATCTACGGGAGATAAAAGGAGAAAAGCATGCATAGGGCTTTCAGACCAATAAGTCTGACATCAACGTTCCTGGAAAAAATTCTAGATAATTATATTTGCATCGAGTTTCTAAAGAGCTCTCCATTGCATGGAAATCAACATGCATACCAATATGGCAAATCTACGGAAACCGCACTGCACTGTGTAGTGAAGTTAACTGAGAAATCACTCAAGTATCAGAAAACGGCACTTTGTTCTTTCCACGATAATGAAGGAGCTTTCGATTACACATCCCTTTTATAATTATTACAGTTCTTTTTCAAAACAAAATCGACTACACTACAATGAGTTATATTCAAGCAATGCTTTCAAGCAGAGAAATCACAGCGTCATTGGAAGATACGTCGGTCACGATCGCGATGATCAAAAGATGTCCACAAAACATGATCATTAAAACTGCCACGGCAGCTTTTTAATCCAATGCCCTTGTGGTATACAAAAAAACTCGCTGCCTATTCTGCACAGGACCTCGAGCGTTGTAACGCCGGCTCTGATCAACCGCATCTTATTATTTGCATTTATTTGACCGCTTGTGTCGTTCAGTTTAGTTTTAGTGATTTTCCATTTTATGTACGATAAATATTTTATATTTTAAGAAGATTTTTAAATCTTATAGCTTTATTAACGCCAATAGCCTCAGCTGACTTTGTTGAATTTCATACAAAGAAATGCGAACTTTGTATCCCATTGTCTTGTCACAAACAGCAAATAAATTTTGTGTAGAAACCATAAGTAACGCATGGTTTTAATTTTTTTAGCAAAGCAAGATTTTTTTATGAATATCACTATTTCTCTGATATTTTTACCCGGTTTTTGGCCTACCGGTAAGTCTATTCGAGAGGATATCCGGCCTAAATATCGATGTCAATATCACGGAGCGACCAAATATCTATATTACAGATATCGATATTTTTTTCAGAATATCAACAACCCCCCATGACTTTTCCACCGTATTTTACCATTGTACGTAACTTTGTACGTATGCAGTCACTCTCGGTTCCTGGCCTTGATCTCTGAACGAAAGACTTGCACAGATTAAACTTTTTGGCATGGGTGCTTGGGTCGAACCAAGCTATAATCTGAGATTATAAGGAACCTGATTCGAACCCATAACACGCGGCAGGGCATGTGGCTCGCTGGTACCCATATACCTTTGAACCGCAGAGGCGCTGGACCAGGACCCAGTTGTGGATTCGAATCAGGTTACTATCTCAGATTACAGCTTGGTTCGACCCATGTACCTTCCAGCGTTGGCCAAAGGTAGGAGTCAAAACGACTAATTGTTAAGCGTAGCCACCAATACCCCCCCCCCCCCTCCCCTCACCCGCACGTTTCCGCTCTTTCCCCACCATTACTAAAATTTTCATTACTTTCCCCTACCGTCCCTTCATCAATAATTGATATATTATTATATTACAATTATATTGTAGAACCACCGTTTCTAAAAAATATTAATACATCCCTGGGATTTCGTATAAACGCTTTCACGATAGAACATCAATCAATCAATCAATCAATTAGAACATCAATTTGCGACGTTGCTTTTTGGGTGACACCATTTTTTCCAATTTGCGAAAAACTGACAGCGATAAAAATACAGTATGAACAAAACACTCTAAACTACTTCTACTCAAATTTTCAAAAGAAAATACCCAATGGGTAATTTTCTACAGCGTTTTTTCCAAGATGCAATTTGATGTGAGACACCCTTTAGAATGCACCTTAAGTTGCACAGTGGAATCTATCAGTTATAAACACATTTAATTTACAGTACATCTTTTGCTTACAATTATTTATTAAAAATGTAGCAATATTGTGTATTTTATAAGAATTTACATTAAACATAGTTAAACATTAAACATAGAAAAATAAATGAATAAATTTTAAAACAAATTCGTATTTGTTTTAACCTTTCATAAGTTCAGGTATTTAATTAATTTTTCATAACGATAGTTTTTACAATCAACGGAAGGTATGGTAGAAGAAAGTTAATGAATAAAGATGTTTATAGTGGTTGTATAACATTTCGCCGAAGACCATATCGCGGAGTACCGTTTCGCGGAATACCATTTCGCGGAAAACATTTTCGCGGAAAGTACCAAAACGCCGAAAGCCCTTTCGCGGAAAGGACTATTCCGCGGAAAACTGTTTGGCGGAAAGAACCATTTCGCGGAAAATCATTTGGCGGAAAATATTGTTTCGCGGAAAACCATGTTAGTAGCAAACGTTTCCTAGATGATTCAGGGCGAGCCGGCCCCAGGCAACGGCGAGTGTTCGCCGGTGACCCGCCGTCGGAAGCGCCGGCCACTGCGGGGGGACAGCCCCCCCGCAGAGATCACATCTGTCTAAGTCTATTCGTTTTCCTAGGTCTGCTGACCTCTAGTTAGTTTTCCCTAGTCCTCGCATCGATTTAACTTTCGTTGAATACAAAGCGGCGAAGCCGCTTTCTGCGGCTTCCAAACTGAATGAGTGGTGGTTCTCCGCCAAATAGTACTTTCGGCGAAAATTTTTTCCGCGAAATAGTACTTTCCGCAAAAATGTTTTCCGCGAAATGGTACTTTCCGCGAAAATGTTTTCCGCGAAATGGTTTTCCGCGAAACAGTATATTCCGCGTTATGGTCATCCGCGAATTGGTTTTCCGCGAAATGGTATTCGGCGAAATGTTATACAATCGTTTATAGTAACCAGAGTAGGACAGTACGTGAAGCGGAAAATAAGGTAAGAGGGGGCCATTGAAGCAACGCCTGCCTGAGGGCCTGTCCAAAGGTTTAAGCGTTTTTCCAGACGTAAAGATTTTGACTCTTGCGAAAAATGGTTAAAAATGATAAAAATACGTTTTTAAAATTAAATTTCACCAGGAATATGCGTAAACAAAATCTTGTAAGTGTTAGAAAAACACACCGTAGTTCTGCAAAATGAAGTTTTGCTTAAGTGGTGCGTTCTGTGTCACTCTCTCCTACAAGTGGCTGAAAAGCAATAAAGGAGGTGGTTCAGAGCAAGATCAGATACTCAGTTAGTCGACATGGTCGACGTATAATTCCCGTAAAAGTAAACAATTGTGTCTGTTTCAAGGAGAAGGTTAAGAAGTTAAGAAGGGGAAAGTTCCGTCTAATTCTACTGCACTAAATATACAGTCAGTCCATAATCGTGAGTCACACACAATTATGGGTTCTTTTAGCATTTTCTGCCGATTAATGCGTGAATACTATACTAATTGATTGAGGAAATTGTCACTCATAAGTAGCATTAACAATTTGGTCAATCATTAGGTGATATTCAAACGGAAACTAGCAGCTAAAGTTAAAATGACCGACAATTGTGCGTGACCCATGATTGTGGACTGACTGTACCGATTTTTAAATAATTCTTTATGTCTGCAAAATAATGTACGGTACCGGTTCGCTTTTGACAAAATGAATAAGAAAAATGTATGATACCAAACGGAACGATTTTGAAACTTTTTACTTAAAATTTTAATTAAAATTTGTTTGTTCAATACTAAATTAAGGTGCTACAAAGCATTGTAAAAATCGTCAAACATTCCTTTATTTAACTGTCAATTATGGGTCTAGTGCAACGATCTTGCTACTGATTCTATCTAGCATTTTTTTTGAAAATTTATGACGTATATTTTTTTATTTTGCGCATAGGGATCCCCGTTCTGATTAAGGGTGGTTCAAAAATTCATCACCCTTGCCATGACACCTTTTTTAAAAAAAATCATAACTTTTGATTCACTTGACCGATTTTAATAATTTTGATAGCTAATGAAAGATATGATGATGAGCTCTTAAGAAAATTTTTGTTTACTTTTAAAATCATTGAATTTGAGTGTTTTCATGTTATAATACCTAAAAAGATCCCGGTTTTTATATATTTTTTTTTGAAAGTCTGAGTTTTTTTACATAACATATCAAAATTTTAGAAACGTATCTTTTTTTGTTTTGGAGATACAAAATTTAAAAAACTTGTCTCAATTATTTTTAGGATCACCCTAACTCATTAGGCGGTACCCTAAGCGCAAAATAAAAAAAAATATGATATAAAATTTTAAGAAAAGGAACAAGTACGCAAAGTTTGAACTAAATCGGAGCACTCTTTATCGTGGAATTGCTTAGTGGGTACACCTGTTCCCGGTTGATCAAAATCGGGGTATTAAACATTGACGGCCCAAAACTCAACATTTCTTTTCAAAAAGTTTCTAAATAAATGATGGAATTTATTCAAATTCATCTAAATAACGAAGAACAGAAGCCTTTAGACTTTATTTCAAAAAGAACATGTCAAAATCAGAGTATGAAATATGAAAAGGTGTACCCGGTTGATCAATTGAGGGTTAAAACGATTACCAAAACTCGTGCATGAGTAGCTAAGCTAGGAGCTGCGGTGCCGATGTACAGTTAAGGTGAATCAGGTAGGTATAAAATCCTTAGAATTCTAAATTAGATTCTAAATTTACTATACATCCATAAATATTCATCATATCTTCTATCTTCTATTTATAAAAGAGGCTTGTCTGTAGCCAAAATCAGGTCTCTGACAACAGGACGGCATAAGAGGCTTATCGGTAGTTAAAAACAGGCCCCAGACAGGACGTCATGTTTTCGTTGCAATGAGTTCTATTCTCATTCACCTCACTGGTCGACTGCTGGACTGCTCGATTGCTCAACTGGCTGACTAGACTGCTCGATTGGACTGGTCAATTAGACTGCTCGATTTGATTGCTCGACTGGACTGCTCAACTGAACTGCTCGACTGAAGTGTTCGATTCGACAGATGGATTCAACCGCTTGATTGGACAGATCGACTTGACTGCTTGACTGAACAGCTCGATTTAACTGCTCGATTGGACTACTCGACTTAACTGCTCGATTCGACTGCTTGACACATTCGACTTACTACTCGACTCGACTGCTCGAATTAACTCGCGATTGAACTGCTCGACTGGACTGTTCGATTCGACTGCTCGACTTGACAGCTCGACTCAACTGTTCGACTGGACTGCTTGACTGGACAACTTGATTTTACTGCTCGACTCGACTGTTCGACGTAACACTCGACCTGACTGCTCGACTCAATTGCTTGATTTAACTATTCGATTCGACTGCTCGATTCAATTGCTAGACTGGACTACTCGACTAAACTGCTCGATTCAACTGCTCGACTCGACTGAACTGCTCGGCTCAACTACTTGACTCAACTTCTCGATTTGACTATTCGAATCTGCTCCTCGACTCAACTGCTCAACTCGATTGCTCGATTTAACTGCTCGACTAGACTACTCGATTTAACTGCTCGACCTGACAGCTCATTTCTACTGATGATTGGACAGCTTGATTCATCTGCTTGACTATTGTGTTCCACTTAGCCACTCGACCTCAACTGCTTGACTTAACTCACAGAGTAGGTTGCTATAAACTTATCAATGCTATAAATTTACTTGTATATTATTTGACAACAGCGCCAACGCAGGCGAGCGGCGTTCTCGTGCAGCGACTGTTGTGAGTCTTGGCTTAAGCAAAAATTTGAAATAATCGTTTTTATTACGATGGAATGAGACTTCACTGTTACGCCTGTTAGTCTGTGCTTAACTGTTCGATTCGGCTGCTCGACTCAACTGCTCAATTCAACTGCTCGGCTGGACTACCCGACTGAACTGCTCGATTTTACTGTGAAACTTAACTACTCGACTGAATTACTTGACCCGCCTGTTCAACTAGACTGCTTGACTAACCGTATGATTTGACTGCTCGACTAGACTACGCGATTTAACTACTCGACTGGACTACTCGACTCAACCGCTCGATTAAACTGTTCGACTGGACTGCTGGATTAAACTGCTTGACTTGACTGCTCAATTCAACTGCTCGACTGAACAGCTTCATTCAACTGCTCGACTAGACTGCTGGATTTGACTGCTCGACTCGACTGCTCGACCTAACTGTGCTACCCAACTGCTTGACTCGACTGCTTGATTCGACTGATCGACTCGCCTGCTCAACTCGATTGCCTTCGCGATATCATATAGTCGGTGTTAAATCAGACCGGACCAAGTCGCAAAATTTAAAAAAATGAGTCAAATGAGACAGCAAACGATAAAGAATGTTCTAAGCAACATTTTACTCTTATCAGACTACATAAATGTTGCAAACAGCCAGAGTTCTAAGATGACTTCGAGCGATTATTAGCTATAAACCATACAGAGCAGCAAACTTTGAATGCGTTTTTCTCGAAGTCAGAATTTTGTCACTTGATTCTGCCTGACTTAACACCGACCTTATGAATCGGTTCGCGGCAGAAAATGGACGGTTCAAAGTCACTCACACAAAAGAGCCATTTTGCCCACCTATAGAATCAGCACAGTGGAGATAATATTTTTATTCAGTTAAATAAAATTCAATGCGAGCATACAAACTATTTGTTTCAGTTTCCGGCTAAGACTCTTTTATGCACAACATCTTAGAGCTATATTATGCAATATAAGAATTCAAAGAACTAATACAAAGATTAAACATCTTCGCAAACACTGGCCATTTATATTTTACAGATCGTAAGATTCGGGCTCAATTCATTACCAATACCATTATTCATTAAAAATAAATCTATAGTAAATAAGATGCGCCAGGGTATTAAATGAATTGAACTGGAGAAGTGATGTGGTAACCAGGTAGAATCAAGAGAATTTTGACGCGCCCTTTCTAATACTCAAATCGTCAGGTAAGTTAAGTTTGCACGACGAAATTATTTATTAAGCAACCGGCTGTTTTTAACACCAAACCATTGCAGTATTTACGATCAAACCATGAAAACCGCAACACATATTGTTACTTGGGATGTCTCACATCTCCGTGGAATAATGTAAGTGACTAGGCTTTAAAATTTACCCACCCCTTTTAAAGGACCAAAAGCATTTTCGCAAATGTTGCTTGGTAAATAACTCGATTCTGCAGTAATTCTACTTGCATACAATGGAAAATCTTTGAACTGATTGAGGCTAGCGTACCAGGTAGCGACTGCAAACAGGACTTTTTATGGAACTGAAGGAGAGCTTTTGGGGTATTCGAGTGTAAGATCTTGCGATCAATTGATTATACACTAGAGTGTCGTGCAGGTATATGTGCCACGTGTATAAAAACTTGGATGAAGCCAAGCGCGTTAAACACGGCAGACGACAGGCTACAATGGGCTGGTCCCATAGTGAGAATGCCAGGTGAACGACGAGAATGCTGGAGTAGTGAGTGTTCGGGATAATTGAAGAATGTTAGCCTAAAACCGACTGATGTGGCGGCGATTTCTAGATTTGGCTCAACTTAACTCTTTTTGACCCTTATGCAACGGAATTAGTGTAAAATTCATTCAATAATCAAATTGGATTTACTTTTTGATAGTTTTGCTCGCAACTACACTCATATTTTTATTAATTCGACAAGTTTCATGCTGGAAGTCAAATGACCCTCTATGGTAAACAAGCCAAGTTGCGAAAAAATCTCATAAACTGAATAAACAAGAGAGGAATATATCTTGAAAAAAGTATCGAATATGTTTAAAGATAAAAATCATAGGCTACGTAGTTACTGAAAGTTCGAAAGGGCCCAAATCACCCTACGCGGCGGTTTTAGTGTTAATGGTCTCTTATGCGCCTGGTGTCTCTACCGACGGATCGGTTTGTCGAATGAAAGTGATTGGTATTCTCCATTATGTCAGCAAAATAGAATTAACGAAACAATTCGTTCGAGCCGATGGAAATTAAGATTCGTCGGAATACAGAATCAAGGCGTTTATATTTTTCGCGACATGGCAATCGAATAAGCGATAATGCTCATTAGGTTCTTCGTTGTATGAGGTTTCATCGTTAGTAATGCAGAATTTAACATGAAGGAAGACTTGATAACAAACTCATGCTTAAGTTACTTAGGAATAAAAATATAAGATCATTTTTTCAAAGACCCAACCCAAGATTACTTGCTCGTCAAGGGTACCCGGTAAGCTTGTGGCTGCGGGTCCCCACTTGTTTGCGCTTATTTGTCGTGACACGCAAAGAAACAAAAATTAAATAACTTCGCAACTCTATTCTACAATTATCTAAATTAACTAAATGTAACCAGTATCGGGAATTGCAAGCACATAAGTTTTTCATTTTCAAAATATAGTTGATAACATTGACTAAATATCGTCGTCTGTCGTGCAAATGGCAATTGAAAACCAAAAATTTGCAATGGTAATGACACAAGCAGAGAAACCTACAAGTATCATAAATTATTATTATTATTATTATTAGAGTGGTTTTAACCCAGAGGGTCATTCACCAATTAATATCATCAATTGTATTTTACGTTACTCTAAAATAACGTCTCTCACAGCAAGATAAGGTGTTTATATAATGTCAACAATAATTATATTTTTTTTTATAAATTAAATATAATTCATGCTTATTTGTGAAAACACATTTTTTAGCATCTTTTTTTTCTAAAAAAAAGTGAAATAATTTCTGCAAAGTTTTTATTGATGCATTTGAGTTTTCAAAATAAATGCATGAGTAGATATTTGCAGGTTCACCAATATAATAGTACTGCTTTATGAAATGTCAAAAGATGAAAATCGATATGCATATCTCAAGATGCTTTGAAATATTCACGTAAACTTGCACTTTAGAAGTTACAATTTCCACCATTTACATATATAATGATAATAATTATGAATGAATCAATAAGCACAGATTACGAAATATTGAACTTAATATTTATGCTGAAATTCGCATCTACTTAAACTAGCTAATGGATTTCATAAATTACGATGAAGTGTATCCGATTTCGACGTGAAGTGTTCGCTTTTAGCCATACTCACAAAACTTGAGCATGGTTAAACATTCAACACTAATTATTCGCCTGCGAATCGAACGACAAAATAGTTAACAGAAAATGTATAACAATTGTCCACAATTGTTAAACTTAGAGCATAACTTTTGTCGTTTTTTAATTCCATTCTCTTATATAAATTAAACCAGTTATAAAATTGAACCTTTTTTAGTTAGAGGTAATGCACTTATTTGAAAATGTTACTAGATTCACTAAACTTCTTCACACGAAACACACATCTCGTATCGCACGACCAAAAGAAAAAAGATAACAGATTTGGTACCTTATAATGCATTGAAGCGCATGTCCTTTCCATCCTTGCTGACTATAAATTGCGGTCACTATAATCAGCGAAATGTTTGAATTGCGCATGATCCAAATCTAGTACATTTTATTTGGTGCTATAATATTCAATAACCTGAATTAATCTACCAACCGGTGTGATATGGCCTGTCTACTGCAACTTTTTTTTTAATTTCTAAGTATGTACCTATATGTTTATCTAAAATTACGTTAGTTATCTTTTTAACCACCAGTTATCAACAAAATCTATATTTAACAAAAAAAAATCCTAGGTACTACTACGCGCAGCTATTATATTTTTCTTTCTGGAGTGCGTAAATATTTGTAACTGTCACCCAGTTAGTTTACTTTATCAACAACTAATTTTTTTAAGCATCGGTCAAAAAAAAAGGAAATCCGTCGAGCTCGAGAAACGATCAAGTTATGGCCAGATTTAGCTTCATGTCACTATTCTAAAAGCGTGTTAGAATGGTATGCTGCTACGTCCCCATTGAACTGCTCTGAGCTACGTGCGATTGATACCTATTGGATCATGATAAAGTGGGAATTAAAGACTTAGGAGAAAATAAAATATGCAAAGGACATGCTTAGAAAATGGAAAAAAAATAAGTAAAAGATACCGGATATCAGAGCCGGCGTTACAGCTCGCGATGCCCTGTGTAGATTAAG